>NC_056760.1:2500-679166 GCF_018687715.1 Carya illinoinensis | reverse complement strand
TGAACATCTAAGGACAAAGCCCAATGTGTGTAAAAAAGTTTCCTGCAATCAATTGCTAGCAAATGATCTCATGGTTGAAAAACTTGACCCGAAACACACCCATTACGCTTTTAAAAAAACACCACACCCATCAAAGGAAGACTCTGTTGGAGACCTCAGACCATCATCGTAAGCAACTTTCCAGTTTTCTCAATTTTGGGCTTAAAATAATAGTTGGCACGATAATTGACAGCTTTTTTTAATCGAGTTTTTATTTTTTGCAATTTGTGGGTTTTATTATATAAACAAACATATATCCAATTGACTTTTATTTTGAAAAAATATAAAGCATAAAATATAAAATAATAATAATAATAATAATAATGATAAAAATTTACAATTTGGTCAAATAATTGTCATTTGTTATGCCCAATAGCATAACCCAAATAAATATATTCCACAACTTTTGACATCATCCGTTTCAATAGGCGTACCTATTTAAGAAGGAGAAAGCAAGTGTAGGGTCCACCTAAGAATTGATGGCCCGGATAATGCCACGTGGGAGGTAAATACACGTGGCAAAAAAGATGGCGTGGATTTCTTATGAGTGAACAGCTCTTGGAGCTTATGCGCAGCCAAGTGGCGGACCTCGTGCCAATGTAAAGACTCAAGGAAAGATGCAAAGTAGCGTAAGAGCCAAAACCCACCTATCTCTGTCTATTAATCCAACGGCTGCAGGTAAACTCCAGCCACAGCATCTGCACTCAGCCGTCGAGTGCCTAGGCGATGCCGCATTACCTTGTGAGACAGTGTCCCTGTCCCTTGTTCTTGAGCGTTGTTGTGTTGTTCTAAGTCGTGGGTCGTTTAGCTCCCTCCGTCCCTCTCTCTCTCTCTCTGCAAGTCCCTCCGTGATTTCTCTCATTGTGGCTATTACATTGTCCTGATCCGGTGAACCCAACAGACAAATTCACATTCTATCAGATACCCATTTTTGCACATCCATCTCTGCTAATTGTAATACTAATCATTCTCTCTCTCTCTCTCTCTCTCTGAATGCGTAGCATTCTGTAAGTAATCACTCTTTCTCATTATCATTTTTGGTTTTTTATTTAAAAAACAGGACACAATGTCGGTTCCTCCATGGCTAGAGCCATTGCTAAGCACTTCATTTTTCTCCGTCTGCCGGGTTCATAGAGATGCCGCAAGGAGTGAATGCAACATGTTTTGCTTAGACTGCAATGGCGATGCTTTTTGCTTTTATTGCCGTTCTTCACGGCACAAGGATCATCATGTCATTCAGGTATAGTGTGTGTGTATATATATATATATAGAGAGAGAGAGAGAGAGAGAGAGAGAGAGAGAGGCTAGGTAGTCACATTTTCATGCATCAATATTTTCAAATAACGCAATTCCTTCAATTATTAGTTATTTTCTGTTTCTACAGATAAGGCGATCTTCATATCACGATGTGGTGAGAATTGCAGAGATTCAAAAGGTATTGGATATAAGTGAAGTTCAGACGTATGTGATAAATAGTGCCAGAGTTATGTTTCTGAACGAGAGACCTCAGCCAAAAGCTGCTAAAGGGGTTGCCCACATCTGTGAAATCTGCGGTAGGAGCCTCTTGGACCCATTTCGTTTTTGTTCACTTGGCTGTAAGGTTAGCATTTTTTTTCTCCATTCCCTCTATAGCCTCGCACATTGTTCTCATCGATCATCAACATTATTCCCAACTCATCCTATTGCCATACCCATCAGTACCTAATATGAATTATATATATATGACCCACGTTCACAGACCTATCACCCTCACCATCGTTATATGATACCCCATCGGTGATCATTACACGAAGCTGCTACCATATTATTCATTTCTCATTATTCATATGCATATAATATAGTGCATGTATATAGGAAATGCCATGAGTTGCATCACATGATATTAATATATATATATATATATATATTTATACGGCCATTAGCATCGGCATCAGCATGATCGCCATGATCCAGCAATTCGCATCATCATCGATCATCCTCACCATCAGCTATTAAATGAATTAGCTTGTAGGAATAAAGAGAAATGGGGATTCAAGCTTTAAGTTAGAGTGTAAAGATGAAGAGCTAGCAGTGGAAAGAAGGGAAGGGATAGAAAGGAAACCAGTCTCATCAAGATCAGAGGAAGAAGAATTGCGTGAAGGCACACAACAAGACATTTCCCCGACCACGCCTCCTCCACCTCCTTCTACTGCAAGGAGATCAAGAAAAGGCATTCCTCACAGGGCTCCCTTTGGATCCTAAATAATTTAACTCCATCCAGAAAATTTACTTACTTTTTATTAAGAAAAAAGTACATTTTCATGAAACCCAACTTATCTTGCACGACCGACCGACCGACCATGCATTTGGGTTCTTTTTCCGGAGTAAGTCTTGGGTGGGAAGGAGGGGGGTTTTTGTCCAAAAGACAAAAAAAAAGGTGAGCAAGAAAGTATTCTCTTTCGGGGGAGGGATATATGGGTCCCAAGCTACCAATTCTCTCTTGTGAAGAAGCAATAATGCAGAATTGTTATTGATAGTTGCAAGGTGTACATCGTCATTAACAAATTAAAAAGCAAGTCTTCGTGGAGTCCGTTTTATAGTTTCCAAAGGTCCCACCACCCACATGGGCAGTTTACATAAAGAAACAAACATCTTTTTAATTTTAATTTTTTTATTATTATTGTTTAATATTACGTGTAATGTGCAGTTCAACTTTGTAAGAGCGAGTTTGGGCAGAATCCACTAATTATATTAATATATATAAATATACATAGTGTTGTTTGACCTTTTCAGTTTTCTCATTGTCCATATTGAAGAATGGTAATTTTGCCGAAGATTATACGTATCCATGGTCATGGCGGCAGTGCAGTTATTATTATGAATCCCTGGATGATCGCGTCTTCCCACGAGCTAGCTCAGCCTCAGGGGATAAAGTCTGAGGAGAATTAATATTTGAATTTTTTGTTGTGCAAATGTAGTGCCACCATTTTAAAAAAAGTGAATTAATACAAAATTTATATAAAAAAAAATTATTTTTTTAACCGTAAATTTTATTTTTTTTTTAAATAATTTTATAGTATTTATACACTCTATGACTATACATAACATTACTCAAATTTGAATATATATAATAAGGATAAATGATTTAAGGAGAAAATGGCTTTGTGACACACACCGACGCGAGCGTCCATCCGACCAAAAACTAAACCAACCGCAGAGATAATATAGCACAATCTATAGGAATGACCAACATACATGTTTATAAAATGTTGAAAAGCAAATTAAGAGTGAAATCAGGAATGTACGTACGTGTCGCCAATTCAATTATTGCTTTATCATTGATATTAGACATACCAAAATTTAACTACTTTGCGTACCCAATTGTCGAACCACTGATGAATTCACCCAAATTGGACCTGTCCAACAGCCTTCTACTCTCTCTCTCTCTAGGCAAATAACTAATTAATATAGAAAAATGATACATAACCTCCACACACCACATTTTTTTAATTTATTTTTATATCAAATATTTAAGATATGGATAATAAATACTAATACGTAATTAGTTTAAGAAGAAAAAATTAAAAAAAAATAATATATAGAGGTTGAGAAGTTATGTAGTATTGCTCATTAATATAAAAGACAGAATAATGCTAATTACAAGTTCTAAATATACAAATTTCGCGTAAGTCATTTATAAAAAAATGGGTGTTGCTAAAAAAAATTAATTTTTCTTTTTATATAATTTTTTAAAGTGAGATTATGTAAAATTTACCTATTTAAAATTTGTATAAATTATTTTTATAACAAATACGATAGATTGGCAACAGACCCAATTACTATTGAGTAGGATATCACCCGAGATCAAAACCTCAGGCCCATCAAGCACGCACAAAAGCCATGCATTGCCCAACACTAATACTGTAAAAATGGGTTGTGGCTTAATAGGGCCGATTTTTGGGTCAACAACAAGGGGCTGGGCTTTCTTGGCGTCGCAACTAAGGTTAGTTCGATTTATGCTTGAACTCCAGAGTATACGTGGCAGGCATTGTTGGCTGCATTCTGGTAAAGCTTTTGACAAGTTTCTGGTGAAAAATACTAGAATGAATAACCTTAATGCTATTCCAAAAACACTCACATTAATAATAAATACAGAATAACCATTTTAAAACATTTTTTTTTTTCCTGTTATTTTAACTTACTCTAAAATTTTGTTGTCGAACTCTAAGAACAAAAACTTCTATTTATTTGATTTTGGGTCTGTCCTTTTCAAGCCCAAGTGCAAAAGCTGAGTTTTTTTTTTTTTTTTTTTATGTGCTTTTATATTTTCCCATAAAAGAAAAATATAATTGCTGACAACCATCAGGGCCTCCATAGTCAACCCTATGTACGCATTATAAACAATATTATTAATGGTTCTTTTTTTTTCTTCTTCTTCGTAAATTCGTAGTCTTCAAGTTAGTTGAGTAGTCCATGGCCTGTTTGCATTAAAGAAATGTAATCCAGCTTAGAAAGCAAACGTGCTATTAGATTAGATGCAATTTGGAGTAGCAGCGCCTGCACCGCACCGGAGAGCACGTGTGGAGCGTATAGGGCACTAACTAATCACCCACATGCACTTTTACATCTTGATCTCTTCCTAAAGGAGTTGTGCTACTTCGTTGTTTTAGTTTAGCACTTCAAAGGCGCGTGAAAACGGTGGCCCTTCAGTTTTGTGAAGAAGAAATACTAGTTTGTTATAAACTATCTTGAATTATATGACCACATTTATCTAGTCGTCAAGTGCATAGTGCTAGTATAGTGTCAGCATAGTACTGCATAGTAACTGGCATAGTAAATGGCTGACATAGCACAGTGCATAGTGTCAGCATAGTACTGCATAGTAACTGGCATAATGAATGGCCGATATAGCACAGTGCATAGTACCAGCATAGTACTGCATAGTAAGCTAGCATAGTTCCCTTTGTACGCCTATATATATCGTTGAATTCTTTAAGAAATTCATAAGTTTCATAACTTCTCTGAGTTCTATCTCTCTTTCTCCTTTTAGAAAGTTTTATAATAAATCTATCTCTCTCTTTACTTTTCGATAGTTTCATAACACGTTATCAGTACAAAAGTTCTGACGATTTTGAAACTAGTTGTCCTCTACTTCAAGTAAGTTTTTTAATATATTTTTATATTCCTGATTTATATATGTAAAAAATGTCAAATCTTATAAAATTGAAATTCGTTGCTCTTGACATTTCTGAAAAAAATTATTTATCTTGGATCCTTGATGCTGAGATCCATCTGGAAGCAATGAACCTGGGAAATACAATTAAAGAAGGAAATCAAGGGTCCCTGCAGGACCGTGCTAAGGCAATGATTTTCCTTCGGCACCATCTTCATGAAAAATTAAAAACTGAGTATCTAACGGTGAAAGATCCACTTATTTTGTGGAATGATTTAAGGGAGAGATATGAACACCAGAAAACTGTAATCCTCCCAAAAGCTCGTCATGATTGAATGCACCTGAGGTTGCAAGACTTCAAGAGTGTTAGTGAGTATAACTCTACACTCTTTAAAATTAGCTCGCTATTGAAATTATGTGGTGAAAAAGTCACTGATTATGACTTGTTAGAGAAGACATATACTACTTTTCATGCCTCGAATGTGCTTCTGCAGCAGCAGTATCGAGAGCGAAAGTTCAACAAATATTCTGAACTTATATCTTGTCTTTTATTAGCTGAGCAAAATAATGAGTTTTTGTTAAGAAATCATCAGTCACGTCCTACTGGTTCTATATCATTTCCTGAAATGAATGGTACTAGATTTACATCATTCCCAGAAGCGAATGGTGCATCTTTTCAAAGAAAACGAGGGTGTGGACGTGGTAGGAAAAACTATGGAAGTGGAGGTCCTAGAAGTGACCACACTAAAAGGGACAATAATAGATATACACCGTACCACCAGAAGTGGTTCAACTCAGAGAATGGCAAAGGTCCCCAAAACAAATTTTTAAATAAAGATGAAAATGGATGCCATAGATGTGGTATGACTGGACATTGGGCTCGTATCTGTCGTACAGATAAGCACTTGGTTGACTTATACCAATCTTCTATAAAAGAAAACACAAAAAAATTTGAAACAAATTTTACTGAACCATCATATGCTTTAGATTCTATAGATGGAGAAGAGTTCATAAAAACTGCACATATTTGAAATATAAATCTGAAACCCTTGCAGCTTCAAGGGGAAGATGGATGATGTTATTAGTCATGAAATACCATCTTTTAATACAATTAATATTTCAGATTCATATTATGGGTTTGATATGAAGTGTGCATTATTAAAGAATAAATGAAAGAGAGCACACAGAACATCTACCAAAAGATAGAAACACAAATATGAATAATTGTAAAATATTATTTTATTATCTTGAAGCAAGAATTACAGAAATTTAAGGCACTTTGCCTCATTCTTCAAATGCTCTTGTTCTTCAAGAATCTGCATGGCATCCCTATCTAAAGCGGTAGGCAATCGAAAAGAAGATTTAAGCAAGGATTTTAAATTCCTATTCTCTTGCTTTATTGATTCTATCTTCATGTTGGACTCCAGAAGAAGTCGCTGAAGTATAGCAATATTCTCGTGGAGATTGTCAACTCCACAAGTTCTGGATTGCAGTCGCTGAGAAAATGCGACAATGGATGATGAGTATCGGGTACCGAGACTCACAAGCTCATAGATAGCTTCATTATCTGACCTATGAGTCAGATCATTATATTGCATAATAGCACCTGTGGTAGAAGCAGGTACAGCTGATGAACAAGGTGCAGAGTACCTCATATATTGGCCATGAGAAGATCGCTGAGCCATTGTAGGATAAGAATGCAGAAAGAGATTGCAGAGTAAAAATGCAGTATGATTACAGAAAAGTGAAGAAGATGTGATGCGAATGAAGATGAGCTGAATATCTCTTTTATAGAGAAAATTATGATACAGCATCTCTCGTGAAGCAAGAGAAAAGAGACGAAATATAGCTTCATAGCTCTGCGGCGCCTGACAGCACGCCTGACAGCTGCGGTGCCTGACAGCACGCCTGACACCTACAGAGGAGTTGAAAATCCGCGGTGCTTGTCTGATTTTAAAAAGGCTGGCCACCGTTTTTATTAAAAAATGAGGTTAGCGGTTTAATATTGATGAATTCTCCACTAACTGTGTTATTTACAAGAACTCCAGAAGAGTACAACTCCAGAAGAGTAGTGATGAGCAGAAAGATCCATTGTGATTATTTTATCAACATGGATCAAGTCCATAGTTAGTTGGATGTACAGATGCGAGTTATCTTTCAGATACACATAAGAAGATCATTGCAATTCATTAGAAGAAAGTTGAAATTGATATCAAGAAAGTACGGTCAAGTAAAAATCTGGCAGATTTATTCACTAAAGCACTACCAACTGCAACATTTAAGAAGATTATGCAGAACATTGGAATGCGGAGGTTTGAAGACCTGTTATCATGCACTACCAACTGCAACATTTAAGAAGATTATGCAGAACATTGGAATGCGGAGGTTTGAAGAGCTGTTATCATGCACTTTTCAGGGGAAGTAATGTCTTAAAGACTTGTACTGATTGTACTCTTTTTCCTTCGCTAAGGTTTTATCCCACTAGGTTTTCCTTTGCAAAGTTTTAATGAGGTAATCCTAAAGCACTCGGCGATACACATGAATACTGTACTCTTTTTCCTTCGCCATTGGTTTTTTCCCACAAGGTTTTTCCTTGGCAAGGTTTTAACGAGACATATTCTTTAAATATGGTCATCCAAAGGGGAAGTATTATAAACTATCTTGAATTGTATGACCACATTTATCTAGTCGTCAAGTGCATAGTACTAGCATAGTATCAGCATAGTACTGCATAGTAACTGGCATAGTAAATGACCGATATAGCACAGTGCATAATGCTAGCATAGTACTGTATAGTAACTGGCATAGTGAATGGCCGACATAGCACAGTGCATAGTACCAGCATAGTTCCCTTATATATATATCGTTGAATTCTTTAAGAAATTCATAAGTTTCATAACTTCTCTGAATTCTATCTCTCTCTCCTTTTAAAAAGTTTTATAATAAATTTATCTCTCTCTTTACTTTTTGATAGTTTCATAACATAGTTTTTATTTTTTATTTTTTAATCAAGATTTAAGTAGAAGAAGAAGAATGGTAAGGGGTTTGTAGTTTAAAGTTGACAATCCAACTCAAGATACCAAAAAGTCATAGACGACACCTCATACTCGTAGGACTCCGCGGAATCCTTCACTTCCACACAAAATATGAGAGCGACGTTAGCCCCATCGGGATCCCCACCACAGACAATTTCATCCTCCAAACTCAAAAGATACCACAGATACTGTAGCCATCTGAAATTACTTTTTGAATCATAATGGTGTCCAAGTGTCTCGCCCTCTGTCTGGACCATCTCCATCTCCATCCCCACCCTTCCTTAACCTCTGCCACACTCCAAAATCCACGGCCGTCCCACTTACTCATCCATCCTCCATTCACGACAACCTTTATCACCAAATTTACGGTCACCCATCGGCAACTGCAGCCTTGTCTTCCAAGAACGAGATGCTCCATTTTCACCCCCATGGCTAGTTCAATCCATTCCGCTCCAAGCCCCAAGTTTGATGAATTTGAGCCCCATCCATCTCTTACCAATGATGATCTCAAACCAACTACATCCCTTGAGAGGACTTTTGCCTGGTGGGAAATGGCTTGTCTTTGGATTGGTCTTGTCGTGGGTGTTCCATCATACTACCTTGCCGGTAGCCTTGTTGATCTTGGCATGGCTTGGTGGCAAGGGATTGCCACAGTTGTTGCTGCCAATATTATTCTCCTAGTCCCATTAGTCCTCACCGGTCACCCTGGCACCCGATACGGTATTTCTTTTCCAGTCCTTGCTCGATCCTCTTTTGGAATCCGCGGGGCTCACATCCCTACTCTACTAAGAGCCTTGGTTGGTTGTGGTTGGTACGGCATCGAGACTTGGATTGGCGGCGAGGCAATTTTCCTCCTCCTGCCAAAATTCCTCAAAGAATCAACCCTGTCTCAGGTTTTACCTTGGCTTGGTACTTCTCCTCTCGAATTTGCTTGTTTCATTACTTTTTGGCTAGCCCAATTGACCACTGTTTGGAAAGGAATGGAGGGAATCAGAGTGCTTGAGAAGTACTCGGCTCCAATCCTAATAATACTCACTTCTTGCCTCCTCATTTGGGCTTATGTCAATGCTGGTGGTTTTGCGTACATGCTGTCCTTATCCTCTAGGCTCTCCTCCTCACAGTTTTGGTCCCTCTTCTTTCCTTCACTCACCGCGAATATTAGCTTTTGGGCCACTCTTGCACTCAACATACCCGATTTTACTCGATACGCTAAGACCCAGACTGATCAAATCATTGGTCAGGCAGGTCTTCCAATCTTCATGGGGGCATTCACATTTGTTGGCCTGGCCGTGACCTGCTCCACCAAAGTAATATTCGGCCGAGTTATATCCAGCCCAATCCAACTTCTTGGAGAAATAGGAGGATTCACGACCATGATCCTTGCTATTTTCGGGATTAGCTTAGCCATCATTACTACCAATATTGCTGCCAATGTTGTGGCTCCTGCCAATGCCCTCGTCAATCTCAGCCCCTCAAATTTCACCTTCAGAAGAGGAGCTCTTCTAACAGCATTGCTGGGAATTGCTTTTCAGCCCTGGAGACTTCTTAAATCAAGTGAGAGCTTTGTTTATACCTGGCTAGTTGGGTACTCTGCACTTTTGGGTCCAATTGGGGGCATAATATTAACTGATTACTATCTTATCCGCCGCACAAATTTGAGTATCAAGGACTTGTACTCGGTGAGTCCTTATGGGGCTTACTATTATTCGGGAGGCTATAATTTGGCAGCAATGGTGGCCTTGGTCCTTGGGATTTTGCCAGTGATTCCTGGTTTCCTGCAAAAGATTGGAATACTATCTTCAGTCCCAGAGAGTTTTGGTGTCATCTACAACAATGCCTGGTTTTTTAGCTTCTTCGTTGCAGGTTTTCTCTACTGGATTCTGTCCCGTTTTACGGGAAAACAAAACAAGTCCCTACCTGTAGATCCCCTTCTGCCTTCTGCAAACTAAGTTTGTACTAGTACCACTTTTTTTTTCCTTTTTTTTTTTTGGGACATTGTAATTAATTTGTGTACTTCGTAAACATTTTTAATGTCACTTGATATCCAGTCTTAAGCTCTTTGTTCGTCTGTGACGTCCACAACCCTAAGTCGTCCATACGTTGTCACCTTGAATTTCTTGTTGTCATCTGAAGGAGTTCGATCTTACGATATTTTAGCGGGAATGCTTAAAGTTCTGCAAAATGGAAGAAACCTTATTGCTTGGTAGAATTCTTACTCGAGGAAACTGGCTTTATAAACTGATCTACTACTCGTCTGCTACTGACTTATCTCTGTTGCGTTAGGCCTTCATTTCGACTGCACTTGCTGTGAAGTGGTAGTGGGCTCTAACAGGCTTCAGATTCAATCTCTGATTTCCAAAGCCAGTGTCTTGGAGCCCAAGAAATTGTATCTGGATCTAGAATCCTCTACAAGAGGAGATCTATAAGCAGGCTGGTCATCCAATGACATCAAACAACCCAAATCTCTCCCATGGGCCATCACCGCCTCTACCCATTGGCCCCCCATTAGGATGGGATTATTGATTATTGAATATTTTTGGTGTCGTTCTCCAAAATTCCAAACAACCAATACAATCAGAACTTACCGGGGATGGAAACATTCCAAGGGCACCACCATTCATCCAAATTGGAAAAAAAAAAAATCTTTATTTTATCTCGTTGATATTCTTGTATAATGGCGACCTTATCTCAGATTCAAAATTCAACTTTGTATGTTTTGGTTTGACAAAATTTCTTCCTTTTAGGTAAAACGGCAAGAATTATTTAGCTTCATGGTTGTTAGGCTTGCCACGTCTTGTAATTATGAAGAGATAACTCAAGGAGGTGGAATATTGAAAGACATTTATAATTGAGTAATAGTACTCGTCATCAATTTTACTATCATCCTATGTTGACATGTTGTGATATTAAATGATCGGATAATACTTACTATATTTCACTTGTGGGCCTATTATTTAATGTCTCATCAAGAAATATTAAAATGATGATAATAAAAAGAAGGAAAATACTCTAATTAAAAAAAGATTACATAAAAATAATCTTACAAATTGATATGGTTTTATGTGATTTATCAAACTATAAAATTATTTCTTTTTGTAAAATAGATCTAGCGGATCAGTTAAACCCACATTAATTTGATGGATTAATTTTGTGTAATTACTTTGTAAATGTAAGAGTATTCTAAAAAAAATATAAATAAAAATTTCCTTTATAATTACGTAGAAAATCAAGAGTGGTTTTTTTTTTTTTTTCCTTTCTTGTGGGGTGGGGGTTTTCAATCGTTGCTCTAGCCAATATGCGCAAGCATGGGGAATGATGTATGAAATTAGGTGAGTTGTATTAATTTAATATTCGTGTCCGCCGCGAGTACGTGAAGCATTGTACTACATATTTATCCATACATATCGTGTATATATATAGGAAAAATTATGGGATATTGGGAACATTCAAATTAAGGAAAACGATGGAAAATTTAAGTTCCAAATTAAAGATCACGCGTTATTCTTGTATATAAAAAGTTACAAACGATAAGACTAGCATGAGTATAATGAAAACAAGAGACAAAAGAACAAGGACTTCCTGGATACATATCGTTTCGATCGGCCAAAAGCTGATTGGGACGCCGTCTTCTTCTTGCAAGCCTTATAGAAAAGACCTTTGTAGAGAGGACAGATGAGTGCGTGAATAGTGATGATCATCTATCCTAGCCTCCCTCTAATATTGCTGGTCATTCTTGAATTCTATATTAATTATATATATATATATATATATATATGGTATTGATCATGCAGTATCAAACAGCTGGTACTCTCAAAAACATCTATATTGTGGGCAATGAGTAATTTCGTCTATTTATATTAAATAGTATCTTGTGGGTTTGGGTGTTGAGAAGTGTTGAGGAGAGTTGTGAATAGTAATAAAAAGTAGGTGAAAAGTAATAATAAAGTAATGAATAGTAATAAAAAGTAGGTAAAAAGTAATGAATAGTAAAAAAAGTAGGTGAAAAGTAATAATAAAGTAATGAATAGTAGTGAGAAGTGTTGAGAAGTGTTGAAGAGACTTCAACACCCAAACACAGCCTAGTCTCAGACAAACTATGGGAGAGCCAATTAATTAAGAGTCATTGTCTTTTAGCTAGGCATTGCTACTAGTATTAACATTATTGTTTTGTTTGGACATAACCCTCGAAGATGTCCAGTTGTACTAATTATTAGTCCCAGAGTTTTTTAGATTTCGTGCAGTAATTCCTAATAATTCCCATTGCTAGTGTCTCTAATTCTTTCACATCCAGATCAAGTGAGATTGTTAAAAAAAAACAAAAAAACAAAAACAGAACAATAAATACAAAACACTTGGAGTCCGACACGTACAGAAATATCCAAGAAAGGATCGCAGCAGGGAGATGTATCGTGTGAGAGACGGGAGAGATGAGGACATAAAATAAGGCATATTACGCGTACGCCACATACAATATTAAGGAGCTGACGTGGAGCATGAACCATGCAACGAATGAGGAATAAAAGGACAAAACAAAAACAAAAATGTTAAAGTGGCGATCGAGCAGAGGACACGGACGCAACTTTAGACCAGCTTGGCAGCAACCCCAACCACATATCAGAGGTCCCCGTCCCTAGCTAATATTGGTAGGGACGTAGTTAGGACAGAGGGTGGGACCTACGGTCACCTGTGCTTCACGGTAATTAGCTTGAGGACCAGAGTGACCTAAGACCCCATACAATTAATTAGAAAAAGAAATGGGCTTAGGGTAGGAGACAGACACCCATAAACTTATTATTAAATTTTTGTTCTCAAAGACAAGAATAAAACAGATCGACCCCTAGTAGTTTTGCTGTAATCCACTAACACGAATGTAACAAGGGGCTAAAGCACAAAGAAAGTAGTTGTGTGTGTATATGTTCGTTCGATGATCTCCTTGATCCATCCAACATTAATTTTAATTTTATAATTAAATGATTTGGCATTTTGGAAGAGGGAGTGATCGAGAGACTTCGTTAATTGACGTACGTGAATGCATAGTTGCACACGAACGTTTAGCTGTTGGTGTCGCGTATAATATATAAGACGTTCCATAATTTATATTATATAATGTACAAAACTATATATAAACTTATAAGAGGTGGTCAACAGCTAGCAATAGCTGTTGTCCAATATAAGCAATTCATTTGGATATGTGCACCGATCGAGGACGATCATCATCATCATGTCTTAATTGCTTTTTTAATTAATTAGAATATATACGTTATCGCTATTATTACAAAAATGTTTTCGCCAATAATATTTGCCAAAGGGTGCCATTTGGTCATGCAACAAAATGATGGCACCATGGCATCTCTGAAAGGGCAAATCAACAATTGATTCCAACTAAATAAAAGATAATCAACCAATTATTAATTATGTGACCTTCTAAAATGTCAGCTGCCATGTGCGATTTATCACGACAGGTTGTTAATTAGGTTTTCCAACGTATAACGTACGATGGCTTGCCATGTTCGGGTAACTGATTTTCGTGAAAAGACATGGTGTGACGTGTCCAACTCAGATAATGAGTTTAGCTAGGTTTCACGTACACATAGATTTGGTCCACTGTACATGCAAAAACATATATAATGTACGTACGTACTTAACTTTCTACCTGAATTAATTTCCAAAATCTATCTGAAATTCATGGACCAAGTTCAGAATTAATGGCAGAAACCGAGTAGATCAAAAACTATGAAATTGAACGAAAAACCCATCAATTATGAAAAAAAAAAAAAAAAATCAGAGTGACAGAGTATTAATTTTAGACGAAAGACAAATCAAAGTTGTTAAGTTAATTCTTTTTAGAAAAATGCCCTATGCAAGTGGACGGGAGAGTTAGCGCACAATCGTTGCCTACGTAGATGTGTTTTATTTTCTTGACATATATAAAACACACCGTTTTGACAAGAATGGCCCCTTCTTCATTCCATGATTCTCATTCATTGCAAACCTACATTCTTCTCTTCACAATACCTTAGACGAAAATCATCAGTTACAGTCCTCCCAACCAATTTGGTCAAGCACAATTTATTTTGAACAATAAAACCAGCTCCATAGCCTACCAATCCAAAAAATTAAACACAATGCAACATCAAGCACTCTAAGCTCCATTTCAAAGTAAAGTGCCCCAGCTCACACAAATACATGCAAATCCTTCACAAATCTTGTTATAATCCGTTTGATATCTTGATTTTTTACCCTGGGTTTCCCAGAGAAGTAGAAAAAAAAAAAAAAAAAAAAAAAGATCGGCTTGTGCTGCACATAATTGAGTTTCAAAAATATATTTGTGTTTTGGATCTTTGCGATGTGCAGTGATTGCAGTCCTGTTGGAGCAAACGGAGAGAGATTAATGGTAATAAATTAGAACAATGGAGAGAGAGAGAGAGAGAGAGAGAGAGGGGGGGGGGGGGGGGGGGCTGAAGACACAAGGAGATGTCGAAAGTCAAGACTTCGGTAGCTTTAGTTCAAATCCAATCTTTTCTTGATTCTTGTATGCTTTTTTTGATTTTATTTTATTTTCTTTCTATTTATTTTTTAAAATTTTGTACAATACCATCAGCGATTGCACGGTAACTGCAATCTGCCGATTGCCTATAGAAGAATTGTTCTTTTTATAAAGAAAGCTGCTACTGTACCACTCGAAGTGTCATGCCATGTGTCTACTTATTAAAAAAAAAAAAAAAAGAACAGAACAGGAAATTGACGGGAGGGCAAACCTCCGTCTGCTCGCATCCCTTCCTCCCTCCCTCACGTCTCTAACCAAAGCTTTGTCGTTTCACAAAGAATCAAAGTAGAGCTTGATCTTTTGAGTCTCGACAAAACCTTAATTTACACTCTTAAGTATTTGCCAAAGTTCGCCAATTTCCTTTCTAGTCTCTGTGTGCACCCTACATTATTATTCTAAACAGTATCCATTGGGTCCTGCTCAAAACCCTGTTAATGGAAATCTCATCACCCATCAACATCCAAAATACCCCACTCCAAGACCTCTCCAAGGCATCCCCTAAACCTTACAAAAATGCTTTGTAACCACACACATGCAGGCCTCCGCCACACTTTGCTCTCCTAATTCCTTCAAAGAGGACACCTACTTCATTTCCAAACTTAAGTCCTCTGAAAAGAGAGCTCTAGCACATGCTCTTGGATTCTGATGCTTCAAACACCTCAATGTGGGGGCATTCCTCTGTTGGGAGGTGATGAGAAGGCATATGCGGTTCTCTTGAAGTTTTTGCGAGTAAGAGGCTTCCGTCATTACAAGAAAATTACTTACTTGTGATCAATTATTTTCAGTGAAATGATTATTTTTAACTAAAATAAATCTGTTTTTGTAGTAAATAATCATTTTCATCTCAAAAAATTGATTACAAATGTTTTCTTATGATGAAGGTCTTGGACGCATTCAACATGTTGATGAAGTGTTTATCATGGAGGGTAGAGTTTGGAACGGATAGGTAGGTTTCATTTCGTGTTTCGATCCTTCACCCTTTAAAAAAAAAAAAAAAAGAACCTAGTGACAATGCTACATCGAGCGGTAAGTTTGAGTACTGGTCAATAGGGGAGGGCAGACTAAACTACGTACATATAATATATATATAGGGCTATAAACGATGTCTAATGATATTAATTCTTCATTAATATCATTATTCGTTATAGGCATGCGTTATAGGCATGCAGTCATTATTCCAATTTCAAGATAAAAACCAAAATTTAAAAACAATTTAAAACCAAAATAGAAAATAATAACATTTTCAAATTTTTTAATTTATATATTATTACTTTATAACTAATATATATACACAGAAACATTTATAGAACATATTTTTATTAATTTAAGTGAGTATTACGATAAAAACCATCGAGTGAGCTCACGAGTTAAGTTGATCATCTTTATATTAACAAGTACTATATTTTCGTATTCACGAAAGACTACTTATAATTTAACTAAGCATGCATGAGCCTTTTTAATGGAATTGTTCACCGAGTAGTCCTGATCATCCCATTACACCCCTAGCGTTGTGAGTTATAAAGATAGAGATGAATCCATTAACGTCAGTACGAGATCTATGGAGAGTTTTAAGATAAAGTAGTTACAGATATTTTTAATGTTTATATATATATATATAACCGGTGAGGATGAGTAGCACGGCCAATTAAAGTCAACCATGGTATCCTGCCATATAATATACAACACTTTGATTAATTTATGATAATATTTAGGTCGGAGAAAGAGAGCTGTACCTAGCTAAGTTTGGTTAGGTGCTGCCTAGAAAAGAAGACAAAGCGTTTTAAAGTTGAAGTCTCTGGACCGGAGCATGCATGCCATTGTGGGGTTGGGGGTGGTGGTTTGGTGTGGCGGCGGTTTCCCAGCTTGTCCCTACCACCAGCTCGTGGTCTGACTGATTTTTTGTCAACGGGTCGTTAAATGGAACGAGTCCTTGAAAGTCACGAACGACCGAACCCGAAGCTGGTTTCTCAGAAACTTGCTACTATTCTTCCCCGCTCGCTCCTCTGCTATATATACTGTAAAACCTTATCAGTATTACCCGCACTTCATTTCATTCATCTCCGCATATCCCTATTATCTTTTCAGGACCTCACGTTTGGTATATATATTTATCCAATCAGTACTCTCTCTCTCTCTCTCTCTCTCTCTCTCTCTCTCTCTCTCTCTCTCTCATACACACACGCCGTTTCCGGCCCAAAAAAAAGCAAAAGAAAATACATATATTCAAAGCTTATATAATTAATAGAACACAATTTTCCTTAACCCCGCATTAATTCCAGGTTATTGTTCCATGTCTCCTACGATGGCTGTAACAACTGAAACAAAGGAGGAGAATGATACGCCAGAAAGCGAGTACCAAAAAGGAATAAAGCACCTCTGGGAAAATGGCATAAACAGAGTTCCCAAGAAGTATATATTACCCCCCTGCGATCGACCCAATACTGAAGACGGGGTGCTAAATCATGTATCCGAGCAAAATCTTAAGCTGCCCATCATTGATTTCGCAGAGCTAATGCAAGGTGCCAACCGGTCTCAAGTCCTCGAGTCCCTCGCTAATGCTTGCGAACAATACGGTTTTTTCCAGGTATGGCTTTGATTGTTTATAAATTACCATGTGGAAACCAAATTGTAATTAGACCTAGTTATCTCAGCCGACCACACACTGACCCATGTCAATGTTCTATTAAGGCAAAAATCGAAGAAAATATTGGAATATTCAAGATTAATGCTTACTTCAAATTAAATTTAAATTATAAATTATAATATTGCGCGCAGCTGGTAAACCATGGCATTCCAAGCGATGTTATAAGCAGCATGATTGATGTTTGTTCAAGGTTTTTCGAGCTGCCATTTGAGGAAAGATCAAAGTACATGTCTTCGGATATGCATGCGCCGGTCCGATATGGAACCAGCTTTAACCAGAAGAAAGATAGTGTGTTTTGTTGGAGAGACTTCTTGAAGCTAATGTGCCATCCCCTATCAGATGTCCTCCCACATTGGCCTTCTTCTCCTATGGACCTGAGGTGAGAGTTTACCTACCTTAGCTTCAGCCTTCAATTTATTTTATTTTATTTTTTGCAGTCCTCTCTGCCTATATGTCTCTTTCTTCGTTTGTGTGGCTCATAATCGCTTGCTAACCTGTACACGTACGGCTTTGCGGGATACGAATAGGGTTTGACTTTTGCATATGAATTGCTACGACTTCTATTACTCATGAAGTTAAATATAAAGAACAATTAACTTGCTCCTAGTTAGTTGTCAAAGGAATAATATCTATTACATGCATTTATATCTAAATATTAATAAGTTGAGGACCAATCAAGTTGCTGGTTCATACTTTAAACAGGAAATTGGCGGCTACCTACGCAAAAGAAACCAAGAGCTTGTTTCTAATGCTAATGGAGGCCATTGTGGAGAGTTTAGGACTTGTCGGAACCGCGGATGAGCAGAAGAAGACAGAGGAAGAAGAAGAAGAAGAAGAAGAAGACATACTAAAGGACTTCCAAGATGGAAGTCAGTTAATGGTTGCCAATTGCTACCCTCCATGTCCAGAACCCAATTTAACCCTAGGAATGCCACCGCATTCCGACTATGGATTCCTGACACTTCTTCTCCAAGATGAGGTTGAGGGCCTACAAATACAATTCCAAGAAAAATGGGTTACTGTCCAACCAATCGCTAATTCATTTGTTGTCAACGTTGGGGATCATCTAGAGGTGGGTCGTAAGTACTACATGATCATCAGAGTGCATGAAATCCAAAATATATATATAATTAATTCAAGTAGCTAGTTTGTTAATTGTTGATTCAATGATATTTTAATTTGTCTCAGATATTTAGCAATGGAAAATACAAGAGCGTTTTACATAGAGTATCTGTGAACCCTATGAAACCTCGAATATCGGTGGCTTCTTTGCATAGTCTTCCTTTCAAGAGCATGGTTAGGCCATCGCCTAAACTGATCAACGAAGCGAATCCAAGGCGTTTTAAGGACACCGACTTTGCTACTTTTCTCGACTACATTTCATCTTCTGAGCCCAAGAGGAAGAATTTCTTGGATTCTAGGAAATTATTGGATTGAGGCTATATATATATATATATATATATATATATCTAAGAAGTACTGAATTAATCCAGATCTGTCGAAACGGATGATCATTAGACGCTTGTATGTTGACTTTCGTTGAAATCAATTATGTATCATTGATAACATGCGTGGAATTAATGTATTTTTACTATCATTCTCTCTCTTTGTCTCCCTCTCCCCTTAAAGTTGCATGGTCAAGGGTGGTCAAGAATTCAAACGTGGTAAAACATACAAGTACATTAATAATTCAACGAAACATACATGCTCTTTGTTTAATAGTACTTATAAAGAGAGTTCATTCTTATTGGCAAGGCGGTTACAATTTTTTATTTTTTATTTTAAAGAAAAAAGAAAGAAAGAAAGAAGGAGAAAAGGTCATCGATCGAATGCGTGAAAAGGGAGAAGATGAACTTAAATAAATTACAGTATGTTTTCAGAAAGAAAGAAAGAAAATGATAGAAAATAGGAAATGGAGGATCGATGAGTTCAAATCCAGAGATCAATTAATATTATGATTAGGCGGCGGCATTTGAATTAATTTGAGTAAAGATATGTAGGCCAATAGTTTTTGACTTTGGACCCGGCCGATGATGCAGATCGATCGAAGACCACCTGCCCTCTCATGACCTAATTAATTAGTTGACCCACCCTCGCACACCAGATCACTGTATGCCGGCCGTCGTAACTTACTGCATGTATTATATGTTGACCGCCTGCGCATGCCTCCCTTCCTTTCTAATTTGTTGTACTGTACTATACTATTGTCATGGCGACGGTCCAATCCATTAACATCTTCTTCCTTATTCATTTCCCTTTTTGCTGCAAAAATGGATATTATTAATTAATTGCAGAACATCAATTATATATAAGTATTTACTTATTAATTAGAATATGTAACAAATATCTACCATCTATTTCTGAATATTCTCGAAGGATTGTAAGGTCATTAACTCCTATATTAAATTATCACAACGTACAAACTTATTTGTTTAGAGAAAAAAATGAGAACTACTATTTAAAAATCTTTTACACTACAATATGGCATAATTTAATTTATCAAATTTAAATTTTAAAATTTATTTTTTAAATCAAATTACGACATGTGATTTATGTGTGGTAAAAATATTTTTGTATAAAATTATTTGAAAAAAATATTTAAATTGTCAAAAGCCCAAATAGATTCTAGAATATTAATATCCAGTCCTATGTATGGTTTGGGCTTGGGCTTGTGTTTCCTACAAATGACAAGCCCGTTCTTGAGGACTAACATGAAATTAGATGGGCTCAGTCAAGCCTCGCTAATTAATTTGTACATGAGCCGTCATTCTGTGCTCATCTCGAGTCGTACTCCTAGAAGGTCCTCTTTTATGGGCTTTATGTCTTCCTTAAGATCCTCTCGATGATGTGTCCTGGTTTCCCCTTCTCATAATGGTTGGGCCATTATCCATCGGGTGACAGACAACAGTGTCTACTTTAGCGACGGAGTATGTCGCTGCAGTAAGAAAATAACACCTTTATTAAAAACATTTCCTTTGGCGTCACTATTAGAGTCTTTAAAGACAACTGCTTATCGTTATATAGTTTATTTTTAGAGTTTTGAAATGTATAAGTAAATTTGTGCACTAATTTGTATATTAATATTAATTTTTTTATATTTAAAATTTAAATTAATATTATTTTCAATAAAATATACTTTTTGATCAATCACATTATATTAATAATTTAGTACACATATTAGTGCATAATTATGCTTGTAATTAAATTTTTTCTTATTTTTAAGGGTTCAATTGTTAAAATCTGGAGAGTTTGATCCCTTTATTTATTAAAAAAAAAAAAATCTAGAGTGATTGGTCTCTATGTTTTAAAATTGGATATCTTTATCCTTATTCACTCAAATTTGACCATAATGATCAAGAAATTAAAATTAAAGAATTAGAAATTTTTTTTAAAAAAAAAAAGGCCTAATTACAAGAGGGAGGGTGCGCGAAAGAATGTCATCATCTAAAAAGCCTAAACCCAATCCAATCCACAGTCTGTCGATTCTGTCGCAGCTATCACCCACACATACACTACTCAGACTTCAAACACTTCCATCCAGCAATGGTGACTCAGAGATACACGAGTACATAGGGAAGAAACACGCCCAGAACGGTATTGCTCACTTCCCCGCTATGTCTTCCTCCCTCTCCACCTCCTTTCTCCTCCGAACCCCTCCTCTATTCAAACCCACCTTCCCCACCAGCACTACCATTTTCTCTTCCAAACCCACACCTTATCAATTCCTCACCATCAATTCTTCCCTCAACAACAACAACAACAACAACAAAACAAGTTCCTGGGTAAGCCCTGACTGGCTCACCTCACTCACTCGGTCTTTAACGGTGAGCAAAGACGATGACTCGGGCATTCCCATCGCCAACGCCAAGCTGGAGGACGTGTCTGATCTTCTGGGCGGTGCACTTTTCCTTCCACTGTTCAAATGGATGAACGATTACGGACCCATCTACCGGCTCGCTGCGGGGCCTAGAAACTTCGTGGTGGTTAGCGACCCTGCCATTGCTAAGCATGTGCTGAGGAACTATGGGAGGTATGGCAAGGGTCTTGTGTCTGAGGTCTCCGAGTTCTTGTTTGGGTCGGGTTTTGCCATTGCCGAAAGCCAGCTTTGGACGGTAATGATATCCATTTTTTAAGGAGTGGCGAAGTTGTTTAGAGTTCATTTACTTGATACTTTCGGGCTATAATCATGAAGCTTTTACAATGCTGCGTGTTGTTGGTTCAATGCGGGTTGGCTTTGGTTTGGAACATCATTTTTGAGCTTTCAATGTTATGTTCTGATTAACCTTATTAAACAGATGGTTATCTGCCTCTCAATTCTCCCAGTTTCTTTATTGCCATAGTGGCCAAACATAATATGTGCTTTATCCTTTTTTTGCTTGTTATTCTCGAGAAGAAGTATAGATGATTGTCTTGCCAGGTTTATTTTTTGCACTCGAGTCATTGTCCCCTTTTCATTTTTGTAAGCTCTCAGCCAGTAACAAAAAATACACTGAACTGGTTATGATCCATGTGATTTTTAACATCTTGTTTGTAACAGGCAAGGCGTAGGGCTGTGGTGCCATCACTTCACAAAAAGTATTTGTCAGTGATGGTTGATCGGGTTTTTTGCAAATGCGCTGAGAGATTGGTGGAAAAGCTCAAGCCCGATGCTTTACGTGGCAGTCCTGTAAACATGGAGGAAAAATTTTCTCAACTAACTCTTGATGTTATTGGTCTGTCTGTATTCAACTATAATTTTGATTCACTTGCCACTGATAGCCCTGTGATTGATGCAGTTTACACTGCATTGAAAGAGGCAGAGGCTCGTTCGACTGATATATTACCATATTGGAAGGTATATCTTTCTGGTGCCCTGTTCTTGCTTTTCATTATATTTTTTTTCCCATTTTGATAATCATATACGTACTATATTGTGTCTTCATGTAGGTTAAAGCTCTTTGTAAAATAATCCCAAGACAAATAAAAGCTGAGAAAGCGGTTACTGTGATTAGGAGAACTGTTGAAGAACTTATTGAAAAGTGCAAAGATATGGTGGAAGCTGAGGGCGAAAGAATAAATGAGGAGGAATATGTAAATGACGCTGATCCAAGCATTCTTCGCTTCTTGCTTGCAAGCAGAGAAGAGGTCTGCTAGTAGTGAAATGGTTTAAGTTAAAGTTTTTGTGGGATTTTGGGAAAGGGGATAAAAAAAATTGAATCAAAAGATTATAAAGATAAAAGAGGGTTAGAATATAGTTTTTTAATATTATTTTTGTTTTGTGATTTGAAAAAGTTTAATTGTTTTTTGTGTTTTGTTTGGAAGTTTGGGGAAGTTATAATGATTAGATGAAAAAGTTGAAAACTTGAGAATTTGAAATTGAAAAATGTTTGTGTTTAAATGGTATTTGGATGTTGAGATGAGATGAGATGGTTTGTGAAACCAAACCAGACCTTTGTCTCTGATGTATGGTTTGTTTTGCTTGTGATCATTGTGTCATATGTTGCTGTCCAGAATGCACATATGCAGAGGTTTTCAGGATGGTAACAAATTGGTGTTTAGATGTTTTGGGACTGGAAAATTATTGGTTCCTTTAAAATACAAGAAGAATTGATTTATGGTTACATGTGCTTTAAGATGTGAACAGGTTATAGTCAAGGCTTGAATTGAAGACGTGAAAGTGTTCTAGGTTCTTTAAGTTTGCAAGTTACTTCATTAGTTTTATTTCAAATCTTACTAGATTTTCCAAGCTTTTGGCTTTGGAAGCATAGAAAGGGACAATACACAACGTTTTCATCTAGTTTTGCTTGGTTGTGACTGTTGCCAATGAATGATTTTCCATGCTTCAAGTTTACAGTCTCTGGTTTTCCCACTTTCTAGCCAGAAGTCGTTGCTTATGCCTGGAATTCACTCCATATGAGCATGCTTTTTTAGTACTCGACTTTTCTACGACCACCTTCGCAATGTCTCTGCATGTTTACACAGCTGCCCACTTTATTTACCTTCAAGAAAAAAAAGTTCTTATTTTCATCCACGATACATTTACCTTTGAATATGACAGATGAATCAGCTATGCTAAGCATCTACCATTATAGCGTCTCAATATTGTCTTGAAGGATTTGTGTTAGCGTAATAGCATTTAGTTTTGATACAATTGCTAAACACTGTTTTAGGTTTCAAGTGTACAACTACGAGATGACCTATTGTCAATGTTAGTTGCTGGTCATGAGACTACTGGTTCAGTGTTGACGTGGACACTCTATCTTCTGAGTAAGGTATCCTTTCCATTTTAACTTCTCTCCTTTTTATTTGAGTCTGCCATTTGTATGAGAAATTGATGCTAACTTTAGCATCTGGCTAGATAGTCAGGCTTTGTGTTGCTGATTCAGAATAAATATATAACATCACACCGATTTATACCCATCTCTTTATACTTGAAAGATTTCTTTTGAATTTTTTACCTAATTGAACAATGCCGTTCTCATCTGTGTATGCCTTGTACCAATGTTTTGACCCCTAAACTGCCTGTTGGCTGAACGTAAGTAATCGGGTTCTGTTGCTATTCAGATGGGTCCAATATATGTGTTAAGAAGTAATTTATAAGAGGTTGTAGCCCTTAAGTTAATATCACAGCCCGATCCTTACCGATTCATGGACCCTTGCTCAAGTTCTTATGATTTGTATTGTGGATCTGGTGAACTATAGAACATGTGTAAAATATTGATATGCTACTTTGATTGCAGTAATAAATTTGGACCTGATTCAGACTGTCTTTTCCCTTGAATGTGGTATGTGGAGAAACTGTTTATTGTTCATCATCCTTTGCAGGACTCGACCTCATTAGTGAAAGCACAAGAAGAAGTTGACAGAGTCCTACAAGGAAGATGTCCTGCTTATGAAGATATTAAGGATCTAAAGTTCTTGACCCGCTGCATAATTGAGTCACTCCGTCTATATCCACATCCTCCTGTTAGTTGCGTTCTTTCTCTTCCACTTATATCAAAATTTAACATGAAATAGAAAGAGTATGCGGTAATTCTGCTGACTCAATTTGTTGCTTATTTCACTCTTTCAAATCTTCTAGGTCTTGATAAGAAGAGCTCAAGTTGCTGACGTGCTTCCTGGAGCTTTCAAGGTTAATGCTGGTCAAGACATTATGATTTCTGTATATAATATCCATCATTCCTCACAGGTATTGGCTTATGTTGTTTAAACTTCCCTTTTTATGGTCAAATGTAACTTCTTTTATTGTGTGATTCAGTAATTTGTTGCATACTTGAAACAGACCTGAGATGTCAGATTTACTTGTCTTTCCACATTTCTACATTTTGGTACTTATTGGAAAAAAAATCCATATTTCGGCAATCTCATTGTTATTTTTCTAGGTCTGGGAGAAAGCTGAAGAGTTTGTGCCAGAAAGATTTGACTTAGAAGGCCCAATACCTAATGAAACGAGTACAGATTTCAGGTATTGGATTTTTATATCCTTTCAGAGATGCCAAAAGAGTTTTATTACTTCAATGCTGTTTTTTACCTTTTCGATCCCATTTACAGAAAAGTGTGCTCTTTATTGTACCCATAGCTCAAATGCATCCATTCTTTACTTTTACATCTCCCTTTAACACTGAGCGCTGATAGTGCAAAATATATACCACAGATTCATTCCATTCAGCGGTGGGCCCAGAAAGTGTGTTGGTGATCAGTTTGCTTTGCTGGAAGCTATTGTTGCTCTCACGATCTTTTTGCAGCACATGAACTTTGAGCTGGTTCCTAACCAAAACATTAGCATGACTACTGGAGCAACAATACATACAGCAAACGTAATGTGATCTATGAATGTTATTAGTCGATCCATGCACAAGTAGAGATTACACTAATCGCCATGATTTCAAATCTGGATTAGAATTCAGATCCCAAGCAATATATGCATTACTCTTTTGGTGATATGCATAACGAATGATGGGTTTTGTCTGGTTTGCATTTTATATTTTTATTTCCCTTGACATCATTGATGTATGCAACATTCAGTGGTTTCTATGCTCGCATAAATTATTGAAATGTTTAGGTTTTGTTTTAGGAAAACAAAGGACCAAATACAAAAGAAAGAAAAACAAAGATTTGAATTCAACATATTGGAGTCAACTTACTCTTATTGATGAATGTGATGTGTTTTAACATGGTGCTATCGTTGCAGGGCTTGTACATGAAGCTGAGTCAACGACAAACAAAAGCTGCATTTGCTTCCTTGTCTTCTAGGTAAGCTGTAACATTGTACATAAAATCTAATAATATCCAAGGGTTCTAGCACAGAAAGTGTTGTAGTAATTTGCGGTTTTGGGAGAAAACATATATTGCCAATGTTATGATTCTTTTGAGTAATATATAGAATGGTGTCTACTACTTTTGAGTGACAATGGTAATTTAAAAATTGTTATGTGTATGTCGGTTTACCATTGTTATGCATTAGCATTTGGAATATTAAAGTTAATATGTCGAAAGCCGCGGAGTTTTGTTTGCTGTTCTCACTCCATTGAAAAGGAGGTGCCTGTGCTTCAAAGAGTGAAAATGGTGGTTAAAAGAAAAGAAGTATTTACACTGACCCTGTGACAACAAATATGCAGCAAAATAGTTTATCGATGGATGCTAAGATCATGCAAAGTTTCATTGCCATTTCTGCAATTATGCAAGGACCCGTCATTATTTTTGTAGTGAACTCACCTCAGATTTTGCAAATTCTTCTACGTAAACAGAGCCATGTATGATATGACCCAAAGCTCGTGTAATAAGCATATGACCCACGTATCTTACTAGGGGGAATTGGCTGCCTGAAATATATGTGTGTGTGTGTGTGTGTATACATATAAAAGAACGGTAGAAACGGAAGTTCGTGAGGGAAAGCTTGTGAAAATAGCTGCAGATGGGAAGCGTCCGATTCTGATTCTTTAGCTCCTGATTGGCTTTTGATCAGAAATGGTAAAAGATAAGAGCAAATCACTGAGAAACAATAACTGGGCTTTTCTTTACTAGTTACATGCTAGCGAGTTCCAATTGCAATCAGATAAGAAAAAGATTTTTGCAAAAGGTCGAGAAGAAGAAGAAGGAGCAAATATGATAATATCCAAAGAGGAGGCCCGAGGGATCATCTTCGGCATGAGGTCAGTAGGGAGAAAGAACAAACAATTGGGCCAGTAGTTTGGTTTTAGCAGTTGGACGAGGATCTGCATCTGACTTGAGGAGACAAAAGAAGCGGGGCTCTACTGTATGCGTGTCCTTTTCACCAACCAATTGCTGATGAGCTAGCTAGCTAAGAGTGAATAATCTCACCATTTTTAATGTAATAAATGAATTTAATGGTTAAGGTTATTTTATTTATTTATTTATTTTTAATGGTTAATGAAGTGATATTAATGATTTTTCTTATTTTTTTAAAATATTTAAAAATTAATTGAAAAAACCAAAAAAATGCTTTTACACTTATGTTACAAGAGAAATATTCTGATGAGGAGGAGGAGGAAATATCCAATGAGGACGCCCGAGGGATCATCCAAACAATTCCCTTATCTGCATCTGAAGTAGAAGACAAAATAGTTGGCGCGGCGGCCCTACCTTGCTGTCCCTGCCAGGCTTTGGGGTATGATATACAAATGGGTATCATTCAAATATTTTTTTAATTTTTTTTACATTTTTTTAATATGTTTAAATATCTTTAAAAAATAAAAAAAAATACATCAATACATTTAAAATTATTTATTTAATTTTAAAATAAAAATAAATAAAAAAATTTCCCAAACAGTAAACTAGATAGAGTCTAAATAGAATTATAGTGCATCTGACGCAAAGTAACTTAAATAGAATTATTATTATTATCATTATATTTATTATTTCCGATCTCTGCAGTAGGTATCGGTCACTATTGAGTATTAATGAGACAGTATCGTGGTCTCTGGATGTGATTATTATTAGAAAAAACTTTAGGACCGGTCGGGCTGTAAATGAGATAAAAACAGCCAGTCAATAAAATCTCAACACGTAAGCCTTCCGCCGAGATCTCCGTAGACCTGCATTACATGTGAAAATTATTTGGGGCATTTGAAATCAGAAACACGAAACGGGGGCATTCATCTCCAAGCTCTCCTCAAGCCCTAACATTTTCAAGACACTGGGTTTGGGATGGGTGATTGGGGGTCGCAAAATCAGTCCATCGCAGCTTGATGGGTCAATCTCCATCCGTCGTGGCTCGGCAAGAAACAGAAAAATGGCTACACAATGAGACAATCGAGCACTGCATGGCACCGCAAGGAAAGCGCACTGCGAAACCCCATGTCTAACCTCCGTAGCCAGCGTTGAACCTCCATAAAAATAGCCCAAACGTCGTGTCCCAAACGCCTAACAAACCTCTGTTTTTGAGGAGCAAAAACAGAGCACAATTTCTTCTTTCTTCCTAAGACCACCACCGATAGCACCAGCACCACCGTAACACACAAATCTCTTTTTTTTCATACTAAAAAAAAAAACAAAAAAAAATAAAAAACAAAAAATTGGTGAGCGCCCAACTCGATTTCTCCATTTCATGACGGTGAAACAAAGGGCTGGTAGCCCTATTTGTATTCGGTCTGGAAAGAAATTTAAAAAGGGGAAAAGAGAGAAAGAGAGTAAGGCCATAGAAGCCATGGCGGCTTCCTTATCGACCACGAATTCGAAACCCTCGACATTGATCAGCTTCACCGTGTCCTTTTTCTTCATCTTCGCGTGGGCTCTCTCCCTTGCTCAAAGTTGTATGCATCCGATAATTTTGATTTCATCCAATCTGGCCAATACCTCACTCTCTCTTACAGAAACCAGATTGGTCGTAACCTTGTTGTTGGAGACGATGTTCCTTTGGGCGAGCAGTTCGAGGGGTGCAACGGCTACAACGACTACGAGCAATGTGAGGGGTGGCTGTGTCGGCGAGGGTTCGTGCGAGGGGTCCGATGAGAGGGATGTCAAGCTAGTGAATGAGAATTTCCAATTCTCTCAAATGCGGCCACATGAAACACAACGAGGACTTGAGGACGTGATTCCCTGTGGTTGACCCCAGTTGTCTAACACTGCTTTTTCGTACGTGGCACTACATGAATGGAGGGTTATTTTTATTTCATTTACAGCCCGACCGGCGTGAAGCGTTTCCCTTATTATTAAAGTAATGTTATGCGTCATATCGTTATTTTATTTACATTTTATTATATATAATATGACATATTTATTATTATTTAATAATAAAAAAATAATAATAAATTATTTAATTGTGATAAATATGTCACATTTTACTTAATTAAATACAAATAAGGTAATAATATAGTGTATAGAATTTTATTTAGTGAGATGCAAGCATGTAATAAATGATCTATTAATATATATATATATATATATATATATATAGAGTAATACTATACAACACACTCTTATTCTATTTTCATTATATTAAGTAAAATGTGAGCTTCTCAATGGTCACTAGTTCGAGTCTCCTCAGGGCCACTGGAGGTTTACCTGACCGTTAACTTCAGGGCCCCGTTAAATTAGTCGAGGTGCGTGTAAGCTGGCTCGGACACTCAAGGATATAACAAAAAGAGTAAAATGTGACACATTCATCACCATTAGATAATAAAGAAACATGTAATAAATGATCATTTAATAGTGATAAATATGCCACATCATATTACATTATTATTTATTGTTATTTTTTACATACCTTTTTACTATTATTTATTATTATTTTTATTACTATTCAACATTCTATTATTATTATTTATCTAATTTTTTATTATTATTTACAACATATTTTAATATTTCTCAACTTTAAATCTAATTTAAGAGGATAAAAATAAGATGACGTGTATAGAATTATATATATATATATTAATAGACAATTATTTACGTTCATACCGAATCTTGAGAGTTGAGAGGTTTTTTTGTTTTTTCCCTTAAATAAGCAGAGTTGAGAGGTTATACCGTATAGCAAAATGATACTATCTATTTAAATTTAATTTTTTAATTTCATGGTTTATGTATTTTATTTGATTTTATTTGATTTTATTTAATAGTTAAAAATAATTATTAATACATTCGTGTTTTTTAAATTTTTTTTTTCTATTCTTTAAAAGTATTTTTTAAAAAATAAACAATTTGCATTAAGAGACTAGAGTCTAGACCAAAAACTTTGACTAGAATAGTAGCACTAGCTCTGGCCTATCGAATATACTATTTTTATTTTATAAAAAACTTCAGCAACATAACCGGATCAGAATATCAGAGTAGAGAGTCACGGACCCAGAAAGTGGCAGTGAAAGTGAGAGCTAGCTAATGGAGGACGAGACGACCGAGAGTCGAAACCAAGCCAGGCTGGCTATAATGGAGCTCTCCAACATGATCAGCGTGCCCATGTCCCTCAACGCCATCGTCCGCCTCAACGTCCCCGATGCCATCTGGCAAGGCGGCTCCAACTCTCCGATCTCCTCTTCTCAGATCCTCGCCCGTGTCCTCCCCTCCCAGAACTCTGCTGATCCAGAGAACCTCCAGCGCATCCTCCGCATGCTCACCAGCTACGGCGTCTTCACGGAGCACCATAGCCCCAATGACTCCAACTCCGAGAGAAAGTACTCCCTCACCGAGATCGGAAAGACGCTCGTCACGGACGGCGAGGGTCTATCGTACGCGCCCTACGTGCTCCAGCACCACCAGGATGCGCTCTTGGGAGCGTGGCCCTTGGTCCATGAGGCCGTGGTGGACCCCGCGTCGGAGCCGTTCGTGAAGGCCAACGGAGTCTCGGCGTACGCTTACTACGGGAAGAAGCCGGAGATGAACGGGCTGATGCAGAAGGCGATGTCGGGAGTATCGGTGCCGTTCATGAAGGCGGTGTTGGAGGGATACGATGGGTTTGAAGGTGTGGAGAGACTGGTGGACGTTGGGGGAAGTGCAGGGGATTGCCTGAGGATGATCCTCGGGAAGCATCCTAACGTTCGGGAAGGGATCAACTTTGACTTACCGGAGGTGGTGGCCAAAGCACCGATCATTCCTGGTGAGAAACAGTTAGATTAATTTTTTGATTGATTTTTTCTTCTTCTTAGTTATTTAGATCGATAATAATAATAATAATAATTTTTAGTATAATTGTTAATCTTAGGTTGATTTTTTATTGATCTATTTTCTTCTTAATTATTTGGATCGATCAATAATAATAAGTGCATGTTTGGGATTGCTGTAAAAAAATATAGTTTATAATTTTAGGATTTATAGCTATTATAGCTTATAACTTAAATAATAAATTCTATTATTAAAAAGTTATTTACTGTTTGGTAATCATATGTTTAAAATACTTTTAAATATGTTACGTTTGTTTAGAAATAAATTAAAAAAATATTTTTTGATGTAGAAATGATGATTATTTAAATTTTTAAAAATTATGATTATATATTTGAAAGTTTGAAAGTTGTAATTATCTTAAAATTATATGAATATTTTTGTCTATTGACAGTTTTTTTAAAATTTAAATTACGTTCCGCCTTATCTGAAGAAACACATTTGAGAAAATGTTTTTTTTCAAATGTACTTTTTAACTTATTTGAAATTAAAAGTATTTTAATATGTAACACTCAAACGACCTAACTTATTTGAAATTAAAAGTATTTAAAAAATATTTAAATACTTTTTAAGACTCATACTTCAATCTCAAATAGGCCCTAAGAATAATTGTAATTAATAGTATGCAATTCATAATAAAGTCGACTAAATAAAGGATCGGAAACATGTTAAGTAATCATTGATTGGTATCTCATGTCTAGTTTAGAATGGGAAGAATTTTAATATTTTAGTATAGGAAAAATAAATTCAAATATTTTATATTAAACAAAATAATCAAATAGACACAAAATCCTCATTTGATCTCATTCCATCTTATTTTCAAACATAATTCAAATACAAAATTTTCAAATTAATTATTACAACTTTCAAACTTTCAAATAAAAAATAATTCCAATTTTTTTAAATCTACAAACAAAAATAATATTATAAAATTATATTTTTATAATATTTTAACTTTATAATATTTTTTATTCAACTTTTTCTCTATTCTTTATCAAAATTCAAAAAATTATCAACTCAAACTATCTCAATACTATTCACAAATTATTTTATTACTATTTACAAAATTTTTATTTTATCTCATATTCCAAACTTGCCTATATTTGGTAGGCTGGGTGATGAAAGGTAGTACATATATATAGATAAAGTAAAAAGAAAAATGATTGAACAAGTCTGAAATAGATAAAATTTCTTATAAGTTTTTGTAAAAAAAATAAATTCTACTTTGAAAAAGTATAAAAAATCACTTTTTGTTTTTTTTAGTTAGATTTATTTTTTTACGAAGGACTTATGCAGATTTTATCTATTTGAGATTTATAACTAGTACTAGTTAATGGTGCAACGTATGAGGCACATTTGCCTAATTGTGTGATAATTCCTAATTGGCTAAGATTAACTCATGGGATCACACTTCTCGAGCTCAAGATCACACTGCCAAACAATGAACCAAGAAAGAACACCTTCTCCCAAAATCAAAGAACTCACAAGTCACAACATGCAAATCTACCAAAAAAAAAAAAAAACAACAAAGACAAACTCAACGAACACCTTTCTCCCAAAAATCAAAGAACTCACAACGAACACCTGTTCATTCTAGCTTTTCACATCTTTTTTTGGTGCTTTAAATTTAACCCTAGAGGAGCCATTGCCGCTGGCACCTGTCCGGCGAGTGACATCACACGTCCGGCACAGAAAAGATTGGTGGACATCGGCAACGTCACTAAAGGGTATCTGGCGTCGAATATCCCTCCGGCGACCTGGGTATTTCTCTACCTCGCCTCTGCCTGCCTTTTCTTCGGGGAGCCACCGGCGTTTCTTCTCACAGAAAGTTGCAACGGGTCCCCCGGCAACCTCTTCGCTGGCCTCCGACGTCGGAGTTTCTTCGGCGATTGATTTTTTTGGGTTGGGTCTTTTTTTTCCAAGATTTGGCAAGAGCGGCGGTGACCCTGTTGGCTTTCACAGAACTTATTGACGGACACCGGCGACCTCTTCGCTAGCCTTCGACGTTGGCCTACCTCCGACTACTGGTTTCTTTTGAGTTGGGCATTTTTCCAGCCTTTCTCGACAGAATGAAGCCTCGTACAGCTTGAAGTTGTATTAGTATGGGTCAAATGGTGAGTTTTTTGGGTGGAATCAAAGACTTTTGAGTTTTTGCCAGAAACTTGGAGGTCTTCTTTAAAAATAGTGGAGAGGGTAGAAGGTTTTAGAGATCGGTAGTAATGGGTCGGAATGGTATAGATTGGTTGATTGCTACAGTGGGAAAAGCATTAATGGCCGGGAGAAATACAAATTATACAAAAAACTTGCATGAAGGTAAAAGAGAATTCATGGTCCAATGATGCTCCAACAAGCATGGTTGGTATCTAACTATCACCGAATATGGTGGAGGAGGCCGACGGAGTAGTGTTGTAATTCTTGAAGGGCATGAACAACAAGGTTGGGAGAAGTTTGCAGAGGAATTACGCAGAGCCGCGGATTTGCCCTGTGATGAGGGGTCAAGAAAGGAAAAGAATATTAAGAACACCAAAGACCCAAGCACATCCACGTTGGCGAAGCGATCGTATGCGGCAGCTCTGAAGATAGGTCATGCTTCTATGGCTTAGAGTAAGGGGAACGGTAAAAGTGGTTTGCAAATCACGCAAGCTCATAACCATCTTGAAGCGATGCAAAATTCTCTAAAGGATATGGAAACCCAACTTGCAGAGTTGAAGACAACGATAGCTTTCTTGTCAACAAAAATAGACATGCTTTCAGTTGGAGGCAACAGGGCTATTAAGACTAAGATAGACTTGATTCCTTTAAATTCAGATAAAGGAAAACGGAAGATCGGATTCAGTCTTGTCCCTATAACCAGATACAGGAGAGAGTGGCGAGTCAAAAGGAAATCTAGGTTATTTGAAGTGGGGTCTTCGTCGTATGTTGGTGTAGAGAATGCAGTAATGGAATGTCATTCGCCTCAAATAACACAGGATAAACAGTTAGGCGGCATTACACCCTTGCCCGAAAATGGTAAAGGAGATGTAGGTTCCGCTGAAGTTGCTCGTTTAGGGTTGCCTGAGGTGAAGGAACTTGCTGTCATCCTAGAAGCTCTAATGGTGATGGAAAGAAACAATGGAGTTGATGAGGAGGTATGAGACTTGTCGTTGGTGCCTTGCGTGGAAGAAAGTCCAGAATTGGGAATGCAATTGGTTAATGTGTCTGAGGATAATGTTGCTCCCCTGGTCTTTTTTCCTCTGTTAGCGGATTGGATTCTACCTAAAGTTAACGAGATTCTGCCTTTCGTGGGGATTTCACATGGAGGATGCGAAGACCAATTCAATGAACTAATTACCGCAATCGAGGCAAGCCACGCGCTTGAAACCAAAAGTTTCAAGAAAAACAGGGAGTTACAGCGTCTTTCTTGGGCAATTAACTACGACACTAAGGGAGGTAGCTCAGTTAGAGGGAAGTCTAAAGGGAGGGCAATGTGAAGATGGGAACAATGGGTGTTTTGGGTATTAGTTATATGGGAAACAAGGAGTTGAGGTTCAGTGTAATTTTTTAGTATTTTAGGTAGTTTTGGGATTAGTATTGTGGGTTGTTTTTGGGTCATTAGGGGTGCTCTATTATGGGCTAGGTGTTTTATTGTATACGTTTAGTGTACTTGGTTACTCATTTTGATATATAAAATATTTTTACTTATATATAAAAAAAAAAAAAAAACCCAAACACACGGAACTCACAACTTGCAAAATCCAAAAAAAAAAAAAAAAAAAAAACATCAAACAACCAAAAAAATTATATATTTAAAAAAAATGAAATGAGAAGCAAAAAATCCAGTCAATCAAACAAAAAATGTGAAAAAAAAAAAACCCAAAGACAACTCAAAACATGCAAACCCATAGGAAAAAAACCCCATTGAACATAGAAATCTTAACATCCACGTTCTCTCTCTCTCCTCTCGGACGTTACTTATTCTATAACCGATGGTGTTAAAATGAGCATTTTCATGTAAAACTCTATCTCCTTCCAAAACCGCAGCAGCTATACTCACGGCAAGAACTCTTTGATCACACAACAACATCCTTCCTTGACAAAATATCAAACCTGCAAGCTCAACCCAGAAAGGCCACTTACAAAGACCAGCGATGGCAGCACATGTTGAAAACATCACAACGACCATTGTTTATGCACGTCAAACCCAAGCATGCCACTGCACCTTGGTTGCACTGAGGAATGACTGATGTTGTCTAGTTACCGCGAGTCAACGGACAGCCACCTCTTCCACCCCATGCTAAGATGTAGCCAAAGCACCAGTCTATTTTGTCACCCCACCATACACATAAATTGCCTCCAGGTGCCACAGGCATGCAGACACAATCCCCGTTCTTCTACATTAAAACAGAGCATTCTAGCCTTCTCTCCCATGCCAAAAACCACCATGGAAGGACCCAAACGCAAGATAGCCACAACCCCTCACCGGAAACCATTGGGACAACCATAGGATTAGCAGGCCGAACATCCCGTCACCCTCGCACTGCCACGGTAAGCCCTCGCCAAGATCTCCTTGCTTCTCCTTCTAATCTGTTGTTACCCCTGTTAGCAACACCCTATGTCTTCTCTCTCTCTCTCTCATGCTCAGCCGCCCATACTGATGGCATCGTCACTGCAGCACCCAGAATCCATGTGTCACCGTCGCACGTAGCTAAGCTCCGTCGCATCTTTCTTCTCCATCGTGCCTCTGGTTTTAGTTCTTCTGTGGGTAAGCTTCAGCCACCCAAATCCACAAAAAAAACACCCAAGGCCTGGCTCTTGTGGTACAGGAAATTGATGCTCTGGACCCACCCAAGTGTAGGAACGTATCTACATCTATCTGTAAATAACGAAATGAGAAAAAAAAAAAAACCCTTCAATGAAACGAAAACACCAAAACCGTTTATAAAAATGTGAACACCAAGGACATAACAAAAGCCCATCAAACAACCAAAAAAATGAGTAGATAACGAAATCCCTCTGAAAATGAAGAAAAGGCAGAAGACGAAGAGAGAAAGAAGTTTGGTGTAGGAGAGAGAAGATGCGGAGAAAATGAAGATGCAAAAGAAAGAGACGAGATTAAGAGTAATGCTACATATAGTCGTGGAGTATGTAAACACTGTGCAATCGCTTTGAGAAAGAGTGAGGTCTACGATTAAAAAGTTAGTTTTTTTTTTTTTTCATGTGGGTCCCGTATTAATTCACTTTTTTCAAAGAGACTGCGTGGTGCTTGCATAATCACGACTGTAAATATCATTTCTCAAACCTAGAATCCTATGAAACAATCCCACCAAAAAGACGAGAATGCCCTTTGACACAGTTACACCAAAAAGACAAAAATGCCCTCATATAAACGGATACAAAAGAACAAAATAAAAGGATAAAAGAATATCCACACAACATACGGACTGTATAGATATCATTTGCTAGCAAATATCATTCATGGCGTGGCGGCGGATGATGTCTTCCGCATGGTGAAGTTCCATTGGGTGCCTTTTGCACCAACACAAAACTCTAAAATACGGCACTCACTTAATTCAGAGACAAACGGAGTTAATGGAAAATTAGTAAAGTTAACGAAAAACAACAAAAATTATTGTATAGTTAGATAGACACTTATATAATAGAATAGATTACTCATATATATTTTTTTAAAATATTTAAACATGATTAAAAAAGGTTTGAAAGAAAAAAGAAAAAGTACATTATGGCATGTTGGGCGTGCAGTACATGTTGAACGGCAGAATAGCATGATTCGTCTAAAAAATCCATGTGAATGCTAACGCGACTGTTAGTTATTTCCAACGGCCTATTTAATACAGAACATAATATTTGGTGTGCATTAATGGGTCTATTTTGATCTTGGCAGGAGTGACTCACATTGGTGGCAACATGTTCCACTCTATTCCTTCTGCTGATGCCATCTTCATGAAGGTTTTGTCTGTTTCTAACTACTCTTCTCACTCCTCTCTTTGTTATACGAATTGCTTGGACAAGGCTGTTATGTGTTAGGATCATCATGCTGCATGTCATTAATTATTCATCAACATTATATATGTGTATATATATTCTATCCACAGATCACGTACCAATGCCTAATTCACACAGTAAGAGTTTCTCTGTTAAGAAATAACCAAGTTTCTTCGAGTGGTGTGTATATATATAATCTTGTAATTCTTGAATTAATGTTATTTGGCAGTGGATTCTGACGACATGGACGGATGGTGAAGTAAAGTTGATCATGGAGAATTGTTACAATGCACTTCCAGCAGGAGGGAAATTGATCGTCTGTGAACCTGTGCTGCCGGAGCAGTCAGATGACAGTCGTAGGACTCGCGCCCTTTTAGAAGGAGATATCTTTGTCATGACAATCTACAGGACCAAGGGTAAGCATAGGACTGAAGAAGAATACCGGCAGCTTGGTCGTTTGGCTGGTTTCCCCCACTTCAGGGCACTCTATATTGATTATATTTTCACTGTTTTGGAATTCCGAAAGTGAATTCATTGCATTGGGACAGATGCAATATGGGTTGCGAGGCATATCCAGTTAATTGGCCTGGCTTTGCTTTGGGTACCCATCAACGAGATATATACCCTCTATCTATATCATGCATGTCGTTTACCAATTAGGTGTCTTCATACTCGAAATAATTTTATTGGATATTTTGATTTCTATGAAATAGAAATCCTTTTTATAGTACGGACGTGTGTTGCCGTTATTTAAAAATGATTGGTATTATTTAGAAAGTGATAAAGTATTAATATCCGAGTCATGTATCCATATGATAATTTTTGACAATTTTAGCACGGAAAGATGAATATATGCATGTAGACTTTCTTTATAATAAGATAGACATTAAGGCTTAAGATAATCGAAAATAAAGTTTTGCAGTTGAAATATCAGACGAAGTAGTAAGAGTTGATCGTGTATTTCACGTTCAATTTCTGGATTATGCCCAGAACTATGGCCAATGGGTAATAGGTTGGAGTCAAAACTTTATTTTCCCGCGTTCGCCACTCGCATTATTAAACTTGTGCTTGAGAAAATTCTCCAATTAGATGACACATTGCTTGGATGGTAATGGAAGATAATGGTAAAGAGGGAGGAGTAGTATGTTTGTTAGGGGCTTGGCTCAACTCAACTCAAGGCCGGTAGACCAAACGAGTATGGTTCAACTTTAATTAAAAATTACGTAAACCACACCCCCTCCTCCTCCTGCTCCTAAAAAAGAAATATAATAATAATAATAATAATAATATATTTAAAAGATCACTGAAATGTAGGAATCGAGTCGAAGTGGATGATGGCGTTCATTAACCCATAAATATGGAATAATTAAATAAACTATAAAGTTAAAGGTCAAGTAATCATACCATTGGTAGACAGACCTCTCATGTTAATAGGCCACGAGTCCATGACACGTCAACCGAATTAGTGGCTGCGCTGACTCTGTCGTTAACAAAGTATACTCTTGTATACTTGAGGATCGGTTTGCTGTTGCCGTTCAGTTTAAAACTTCAACACCGGGGCCGTTCGGGCCTTCTCAGATTCGCACCTCACTCTCTCTCTCTCTCCAACCCCTTAATGAAACGCCATAGGAAAATAAAATAACACCTTAAAAAACAATGACCACTTAGCTAACGCTCTCTCTCTCTCTGCGCCTTGTTTCTTTCGCACTCATTAATATTCTCTCCCTCTCTCTGCTTCGTTTGGTAGTAAATGATAATGGTGGTTGAGGAGGTGGTCGTGGTGTTGCTACTTACTTCATCTTTGATTTTGAATTGGTGAGAGATTGGTTTCTACCAAAGTTAACCGGAAAAATAAAGGGGATACAAACACAATGTTCAGACTCCACAACAAGAACAAGCATACCAAATCTGGGAACAAAGTTGATTTCAACTTCTCCCGCTTCAAGGCCCTCCAGGTCCTTCATTGTTCCTATATCGATCTTGCTTTCAAATTATACGAATAACTGGTGCTTTATTCGAATAGGATATATGCATGTTTCTTCCAGTGCCATGATCTTTATAGGGTATTACCATGAAGGAAAATTATATTGCTGCTTTGGAAAGGGACGTTATGGGCTTTTAAACAAATAAAACAGGGGCTAGTAATCAGACAAAAGATTTAGATATCAATAGAGGTGGTAGACGAATATGATTCTCCCATACTCATGTCCATTTGTGAGTACTAGTTATTTCATGGGAAATTTTGAATAAAAGGGTACGTGTCAATCCTAGATATAAATGAGGGACGTTTAGAGATGCAAGGAAAACTATGTCCAAGTGAGATGTGGCGAATTGCTGATGCAGTTATTGACTCTTTAAACCCTGTTATTAACTTATGCTATCCAATGTGGGGTGGCTTTACCTCGCAAGCCTTCATTTCTCACCTGCTAGTTGCTGAAATTATTGTCTTGAAATATGAGACTGCTTTGTATAACCATTTTCCGTTGTTGTTGTTGTTGTTATTATTATTATTTATACCTCTGTATCAAACTGCTTGGGGGTATTTCTGGGTCCTCTCCTCTACCACCCTTTGAAATATCCTCTAATCCAATTTTTATCTTGCTCATATATAAAAATAAAAATAAAAAGTGGCTGAAATTTTCATAGACTATTGATTCTCCTATTAAAGTTGTCATCAAACGCTATTGAATGTTCACCTCTGAAAATTATGAAGGACGCTCTTTATCTTTTTCTTCTTCTTTTTGTCGTTTGACATCAAGTTTAATTACCACCTTTTCAAATTATTTGGATAAAATGTTTTGTTCAGTTGAGCGTGCAAGCCTTTGAAGGATCTTTAGTCAATAGTCACAAAATATTTGCTTACTACTGATTTTTTGTTGTAAAAGGTCCCGAAAGGCTGGGACAAGCTTCTTGTATCTATTATCTCTGTCGAAACTGGGAAAACACTGTCAAAGTCAGGCAAAGCACTTGTGCATAATGGAAGTTGTCAATGGGCAGAAACTCTGTCAGGATCTTTACGGATTCCACAGGATGACCCTCCAAAGGAGCTAGAAGATTGTTTCTTCAAGCTTGTTGTCTCCACGGTATTGTTGTTGCCTTTTTGCTTTTGTTCATGAACCTTTTTCTTCTTCCTTTTCTTTTCTTTTTTGAACGATGATATAATATCATGATATCCACTCTTCACTGATTTTCCATTCTCTAAATAAAATTTTGAACGTGCTTCTTATATTTCATTGCTCGATTTTAGTGTCCCTTCTCAGAGCGTGCTTATAAATTTACTTAACTTCATCTGCTTAGACCTTGTTTTAACTATGACTTTCTTACTGTAGGCTTCATCTAGATCTGGCATCCTTGGGGAGGCCATTGTCAACATGATAGCCTATATGAGTTCACCTGCTCCTGCTCCAGTTTCACTGCCACTGAATAAGTGCAATTATGGGACAATCTTACAAGTGAGTTGTATAATGCTACTTGTTCTTGTTGTTTGTTTTGATTTTGCTACAATGCACATCATTGAAAAAATCTTTTGGAATGAGGAAAAATTATATTTCTGTGTGATCTTCCCCCCTCCACCCACGTGGGTGGGGGTTACCCATACAAATCCTTCTTGCCAGAGTGTGCGTGTGATGATATTCTTATTGCAGAATAATATATTTTTTTTCTAAAGTCAAATAAGACCAAATTTTTAGTAGTGCAGGTGCAACTTGTTCTTGGACTAAATGAATTTAATATTGGTATGAATGGGACAAATTATTACGAGTATAAATTTATATTTTTCTCTATACTTGGAATTCAGCACTTACCAGAAAAACAAAAGAAAAGAATTTGACTACTTCTAGGAACAGAAGTTTTACATTTATGTTTTGTCGGTTGAAAAGGATGCATATTACAAATTGGATAAGTTTTTTGGGTGGCGCGGGGAAAAGGGGGGGGGGGGGGGGGGGGGGGGGGGGGTAGGGGTGACATATGAAGTACTTACAAACTTACACTCAACTGAGAACTCATGTTTCTTTCCCTTATATCTCTCTCCTGCCATTCAGTATCTCAATGGCTTTCCTCTTCCAGTTTAGAAGAAAAGAGATTGCTTTTAGGATTGCATATGCTGAACTTTAAAAGATGTGGCATCTAAGAGTTTTCCTTACATGTCTGACTTGCAGGTAAAAATTCACTGCCTGACACCAATAACAAAACTCAGGTTAGGATTCTATGGCAGATATTCTTCATCATAACGCGAAGTCTTTAATATTCTGTTTGTTATGAATATTTACTTCTCATTTTACAGGGATGAAGAATCAAAAGAGACAAATTTTCGTTTGGAACATCAGGAAGCAAATTATAATGATATGGACTCTAAGTCGGATGTGTCTGGAAGCACATTTACGAGGAGTATTGAATCTTCCTCTAGTAAAGATTTGGGATCTACCTCTCACCCAAGAGAACCTGGGAGTAGGGTACTATTACATCTTCCACTCAAAAGTGTGTATATATATATATATATGTCTTGTTTGAACTTAAAGACATTGTAATTTTAATCGTTGTTCATTAATAGATCATAGGTTTTAGTCAAACTTGTTTCTGCTATGTCTGCTTTTAACGCTAAATGTGATGCAAGTGTTGCATGCAGTGTACTAACTCTTGAAAAAAACCTTGGTTGAAGCACTTCTTTACTAATCCTGAGATCTCCAGTTATTGTTTACAGAAACTAGGGAGATTATCGAGACTCAGGTGATTTTCCTAAATGTTTGTAGGCCTAGTTTGGGCCAAAAAGATGAATTGAAAGCCATATGAAAGCCCCCTACTCCCTTGGGCTTACAACACCATGGTCTCTAGCCTACAACACCACACCTTCCATGAAGTCCTTCCTATTATACCTTCAACGTCTGAAAATTATCTAACCAGATTTTTCTGTTTGATTATGTTATTCATGAAATAGCATTCCATTCAACCACTAGCAGTCAAGAAGCTCCTGTACATTAGGCCCGCAGTTATCTGATGTGTGCATTACATATCATGTGGATAGCTATTGGTAGTTACTACACAATATACTGCCAATCAGCCTTTAGTTACCATGAAACTTATATAATATCCTTGCTCCCCTGTAGGAAACAAGTTACTCTGCATCGGGTTCACATCATAGCAATGACTCGAGGGAGGGTTCCACAGGGAGGGAAAAGTTCTCCTCGGCAAGCAGCTTAAGCAGTGATGGACATGGTCTAATTGGAAGAGAAACAGAGATCAGCTCCCAAAACATTGTGCATTCTGGCTTCAATCCCATCGGTAATCCTTTTCAATCAGATCATTCCTCATTTAATTTGCAGCTAACAGCATCGGGAAATGACTCCCAGAATAGTTGGCAAGAATTTTCAACATCATCTTTGAAACCTGCCGGTTCTTCTAAAAATCTTATGGAAGCAGCACATGGTACAGTTGAAGAGCTTCGTGCAGAAGCAAAGATGTGGGAGAGGGATGCACGGAAGCTGATGCTTGATTTGGATATACTGAGGAAGGAATTCACTGAACAGTCCAAAAACCAGGAAAATTTAACCATGGAGCTTTCAGCAGCATATGCTGATCGTGAGGACTTACAGAAAGCTGTTGAACAAATGAAAATTTCACTAGAGAGGCCTATGGTGCAACAAACAGAGATGGAGCATTCAACATTTCAAGATGAAGATATATCCCATATTCAAAAAGAACTAAAGGATGAACTGAAGTTTCAGAAAGAATCCAATGCCGATTTGGCTCTGCAGTTGCAGCAGAGCCAAGCATCAAATCTTGAGCTCGTTTCTGTTCTTCAGGAGATGGAGGAGACCATAGAAAAGCAGAAAATTGAGATAAACACTCTTTCAGCACAACCATCAAAACTTGGTGGCATTGAAAACTTTATCCAAGTAACTGTGGAAGAAAACAGAAATTTAATGCTCCAGCTGCAACAATTGCAGGAATCAGAGAAGAGTTTGCAAGTTAAGGTACAACAGATGGAGCACGCCTTGGAGAAAAATCGTCCTGAAGAGAGTGAAGGGAGTTTGAATAACCACAACATTTTGGAAATTGAGGCCAACTTCCAAGGTAGATTAGATGCTAAAGACAAAGAAATCCTTATGTTAAGAGCGAAGTTATCCGAGTCTCTAAAAGCAAGAAATTTCCCGGATAGGGGATCCGTAAATGAAGGTGATGCAAATCTAATCAGAGAAATTGAAATATTGAAAGAAAAACTGCAGGAGCTAGAAAGGGATTGTGATGAGCTGACAGATGAAAACCTTGAACTTTTATTCAAGCTTAAGGAAGCAAAAAAGAATTCCATGATGGGAGGCACTATTGTCGATCTTCCAACCAATGAGCTATTAAATAAATCTTTTGTCAGCTTTGAGCCTGAAATGATTGAACATAAATCCCAAATGTACTGTGTGGAAGATAAGTTACAGATTAAAAATCTCGTGGAGACTGAAGATAAGGACTTTCTCTCAACTCAAGAACTTGAGACTTTGAACATAGAACTGCAAAATCAAGTTACAGAACAGGGTAAGAAATTGATTGACAAAATTTCTGATGTTGCAAAACTTGAGACCAAGTTGCAGTACAAGGAAGAAGAGATTGGAGTACTTAAACAGTGTCAGAGTGAATTGGAGGCTAAGATCTCTCATCTTCAAAAGGAGAATATCCATCTAGAGGAACAAATGAAAGTCATGCATAGAGAAAGTGATATCACATCTAAATGCTTAAATGATTTGCGAAGCAATTTGATGGAACTTAGCAACACCTTGGACTCCCATGTTTCTGCCAATAAGATTCTGGAAAGGAAATCTTCAGAGCTAGAAAATGGAAAACACGAACTAGAGCTTCTTATAATGGAGCTTAAACAAGAAAATATGCAGTTATCATTGTGTATATCTGGTTTGGAAGATCAACTAAGACATTTGACTGATGAGAGGGAGTCCAAATCTCACGCTCAGAGTCTTCAGGATGAGATCTCTAGGTTAAGGATTGAGATAAGTTCTGAAAAGGCAGATATGAAAGAGAAGTTACAGGACACGCAAAACCGCTGGTCAGAAGCTCAAGAAGAATGTGACTATCTTATAAGAGAAAATTCAAAATTAAAGGCAACAGCTGTGAATCTCATTGAAGAATGCAGTACGCTTCAGAAATCAAATGGAGAGTTGAGGAAGCAAAAATCAGAGTTGCACGAGCGTTTTGCCCTCTTGGAGGCAAAGTTGAGAGAATCAGAGATAAAATTTGAAAGTTGCTCCAAAAGAGTTGGAATCTTAGAAGATAATATTTCTTCAATGTTGGTAGATATTTCTTCAAAAGAGAAAAGCCTTACTTCAGAATTAGATGAACTTCTTGTTGAAAATGGAAGATGCATAGAAAAACTTACTGTTGGAGAAAGATTATTCAATCAGATGTATTTGGAGAAAAATGTTGAACTTGAGAACCTCCAGCAACATGTAGAACACCTAACCAATCAACTTTCTGCAATTCATGAGGCAAAAGAGAGAATAGCTACTGATGCAGTGCTTGAAGTATCCAATTTACTTGCAGATAAAGTTAATTTGGAATCTGCTCTTCAAGAATCTCAAACCAAGATGAAGTGGATTGAGAATGAGCTTGAAATCACACGAACAGAATCTGAATCGAAGCTGCAAAGCCTGATTGATGAGCTTGCGGCTTCAAAACAAAACCAGGAAAAGCTAATGGCTGACCATGAAAAGGTGTTTAAGTTGTTGGAGAATTACAAATCAGATGAAGAAAAGTTTAAAAACACTGTGAATGGTCTTGAGCTAAAGCTCACATTTTCAGAATATGAACGGGAACAACTTTTGGAAGAATCCAAAAAAATGAAGGTTGAGCTCCAGAATATGGCACATCTTCATGATGATGTTTTGGCTGTTAAGAATGACCTTCATGCAACCAAGTTTGAAAAAGAGAGATTGGAAGCATCACTGCATCTAATATCTGGAGAATGTGAAGATCTGAAGACAGAAAAGAATTTACTGGTTGAAAAGATCTCTGCTTTAGAGGACTGTAGACGTAAAAGAGTTGCACTAGAAGAAAAGGCGCAGTGTGTTCAGGAAGCTGAGTTGAAGACTGAGCTTGGCCAGATCAAGAAAGCAAATAGGCAATATCAGCAGAAGATACGACTACTTGAGGAAGAAAAAGATCAGTGTGTAACAAAAGCACAAGCCCTTGAAGAAGAACTAAAGCTGATGAAAGAGGGAAAGCAGAATCAGAGAGAGTCCAGCAGTCCTAAGATTCCTAGCTTTTCTAAAACCAATTCCAAAGTTACTCCAGTCCGTGAAGATATGAAGCCCTCAAAGGTCAGTATCATTTCTTCCTCAATTGCACATTAATATTCAATGTCAACACTAACTAAGCTTTATCTCTTGTGCATTGATTTAGAAGAATGAAATGGTGAAGAACTCTAGTCAGCATCGCGATTCTAAAAGGAGACAACCCTTGAAGAATGTTAAAGTACAAGAACTCTCCAAAGATCAACAGAAACTTAGTGGCAACCAATATCAAAGAGAGGTAAGACATCTGAATATAAGGTTTGTTGAATTCTGCCCCTATAGCTAATGTTGCCAAAAATTCTCGCCTCTTTGATTGCATGTATAGCTCACTGGTATTTGCATGATAGAATCTAACTGTAAAGAATCCTTTGGAATGGATTATTTTTCTAACTGAATATCTTTTTGGAATTTTTTTTGAAGGATGATAGTGGCAATGAAATTCCTGATGGAAGTCCTCCTGCTGTTGGAGTCGATCCTGCTTCAAAGCTTCAGTTGCTTGAGAATGAACTTGCCAAGGCTTTGGAAGCAAATAACATATATAAAGCTCAGATTGACAGGTAAGTAGATCACAACACGTCTTCAAACGTATATGCTTGCAGTGATTTGCAATGCAAAATTTTGAAAAAGGGGGTGAAGAAGAAAAAATAAAAGAAAAAGGCTTTCCATTTTTCATTCCGTGTATGCCATTAGATTCTTCTTGTTAACTCTAACCGATTAATCAGAATGCAAATATTGCCTTCTAGAGATGAGATGACTGAATATGATTGTCTTTTAGGTCTATGGATGAATAACAAAGCTATGAAGTTGATTCTCATCAACATCAACATCAACAGACAGCGTTTCCTTGTTTTTCATTGATTAAAATAAACAACTGAAATTCTTTAACCACAAGCACCATAGTCTAGGAGTCTGAGGTGTAAAATATTATTATCATTCAGCAAGAAATATATAGAAGAGATCTGTAATTTTTCAAATTCTAGTTTTATTTTAGTGCTTGTGTTTGTTTTTGTCTCAAACTTGACAGAATATAATTTCGACATTTACCCTGTGCAGGTTGTTTTCTGAGGGACAAAGTAGCCACAATGAAGTTTCTAGAAAATCAACAGCTGAAGACGAAATAGTGGCAAAAGAAAGGAATGGACGCACAAAATCATCACTGGAGGCAGAGTTAATGGACATTCGCGAGCGTTACCTCCACATGAGCCTCAAATACGCAGAGGTAGAAGCTCAGCGTGAGGAACTTGTGATGAAGCTGAAGACAGCCAAGAATGTGAAAAGGTGGTTATCGTAAACTCATTTACGTACCTTAACTATAAAACTTTTTGGGTACGGCACACGATTTTCAGGTTGCTTTTCAATGAGTCTTTTTCCTATGCCCACAATTCATTCATCCAGCGTGAATTATTGTAAAGGATGATCGAAGTCGAACAGCCTAGCTAGCTGAAGCTTTGTAAATGTTCCGGATATTGTTAATCCGTTGTGCTAGAGAGCAGAGTCAAATATTAATATTGAGTTGAAGAAATAATAAATAAGAAAACCCTTTTTGTGTGATTTCGATCTCAGGCCTCTTTATCACTTTCTTTTAGTGCATAATAAATGCAACTAATCTTCTTCGTTCTTCCTAGTGGTCACACTCACAGACACGAGCAGTAGTGTAGTTGATATTAGAAAGGTACGTGGAAATAGCATATACATATACATATATATATATATATATATTTATATATTTATATAATTCAAAACGAAAGAAGTAATCAACTAATTAAACAGCGTGCATAAATACGGGGAAAAATAGATATATATTATTTATATTTGTATAATTTTTGGTTCACCCATAACCCACTACTACTTCCAAGTTAAAAAGTTGGTCTCGCATGACTCTTTGAAGTGCAAATCGCCACTTTCAAGTACATTACGCATGCAATCGCAAACATAATTAGACCTTTTTATTTTTTTAATAATGTTTCAGAGAGCTAAAGAAGGAAATTGCTGGTGTCAGTACTCAGAACATGAGATCCCACTCAGACAACTTAAAGCGCAGGAAAGCCGCGAGAAAACGGCCTGCCTACCTTCTACTAGGAGAGAAGTCACCTTTTCACAATGAATGTTTCTCTGCGAACGATACCAAGGAATGCTAGCTTTGTATACGTGGCACAATTCGGTGCAACATCTCATGCCGATCAAAACTGTAAATCTATGTATCTGACGGATATGGTTAACCTGGTAAAATGGCCTAATTTATCATAAAAATTTAGTGATCACTGATCAGGTCAACCTCCCGGCCCAAAATTCTTGCCACCTAGGCAGTCCATATCAACCTAGTACATTCTCATTGCAGGAGTACATGGAAGGATAGGCAACCAAAAAGTTGATAATCAGTATTACAAATTGACAATATAAAGTCTAGAAAAGAAAATGGAAAGGTCAGTGGGAGGGGAGGTGTCATCGGATGTGGAGGAGAGGAGGTCCCAAAGGCATATTCCGTGGAAGATGCTGAGACTCGAACTTTGTAGCCTCCCATCTCACGCTTTTACCTACTTTTTCTTTCCGCTTTGCTTTAGAAAAAAGTGATTAGAGGCCTACTTAAGTCATCTGAACCTTTTATTGCCCTGGTGACCAAGCGAATCCTATAACGACATCCAATCCAAGCTCCATGATCAAACCCTCTTAATTAGTACCGCACCATCCCATCACAAAAGCCTTGGTGTCCTCTCTGTCACCCCCTCCAATGGCACTAAATTGCTGATCTCAAACTGATCGATCATCGAGTACTGGTTGGAGGGGGTGGCTGCTTATATATTTGTCTGCAGCTTGATGGTGGTGGTTGTGTGGTTTTTTCACGTAAGCGTTTTATTAAGCTTTTTTCCCCCCATGCTAGGCTCTTTCATCCAGAGCAGCGGCGGGGAAATAATAATGGCTGTTAAGACTGAATCGCCTTATTAAGGGCGGTTTCTCTTACAGGGCAACTTCGATCCTTTGGCATTTCCAGCAGTACTACTTCATCTTCCTCGGAATCTCTCTAAGCTTGCTTAGATCGCGTGCATTTGGGCTAGCTCGAGGAAAGTTCCATCACATATAAGGGCGGCGACTCACTAGCTGATCGCTATATATATATGTGTGTGTGTGTGTGATTTTCTTGTTTAATTTGTTTTTAGTTAATTTGTAGTAGTATGAAAAGCAAAATAATGGCTGCTGTATCATGGGTACGTAGATACCTGTCATGGTCATGTAGGCCTCCGGCCAAAGTTTATGAATGCAGTCTTAATAATAATGTTGTCATGTACTGTGAGTTTGGAACATTAATACATATTCGAATGAAGCTCATCATTAATTAATATTGCGGCATAGACGTTGTTGTACGTGTGTGTCTAATTTTGAGCACATTGGAAGTTTATTATTGCAGTACTCTTAATTAGTTGTTATATATATATATATATATATATATATATGGATAAGGTTTGGAAATATTTGCTTGAGTGGTGCATGCGCTCGATCGATCGTAGTTATAAATTTGATGAAGCATTAATTGTGAGCTGTGCGGAAGGATTTATTCATGCATGCATGCAGCTGGATCTTTATGGCTAAATTACCTAGCTAGTACTACTACTGCTGCTAACAAATTACTATATATATACATATAATGTCATGTTAATTATATCAATTCTGCTACAGCCAGTCGGGGAGCTGCAAACGGCATGCAGTCGGCTGACGTGGCATAATGCCACGTCAACCGTTATATTAAAAAAAAAATGGCAGAAAAGTTCAAATGCGGGAAACTGTGATCACCAAAATCTTTGGTTGGCGTGTTCTACAAGCTTCAAGCTTGGGCAAGCGAAAATGGAAGTCTGAGCAGGTTTCGGCTTGGATTTGCAGCTGATTCGGGGTATTCTTCATGCATTCGGGGCGTCTCCTTCATGCTGCCGATTCGGGTCTCCTTCATCCAGCTGATTCCGAACCTTTTGCTTCATGCAGCTGATTCTGTGCAGGTTTTTGTTTTGTACAAAAGTGGCCTGAATTTTTTTTGGGTTTCATTTGGTTTAAAATGTTGAAAGAAGCACGCACCACAAGGGATTGAACCCAAAGGCCAGAGCCGTGGAATAAGTACGACCTCGAAGATTCAAGAGCAAGGATTGATCACCATCTCTTTTCCTTCGGCATTGTCGTTTGTAAAAAGAAACTTGGTAATCCCTTCGTGCTTCTTCTGCATGTGGGTCTTTTGTAGCGTGTGTATATTTTTTTTATTTAGATTAATGGGGGAGATATGAATCTGTATGGGATGTGGGTCTTCGTGCTTCATACGCACGCCTGTCAAAACACTGTAAACTCAAATTTTATGGTTTTTTTAATTTTGTTGGATCTGTGCATCTTAGTCCCATTGTTACTGAGATTGCATTCGGACAACAACTGGTAGGTTATATTCCATGCATCGTAGACCTCTGTTTGAAGCGGTGTTAAAAAGCTGGAAGTTGCCTTCAGGTTTAAACGTGTTTACCTTTGTTAAGAAGCTAGAAGTTACCCTAAGCTTCAAATGTTTGAAGCTCTGTTCATTAAAAACCTGGAAGTTGGCCTGAGCTTTAAACGTTTGAAGCATTGTTAAGAACCTGGAAGTTGCCGTAAGCTTCAAACGTTTGAAGCTTTGTGGAAAACCTGGAAGTTGCCTTAAGCTCTGTATCAAGCTTTGTTAAAAACCGAAGTTGCCTTAAGCTCTGTTTGATTTATTGTTAAAAACATTTTTGATTTGCGTTAAGCTCTGTTTGATGGAGCGGGAGTCTCGAGTCTCCATTTGGTTGAGGTGTTTGTGATCGTGAAATAGGGGATGCATGCATGCAGACACATACCTGTGAAGCTATAATCTCTACATTTTGTGTAATGCCAACAAAATCTCTGTGTCTAAACATTTATTTTTTACTAAAAGATAACATGATGAGATTATAGCACTATGCTTGGTCTCAGTTGAAAGGCAAAGATATTATGATGAGAAATTTTGTAGCATCATATGTTTATTTGTTTTGCGAATTGTTTTTGTTTATAGTCCTTCAAATATATTTGTTATTATCTTTATAATAATAATAATAACAGTCCTTCAAATATATTTTTACTAAAGTTTTTAATAATAATAATAACAATTCTTCAAATATATTTGTTATTATTTTTATAATAATAACAATTCTTCAAATATATTATAATAATAACAGTCCTTCAAAACTAATAATATTATTTCAATGAGAACATTATAGGTGGTGGTGTTGGGCCAGAGTATGCTTTTGAATGCTTTGTTTTATCTCTTCATAAAGTTTAAATGGGATCAATGGAAAGATGACACAGATAAAATTTGACTGACCAACCTGTAACGCCTTCTGTTGTCATCTTTTTCAACATTTGACACTATCCAATGCCCAATCTCCATATGCAAATGCAATATAAATTCGGATAATTACATGTTTATATCATGATATAGGCAGAAAAAAAAGAATTTACACTTGGTATTGAAGCTGAGTTTATGACCTTTAATTTTGTTGATGGGGCATACTCCTCGAACCCCCTATGGTTATTTGCTTATTTCCATGAAATGGTTGAATTATATTATTTCTCCAAGTTATTTATTCTTTTGCTCCTTGATTATAATGAACTGGTAGACATATCTATGATACACTTTATGGGACATGTGCTTATTACACTTTCTCCAAGTTATTTGCTTTTTTGCTCCTTGACTTTAAACACTTTCTTGGATTGACTTTTCAGTGATCAGAATTTTTATTTGTTAGCATGGGAATAGGGGATGAAAACCCATCTCTCTCAACACCATTCAGTGTAGATCCCTTGACCAAGGTATGTTATATGATTTTTATAGAATTTGTTACGTCAATAGCATGGTTGCTAATTATCATACGTATTTTTATGTTAGGACATCCCAACCACTGTTTCAAACTTTCCAATTTACATGCACGGTTACTATGGAGCCCCACCTGCATGGTCACCAGCTATTATGCCATATCCAAATGCACACCAACTTCAAGCCAACATTCAGATGGTGATGATCGAACTTTGTTTCCCCCCCCCCCCCTTCCTTTTAATAAATTTTAATTGCTTTTGTTTTGAACAGAATGCTGGTTACCCTTTTCAGCATGGGATGGGCCGCCCGAATCCTCTCATGGCTACAAGCTCCGGATCGGCCAAAAAATTTGGTAAAGGGGATACACCTAGTGAAAGTGCAGCGCCCTGTTTGTCATCTAGAGTTCAGTCTCAAGGTGAAGAGGATAGGCCAGATTCATGGGAAACAAGCGATGGCAATGCCGGGTCACCCCAGGTAGAAGAAATGGGATGTGGTGATATGATTGAGGAGCCAAAAACAGGGATGGAGTTTAATTCTTTAAAGGAATTAAATAGCTATTATAAGTTATATGCTAAAATATGTGGATTTGGATCCATGACACAAAGGAGTGAGAGGGATGACAAAGGGAGTGTCAGATATGTCACTCTTGGTTGTGCTCGTGGGGGAAAGACTCGAAATAAAACGACGAACATGGGCAAACCACGGCCGACAGCTAACACTAACTGTAAGGCAAGGATTAATGCCTTAAAAGTTGAGGGAAAGATGAAGTTGACCACAGTTAATAATACACACAATCACAGACTGAGCCCACAGAAATCGCGCTTCTTCCGTTGTAATTGTGAAGTAAGTGAGGCTGTAAAAAGAGTACTAGATACTAATGACCTGGCTAGCATCCGAATGAACAAGAGCTTCGGGTCTCTTGTTGTTGGCGCGGGAGGGTTTGAGAACCTGCCATTTTCGAAAAAGGTTTGTCGCAACTACATAGATAAGGCAAGACATCTGCGACTTGGATCAGGTGGTGCTGGAGCGCTTCGAGACTATTTCTCTCGGATGCAGTACAAGAATCCCAGATTCTTTTATTTGATGGATTTAGATGATGATGGGAGGTTAAGGAATATATTTTGGGCAGATCCACGCAGTTGGGCAGCATATCAAGATTTTGGTGATGTGGTAACATTTGACACTATGTACTTGACGAATAGGTACGGGATGCCCTTCGCACCCTTTGTTGGTGTAAATCATCATGGCCAATCGATTCTATTGGGGGCAGGGTTAATTTCTAGTGAGGACACAGACACTTTTATTTGGTTATTCCAGACTTGGCTGCAGTGTATGGATGGTCTAGCCCCGCCAACTATTATTACTGACCAGGACAGAGCAATGAAGAATGCAATCGCTGTTGTATTTCCAAAAACTCGGCATAGATTTTGCTTGTGGCATATACTTAAGAAAGTCCCTGAGAAGCTAGGCTCTCATCGTGCCTACAAAAGTGGCCTGAAAAGTCAGCTAATGAAATGTGTGTATGACACTCAAAATATTGAAGAATTTGAGAACTCCTGGGAGCAGTTAATTAGCACATATACCTTGCAAGAGAATGGCTGGTTGCAAAGTTTGTACTCTGAGCGCACGTATTGGGTACCGGTCTTCCTGAAGGAGTATTTTTGGGCTGGCATGAGTACCACACAACGGAGCGAGAGCATGAATGCATTTTTCGACGGGTATGTTCATGCAAAGACAAACTTGAAAGAGTTCGTTGACCAATATGACAATGCATTGAGAAAGAAAATCAAGAATGAAATCAGCGCGGACTTCCACTCCTTTAGAGTTACAGTTCCATGTATATCTAGATCTCCTATAGAGAAGATATTCCAAGAGTTGTACACGAATGCAAAATTTAGAGAAGTTCAGCAACAAGTTATGGGTGTGCTCGATATGGATCCATATCTACTTAGACGGGATGGTGTGAAGAAGACATATCTGGTAGAAGATGAAGTTCGTGTTGAGGAGTTTTGTAAAAATATTACATATTATGTGGACTTTAATGAGGAAGACTACGAAGTTAAGTGTTCGTGTGGGTTATTTCAGATGAGGGGGATACTATGTAGGCATGTCTTGTCCATATTCAAATGTAATGGGATAAAATCTTTACCAGCGAGGTACATTTTAGATCGATGGAGGAAAGACATCAAACGGAGATACACTTTAATCCACAGTACATATGACTCAGGGCATCAGCGAGAAGATACTAACAGATATTCAACTTTATTGAATATTTGTTATCAGATGATTACTCGTGCAACGGGTTCAAAAGAGCATATTGAAGATGCGACAAAAAAGTTAAATGCAATGATTGAGTTATATGGCGACAATCAAGAACCCCCTTCAATGACCAAAATAGGGGAGGAGACAACCATCATTGGTAGTTCGAAGCAAGTTATCAGTCCACGAGTTGTGCGAAGAAAAGGCAGACCCCCATCCCTGAGGAGAGCATCCAGGATGGAGCAACACATCCGGAAAGGAAAAGCGAAGACAAAGAAAGCAAATTTATTAGGAAAACGTAAAGAGGTTTGAATTTTGAAATATAAAAATTATTAAATAATATTCAATTATTATTTGTTTTGATTTATTTATGCAAAAAATGTGATTACAACGATTTTTCTCTTGTTTTGTGTATATCAGAGAGATGGAGGATATACGCCAGCCCAAGACACATTTAGGAATTTATTTGGGCCAGCAGAGATGGATGGAAACATGCAGGTATACATATCTTTCTTAATAAAAAAGGAGGATTTTTACATATTAACATTAACCACTAATGGGTCATGAAGCAAGTTATATTTGTCATACTTTTGTGTTTACATGAATCACTAGACTATTCGAGTCAGCTCAACATTTGACATTAGCGGAAATCAAAATATGGCTGGGAGTCAAGAAAGTGTAATATTTCTAAACTTTTGATATTTTATACGTTATGTCGATGTTAGCCTTAATATTTTATATTGTCATATTTAACAGATACTATTTGGGTTGGATGGATCACAACCTGTACTAGAAGGAGTGGATGGATCACAACTGCAGGAGTGATATGGTGGTTATTCACTTTTGTAATTATTTTGGTAGAAATCAAATTTTGGCTTAATTGGTGGTTGTAGTTAATTTTGTGGAAAGAATTGTATTGGTGGTTATATCCATTTCTACATTAATTGGTGGTAAGTGGATTATTTTGTGTAAAGCTTCCCAGGGGGTGGAACAAATGTTTGTAAATATTTGGTAAATGGGAAGACATATCCTGTGGAATTGGTGGTTGTAGGAATTTTGTGGTTTGAAATAGTATGGTGAAAAAAGTTTTGTAATTATTTAAGTGTTCGACTGGTCTTGGCAAGTTTTATGGGAAGTTGGTGGAGGTTTTATTGGTTCTTTCTTCCCATTTGTGGTTATAAACTTTGTATAGGACATGTGGTCTCTTGTTTATGTATAGATATTGTGCGAGGACAGGTGGTGAAAGTTGTTGTAAATTGATTATGGACAGGTGGTTATCGGATGAAAGTTTTTGTAAATTGAAGTAGGACAGGTTTATTTTGTTATGTAAATGCACGTTTGTCTTGTCTTACTCGCTTTGGGTCTTACTCCTTTCGAGCATATATATGCTTGCGTGAAAGGGTAGTCAATGCACATGTTCAGGAGACGCACTCGGATGGAAGGGAAAAAGTAACTTTTTATAAAAACTGGTTTCAAGTGTTCACCAAGCTGAGACATTACACTTGAAACTGCAGCGCCATGGCCACTTAAACACTTAAACAATTCAGTCCCTATAAATTAAAAGAACTAAATTATAAATTAGATATCCAAATATTTACAACACTTAACTATACTTATGGCAATAACTAAAGCCACTTACAACACTTAAACAGTTCATAATTAGCACATAAACCACTACCAAGAAAAGAACAAATAGTAGAAATAAGTTCTCTAAATAATTACAACACTTAATTATACAAACAACACAACTAAATAACTTATAACAATTAAACTACAAATTCAACTAACATAAACCACTACCAAGTCAATAAATAACAACAAAAGACAAGTACAAAACCCCAATACACTCGGGGGTAGTGTGCGTGAACGCCTTAGGACAGATTCTCTCTCAAGAAGCATCAACTCCAGTTGTTGGAGCTCCTCATTTCGCTCGGATAGCACCATCTCTCGCTTCTCGATGTCATCCAATATCTTACGGAACTCATTCTCCATTTTTTCGACATCCCTGACTCTCTTCTCAAGCTCTTCCTCCTTCCTTAACAGTTTATTTTTTCTTTCTTCTAGATCTGTAGTGAATTCATTAAAGTTTGCCCACTTGAAGAATTTACAGTATGGTAATCCCTGATATTTGCACACAGATACATAAAAAGAGTTAGATGTTTGTAATATGATGGCAATGTAAACCCAATGTAGTACTAATTAAATTCTTGTAATTACCTTTGTGTTGTACTTAGGACACCCTAAGAAGGGTCGTCCAGGATTTGCTTTAGTTTTTGAGTATCTCAATATTGCTTCAACCTCACAGAAGCACAAGGGAGGAGGCAAAGTATGTTTGCACCAGGATGAAGAAGATAGTGATGATGTAGTAGAGATTCTAGCATTAACCATAATCACAATGGAAACGAACACATCAAAAGACACACATAAACCATACATCCATGTTGTTTTCCCACTACTTCATCATGTTGAAGAAGTGTAGTAGAAATAAATGGTCAATCAAGCAATACAATTTTAGCAAAGTATCCTTCATGAATTCCCATTTACAACACTTAAATCATCTACACAGTTGAATAATCAAAGACCCAAGTTTACTTGTAATTACAGATTCACACTCAAAGCTTTTTTAGAATAATATCTGCATATGGATGTCTTTCTATGTTAAATATGACTGTAACTAATATGTTACTATGTTAAATCACTATTTATCTTAAAAACAATGACAACAAACCAATTTATTTGTTTATTTATGTAACTAACAGCCCAAGTACATTATTAGTATATATAGTATATACTATAGTATAGTAGTATATATACTACTAGATATATAGTATATAGTATAGTTGTATATATACTACTATAAATAAGAACATTATTAGTTACATAACAATCAAAACAATCAAAACAAACAGCCCAAGTACATTCTTAAAAGACCTAAAAAATGTTGATAAGGTTCCTCTACTAAAACTGATCCTAAGCTCTGTTTTGAACTACTTTATGTAACTTTAGGTGTCCATCGATCCCAAATGTACTTCCTTATTACATTTTGAGTAAAATTGAAGCAAGAAAACAGTAACCATATGCAAATTAAGGAATTAAACAGCCCAAGTACATTCTTAACAGACTAAAAAACATTGATAAGGTTCCTTTGCTGAAACTGATCCTAAGCAATGTTTTCAACCACCTTATGTAACTTTAGCAGTCCATCCATACTTCCTCATTACATGTTGGGATCAAACTGATGCAAGAAAATAGTAACCAAGCTGAAGTCAATGTACTTGTCTATAAATAAGAACATTATCTTTCCCGACATAATTAGAAACTGGAAAACTATAAAAGTGACAAATTAACAGGCTAACAAAATAATGCATGAAAAAAATAGAATACTTGCCTTCCTTCTGGACTAGACAAGGGCGACACTCTTCCTTCTTCCTTGATGGCCATATTCTAGGATTAGAGCTTCGGGCTGAGGGGAAAAGGGCTGGGTTAGGGTTATGGATTTGGGTTGAGGGGAAAAGGGCTGGGTTAGGGTTACAGATTCGGGTTGAGGGGAAAAGGGTTGGGCTAGGGTTACGGATTCGGGTTGAGGGGAAAAGGGCTGGGCTAGGGTTACGGATTCGGGCTGAGGGGAAATGGGCTGGGTTAGGGTTACAGATTTGGGTTGAGGGTTAGGGTTACAGAAACGTGTGGGTTACGGTGGGTCAGGGTTAGGGTTAGGGAATGGGAAATGGAAGGGATTCGGGGCAGGGAAATCGCATTCTCGAAACAATGGAAGTTTGGGGATGAAGGGAAATGGAAGGGGATCTAGGGACAGAAAAACAGAGAGGGATGATCTTCGAATCACAGAGAAAGAGAAAAAAAGAGTCTTCGATGGAGAGAAACACTTCAAGGAGGAAGGAATGGGCTTCGGGTCTTCGAGGTTCTTCTAAAATCGAAACATGGGGAAGGAAGGGGATGGAGGAATGAAGGGGCTTCGGCTTTGATGGACTTTCGAAAGTTGAGGGAGCTTCAATGGAGAGGGAACTTCAATGGAAGGGGCTGGCTTCAATGGAGAGGGAGCTTCGGGAAAGGAAGGAGACAGAAGGGGCTGGCTTCGATGGAGAGGGAGCTTCAGGTCTTCAGAAGGTAAAAGGTCAGAAAAAAAAAAGGTGGGAAACTACCAAAATTAAAACGGCCCCGTTTTCATTAACGCCACCTTAGCACCGTTTGCACGCCGACTGCAAGTAGAATTTTTCTAATTATATATATACTTTTCGTAATTATTATATATTTGGGGAACTAAGGTCATGTTAATTATATACTTACTTACCATACGTACAATGTCAATTAGTTAATATCATATATAGCCTACATATACTCATAGAATCCGTTTCCCTCAACACTTGTAGTTACTTACGTACATATAATATATGATGTACGTTACATTATTATATGAAATTAAATTGATATACATATATATTACCATACAAATGCTGAATTATTTATTTATTTATTTATTTTAATTTTCTTCTTTCACTTAAAACAGCAAATGATTTGGTCATGATTTTCCATCGACTACAACAGAGTATAGTTTTTACGGCGCTCGAAAATCGCCTTAACAAGATGCAAAACCGTGGCTAAAGTCATTAAGCCATGGTTTTCAACTCGCAGACGAAACGCCAGAATCCAAGCGTGACATCTGCCCTGTTCTTCGTCGCAACGGAGCCGCCGAAGAATTCCTTCTCTTCCCGTCGATCTACCTGCCGATAAAGCTGCCAATAGTACTGCCGAAAATGTTGTTTGCCCCGGTCGAAATCTCGCCGATAAGGTCTACTGGACTCCCTGCGAGAAATTTGCTCGTCACTCAAGTGGGGGTCTCTTCAGCGATTTCAGATCCGCTGAAGAGTTCATCAACAACTGAAATCTCGCCGGCGTTCTGCTTCCTCTCGAGATTCAAGCACCTTAAAACTTTTGGCACTGTATTTATTGCCGCGCTTTTAGAGACAACAAATGTTCTGCAGCAATATGCTCGCCGGGGTATTGACGTTCATTTTCGGCAGCCCAATTCTTGACAACTTATGGCATTCGACTGGTCGCCATAGCAAAATTTGTCAATTTCTTGCCATTCCAGATTATTCGGTTTGCTAGGTATAAAATTTCTAATGATAATTTTTCCCCAAAATTTTTGGTTAATCTCGCATATCCTGATGAAATTTGGGTGCAAATTTACAAGCTCATGAATATTTAGGTCCATCATTTAAATACTTCCAGTGTCAATTGTTAAATTTCTGGGATTGGATGAGATCATGGTTCTCCCAAATTGACACCCAGAGTTAAATTTGGATGGATTATTACAAATTAAGCGCCATAAATTGAGTTCTATAGCCACGACCAATTTACTGCACGTGGTATAGCCACGAACAATTGTCGCCGCAATAATAATAAATTCTGACTACGATTGAATATGCCAATGCAGAGAAAACAATCACATATGCAACTGATGGCCATACTGGCTGTTTAATCATCGCCGAAAATAAAAATGCAACAAATGGGGTTACTTGTTGTAGTGATCTCCTCTTTCGAATGGACTGGATTGGGAAATAAAAAAAAAAAAATCGCATGATTGGAGGTTGGAGATGGGCTGGAAGAGCTTGCAAATATGAGATAGGATCCTCTCGAAACGACCTGAGAATGTACTCCCGAGCCCTCCAAATTAAAATCGCTATGGATATTCCATTATCAATCTAGAGAAATGACACTTGACATATAATTATTTTGAAAAAACATAGAATTAATATAAAAATAAAATTAATTTTTTAATAGTAGATTATACTCTTTTTTAAAATAATTACATAATATTTACACACTTCACGATTATATATAACAGTACTGATTAACTCTCATCCCACATGCTAGCACTTTTTGGCACATTTAGAAGTGGTAATATGTGAAATGATCTGTAAATTTAATACGAACACAATACAAAATTAATGAATTTGAATTTGATACTAACTAGTTCGGGTCAATACGAGTTGAACTATTAAGACACAATTTATAAATAGGTTGATAATGAGTGATCAATCCGTTTAACTTAAAATCAACTAATTTTGACCATTTAGATTTTATTTCAAAATTATAATTTTATTATTGTTGAGTTGTAATATTAATATATCTTAACATGCTTATATTTTTATTATTGAGATTATAATTTTATATCAATCCTTATATTTGTTATTGTAAGGTTTGTAATATTGATTCTATTATATATTAAAATTTGAAAAATATTGATAATTTTTGTAAGTAGATAGTCTTAATTTAAGATATTGTGATTACTAATAAATATAAATTTTAATTTTTATAAAAAATTATATTAATAAGATCAAATAAATTATGTGTATTAATTCAATTAATTAACATAAAATTTATTTAAATGAATAATGTATTGACCTATTTTTTATAAATTATTAAATGGGTGATCTAATAAGATCCTAAATAAATTGAATTAAATTTTTGACACGTTTAATTGGTGAAATTTAAATTGATTTATATAATAGAATATTTATAACTTACGCGACACGAACCGAGTCGAAAACACGATTTGCCACCCTGCCGCACATCTTTACTCTCTGTCTCTCTCTGCGAGTTTGGGTCACTTCCCTCACCTTCCCAATTACACCCAAACTCTGCACCCCTATCTCATCCTGGCTCTTCTTCCATTCAAATCCTGAGTGGTAATAAACCCTAAACTCCCCAAAACCTAATTCCAGGTCCCTACATTTCTGCTACTTACTGCCTTTTAGTCCCCCTTCTGAACCAATCAATTTCTTATGGCACTTCTCCCATTTTATCTGGTGCATTCTTCCTTCCCCAATTTCCCGTCTATACCCTTTCAATTATGCATAATCCTTCTCACATTCTGATGCTTTTTTCCTGTGGTTTTGCAGATTTGAGGCCCGATTGGTGAGAGACATGAAGCGAGAGTTCGAGTTTCAGCCTGAGCCGGACAATTCACTCGGTGGTCGGACTCCGACCGATACGACTCAGTCCACTTCTTCTCGTATTGAAGTTTATGGCACTGTTAATAGTAATTGTAAGAGATTCAAAGGTTCTTTGGTGAACGGTTTAATTGTTTATACTCGTGAAAGAAAGTCTCGGTTTAATTGGTCTAACGGACTTTCCGAGAATGGCCATAATGAGCAACTTAGGAGCTCGGATGAGCCCGAAATTAATGTTAACGCTTTGGTTGAGGATGGCCGCAAGGGAAAAGAGGTCCAAGTTATAGATGGTGACCACCTCATTTGTAAAGATAAAGAGCTGGTACGATCTCCAGCCAAGGAAGGAGGCCCCGCGGGAAATATTGTGGTGATTTCTGTTCAGAGTTGTGAGGGAAAGAGTGATTTTCCCGAAAAAGAAGTTAGATCGTTCACGCCGTCGGCAGTAAGACCGAAGGTCAAGCCGGAGCCGGGGGAGAGTTTGGTAAATGCATCAGAGGATTTAGATGGGGAGGCAACGGGTGGAGTAAATTTGACCCCGAAGAATAAGTTGGAATTGAAAATGTCGAAGAAGATTGCTCTGAATAAGAAGCCGATGACCGTCAGGGAGCTGTTTGAGACTGGCTTGCTCGATGGGGTGACTGTGGTTTATATGGGTTGCCACAAGGTTGTTCTCATAGTACTTGATATTTGCATGTGCCTAGAATATGAACCTAATGTCTTGCGTAAGGCTAAAATTCGTGGCATTTCAGTTTCAGGGATCTGGTCTTCGCGGCACAATTAGAGATGGTGGAATTTTGTGCTCTTGTACTTCCTGCAATGGATGCAGAGTGAGTATTGATTATTACTCCACTTTAGTATGGTAAGTACTTTTTGCGAATGCGAAGGCATTTACTTTTTTGCTTCTCCTTCCCACACCCCCACATTGTAGGTTATTCCTCCTTCCAAATTTGAGATTCATGCTTGTAAAACATACAAGCGGGCGGCACAGTATATTTGTCTTGAAAATGGGAAGAGCCTGCTCGACCTGTTGAGGGCATGTAGGGCCTCTCCTCTGCATACGTTGGAGGCAACGATTCAGAACATCATTGGTTCCTCACCTGCAGAAAAATGTTTTACCTGTAAAAGATGCAAAGGTTGGCTTTTCCCTAGGATTTTGATTTGTCACTATTCTTGTATCAGACTAGTTGGGATCAAACTCTTAATTATAACAATTGTGACAATCTTTCCTACTTTATTTTATTTGTTGACTGGGGTGGCTGTTCAACATCCCAGGGTGCTTTCCTAGGTCTTGTGTGGCAAAAACGGGGCTTCTATGCAATTCATGTGTGGACTCATTGGAATCTCACGATACCCCTACGCACGAGGATGGTAAAAGGTCTGGGTACAGTTTCTTGACGAGTTACTTTGTGCATCTTAGCAGTTTGTCACTTTCTTTGTGGAAAGCGGATATTGTGTTCTTTTTATAGGGTTCATAATCATATTTTTTTCTCCTTAATTAGTTAGTTTGGGTTCAAAATAGCACTTTTTAGATGTGGATTCACCCTCCTAAAACATAACATATTTCAGATGTCAGTTCTTATAGGAACATGCATGGTTCCTTGTTTTGCAGTAAACTGGTAGACTACTGTCACTAATTTGTGGGATATCCTTTTCTTTCCCCTTTTCTTGTTCTTGTTCTTTTCTTTCCTTTGTCTTTTTTATTTTTTATTTTTTTTATTTTTTTATCTTTATTTTTATTTTATATTAGTAGGTGCATAGTCTTGGCCTTTAGATATCTCTTACCATATGCTCTTGTTGCCTTATTTCAGGGCATCAACATCGGTATTGTTTTCAAAGCCCTCCAGAATTGCTTCAGGTTCTATTTCTCCACACAATAAGGGCCAATGGAAAGCTTCAGTCTCTGTTTCTCCTCAAAATAAAAGTCAATGGAAGTTAAAAACAAAGTTGGTACCGTTTTAGTATCGCTTGTCTGGTTTGCGTGTAGCTTATTTCACATTAGTTTTTTCATGAAGTGCACATTATATCCTACAAAAAAAATTAAGTGTACATTATCTCTTAGGTTTTATGCTGCAATAATATAATTTTATAGGACAAATTTTTCTTATCATATTTAATTGGTTTACATATTCTATATCAATACATGTTTCTTACTTCCATTACTATTACTATTGTTTTTAATTTTCTATACACAAAAATTTCCTTCCACGGTTTCAATTTTTTTGTTTTTTCCATTTAACTTTCCCAAACTGTATTATATCAGGTCACCAAAACGAGTTCTCTTCTCAAAGGACTCTAAAAGTGCTTCCGCATGTATTCCTTCAAAAAATAAAAGACCTTGGAAAGTAACAGAAAAGTGAGTATCTTCTTTGGTTTATATGTTTTAACTTTGTTTTAGCCTAGTTGTGGCCTAAGATTTTGCTTTACTTCGTGCTAAGGAAATCATTTTTTTGGTGTTCTTTGTTCAAAAACATGAATTTTCTGTGATGTAATGTTTAGTTAGTGGTTGGTGTTATATAGTTTATATTACCTTCTCTGTATGTGCTTCTATTGGTGTTATTTCAGATCATCAAAATCAGTTTTGATCTCAAGATCCTCCAAAAGTGTTTCCTTCTCCATTACTTCACAAAACAAGAGTCCATGGAAAATAACAACAAAGTTGGTATTTTTATGCCTTGTTTTTTAAAGCATGTATATGACGCAAGTGTCTTTCCCTTTTTAGCAAGTAGATAATCTCTTTTGTTTGTTGGATGCGTGTTTCTGAAGAGATCAACGGTTGCATAAGCTGGTTTTTGAGGAAGATGGGTTGCCTGATGGAACTGAAGTAGCATATTATGCACGTGGACAGGTTGTTGAGATGAACACCTCATATGCTTATGTATCATTGTGTCTTATTGATTTGTATTGTGTTTCCTTGTCCTTGGTAGAAAATCCTGGAGGGTTATAAAAAGGGCTTTGGTATATTTTGTCGTTGCTGCAATAGTGAGGTACTTTTCTTGCTTCTTGAAGTTCGAAGAATTGTGGTATTCCTGAACTTTTTTTACACATTGTTCATATTTGATTTGCAGGTCAGCCCTTCACAGTTTGAAGCTCATGCTGGCTGGGGGTCTCGCAGGAAACCGTAAGTTTTGTATGATATATTTTTCTTTGTTCTTGAATCCATCCATTCTTTTACATTGTATTAAGATTTTAGTGTTTATTGACAGTTATGCATATATCTACACTTCCAATGGCGTATCTCTCCATGAACTGGCGATCTCTCTCTCAAAAGACCGCAAGTATTCTGCCAAGGACAATGATAACCTATGCATCATTTGTGCAGATGGTGGGAATCTTTTGCTTTGCGATGGATGTCCAAGGGCCTTCCACAAAGGTGAAATGTAAATAATGCTGAGCATATTGAATTAAGTGAATAGTTGTTGTCAATTTATGCAAACACTTTTGGCCTCCATTAGAATTTTTATTCTATTTTTTTTTTTCCTGGGCGGGGTGAGGAGTCAGACCTTCGCTCTAACACGAGGGAAAACCTGGATGCCCAATTCGAAGAATTTCCTAACAATTAGTTTTGTCATGAGGGATGATTTTTCAACCTTTTCTCCTATTATTGGGAAAGATCAAACTCCAATTCTTTCTCTGGAGGTCGTGCCACTGCTGCCTACTGCTCTGGAAGAGGCGGCTCCAGCTCAACCTAACCCTTCTGGACAGCACTCCCTCCCTCCAGTGAAGTCTTTTCATAGTTCTCTATAGTCTTATTGAGAATAATCTCCAGACAATAGATGGGCTGAGTTTGCCCAACCTCTGATGCCTAAGGCTGGTTTTGCATCACATTAAAATTTGAGACCCTGGGTTCAGTACTTCAATTCTGACCAAAAAGGAAAAGAGAAAACCAGCATCACACACATAAGATCTTAACGTAAAGTGTTACTTATATAAGAAAAATCTTGACCTAGAATGTTTTATTCTTTTCAATGTTAGAAATATGGACTTTCTCTAGTCTGTCTTGTCTACAGAGCATATTTAATGCAGCAACAGCTGTGGTTAGTAGCAAACTGGCTCTTCCAAAATTGGATGTCTAATCTGTTTATTCAAATTTCTTATCCTATTATCCACAGTTATGTCTGCATCGCATTTGTGCCTCGGTTGTATCTCCCTCTATCTCTATTTATGTATGTATGGGCTTATGGGCATGTATTGTGATTGATATTCTTTTTCTAAATACCCCATATATATGTTTTGAGAATGCTTGAGTTTTAGATCATGTATGTGCTTTTTACTTAATCTCTAGCATAATTTTGGATGACTATATTTCTGTGATTGAATTTCTGTGAGTGGGTGGTTTGCATCGGTAGATTTTGATGCGCTAACTTATTTGCTTATGCAGAATGTGCATCTTTAACTAGCATCCCTCGTGGTGATTGGTACTGTACATATTGCCAGAATATGTTCCAAAGAGAAAAATTTGTGGAGCATAACGAAAATGCTGTTGCAGCTGGAAGGATTTCTGGAGTGGATCCCATCGAACAAATAACCAAGAGATGCATCCGTATTGTCAAAAACATAGAAGCTGACCTTAGTGGATGTGTGTTATGCAGGTAAACGATTACTCTCTCTCTTGTTCTGAAATCTATTAGAGCTAATGGGCCTTGTCATTCTCTTTGTTGTGCTATTTGTAATGAGCAACAATTGGACACTTTCACTTTCATGTTACCTTCATTAATTTTATATTTCTGTATCTTCAATACTCTGTGGGATATCCATAGCTTTTAACTTTGCACTTGCAGAGGTTATGATTTTAGCAAATCAGGGTTCGGGCCCAGGACTATTTTACTTTGTGATCAGGTAATCTCCTTGTTTTATGTCATCTTTTGTCACATTTGAGCTCTCAAGTAATGAGAGCATGGCATGCTATTTGTGAATTCGTTGTTGTTCATGCTTAAATAACTAACCGTTAGGCTTTTTTTTTCCTACCCTTTTGGCTTTATTAACCTGTCAGTGTGAGATGGAATTTCATGTTGGCTGTTTGAGGGAGCACAAAATGGCATATCTGAAGGTGTGCACTTCAAGATTTGTATGTTGTTTTTATTTGGATTACTTTGTATGAATGATTTGTTCTTCTGTCAAGTGGGACATACAACTCTTTTTTTGGATCCAAATGTTGATGCACTTTCACGACAGGAATTGCCAGAAGGGGAGTGGTTCTGTAGCATGGATTGCACCAGGATAAATTCTACTTTGCAGAAGTTGCTAGTAAGAGGACCTGAGAAGCTCCCAGAGTCTCTTTTGGATGTTATCAAGAGGAAGCAAGAGGAGAGAGGTTTGGACACTATTAATGATACTGACGTTAGATGGAGGCTTCTTAGCGGTAAAATTGCATCTCCCGAAACTAGATTTTATCTTTCAGAAGCGGTCGCCATCTTCCATGTAAGTTCCTCCCCAGGCTGTGCATAGATACTTAATTTCTTGAGTCTTTAATTTTGTATTTATATTAGTCAGTCCAAATAGTATTTGATCTTTTCTTTAATTGTTGGATCTTTTGAACTAGCCATTTTATGAGTGGATTTTTTATTTGATTCAAGTTAAATGTCTAAGATATTTGCCTCAGAATATATATTAATGAATGATATAGATTACACCTATTTTATTTAAATAATCAACTAAAAATCACTGTACAAGTTATGCCTTTGAGTAATCTCGTAGGTAGCATTATGCTTCCATGAGAAATCTATCTGCCCCTAAACCTTTGCCACCTTTAAGCACATCTGGTTTGCTCCTGTAGTGTCTGGGGACATCCAATCAAATGCATTATTTCACATGGTTTATAACTTTAAATTACTGGGTAATGTGATCACTTGACTCTAAACTAACTTGAAATTTCCTCTTCCCAAGTTTATCTATCAAAAAAAAAAATTTCCTCTTCCCAAGTAGTTAGGGATTAAAAGTGAGATGTTATGTTCAATCCCGTGCAGATGCATAAGTTGTACATTTAATTATAATTAAAGAAAACAGTATGTGTTGCCCCAGAGTAGCAACCCATAAAGCTCCTATTTTGATGGATTGTTTGACCATTCATCTCGTCTCATGGTTGGACTCTGGAGATATATGCTGGTTCTTTTTGTAACTCTTGCCTTCATAATTTCTTTTAAGCTTTATGCTTATTGATATGATCTTTCTAATGCTTGCATTCAGGGGAGACAAATGAATCATGCTTCTTGTAGGTGGAATAAGTAGCAAGAAGCGCAATATTTAATTTGAGATACTTTTCTTTACATTTCAGGATTGCTTTGCCCCTATAATTGATTCAATTAGTGGACGTGACCTTATTCCCGCCATGGTTTACGGGTGAGCATTTAATAATTTTTTTTTTTTCAAATGAGAATTCATTTTTAAAGCCCACGCTAAGCCATTTCTGTCCAGTCTGTTACTCTTTGTATTAACTTAAAACACTTCTTCAGACAGAATGTAAGGGGCCAGGAATTTGGGGGAATGTACTGTGCATTATTAATGGTCAAGTAAGAGCTAGTCTTCTCTAAGGTCTAACCTTTTATGTTGTCTTACTTTTAAGGTATGATAGCAGTCTCTTTTGCTTACAATGCAGCTCATCCGTTGTATCAGCTGGAATTCTCCGAGTATTTGGCCGAGAAGTTGCGGAACTCCCTTTAGTTGCAACGAGTAATGGTAACCATGGGAAGGTGAGAAGCTAATGCACACTGCTTGGCTAATAATCTTTACCATTTACCCCGTCTCTGTGCTGTGGAAGTCAAAACATTACAGCTCATAATCAAACAATATGAGTTTCATAATCTATCTTTATTACTGTTCAACACATTACCGCCATTGACTGCATGTTTTTACAAATTTTTTCCAGGATTTACAAATGGACTCCCTGGTCTGTTGTTCTCGTATTTTGGTGGTGGAAGTTTTGCACTGGTTTTTTTTTTTTTTTTTTGTGCTTTTGAGGAAATTTTGCGCTGCAATCTTATTATGACTGTTACATGCATGTTCAAACATGTAATTCACATTCTGGAAATCAGTGGTATTAGAAGTAGTTCATTGGTGGAACAAACAATGAAATTATCTTTAATAAATTCAGTTAGAAAATTGGCAGTGATGACAAAAGTCAGTGGGTTAAAAGCAATCCTCGTTGTAAAATCTAACACTGTTGTTGTCTGCTGCAAGTTTTTTTCCCTAATTAAAAATGGCAAAATACACTTATCACCTCAAACTAATAAGTATTTCACACTTTGTCCCAAAATTACAATGACACATGGCACCTTCCATCTATAAAAAAAAGTTGCAATATGCACCCTCTTCCAATTTTGTGCTATTTGCAACTTCTTTAATATTTGGAGGGCGCAACATGCAATTGTTACTATTTCCGGGTGCTAAATGTAAAATTTCTATTAGTTAGAGAATGAAAATGGGTAATCTATCGTAAAAAGAAAAAAAACATGCAGACAGGGCCATTATAGTATTCACAAAGAGCTGAACCTTATTCCGATGTTCGTGATGGCAACCTTTGGTGTATGTTGTTGAATCGTGCTTGTTGAACTATATTTGCAACTATTAAGTATTCCCTTCCACATTCAATATCAGTCTGAAAGTGAAGTTAGTCGTCACCTCATGCAATACTGGCACAAGCTTAGTTTTTATGTGACGGAACTCTGGCTTACAGGGCTATTTCCAAATCTTGTTTTCCTGCATTGAGAAGCTGCTGTCTTTCCTGAATGTGAAGAGCCTTGTCCTCCCAGCTGCCGAAGAAGCAGAATCCATATGGACAGATAAATTTGGTTTTGAGAGGATGAAACCTGAGCAGGTAGGCCAATATGCATTCTGAACCTGCTTGTATTTCAGCTTGCATTTCACCTTTATATAACGTCATAATCCTGTGTACCATGCTGCAGCTGAGCAAATACCGAAGAAGCTGCTGTCATATGGTGACCTTCAAAGGAACATCCATGCTTCAGAAAATGGTTCGCCAATATCGAGTCATCGACACTTGATTAGAACAGAGATGTAGTTTTTTTTTTTATTTTTTTATTTTTTTTTAATTTATTTTTTAAAAGCCCACGCCTGGGTTGGTTTTTGTAAATATGTTCTGCTGTTGCTCAATGAAGTCACTTTTTTAGTCATATTTTTAACCCTTTGGATCCTGGATAAAGAATTTCAACTAATTAGAGTATACAATCAATCAAGTTCAACGGCTCTTTGTGCCGGACTATATATATATATATATATATATATATAGCAGAAAGTAAAGGGAAAAAAAAGGTTTTCCCAACACGACTGCCTACCACATTTCAAGTCCAAACTTGAGAAATATCATTTGGTGGGTGCTAATATAATAGAAGTGTTCGAGGGTGTAAGCAGTCGAATGAAAATAGCTGACTAGATTTTCATCGAATTCACAGTCATCAATTGAATACAAACTATCCTTTCCCATTGTCTGGACCTTGAAGAACACAATCAGCTTAATCATGATCTTGGGATCACGTAGAGACTTCCCGCAGCCAAAAGCAAGCACTCAATAGGACTGGGAACTGAAAGTACGAACCTCTTATTGGGATTCTCCACCAAAAGCAAGCATCTCCAATCGACCAACATGTTTGAATAGACAACGTCAATGATGTTTGAATTGTGCATTGTCGCCAAAAAGGACGAACCCTAACTTCGATTCATTCTCAACCAGTCATTGCCATAATTACCCGGGAACAACAACTACGCCACTCCAACACACACCCCACCCCGCCCCCACCCCCCCCCCCCCCCCCCCCCCCCCCCCCCCCCCCCCCCCCCACCAAAAACAAAACAAAAAAAAAATCCCAATACCTACACCAGTACTCAATTTTGGCATTGTTTCGGAGTGGTAAAAAAGCCCCCCACCTGAATACCCGCCCACCCACAACTATTGTACTTTATGTGCTTTCATCGTTGACACTTTGAAGCTATTTTGCACTTGCTTTGGCACAGCGTGTGAATATATTTCTGTCCATCTTTCTATGGACTCTCCTTTTCCCATCGCTGCCTCCATCTCTCTTTCTTCTTTTCATCACTCCTTTAAGCAAAGTTATTCAGCCGCTCGGCTCTCGCTACTATTTTGAGTCATGTCATCTTCTCACAACCAACTTCGATCAAATAAAGACCCACACATTTCGTACATCTCACGCCAATTAATGTAGCACTCACTCTCGTTGTCTCATGATAAAAAACAAACAACAGCTCACTCCCAGTACAACACCCCAAACCCACTTTTTTAATTTAAACTCGATAGTCCGGTACATTCATCAATTACAAAGCCTAAACCATAAACCATGAGAATCAAAACAACCTTCTTTCGGCTCTCGGCCTTCGCCATTGCACTCCTTTCAATCTTTATCTCTCTGTATACCATCCCTCCTTCCATTACTAATACCAATGGCATTAATTCTCGAGATATTTTCAATCTTGCTATTTTGACTAAGGTTGTTGAGCAGAATGCTGTTGGGGATTTCTTGTCTCGCCTAACACATATCGTGTCGAGCCACCATCATCGGAAGAAGCACCATCATCGGAAGAAGCCTAAGAGCAATTGTGACAAGAACAGATGGAAGTCTAGGCTCGTATCCATCTACAAGGTGTCCCTCATTTTGACAGTCGACTTGAAGGGTTGCGCAAATTTTAGTAGCGTCCAGAAGGCAGTAAGGGCCGTTCCTGAGAATAGCCCCGCTAGGACCCTTATCATTATTGATTCTGGTACCTACAGGTCATTATCTCATGCAAAAGTCTTCAACCCTTTATGTTTTTTCTTCCCTCAGAGTTGATTAGGGAAACGAGGAGTTTCATGTGTGTTCATGCATGAAGCTGCAATGTGTTAGATTCATTAAAACTGGAATACCATGTATATATGTCGGCAGGGAAAAAGTGGTAGTGGACGCCAAGAAGTCAAATTTGATATTTCAAGGTCAGGGATATCTTAACACAGCTATAGCATGGAATGACACTGCAAATTCTACTGGAGGGACTGCCAACAGCTCTTCCGTTGCCATCTTTGCACCAAACTTCACTGCTTACAACATTAGCTTTAAGGTAACCCATCTTTTCTGAATTCATAATGACGTAGCCCAGAAGTTTACAGTCTATACGTGTATATAGATACACATGACATTCACACACAAAAATTAATTTTGGGTGCCATTTTTTGCTAGTTTTTGCCTTTTGTTAATTTTTTTTTTTTTTTTTTTTTTCTGTTTCTTCTAAAAGAACACAGCTCCTTCCCCACCCCAGGGAATAGTTGGAGGGCAGGCAGTGGCGCTTCGAATTGCAGGTGATAGGGCTGCATTTTATGGATGCGGATTTTATGGAGCCCAAGACACACTGAATGATGACCGTGGGAGGCATTATTTCAGACAATGTTTCATCCAAGGATCTATCGATTTCATTTTCGGAAGTGCCAGATCTTTATATGAGGTAGGAGTACCTGATCCATCAAGAACAGGTTTTGCTAGTTTGTTTTCCGTTTAGGCATTCGACTTTAACATCATCTTGTTTTCATCTACCAATCCTAGTAGTTGTTGTGATGGTAAAAGTCATTAAGACACATTTACGGTTGAAGGTTGTATCGATCTTTGTCACTACTACTGAAGTACTAATTCAACTAGAGTGTCTAAGAAAAAAAAATCAACAACCGGAGTTACCTATATATAATGTATCTCACTAGTCTGTACGTACGCTAAGCAATAAGGATTAGAATATCGACGTGTTGTTGTAACAGGGATGCACCATTTACTCAACAGCAAAAGAAGTCTCGAGGGGAATTAGCGGGTCGATCACAGCTCAAGGGAGGCAGTCGATGAATGAACAAACGGGTTTTTCCTTTGTGAAATGTAGCATTGTTGGGAGTGGGAGAGTATGGCTTGGGAGAGCCTGGGGAGTTTATGCCACTGTGGTGTTTTCTACAACATTTATGTCTGATGTCGTAGCTCCGGATGGTTGGAATGATTGGGGAGACTCTTCAAGACACCAGTTTGTGCCTTTTTATTTATTTATTTATTATTATTAGTACTTTTTTCAGTTTGTGCCTCATCTTACTTAACCTTTCTCCACGAAAGCTAGCTTTTCTGTTTGTTTAGCTCCCAAGATTAACTCGCCCTAATTAGTTTGCTCCCCCTCCCCCCCCCAAATGATCATCTCTCTTTCCTTCCCTTCCCACCTAAATCATGGCATGGTAGCCCATAAACTGATTATGAGAAATGCTTTAGTAGTCACAAAAGGATCCTAAATAAAATAAACTCATAAACTAACGTGTCTTAATATGGTATGGTAGATTGTAAAGTTATTTTTATTGTAAATTAGATCTAATGTATCATATGAAATTATGTCAATTTGTATGTTTATTTTTGTAAAATCTTTTTGCAACTGTAATTCTTTCTGATCTTCCTTAATATATATCACAGTCAAATTTATTCAACCTATTCTGCACTTGCATAAAAACCAGTATAATGGTGAGGTAACCATGGTAGTGAATAGTGATACTTTAAGACATGGAAATGAAAACATGCAAGGGTTGGTAGGGAAAGCACCAAGAATTTTAGTTGTTTTCTTCTATCAAAGTTTTTTTTAAGGCTGTTAATTATGATTTTGGACACAGAACGGTCTTCTTCGGAGAGTATCAGTGTTTTGGACCCGGAGCAAATTACACGTATAGGGCCTCGTATGGAAAGCAACTTGGCCAATCTGAAGCAGCTCTCTTCATGGACATTACCTTTATTAATGGAGATGAATGGCTTGTCAATGTATCATCAGAGCATTTCATCTGTTCCTCTCGATAGCGCTAAAGAAGATACTCGCACGTACTTCTTATTATATGTAAGAATTTGTCTTTTAATATAAAAAAACAAATATTTGATCCAGTAATTTTGATCCATTACTTGTAAAGTATTCAGTAATTTTGTACGTTCCAAGAGGTTGTATTACTCTTCAAATTAAACGAGATGGAAGCTACTATTCTTGTAACCCCCTCGTCCCGAGTGGGTTGAAGAGTTATTTATTGTCACGTAAAATTATATCTCACTATATAGATATAAGATTTAAATTCTTAATTACATATAGATCTCAATATTTAAAACCAACTATTTCAAAATAATTAACTAATAATACCACAAAGTCTTAATATTAATGTCAACCTCTCAACATACCACGTTATCAGAACATGACAAATTTACTCAATAATATTTTCCAGTAACCATGGCATCCTTTTGTGCTTAATCCATTATACTTAAATAATCTCATCTATGTTCTCTAATCTTGATCCTTAATTAAACATTTAAATTATTTGAAAAACATTATGGAGATAAATGGTGAGTTATTAATAACTCGGTAAACAGAGAATATAAACCAATATGTAAACATAAGCATTTTTAGATAGTTTAGAATGTATAAACAAAACATTTCAGTGACGATAGGCAGATCTCAAAAACCTGTTATCAGAATATCAGAGCAACAATTCAAAATGTTCATATTCAAAAATCATTTGGCATATCATAACTGAATATCATCATCATCTGATTATATCATATCATACCATCGCATTAAATCAGAACAAAGACAATGTTTAACCCCTATAGTAGGGTTGTGCTATCCCCAATGGCTAAATCAGGCAGTATCAGAATGTGAATCTTCTCCTTATTCATTTTTGGAATCCCGAGTGTGCACGAATGAAAGACTACGCAGAAAAATCACTTTGCTTCAAAAGTGGGTGCACTCAGAAATAGAAATGTTGATACCAACCATATAATAGAATTAGAACCATTGGATCAGAACCAGAACAAAATCAAAATGCCATGCCAAAAGATTTTTCTGATGCCTCATAACAAAATAGAGTACTGAACAGATTTGTATCATTTTCACATAATCAAAACATATTTAGAGCATCTTCACATAATCAAAACGGATTCAGAGCATCTTCATATAACATGTACAAATTTTTCAGATTTCATATTTGTTCTTTTTGTACAGTTTAAAAACATAATGCCAAAGTATTACTAATGTCTACACTAGTCATAATAGAAAATACTTTCTTTTATACAGATTTAATGAGTAATACAGAATACATAATTGATGTTATTTTCACATTTCTTTTCAAAACAAGCATGCATATTTTTCACACATTAACCTCAGTTCATTTAATTTCATTTATGCAAAGGCTAGCATAAGAATCCTATTTATGTGAAATTTTTAATTCTTTTGATTTTTTCCACAACTATATCAAACAATTATCAAGCGTCACCTATAAAATAGACACGCAACCCACTTAAATCTCTAATTAAACACGTATTACAATATTTAAGTATGATATACCAAAATAACCTATTTTTCTTAACAACCTAAAATTCTCGTAACCATAAAATATCATTGCTTTCCAAATTCATCAATATCTACTTAATTTCTCTTATTAATACATTAATTCTAAATTATTTTTATAAAATAAAATTTCTAAGTTGACTCGAAGAAAAATAAGCCTAACTTGAAAGTAATATTTTTAATAGTTAATTTAAGCTCAATAATGCAAGACATTCGTTATATGCTGAGTATACTAAATAGCTAGCAGCTGAGAAAAATACATCGAGATCAGAATCCATGCACGCACTTTATTGCACAATGGGCAACATCCAAATTAATTTTTGGAAGCATATTTTTAATCCTTGTACTTTCTTGTCTATTAAATTTTCATAATGAAAAAGACCAACCTGTCTGTATTAATTAAGGAGTGTGCCTACTGATAGTTACTAATAGTTTGTAATGCAGATTTTCTATTAATAAAAGTAGATTTTGTTGGAAAAAAAAAAAAAATTTAAGCTCCTTTTTACTCAAGTTGAAATTGGAATAAATCTACAACAAAAGTCCATGTGAGTTCAACCCATCTAAAGAGGTTAGACTTTAGAGTCATCTTGATCAATAAAAGGTTCAGATAGAGTTTTTATTTTTGATGTAACTAATGCAGTAAGAGAGAGAGAGAGAGAGAGAGAGAGAGAGAGAGAGAGAGAGAGAGAGAGAGAGAGAGAGAGAGAGAGAGAGAGAGAGAGAGAGAGAGAGAGAGAGAGATGATAATCTGTACCGAGACAGAGGGAGAAACCGAGGGTTGGCTTAGTTTGTGCAACCGTGGTGAGGGGCGGACTATGATAAAACGGTGGGGGCTGTAATCCGACGATCTCCCATGATCTGGAGTTGTTGCCGATGGTCGCCTTCGAATCCTGCGGTGCTGCTCAACTGGACGACAACAGTGGTTGGCATGAGCTCTTGATCACGGTGGAGCTACTCGGGTTCGTGAGTGAGGCTCAAGGCGACAGGTCTAAGTAGTGGAGGCTCACCAGAGTGGCTCCGACGTGGGGCAGCGGCTGAGGTGAGTTGTGGGAGGGCGGTGCTCTGTTTTGAGTGTGGAAAATTAGAGGCTTTGTGGTGGTTTACGGAGGGTGGGTAGTGGTGGTGCAAGGCCATGACTGGGTGGTGTAAGTGGGTGACTCGTGGCCGAGCTTGGCGTTGGTTTAATGTGGAGTTAGTCTCGTGAGACAACGGTTTTGCACCGTTTTGAAGGGTGCAGGTATTGAATTGTCTCGTACTTTGAGTGACTTCAAGTCCTAATTAAACAATTTTTCGAAATCTTACCAATTAAATTAGCTATATATATAGGTTTCATCAAAGCAGTCATTAATGTAAGACCAAGTTGATGCATGCTTAGATATGGATACTTCACCTAATGGGACTCTAGAATTGAATCAAGATCCCACAATTCTGAGTCTCCTCTCTTTTTTTCTATCGAAAAGAAGAGGTGGTGTGGGAGGGGTGCGATAGGCATGTGATGGTGGTTATAACGACCTTCTAGGCTGTTACGGGGCTTAGGAGAGAGAGATTCTGGTGGAAATAGGCGAGGTGGAGGGAATCTGTTTAGAACTACGGTGGTTTACGGGTGGCGGGAGAACAGAAATTCACGATAGAGAGGAAGTAATAGTGAGGATAAAGTGAGGTTTTTAGCCTGTAGAGGGAGAATGGAGTCTCTGGAGAACAAATGGAAGTGTCTCAGGTTGAGAGAAGAGAAGATAGTGGATATAGAGCTCGCTGATGATCCTTTGACTGAGTTAGTTTACAAAGAACAACGAAGCTTGCTGGGAAAACTATGCTCATCAAGATCGATTAGCAAAGAGGTGCTGGAATCCACTTTAGCAAAGATATGGAGATTGAGCAAAGCTGCGAAGCTAGCAGAGGTAAAATCTAATGTTTTTGTCTTAATGTTTGAGAACATTGCTGATAAGGAGAGGGTGTGGGCAAGGAGGCCTTGGTTGTTTGACAACCATTTGTTAGTTCTTAAGGAATTTGAAGGATATACTCCTTTAAATCAAGTAAAATTCGAATCTGAGAGTTTCTAGCTGAGAATGCATGACTTGCCTTTATCATGTATGACAAAAGTCAGAGCTGAGCAAATAGGTGCCTCGGTGGGTAAGGTTGAAGATGTGGAGGTGCAAGAGGATGAAAGTGGTTAGGGGAACTTCATAAGAGTACAAGTGCATTTGGATTTAAACAAACCAATTGCAGGAGGGAGAATAGTTAAGGTTAAAGGATGCAGTTATTAGATTCCTTTTACATACGAGAAACTACCTAAAATTTGTTTCTCTTGTAGTTGTATTGTACATGGAGAGGAGAGCTGTAATGGGGATAAAGTCTAGAGGGAGGGTGAAACTGACCAGTATGGTTCTTGGCTGTGGGCAAAGTAGCTAAATAGAACCAGGGGCTATAGTGGAAGTATATGGAGAAGGGAGGAAGGGAGTTGGTGGAGGAAGGAGAAAGAAAACATGAATCAAAAAGGGGTGGATAGTCTAAACAGTAAGGAGAAGAATGAGAGGGGGGAATGATGGGTAGGGGCAGAAGTGGGTGAGAGTGTCAATACTGAGATAGTTAGAAGTCAAGAAGAGAGAGTGGAAAAAAGTATGGAAGAAGTGGAAAAAAAGACTAAAGAGAAAGGGATTGGGGAAATGGCATGTACTATGGAAGAAAATATTTTGAATGGGATGGAAAATTATGAAAGAAATGAGCTGGTGGTTAAGGGGGGTAAGGTAGGAGGGGGTGAGAGTTCTGAGATAGAAAGTCAGCAAGTTAAGAAGGAAGGATGGAAAAGAAAGGCCAGGGCAAAAGGGAAGAAGATTGAGACTGTTTCTTCAGGTGAAATGCAGAAAAAAAGAAATTGTGAAGAGGGTGGGGTAGGAGAGGATGCAGGCACTAAAAAGAAGGGGAGATGGGGTAGTGAGGATGGAGAGATGGGAAACTCAATCATAATGGTGGCGGCTGTTTCTCAGTCCCGCCAAGCATTATGAAACTCTTAAGTTGGAACTGTTTGAGGGTTCCTCCTGTCGAGAGTTGGGAAACCCTCAGACAGTTCATGATCTCTGCAATATGGCAGAGAAGAATAAACCCAACTTAGTGTTCATTATGGAAACTAAGTCTATGAGAAAAAGTTTTGAAAACTTAAAGAAGAGATTAAATTGTGAAGGTTATTTTGTGGTAGAAGCAGTGGGAAAATGAGGGGGTTTGGTTTTGTTATGGAATGCTCAAGTGAGAGTGGAAGTTGTTAATTACTCTAAAAAACACATAAATGTTTGGGTAGAGGAGGAAGAAGAGAAATGTTGGTTACTAACCTGTTTCTATGGGCATCTAGAAACTATAAAAAGAAAAGAGAGTTGGAATTTGTTGAAGTCTTTCAAGCCTCTAAGTGGTATTGGTTGGTGTATAGTGGAAGATTTCAACGAGATTCTTACAAATGATGAAAAATGGGAGGGAAGAGCAAGGCTAGAAAGTCAAATGGAGCTGTTTAGAGAAGTTTTGTAGGAAGGTAATTTGCATGATCTTGGGTGGAAAGAGCAGAAATATACATGGAGTAATTCTCATGGGGATGAATCTTTCACGAAGGAAAGATTAGACAGGGCAATTGCAAACCATGATTGGATTGAGACTTATAAAGAAACATGGGTGGAGGTGTTGGCAACTAGGACTTCAGACCATAAGCCCCTTCTGATGCATATGGTAAAACCAAAAAATAGAAGGTGGGGGAGGATGAGAAGTTTTAAATATGAAGCTTATTGGGCTCTTGATGAGGACTGTAAGAAGGTTTTAAAATAGGTATGGAAAAAGAAGAGTCAGAAAGATCGAGGCCTATTTCAATAGTGTATTTATTGAAGAGAAGTGGGGCTGCACTACTCAGGTGGAGTTAAAAAAAGAGGATTGGGGGGGGGGGGGGGGAATAAAGAGATAGAAGAAAAAACTAAAATTCTACAAAGATTACAAAAAGAGGAGAGTAGTTACAAAATTGAAGAGATAAGGCAAGTAAAAAAGGAGCTGAACCTGTTACTGGAAAAAGAAAATATCAGATGGAAACAAAGGGCTAAATGTAATTGGTATAGACATGGAAATAGAAACACCAAATATTTCCATGCATGTGCCAATCAGAGAAGGAAAAGAAATTGCCTTAAGTTTGTATATGATGAAGATAACAGGAAATGGGAGGGGCATAAAGAAATTGAAGCAACTTTTAGAGCATATTTTGAGAAATTGTTCCAATCTTCAAACCCAAGTGAAGAGGATATTGAAGTATGTTTGGAAAGCTTGGCAGCAAGGGTGACTCCCGAGATGAATGATAATCTTATAAAGGGTTATTCTAAATTGGAGGTGGAACAAGCTTTAAAGCAAATGGCACCACTAAAAGCTCCTGGTCCAGATGGTTTTGGACTATGCTTCTATCAAAACCATTGGGAGATGGTCTCAGAGGAGGTTTGTTCTTCTGCTCTGGCTTTTTAAATGGAAATTCTATGGAACCTACCCTTAACCACATACATATAGCTTTGATTCCCAAGTGTAAAGAACCAAAAAAAGCTAGTGAGTATAGACCTATAAGCCTATGTAATGTCATGTATAAAATAGTTTCTAAAACTATTTCAAATAGGTTTAAAAAAGTATTTTCTGTCATAATTTCCCCAACACAAAGTGCCTTCCTGCCAGGGAGATTGATAAATGATAATATAATGGTGGGTTATGAGTTGTTGCATTCTATGAAGTTCAAAAAGAAAGGGAGGGAAGGAAGTATGGCATTAAAATTAGATATGTCAAAAGCTTATGATAGGGTGAAGTGGCTATTCTTGGAGGCTGTTATGACTAAGTTTCATAAGGATTGGGTGAAACTGGTTATGAGTTGTGTAAAATCAATTTCATTTTCTGTTCTAATAAATGGATGTCTTGGACTTAAGTTCTGGCCTAAAAGGGGTTTGAGGCAGGGAGACCTTTTGTCACCCTATCTCTGTATTCTTTGTGCTGAAGGGCTGAGTACCCTATTGAACTCTTATGAAAATCAAAAGTTGACAAGAGGAGTGTAAGTAATTTGAGGGCGTATGAGTATAAACCACTTATTATTTACTGATGACTGTATTCTTTTTGGAAGAGCCAAGATAGAAGAGTGGAATAGATTGCAAAAGGTGTTGAAAAAAATATGAAAAAGCTTTTGGGCAGTTTCTTAACAAAGAAAAAACCTCTGTGTTCTTTAGTAGTAATACAAGGGAGGGGGATAAAAAGAGGATAGTAGAAGCAGGTTTGTCTGTGGCTTGTGGTAGTTATGAGAAATATTTGGGCCTTCCAACTATGGTAGGTAGATCCAGCTTCAACACCTTCAGAGTATTAAAAGAGAGAATATGGCAGAAGATTGCAAGTTGGAAGAACACTTTCTTATCCCAAGCTGGGAAAGAAATCTTGATCAAGGCAGTTTTACAGGCGATACCCACTTATAATATGTCGGTTTTCAAACTCCCAAGGAAGCTATGCTATGAGATAAACATGCTTTTCTCGAGGTTTTGGTGGGGCAAGCAACAAGAAGGTAATTGTATACATTGGAGGAAATGAGAGAAATTAGGAGAGCAGAAAGGAAAGGGAGGGTTAGGATTCAGGGATTTGGAGTCTTTTAACTTGGCTCTTCTAGCAAAGCAAGGTTGGAGGCTTATTAAGTGTCCATCTTCTTTAGCTAGTGTGATTTACAAAGAAAAATATTATAGGTATTCCAATTTCTTGGAAGCCAAACTGAGCTCTAAGCCTTCTCTCATTTGGAAAAGTGTTTGGGATGCTAGAAGCCTTGTGAAAGAAGGGATAAGGTGGAGAGTGGGGGATGGCAGTAAGATAAATGTATGGGGCACAAAATGGCTGTCCACTCCCTTATCTTTTTCTATATAGTCACCAGTTTCTGTTTTGCAGGCAGATGCCAAAGTTGAAGAACTCGTTGACAAGCAAAGGAGGGAGTGGAATGAGGATAAAATCCGTGCCATCTTCAAATAGGAGGAAGCTGAACAGATTTTGAGAATCCCACTAAGTAGAGGGATGGCACAAGACAAAATATACTGGGACCTACAAAGAAGGAGGTGTTCTCGGTGGGCAGTGCATACTACTTACAATTAGAAAGAGGGAAGAGGGAGAAGGGTGAAAGTTCCTTGAGGGACCATATGGATGAAAGATGGAGATACATGTGGGATCTAATAGTGCCCAGTGTTACAAAATTATTCTTATGGAAGGCTGGAAATGATCTTCTACCTACTAAGGGAAACCTGTTTAAAAGGAAGATAGTGGAAGAAAGGTCCTGTCCAGTGTGCAATGCAGAGAATGAAACTATAATGCACGTGCTTTTGCCCTGTAGTAAATGACATATGGGTAGAAACAGAAAGCATAGTCCATAAATGGAGCAGGAAAGAAGAAGACTTTATGGGGTTATGAGAGAGAAAGGCAGAGTTTGAATAAAAACCAGATGGAAGAGGTAGCTATGATATTCAGAAGAGTATGATTGCATAGAAACACTTTTGTTTTTGAAAAAAAGATGCTATGCCCTAAAGGAGTAATAAGGTCAGCAAAGGAAGCTTTATTAAAGTATCAGAATGCCCAGGTTCCTCAAATTCTTGAAAAACAGGACCAAGAGTCTTCTAGAGAGGCTCAAAAATGGGAAAAACCAATTGGTAGATATATAAAAGTGAACTAGGATGCTTCCTTAGAATCGAAAAAGAAAAAAAATAGGAGTGAAAATTATTATAAGGGATGAAGAGGGAGACCTGATGGTAGCTGTCTGTGATCAATAGAATTATGTTGAAAATCCCATGGTGGCAGAGTACACTGCTTTGCGTAAAGCTCTAGAATTATGCATTGATCTTAACATAAGGAAAGCAATCTTTGAAAGGGATGCAAAAACTGTTATTATGGCAGTAAATAGGAAAGAAGAGGAAATGTCATGCATTGGTTCTTTGGTTGAAGATGTAAAGTTTTTCTTTAAAAAGAATAGAGATTGGCAGCTGAAATTTACATATAGAGAAAACAATACAGTAGCACATTTTTTAGCTAGGACTGCTTTAGGCTTGTTAGAGCAAAAAGTATGGATAGAAGATATGCCAACTTTCGTTGTGAAGGAGCTGGAATATAACAAGCTTTGTAGAAGTGAAATTCATTAAATGAAATACTGAGGTATCATTTCAAAAAAAAAAAAAAAATGTTGATGCATGCTTGGCCATTAATCAAGCAACCAGTCGTTGCAAAAGATATGTCTGATTATATATATATATATAGACTTATTATGACATGATCAAAATACCAGATGGCCTGCATGGTAACAACTATCATGCACGTACGTACCTACAATTGTATATTTAAAGTTTATTAATTAATGCAAAATTAAAGAATTAATTATTCATCTTGCTAGCTTGAAAAAACCTATCAGATCGATCATGCAACTAATTCATATAATGAAGCCAAAGTTCCATAAAAAAATTCTTTGAAATCTCTGATATATATTATTGATATTAATAAATATAAATTTTTATTTATTCATTTCAAAAATACATAATAAATTGAAAAAAATAAAATTAATAACCCACTACTGGATTCTTTTATTACAATTAATTATAATTTATTCTACAAATTAGACCAGATCGAACTTTATAACTTACGCTTGTTAATTGGCAAATTAATTAAATACATGACATCCTCCTATATATGATTTGCCTTGTCTTGAGCGGATCCTAATTTGGCAATATCTTCGATAAGGGATGACGTGTTCAATTGAGAGGATCCTCCTTTTTCCACTGCCCTTCTTGCCATCTCTCCCAGCTCTCTTGCTTTCTTTCTTCTCCTTACTCCTTCATCTCCCCCATCCATCAACAACGCTATTGCCTTCTCCACATTTTCTTTCTTCACCAAAACCCCAACTTTCTCTTCTTCCCCCCATCTCACAGGGATCTCCACCCCTACTCGAATACCAATCCTCAGAATTTCTACCACCAGTTTTTCATTCAAGAACTGCTCCGTAAAGAGAGGCCATGTGATCATTGGCACCCCATGGCACACACTTTCTATCGTTGAGTTCCAGCCACAGTGGGTAATGAATCCTCCGATTGCCGGATGAGACAGAATGAAATCTTGGGGAGCCCATCCCCTGATCAGGAGTCCCCTCCCTTTGTTCCTTTCTTCAAATTTTTCCTTCTCCAGCCACTCCTCCAACTCGAAATATCTCTGATCTCCTGTTTTAATCACCCAAATAAATGGTTGTTTTGACGCCTCAAGACCCAGCCCAAGCTCAATTATTTGTGAGGGAACCAGGTGGCATAAACTGCCCAGACAAGCGTAAATAACCGAGCTTGGTTCCATCGAGTTAAGCCATCCCAAGCATTGCTGCTCGTTAATTAAGGGTTTGTCACCTCTCTCGAACTTGTCCAAAAGCTCCTTGTTATATAAACAAACTGGACCAACGCACCACACCTTCTTCTTGATGGCCTTCCCGTACTCCTCAATGATCCCCCGCTCCAATTCATTGAAAGTATTCACAACAACACCATAAGCCATTGACTCGGCCTCTTGCATCTTGTCTCGGACATCATCCATGCCGGGCAGTATAGCAAATAATGAACCTGGAAGCTGGGCTCTAGTTATCTCAATTCTTTGGGGCAGTCCTGGGATCACGAAGGGTTCCGAGTCGGAACTGACAGAACGGTGAGCATTGTAAAATTTGATATTATGGGAGCTTAGAAGTGAGAAACAGCCCATCCCGTGAAAAACAAGCCTTGGGATATTGAACTTTTGAGCTGTTTCGGATGTCCAAGAGAGGCACTTGTCAGATATGATGCAAGTTGGAGGGTGCCTTTGATTTTGGAGGTGCTTTTCTAAAGGTTGTTGTAGCATGCTCAGACCCTCATAGAACTTGGCTAGTAGGTCTCGTGAAGGGAGGATGTCAAGATTCTCGTACCCAGCAGGAAGTCCCACTTGTTGGCATGGAAATTCCAGTTGAACAAGCAGAATCGGGAGGCCAGATTCTGTTGCTCGATGAATGGCTGTTTCGAATCTGGAGGCATTGTAGGGGGTAGTGACCAAGCTGACAATCACGCCACGCTCTGCAAAGAGCCTGGCCATGTCTATCATGGGTATCATGTGGCCTTGTGCCATGAGTGGTATTAAAACAAAGTGAGGTTGGCTGGTTATCATGGAAGCCATTGCAGAGATCAAGAAATGATCGATGACAGTGGTTGCAAAAGCTGGTAACGATGGATTTTGTTTTGGTCACCAAATTGCATGTGATGTTGAGTAAAATGGGTTGCATTCTGTTCCCCATATATGGGCGAGGTGGTCTGATACCTTGAGCTAGCTAGGTTGACTAGGAAGAACTCGTGAAATATTTGTTTTTTACTTGGAAAATAAATGACAACAGTTCAGAAAATTCACAAAAATGCATCAAGCTACAGTAATTATTTCGGAATGAGGACTATTCAACCGTTGGCGTCAATTTGCGTGCATGACAAGGCAATTTTCATACACGCAGAGTTATTTCTTTCTAGTTCCGTCCAATACGTTGTTCATTCTCATGAATTGGTTCCGAGTCGCATTCTTTCGACCCGGCCTGCGCGCAACTCCTCATTATTAAATACTAGCCTATGAATTGAATCTGTCTCCTTTTTTTTTTTTTTTTTTTTTTTTTTTTTTTTTTTTTTTTTTTTTCTTTTTTCTTTTTTCTTTTAAAAAAAAATTATTTATTCGGCAGGGAGAGAGATTTTTGAGCATGTAATTACTTATATATCATTGTTGATTCTGGTACCTACAGGTCATTATCTCAGAATTGTTTAGAGAAACGATCGACGAGTTTTTGATGTGTTCATGCATGAAGCTGCAATGTGGAGCATACCCATTAGATTTTGCAAATGCAAATAAAAAATTTAGTTAATAGAACTTAAAAATGATCTATATTGAATTATCTAATTTCAAATTTTAGTTAAGGTTTGCAACCAAATTTAGTTGTTATTGTTTTAGATCTAAATGAATAAAAAATAATATCTTTATATAATCTCTCTGTCTATTCCCCCTCCCCATTATTATTATTCTTCCTTCATTATTTCTTCATATTTTTTAATAAAAAAATAGTAATGTATTTTCTTATAAGCTCTTAATTTAGAAAAAAAATTAATAGAAAAAAATTGAAAAAAATTATTATTAAATTTATAATATTTTGTTATTATTTTAATTAATAGATGAATAATCTAACGTGTAAATAAGTTTTAAGTAAAATAACTAAATTAAAAATTATATCATATTATACAAATTTTATATTTATATATAGTTAATTCAATAAGGATACCTTATATATTAAGGGTGGGTTTGAGTCTTTTTATAAATAATAATAAAAAGTAAGTAAAAATAATATTAAAATTATAAATAATAATAAAAAAATATGTAAAATATAATAAATAATAATGAGAATGGTCGAGGATACGTCTAAACGCAGCCTAAAACAGGAAATACCATGTATATATGTCGGCAGGGAAAAAGTGATAGTACTGGACGCCAACAAGTCAAATTTGATATTTCAAGGTCAGGGATATCTGAACGGAGCTATAGCATGGAATGACGTACACTGCAAATTCTACGGGAGGGACTGCCAACAGCTCTTCCGTCGCTATCTTTGCAGCAAACTTCACTGCTTACAACATTAGCTAATTTAAGGTAACCCATCTTTTCTGCGTTCATAATGACGTAGCCCAGAACTTTACAGTATATACGTATATACGTGAAGATAGTTGCACGCATTCACACAAAAAATTGTTTTGGGTGACATTTTTTTGGAGTTTTTTCCTTCAATTTGGTGATTTTTTTCTACAGCTCCTTCCCCACCCCATAGAATAGTTGGAGGGCAGGTAGTGGAGCTTCGAATTGCTGGTAATAGGGCTGCATTTTATGGATGTGGATTTTATGGAGCCCAAGACACACTGAATGATGACCGTGGGAGGCATTATTTGAGAAAATGTTTCGGAAGTGCCCATCTTCCTACGGGGTAGGAGCATCGTTTTTAAAATCGTATCATATCGGTATATTCTGTATCGGCCATAAGACAGGTATAAAAATTTTATAATTTCGTACAGGTTCAAATATCGTCCGTACCAGTCGGTACGGATGATATTTTGGCCTATACTGGCCTATGTACCGGCTCGTACTGACTGGTATTTCGGTCTTTTTTTTTTTTGTTTTTCATTTTTTCAAACTACAAATTTATTTTTTTATCCTAAATTTAGACTAAATTATTTATAATTTATATAAATATATATTTATGTATAATTTATTTATATATAAATTATTATTTTGAAATATAATTAATATATATATATATATATAATTTATTTATATATCAACTATCCCGAAACGGTACACGAAACAGTATCGGTATCGAAATATTTCGTTCCAGTGTCTTAATTGATACGGCATCCAGTACGGTATTCAAAACATTGGATAGGAGTACCTGATCCATCAAGAACGGGTTTTGCTAGTTTGTTTTCCGTTTAGGCGTTCGACTTTGACATCATCTTGTTTTCATCTATCCTGTTAGAAACCGATGCTTCTTTTATGGTGTCTAGAAATCGATTCTTCTTGTTTTCATCTACCAATCCTAGAAGTTATTGTGATGGTAAAAGTCTTAATGACACATTTATGGTTGAAGGTTGCATCGATCTTTGTCACCATGTTGTAACAGGGATGCACCATTTACTCAACTGCAAAAGAAGTCTTGAGGGAGGCAGTCGATGAATGAACAAACGGGTTTTTCCTTTGTGAAATGTAGCATCGTTGGGAGTGGATGTAATAAACCGAGCCGGAAAAAAAACAACCCAGCCCACGTGTAAAGGCCCAGCCCAGCCCACCCCCTTTCCTTTACATATTTAATTAATTTTGAATATAAAATTTGCTAAGATATAAAATTGTGAATTCTTGAAAATATACCTAATTGATTAGGCTGTTAGGGCGTATTGAAGATGAATTTTAATATTCAAGTATTGTTGGTGGGTATTAGCGAGAATTAATCCATGTATATGTTACTGTTATATGATTAGGTGTAGACCTTAATTATGTTAGACAATAAGGGTAGAGGCCAGTGCACGTGCTATCTAATAACATATAAATTTGGAGTTTATCAATTTTGGAGGATAATATTTTAAAACTAAGTCTAAATTCGTGTTATTAAAGATTGTATGAAATTTTAGAGTTAAGTAAGCTCATTTTTAGAATAGAAGTTGATGGATTATGATGGCCTTGAAATAGGTTCCGAGTGATTGTTGGCAAATAAATATTGTGACTATTTTGAATAGAAATCGAGGTAAGTGGCCATTTACTTTAATAAAATAATTGTTGTTTTTGTTTGGAATTGTGCACTTGGCTATTATATTTTAAACTTGTGTAAATTTTAGATTTGTGTATAGTCTTATGCTATTTTTGCTTTGCTTGTGGGATTTATGCAAATTTTGTAATGATTTGAATATTTGAAAAATGCTATGCGACTTGTTAAATCTAAAAGTTAAATATGAGCATGTTATTTATTCTTGAGCATATGATATGAACTTTTTTATGACACGTTTAACATCCCTTGCGGTGTGATATCTTCATGACATGATATCTTTATAGTATATTGGTGATTTCCCTATTATCATGTGGTCTCGATTGTTATATTTGACTAAATAAGTTGGTTAAGATAAAATTGTGTTGCTCATATTATTTTATCGAGAATTTATTCACTCTCTTATAGTCAAGAAAATTGCCTACTCCCACATCGCATTAATTTGCTACATAATATTCATAATTTATTTCAAACATACATAAATTGAAAACAATAAAAAAAAAAAAAAATCCCAGTGATAATTCCTTTATTCCATAACATGCTACATGCACTTACTAGTTACTACTCCTCGTCTTGAGCAGTTGAGCGGATCGTAATTTGGTTACATCTTCGATGAGGGATGACATGTTTAATTGAGAGGATCCTCCTTTTTCCACTGCCCTTCTTGCCATCACTCCAAGCTCTCTTGCTTTCTTTCTTCTCCTTACGCCGTCATCTCCCCCATCCATCAACAATGCTATTGCCTTCTCCACTTTTTCTTTCTTCACCAAAACCCCAACTTTCTCTTCTTCCCCCCATCTCACAGGGATCTCCACCCCTACTCGAATCCCAATCCTCAGAATTTCTACCACCAGTTTTTCATTCAAGAACTGCTCCGAAAAGAGAGGCCACGTTATCATTGGCACCCCATGGCACACACTTTCTATCGTTGAGTTCCAACCACAGTGGGTAATGAAGCCTCCAATTGCCGGATGAGATAGAATGAAATCTTGGGGAGCCCATCCCCTGATCAGAAGTCCCCTCCCTTTGTTCCTTTCCTCAAATCTTTCCTTCTCCAGCCACTCCTCCAACTCTAAATATCTCTCACCTGCTTTAATCACCCAAATAAATGGTTGTTTTGACGCCTCAAGACCCAGCCCAAGCTCGATTATTTGTGAGGGAACCAGGCGGCATAAACTTCCCAGACAAGCGTAAATAACCGAGCTTGGTTCCATCGAGTTAAGCCATCCCAAGCATTGCTGCTCGTCAATTAAGGTTTTGTCACCTCTCTCGAACTTGTCCAAACTCTCCTTGTTATATAAACAAACTGGTCCAACGCACCATACCTTCTTCTTGATCGCCTTTTCGTACTCCTCAACGATCCCCTGCTCCAATTCATTGAAAGTATTCACAACAACCCCATAAGCCGTTGACTCGGCCTCTTGCATCTTGTCTCGGACATCATCCAAGCCAGGCAGCGTAACAAATGAACCTGGAAGCTGGGCTCTAGTTATCTCAATTCTTTGGGGCAGTCCTGGGATCACGAAAGGTTCCGAGTCGGAGCTAACAGAACGGTGAGCATTGTAAAATTTGATATTATGGGAGCTTAGAAGTGAGAAACTGCCCATCCCGTGGAAAACAAGCCTTGGGATATTGAACTTTTGAGCTGTTTCGGATGTCCAAGAGAGGCACTTGTCAGATATGATGCAAGTTGGAGGGTGCCTTTGATTTTGGAGGTGCTTTTCTAAAGGTTGTTGTAGCATGCTCAGACCTTCATAGAACTTGGTTAGTAGGTCTCTTGAAGGGAGGATGTCAAGATTCTCGTACCCAGCAGGAAGTCCTACTTGTTGGCATGGAAATTCCAGTTGAACAAGCAGAATCGGGAGGCCAGATTCTCTTGCCCGATGAATGGTTGTTTCGAATCTGGAGGCATTGTAGGGGGTAGTGACCAAGCTGACTGTCACGCCACGCTCTGCAAAGAGCCTGGCCATGTCTATCATGGGTATCATGTGGCCTTGTGTCATAAGTGGTATCAAAACAAAGTGAGATTGGCAGGTTATCATGGAAGCCATTGCAGAGATCAAGAAATGATCGATGTAGTGGTTGCAAGAGCAGGTAAAGATGGATTTTGTCTTGGTCACAAAATTGCACGTGATGTCGAGTAAAATGGGTTGCATTCTTTTGGCCATATATGGGCGAGATCTGACTCTTGAGCGAGTTAGCTTGGTCGTAGACTTGGTAAAACTCGGCAAATATTTGTTTTTTACTCGGAAAATACATGACAACGGCTCAGAAAATTGACAAAATTGCATCAAGGGACTATAATTATTTCTAATTTCAGCAGGAGGATTTTTCAGCCGCTGGAGTCAATTGGAGTGCAAGACGAGGCAATTCTCACATACGCACAAAATTATTTCTGTAGGTCCGTCCAACTACATTGTTCAATAGGTCGACATTAATTATTAAGATAGTTGAGTAGGTCGACCTTTGAATCTGTGTAGGTCTTCTTTTTTTTTTTTTTTTCTTAAATGAGAGAGGGAGAAAGAGAGAGAGATTTTTTAGCATGAATGTATTGTTAGAACAAACAGGTTGTAAGATAAAAATAGTGAGAGAAAGTTTGCTTCAAGGCGCATTACAAATGTTGATTTCCTTAAAACAATATTCGTCCCTACCAATTACAGTATGCACACGGGTTGCAAGCGAATTTGCTTCTAAGATACAATGAAACCTATAAAAAATCTGTTTGTCTAACTGCTTTATATACACACGAAATTAAACTCCGAATACTTTTAAATTTTACTATTCAACCAAAAGATTAGAAATTTATTCTCTGCAAAATAAACAGATTCTAATGACAAGTTTTGAAGAAATGAAGACTTTTGAAAGAGAGAGAATTTCAAAATTGCCTTATAGATTTTGTCAATTCTATTTTTCTGTAAATTCATAGGCCAATGGATCTATTTATAGAGGGTCGAAGGATGTGAATGAAAAGTAACAGGTATATTAATTGTATCTATTACCAAGTGACACAAAGATTGGAACCAGTCCAATGGTCATGTTGGATTCCTACCACCCTTCTCGCATGGGTTTGAAACCAAATACGTGGGATTTTTCATTTTAGTTGCTCGCATGGGTTTGAAACCAAATAGATGCGATTTTTTATTTTCTCACGCTTTCTTGTGCAGTCCTTCATGTGTTGCAACATCAATTCAACAAAAAACTCTCCTTTGAGGGAGGCACGGCTTCAACCCATGTCCTTTTAATTGAGAGAAGTCATTAATACCATTAAGCCAAGTAATGATTTATGGCATATTTATAGACCCAAATATTATAACCATAAGCAATAACTTATAAACTTTTTTTAACTTCTCTCTTTTCAAAATAATTCATAACTTTCAAAAATAAATCCCAAAAAATTATTAAAGATAAATATAATATATATTATGTTGAACCCAAGATTTCAAGTTTTGTGTAATTATATATTTACACATGGATTTTGATGATAACAAATAAATTCAAAGAATAAAGAAGTCTCAAGCTCAAGTTGTCTACACAATGGAGTCAAACACATCAAGGAAACAAGTATGAGCAAGAAGGGAACAAGTTCACATTAAAATTATAGAGTAATGTTGTAAATCTCTTTAAAATTCAAAATTAGGATTAATGCTCAAAATTAATATTTTATCATAAAGCATTAAAATACATTTTCCACATGTGCATGAATATTTTTGAAAATTAAATTTGAAAATTTTGAAAGATGATTGATTGTCATCTTTTGCATGTGTATGCTTTGATTAAAGGGTTGAACTTTGAAAATATTAAAGATGATTGATTGTCATTTTTTGCATGTGCATGCCTTGATTAAAGGGTTGAACTTTGAAAATATTAAAGATGATTGATTGTCATCTTTCACATGTGCATGTTTTATTTGAATATTTTAAAAAGTGATTGATGCTTTTTTAGACTTATACAAAAAGTAAAAGATTAGGTCTGAATTTTTTTGAAAATGAAAGTGTGCTCATTTTGTCATATGCCAAAAGTAAAAGATTAGGTTTGATTTTTTTGAAAAAGTGAATGATGTTGTCTTTGACAATTGAAAAAGAAGAACCTTTTATTTGAATTTTTTGAAAAAGTGAATGATGTTGTCTTTGACATGTGAATCTTTTTAAATTTGAATATGAAGTCTCATATGCCTATAAATAGATCATTTGAGAGCTTCACATTCACAACACCAAGAGCATACAACATTCATTCAAAGCTTTCATTCTCTCTTCTCTAAGCATTGAGCCTTAATCCTTGTTCATTTTGAGAGATATAGTTTGTGCTGTATTGTTCTTATTTCACTCATTGAGGAGTGTTTTATGATAATCTACCCACTATCAGCTTTTGTATCAGAAAAAAGGTGTGTATAACCCTTGTGTGTGTAGAAAGTATTCTACACGGGGAATAGTTGAATCACCACGTGTAAGGTGATTGCAAGTGTAGAGGGTGTTCTACACGGATCCTTTGTAGTGGTATTGTTCAAAGGTGTAATAGGTTTCTATCTCTACCTGAAGGAGGTTGAATAGTGAATTTGGGAATCCTCAAGGGGTAGCTTGAGGCGAGGACGTAGGCAGTGGGGCCGAACCTCGTTAACAAATTGAGTTTGCTTCTCTCTTACCCTTACTCTTTATATTTATTGTTATTTCATATTTTGTTTATATTTTATATTATATATTTGATTTATAATTGTTATTTTTTTTAATACAACTCAATTCACCACCCCTCTTGTGTTAGTCATCTGGGCAACATATTATTTTGAAAATATTTTCAACAATCCCCTACCATTTGCAAAATACATCTTGCTTAGGAATATGAAAACTTATACATAAATGAAGGTGTCTTTTGGACTTGAACTTTCACATAGTAAAAATACATCAAAGCTAACCAAAATGGCATAGTAGACATGCTTTGAACTAGCGATTCTATATGATTAGTCGGATATATCTCACATATAAATTTTCTTCTCTTTGGATAGTTCATAAAAGCCGACACGTGGATTGGCCTTGTGTCTACATCCTGGTTTCATAAGCGCTCTAGTCCCTAATTTGCATAGGAGGCGGCACCACCCCCGACTCTTATATAGGTACACTTATCGAAGTGTCCTGTAATAAAACACTTTAACATAACCATGTTATAAGTCTATTAAGAACTTATTGCTTAGCCTCTCCTTTTCATTACAGTACCAAGCACTTAAACCTTGGGATGGTAAATTAGTTTGAAAAACTAATTTAATAACATGGTGCTTGCAAACCAAGAACATATAATGTACTTTGCTCGTTGAACTCAAGTCATGATATATTCAAGAGTTGAGTTGAGTTTTCATTATTGGTGATTTTATTGTTTTGGCTTTAAACCCATCCCTTTGATGTCCCACATCAATTCTCTTACAAGTTCTTTAGTTAATAGATATGTCAGTTTCGGCAATATCTTGTAAAATCAGTTGTAATTACTCTATCTGTAAATAATTGCCTTAATATATGCTTAGACTTGCCACTATATATATGGCTTAGCCTCGTGACAATACAACCTAACTGTCACAATGCAAAAATATTGGTGACATTGATTTTGGTGAAGTTCTGGAGGGACTGCCAGCAACTCTTCTGCTGTCATCTTCACTGCTTACAACATTAGCTTTAAGGTAACCCATCTTTTCTGAATTCATAATGATGTAGCCTAGAAGTTTACAGTATATACGTGTAGACAGATACACATGACATTCACACAAAAATTTATTTTGGGTGCCATTTTTTGCAAGTTTTTGCCTTTTGTTAATTTTTTTTTTCCTGTTTCTTCTAAAACAACACAGCTCCTTTCCCACCCAAGGGAATAGTTGGAGGACAAGTAGTGGCGCTTTGAATTGCTAGTGATAGGGCTGCATTTTATGGATGTGGATTTTATGGAGCCGAAGACACATTGAATGATGACCGTGTGAGGCATTATTTCAGACAATGTTTCATACAAGGATCTACCAATTTCATTTTCGGAAGTATCATATCTTTATATGAGGTAGGAGTACCTGATCCATCAAGAACAGGTTTTGCTAGTTTGTTTTCCGTTTAGGCATTTGACCTTAACATCATCATGTTTTCATCTATCCTGTTAGAAACTGATTCTTCTTTTATGGTGTCTAGAAATCAATTCTTCTTGTTTTCATCTACCAATCCTAGTAGTTGTTGTGATGGTAAAAGTCATTAAGACACATTTACGATTGAAGGTTGTATCAATCTTTGTCACTACTACTGAAGTACTATTCAACTAGAGTATCTAAGAAAAAAAAATCAACAACCTGAATTACCTATATATAATGTATCTCACAAGTCTGTACGTACGCTAAGCAATAAAGATTAGCATATCGGCCTGTTGTTGTGATAGAGATGCACCATTTACTCAACAACAAAAGAAGTCTCGAGGGGAATTAGCGGGTCGATCACAACTCAAGGGAGGCAGTCGATGAATGAACAAACGGGTTTTTCCTTTATGAAATGTAGCATCGTTGGGAGTGGGATGTTGCGAATGGAGACAATAATAGTGGGTCATGCATTGCATATGCTTATTTAATGCACCGAAAGGCACCGAATGCACCAAATTCAAAAGGTGCGGCTGCACCTTCTCTCAACTGCACCTTCTCACCAACGACTCCCCATGCTTATTATAAATGGAAGTGTTGTGATGATGTGAAAATGTGCATACAAGTGTAGAGAGAAAATAAGTGAGTGTGTGCTGCGTGTATAGTGGTGCAGAGAAGTGAGAATAGAGTGGGTGAGCAGAGAAAGTTTACAGAGAGAGGTTTTTTGTAAAAATTATTTCATAGTGAAGTTACAGCAGCTGTGGATGTAGGCAATTGCTGAACCACGTTAAATTTAGTCTCTCCTCTTGTTTAAAATCATCTCTGTCTCCGACCAGACCCCAACAACTGGTATCAAAGCTCTGGTTCGAGCTGCTTGAAAATTCAAGTTGGTCGAAATTAATTTTTGACAACTCTAGGGTATTCTTCGCGTCAAGACGAATCCGTTGCCGCAAACGGAGGTTGGAGGAGTCCACACGCGCCCATAGAAGATCGGCGTGTGCATCCACTCGCTCCACGCGCATCTGCAGGTTGAAGACGAGTGCCACTCACGCTCCACGCGCCCCCACTCGCCGTCATGCACCGCCACGCCCCCGGAGGTTGAAGACGCGTGCCTCTCACGTACCCCACGCGCCCCCACACGCCCTAGACGTGTTCCGCGCGTGTCTTTGACGCTCCAGACGTGCGCCCACGCACCCAACAGCAACAACGCGTGTACCACACATGCCACAGACGCCACTACAGCGCGTGTACTGCACACGCCAGATGATCTGAGCCGAGCCGTGTTCCTGAGCTGAGCCGATGTCATCCTGCCACTTGTCGCACTCTGGTTGGCCGAAACTATTTTGGCCTGTTTAAACTCAACTTTGATCCAATTTTGACGATTCCGGACTCATTGCGAACTAGTTCGAGTGTTTCAGACGCAACGGTGATCTTTGTTTGTTCAAATTTAAACTCATTTGTAAAGTTATGGCTAAAGAAGAAGCTAAAGGTGCTGGTATCAAGAAATTTGACGGTACAGACTTTGTCTACTGGAGAATACAAATAGAGGATTATCTCTATGGGAAGAAACTACATCTTCCATTCTTAGGAAGAAAGCTAGATGACATGAGCAATGAAAATTGGAGTTTCCTTAATAGACAAGTGTTGGGAGTTATTCGACTAACACTGTCAAGATTAGTTGTACACAATGTGGGAAAGGAAAACACCACAACAGATTTGATGAAGGCTCTATCAGACATGTACAAGCAACCATCAGCCAATAACAAAGTGCATTTGATGTACAAGCTATTTTACTTGAGAATGGCAGAAGAAACTCCAGTTATTCAGCATCTGAATGAGTTCAACACCATCATCAATCAATTAGCTTCTGTGGGGATTGAATTTGATGATAAAGTACGTGCACTGATTACTTTGGCTTAATTACCAAAAAGTTGGAAGGCCATGAGAACAGTTGTTAGCAATTCTTATGGCAAAACAAAGATAAAATATCAAGATATCGGGGACCATATTCTTAGCGAGGAAGTTCGCAGAAGAGATACAGGTGAAGCATCAACTTCTAGTTCTGCCTTAAACCTCGAGACGAGAGGTAAAGGAGCTAGTAAAAATTCAAATCGGGGAAGGTCAAAGTCCTGAAGAGGCAGAAGTAAATTTAGGTCTGGAAAACAAGTATAGTGCTGGAATTGTGGCAAGATTGGCCACTTCAGAAATAACTGCAAGGAAGCAAAGAAGAAGAATGAGCATGACTTTGCTAATGCCACAACAGAAGATCTCCAAGATACCTTACTCCTTTCAGTCGACAACCAAATTGAATCTTGGGTGTTAGATTCAGGAGTCTCATTACACACTACAGCACATCGAGAAATCATGCAAAATTATGTCATTGGTGATTTCGGGAAGGTGTACTTAGCAGATGGTGAAGCGTTGGAAATCGAAGGCATGAGAGATGTACGAATCAATCTATCCAATGGAAGTGCATGGTTGCTACAGAAGGTGTGACATGTTCCCAAACTCATGAGGAACCTGATTTCTGTAGGACAAGTTGATGCTGATAGGCATTCGGTACTATTTACCAGTGGCACGTGGAAGATAACAAAAGGAGCTATGGTAATAGCTCGAGGCACAAAAACAGGTACTCTATACATGACTTTAAGTATTAGAGATATTGTTGCAATTGCTGACGCAAATGCCAACCTATGGCATCAAAGGCTTGGTCACATGAGTGAGAAAGAAATGAAAGTACTATTATCCAAGAGGAAGTTATCAAAGTTGGAATCAACTGATTTCGACTTGTGTGAAGGTTGCATTTTTGAGAAGTAGAAAAATGTTAGTTTCCTGAAAAATGGCAGAACTCCAAAGTCTACAAAGTTGGAGTTGGTGCATACAGATTTATGGGGGCCATCCCCAGTCACTTATCTTGGAGAATCGCGGTACTATGTTTTTTTTATTGATGACTCAAGCAGGAAAGTATGGGTTTATTTTTTGAAAAATAAATCTGACACATTTGACACTTTCAAGAAGTCGAGAGCCATGGTTGAAAATGAAACAGGCTTGAAGTTGAAATGTCTGAAGTTAGATAATGGCGGAGAGTACATCGACGGAGGGTTTAAAGAATTCTGTGCTGCAAATAGGATTAGATTTCAGAAGACTATTTCTGGGATACCGCAGCAGAATGACGTAGTTGAACGCATGAACAGAACTCTCAACGAACGTGCCAGAAGCATGAGGCTGAATTTAGGATTGCCTGAATATTTTTGGGTTGATGCAGTTAACACTGCAGCCTATTTGATTAACTGGGGACCTTAAGTTTCCTTAAAGTTCGATCTACTAGAGGAAATTTGGAGTGGAAAGAAGGTAAATCTTTCCCATTTGAAAGCTTTTGGCTGTGTATCATATGTTCACATAGATTCTATTGATCATAACAAGTTAGAAACCAAATTTAGAAAATGTTTTTTCATCGTTTATGGTGATGAAGAATTTGGCTATCGATTTTGGGATGATAAAAATCACAAAATCATCAGAAGTAGAAATGTGATATTCAATGAGCAGATTCTGTACAAAACTAAGTCACAAGCTGAACCTGAGGAGCAGCCAAAGAAACCTGAAGTTGTTGACTTTGATGTTACTCGAGTCAACACTGATTAGAATGAGAATCAAGAGAATGATAATACATAGATCGAACAAAGTACACCACTCACTGTTATTCGAAGATCTTCAAGGACAATCAGGCCACCACAGCAGTTGTCACCATCTTTACACTACATCCTGCTAACAGACAGTGGTAAACCAGAAAGTTATGATGAAACTCTACAAATTGAAGATTTGATCAAGTAGGAGAAAGCTATGCAAGATGAGATGAAGTCACTGATGTCAAATCAGACATGGAAGCTAACTAAGCTTCCAAAAGGCAAGAAGGTTTTGCACAACAAATGAGTGTACAGAATTACGGAAGAGCACAATGGTAGTAAGCGCTACAAAGTCAGAATGGTCGTGAAGGGGTTTCAACAAAAGGAAGATGTCGACTACACAAACATTTTCTCCCCAGTTGTAAAATTGACCACGATCAGGCTAGTGTTGGCAATTGTGGCTGCAGAGAATCTACATCTTGAGCAGTTAGATGTGAAGATTGCATTCCTTCATGGTGATTTGGAGGAAGACATCCATATGTACCAGCCACAAGGATTCTCAGTGAAGGGAAAAGAGAATCTAGTTTGCAAATTGAAGAAGAACTTGTATGGCCTAAAACAAGTTCCACGACAATGGTACCGAAAGTTTGACAACTTCATGTGCAGTAATGGATTTACAAGACTACAGGCTGACTATTGTTGCTATATGAAAAATTTTGACAACTCTTATATTATCCTACTATTGTATGTGGATGATATGCTCGTTGTAGGGTCAAGCATCGAGGAGATCAATAACTGAAGAAGCAGTTGTCAAAGCAGTTTGAGATGAAGGATTTGGGTGCTGCAAAACAAATCCTTAGTATGAGAATTATTACAGACAGGGCTAATGATACTTTTAAACTCTCAGAGGAGGAGTATGTGAAGAAGGTGCTCAGAAGGTTTAACATGGACAAGGCGAAACCAGTGAGCACTCCCTTAGCTAGTCACTTTCGACTAACTAAGGATCAGTCGCCAAAGACGAAGGAAGAGCAAGAATGCATGAACAGAATACCCTATGCATCTGCTATTGGTAGTCTTATGTACGCCATGGTCTGTACAAGGCCAGATATTGCACAAGCAGTGGGAGCTGTGAGCAGGTACATGAGTAATCCAGGAAAGCAGCATTGGGAAGCAGTCAAGTGGATTTTAAGATATCTACAAGACTCTTCAGATACGTCACTATGCTTTACATAAGCAGGTTTAAAGCTACAGGGATATGTAGATGCTGATTTAGCAGGTGACGTTAACAGCAAAAAAAGTACTACTGGATTTGTGTATATGCTGGGTGGTACAGCTGTATCGTGGGCTTTTAAGTTACCGAAGATTGTTGCTCTCTCAACTACAGAAGTGGAATACGTTGCTATTAGGGCTGCAAACGAACAGAGCCGCTCATGAACAATTCGAGATCGACTCGTATAAACTCGATTCGGACTCGGTTCATTTAATAAATGAGTTGTTCGTGAACACTAATATTGATTCGAATATTAAATGAGCAAAACCCGTATAAACTCGACTCGATTCGGTTTAAGCTCGTGAACAATATTCGTATAAACTCGATTCGACTCGTTTTGAGCTCGTCACTATGCTCGTAATATTTATATATATTTACATATATACTTACACATATTCTTTTATTATATATATTTTATATGCTATATATATTATTTTTGATACTTTGTATAAGTAATATATGTTGTTATTTTAAGTTTATGTATAAGTAACATGTTTTATTATTTTACAATAATAATGTATTAAAATTTTAGTTCATAAAAGAATTATTGATTGCGTCACTTTCTTAACTAATCTTATTTTGATTATTTGGCCATACTTAATATTATATGAAGGATAATTGAATACTTTAATATTAAATTCATAGTTTTATTATGTGATTTTTTAAATGACTTTAATGTATTAGGCATTCTTGATGCCATATGTATTGGAAAGTGACAATGGATCGATATTATATTAATATTTGATAGGCTTATATTTTAGTATGTGTATGTGGGTCATATCAAGTGAAACATCAAACATGTCACACATGTATAGATAAAGCAATATTAGGGTTATAACTCACAACTTACATCTATACGGCTAAAGTTATTGTTTTTTTTATTAGTTTGGGGGAGGGGGGGTTTGAACTCCATACATCCATTTTGAAAAGTTGGAGTTCTGCCAATTAGGCATAAATACTTATGATGTAATCATATAATCCTATTTTTCAGGTAATTTCGTGACGTTTTATAACAACTTATTTGTTAGTAATAACTACTTTCTATTTCCTACTATCTCGATTCTTTTTGCTATTCCTTTAAATTTTTTTTTATGTATTTCACTATTAATAGTGACTAGTATGAAAATATATAATTTTTTAATTTTTTTCTTAGTGATTAAAAATAATAATAAAAATACTTGATCAAAATAAAAATCTTAATTATATTATAATTTATAATTTATGACTCTATAGAATAATAAAATAGTACAACTTTAAATATATTATAATTTTTTTTTTCTTTCCTTTTAGGCTATTTAGTTTGATTATTTTATTTTTGAATTTTTGCACAGTTGCACGACTCCCACCAATTTCTTGGTGGGACATTTTCGGCTTGAGAAGATGGATAGGCAGGATAGCCGTCAGCCGAAGTTAGAATTTGAAGGGATGAAACGTGTCCGATACTCAAGATATACTCAGACTAGGCGTGTTCCAGTCCTTTCCATACAACTCCTTGCCCCATGCTTCAGCCCCTCTGCTTTCTTGCCCCATGATCTAGTCTTTTTGCTTCCTCGGCCGCTCCTTCTCAGTATAGCTCTCACAATTTCAGAACATACCACTCTCTTTGACCAGTTTTCTTCTCCGTGGGCTTCAAAAGGTAAGTTTCAGCTTGACCAATTTGTCTTCTTGTCTCAACGCATTTGATTTCTCAGTGGGAGCTAAATGGGTTTGAAATTATTATTATTGCTTTTGTTGCTGTTGTTGTTTTTCTTCTGATGTCGGTTATTACCTCTACACTACAATTGATTCGTTTGATTTCTGATTTTGACTAACTGGGATGAGAAGAAGTCTGTAAAGAGATGAGAAAGATTTTTTTTTTTCTCGATAGCTCGTTCCTCTCGTGATGAAAAATAAAGAGATGAGAAGGATTATTTTTATCAAGTTTTTAGTTTGCTGGTCTGGGTGATGCTGGCACAAGGATTTTTTTTATACTCACGGGTTTTGCTTGGAGAACTGGATTTTTTCTGAACCGGTCAACGTTTGAGAACTTGAGCCTTTGAAGTGAATTCTAGTTGATTGATTTTGCTTGGTTTTGTCGAGAAAATCTTCGCACAGGGTGTTCCAACTGAGACCCAGAAACTAAACTCTTTTGAAGAAAGAAGAAGGAATATCTTCAAACGGACGAAAATGGGATATCCTTCAAACAATTGAATGAATAAAAATAAGATTTTCAATCCAATCAAGGAAAGATCTGATCAAACCGGTGCATTCATTGAATTCAACCCAAACCTCCCCTATCATAATGCCCTTCCCCATATTCAATATTATTTAAGTACTGACACATCTCTGATGCATGTAAAGACACTTCAATATGTGTCTAATGCATATAAAGGCACGTCTCCAAGGATTTTTTTATACTCACATATGTGTCATTTGGGCTCTAAGATGTGCTTATATGTGTTTGTACTTTGTATTGATCATTCCTTCTATTTTTTATACGTGTAAAGTGAAACAATTAATTATTTTGTTGGTAATTATGATTTATATGTTTTCTTGGAGTTCGTCTTTAATGCACGTTATCATTTCTTGTAGATTGGATGTGCTATTTACTTTAAATAGTGACGTTATCATGTAGGTTTTTATTTTGATTAAACTAAGTAATAAGAGGAAATCCTCTTAGTAGCTTTTTTAGTGGTTTTTTTTTTTTTTTTGATAGAAGCTTTTTTTAGTGTATTTCTAACTTTAGCTGGTTGTATCTTTTTTTAGACATGTCTGAACAAGTACCAATTGTTGAATGCTAATCTGCAAGTCCATTGGTGAAGACTATTGATGGTATTATTGGTGGAGAAGAATTTAACACTATATAGTGTGATAATGATGATGGTATTATTTAGTGTATTTCTAAATTTAACACTATAAGTTTGCTGTAAATTGTAATTGTAATTAGTGATTTACCATTTGAAATTATAATTTATTATTTTTATTTTTTTTAAAGTTTTCTGAAAATTGTAATTGTAATTAGTGATTTTCCATTTGAAATTGTAATTTATTGTAATATGATATCTTAGATGTTGAAATTATTATTTTACCTATTTGTAAATTGTAATTATATTGTGGGCATGTGGCAAGTGATGAATCATTGATTTATGTCTAAAAGCATTAAGAGCTCAATTTAATATATATTATCATAATTCTAGTTAAAATTGATTAAGAGAAATAATTCCATTCATTTATCAAAAAAAAAAAATCTCATTTGTGCTTCAACCAACCAAAAAAATAAAAATAAAAATTATGGATCAGATTTAATTCGAGCTCGAGTCGAGCTACTCGAGCTCGTATAAACTCGAGTATTTTTTGTACTCGAGTTCGAGTCGAGTTCGATCATAATTTACGTTAGACGAGTCGAGCTCGATCAGAAATTTTCAATATTTTTCGAGCTCGAGTCGAGTTCGAGCAGATATATATACTAAACGAGCTCTTGACCCCCTATTCGAATTCGACTCGATTCGGTTCGTTTGCAGCCCTAGTTGCTATAATTGAAGCGGACTACGTTGCTATAACTGAAGTGGGGAAGGAAATGGTTTGATTGCAGTCATTCTTGGAAGAATTGGAAAAGAAGAATGAAAAAGAAGAATGAAAAAGGTATTCTGCACAGTGATAGTCAGAGTGCTATTTTTCTTGCAAAGAATCCAGTCTTTCATTTCAGAACAAAACACATACAATTGCGATACTATTTTATCCGATCTCTTCTCGATAGTGGATAGCTGATACTTGAGAAGATTCGAGGAGCAGAGAACCTAGTAGATATGCTCACAAAAGTAGTTACTGTTGACAAACTGAAGTTGTGTGTAGCTTCAGTTGGCTTCCGTACTTAAAGGCATGACTTGAAGTTGCTGTGATGGTTGCTATGAAGATATGTAGACTCATTTCTCTCCAAGTGGGAGATTGTTGCGAATGAAGACAATAATAGTGGGTCATGCATTGCATCTGCTTATTTAATGCACCGAATGCACCAAATTCAAAAGGTGTGGCTGCAGCTTCTCTCAACTACACCTTCTCATCAATGACTCCCCATGCTTATTATAAATGGAAGTGTTGTGATGAGGTGAAAATGTGCAGACAAGTGTAGAGAGAAAATAAGTGAGTGTGTGCTGCGTATATAGTGGTGCAGAGAAGTGAGAATAGAGTGGGTGAGTAGAGAGAGTTTACAGAGAGAGGTTTTTTGTAAAAATTATTTCATAGTGAAATTACAGCAGTTGTGGACGTAGGCAATTGCCGAACCACGTTAAATTTCGTCTCTCCTCTTGTTTAAAATCATCTCTGTCTCCGACCAGACCCCAACATGGGAGAGTATGGCTTGGGAGAGCCTGGGGAGTTTATGCCATTGTGGTGTTTTCTACAACATTTATGTCTGATGTCGTAGTTCCCGATGGTTGGAATGATTGGGGAGACTCTTCAAGACACCAGTTTGTGCCCTTTTATTTATTTATTATTTTTTTTTTCCCAGTTTGTTCCTCATCTTACTTAACCTTTCTCCACGAAAGCTAGCTTTTCTGTTTGTTTAGCTCCCAAGATTAACTCACCCTAATTAGTTTGCTCCCCTCCCCCCCAAATAATCATCTCTCTTTCCTTCCCTTCCCACCTAAATCATAACATGGTAGCCCATAAACTGATTATGAGAAATGCTTTAGTAGTCACAAAAGGATCCTAAATAAAATAAACTCATAAACTAACGTGTCTTAATATGGTATGGTAGATTGTAAAGTTATTTTTATTGTAAATTAGATCTAATGTAGCATATGAAATTATGTCCATTTGTATGTTTATTTTTGTGAGATCTTTTTGCAGCTGTAATTCTTTCTAATCTTCCTTATATATATCACAGTCAAATATGTTCAACCTATTTTGCACTTGCATAAAAACCAGTATAATGGTGAGGTAACCATGGTAGTGAATAGTGATACTTTAAGACATGGACATGAAAACATGCAAGGGTTGGTAGGGAAAGCACCAAGAATTTTAGTTGTTTTCTTCTATCAAAGTTTGTTTTAAGGCTGTTAGTTATGATTTTGGACACAGAATGGTCTTCTTCGAAGAGTATCGGTGTTTTGGACCCGGAGCAAATTACACGTATAGACCTCGTATGGAAAGCAACTTGGCCAATTTGAAGCAGCTCTCTTCATGGACATTACCTTTATTAATGGAGATGAATGGCTTGTCAATGTATATATCATCAGAGCATTTCATATGTTCCTCTCGATAGCACTAAAGAAGATACTCGCACATACTTCTTATTATATGTAAGAATTTGTTTTTTAATAAAAAAATATATATATTTGATCCAGTAATTGTAAAGTATCCAGTAATTTTGTGTGTTCCAAGAGGCCGTATTACTCTTCAAATTAAACGAGATGGAAGCTGATATTCTTGTAACACACTCGTCCCGAGTGGGTCAAAGAGTTATTTCTTGTCACGTAAAATTATATTTCACTATATAGATATAAAATTTAAATTCTTAATTACAGATAAATCTCAATATTTTAAAACAACTATTTCAAAATAATTAACTAATAATACCACAAAATCTAAATATAAATGTCAACCTCTCAACATACCACGTTATCAGAACATTAAAAATTTACTCAATAATATTTTCCAATAACCATGGTATCCTTTTGTGCTTAATCCACTATACTTAAATAATCTCATCTATGTTATCTAATCTTGATCCTCAATTAAACATTTAAATTATCTGAAAAATATTGTGGAGATAGATTGTGAGTTATTAATAACTCGGTGAACAGAAAATATAAACTAATATGTAAACATAAGCATTTTTAGATAGTTTAGAATGTATAAACAAACATTTCAATAATGATAGGCAGATCTCAAAAACGTGTTATCAGAATATCAAAGCAACAATTCAAAATATTCATATTCAAAAATCATTTGGCATAGCATAACTGAATATCATCATCATCTTATCATATCATATCATACCATCGCATTAAATCAGAGCAAAGATAATGTTTAACCCTATAGTAGGGTTGTGTTATCCCCAATGACTAACTCAGGCAGTATTAAAATGTGAATCTTCCCCTTATTCATTCTCGGAGTCCTGAGTGTGCACGAATGGAAAGACTATACAGAAAAATCACTTTGCTTCAAAAGTGGATGCACTCATAAATAGAAATGTTGATACCAACCATATAATAGAATTAGAATCATTGGATCAGAATCAGAACATAATCAGAATGACATGCCAAAAGATTTTTCAGATGCCTTATAACAAAATAGAGTGCTGAACACATTTGTATCATTTTCACATAATCAAAACATATTTAGAGCATCTTCACATAAGCAAAACGGATTCAGACCATTTTCATATAACATACACAAATTGTTTAGATTTCATATTTGTTCTTTTTGTACAGTTTAGAAACATAATGCCAAAATATTACTAATGTCTACACTAGTCATAATAGAAAATACTCTCTTTTATACAGATTTAATGAGTAATACAGAATATATAATTGATGTTATTTTCAAAACAAACATGCATATTTTTCACAAATTAATCTCAGTTCATTTAATTTCATTTATGCAAAGGCTAGCATAAGAATCCTATTTATTTGAAATTTTTAATTCTTTTGATTTTTTCCACAACTATGTCGAACAATTGTCAAGCCTCACCTATAAAATAGACACCCAACCCACTTAAATCTCTAATTAAACACGTACTACAATATTTAAGTATGATATACCAAAATAACTTATTTTTCTTAACAACCTAAAATTCTAGTAACCATAAAATATCATTACGTTTCAAATTCATCAATATCTACTTAATTTTTCTTATTAATACATTAATTCTAAATTATTTTTATAAAATAAAATTTCTAAGCTGACTCGAAGCAAAATAAGCCTAACTTGAAAGTAATATTTTTAATAGTTAATTTAAGCTCCTTTTACTCAAGTTGGAATTCGAATAAGCCTAACTACAACAAAAGTCCATGTGAGCTCAACCCATCTAATGAGGTTAGACTTTAGAGCCATCTTGATCAATACACTTAAAAGGTTAAGATAGAGTTTTTGTTTGTGGTGTAACTAATGCAGTAAGAGAGACAGGGGATGACAATCTGTACCGAGATAGAGGGAGAAACCGAGGGTTGGCTTAGGTTGTGCAACCGTGGTGAGGGGCGGAGTACGATAGAACGGTGGGGGCTGTAATCCGACGATCTCCCATGATCTGGAGTTGCTGCCGATGGTTGCCTTCCAATCCTGCGGTGATGCTCAACTGGACGACAACAGTGGTTGGCATGAGCTCTTGATCACGGTGGAGCTACTCGGGTTCGTGAGTGAGGCTCAAGGCGACAGGTCTAAGCAGTGGAGGCTCACCAGAGTGGCTCCGACGTGGGGCAGCGGCTGAGGTGAGTTATGGGAGGGCGGTGCTCTGTTTTGAGTATGGAAAAACAGAGGCTTTGTGGTGGTTTACGGAGGGTGGGTATTGGTGGTGCAAGGCCATGACTGGGTGGTGTAAGTGGGTGACTCGTGGCCCAGCTTGGCGTTGGTTTAATGTGGAGGTAGTCTCGTGAGACAACGGTTTTGAAGGGTGCAGGAATTGAATTGTCTCGCACGTTGAGTGACTTCAAGTCCTAATTAAACAATTTTTTTTGGAAATCTTACCAATTAAATTAGCTATATATATGGGTTTCATCTAAGCAGTCATTAATGCAAGACCAGGTTGATGCATGCTTGGCCATTAATCAAGCAACCAGTCGTTGCAAAAGATATATCTGATTATATATATATATACATATTATGACACGATCAAAATGCCAGATGGCCTGCATGGTAACAACTATCATGCACGTACGTACCTACAATTGTATATTTAAAGTTTATTAATTAATGCAAAATTAAAGAATTAATTATGCATCTTGCTAGCTTGAAAAAACCTATCAGATCGATCATGCAACTAATTCATATAATGAAGCCAAAGTTCCATAAAAAATTCTTTGAAATCTCTGATATATATTATTGATATTAATAAATATAAATTTTTATTTATTCATTTCAAACATACATAATAAATTGAAAAAAATAAAATTAATAACCCACTACTGGATTCTTTTATTACAATTAATTATAATTTATTCTACAAATTAGACCAGATCGAACTTTATAACTTACGCTTGTTAATTGGCAAATTAATTAAATACATGACATCCTCCTATATATGATTTGCCTTGTCTTGAGCGGATCCTAATTTGGCAATATCTTCGATAAGGGATGACGTGTTCAATTGAGAGGATCCTCCTTTTTCCACTGCCCTTCTTGCCATCTCTCCCAGCTCTCTTGCTTTCTTTCTTCTCCTTACTCCTTCATCTCCCCCATCCATCAACAACGCTATTGCCTTCTGCACATTTTCTTTCTTCACCAAAACCCCAACTTTCTCTTCTTCCCCCCATCTCACAGGGATCTCCACCCCTACTCGAAAACCAATCCTCAGAATTTCTACCACCAGTTTTTCATTCAAGAACTGCTCCGTAAAGAGAGGCCATGTGATCATTGGCACCCCATGGCACACACTTTCTATCGTTGAGTTCCAGCCACAGTGGGTAATGAATCCTCCGATTGCCGGATGAGACAGAATGAAATCTTGGGGAGCCCATCCCTTGATCAGGAGTCCCCTCCCTTTGTTCCTTTCTTCAAAATTTTCCTTCTCCAGCCACTCCTCCAACTCGAAATATCTCTGATCTCCTGTTTTAATCACCCAAATAAATGGTTGTTTTGACGCCTCAAGACCCAGCCCAAGCTCAATTATTTGTGAGGGAACCAGGTGGCATAAACTGCCCAGACAAGCGTAAATAACCGAGCTTGGTTCCATCGAGTTAAGCCATCCCAAGCATTGCTGCTCGTTAATTAAGGGTTTGTCACCTCTCTCGAACTTGTCCAAACGCTCCTTGTTATATAAACAAACTGGACCAACGCACCACACCTTCTTCTTGATGGCCTTCCCGTACTCCTCAATGATCCCCCGCTCCAATTCATTGAAAGTATTCACAACAACACCATAAGCCATTGACTCGGCCTCTTGCATCTTGTCTCGGACATCATCCATGCCAGGCAGCATAGCAAATAATGAACCTGGAAGCTGGGCTCTAGTTATCTCAATTCTTTGGGGCAGTCCTGGGATCACGAAGGGTTCGGAGTCGGAACTGACAGAACTGTGAGCATTGTAAAATTTGATATTATGGGAGCTTAGAAGTGAGAAACAGCCCATCCCGTGGAAAACAAGCCTTGGGATAATGAACTTTTGAGCTGTTTCGGATGTCCAAGAGAGGCACTTGTCAGATATGATGCAAGTTGGAGGGTGCCTTTGATTTTGGAGGTGCTTTTCTAAAGGTTGTTGTAGCATGCTCAGACCTTCATAGAACTTGGTTAGTAGGTCTCGTGAAGGGAGGATGTCAAGATTCTCGTACCCAGCAGGAAGTCCCACTTGTTGGCATGGAAATTCCAGTTGAACGAGCAGAATCGGGAGGCCAGATTCTGTTGCTCGATGAATGGCTGTTTCGAATCTGGAGGCATTGTAGGGGGTAGTGACCAAGCTGACAATCACGCCACGCTCTGCAAAGAGCCTGGCCATGTCTATCATGGGTATCATGTGGCCTTGTGCCATGAGTGGTATCAAAAAAAAGTGAGGTTGGCTGGTTATCATGGAAGCCATTCCAGAGATCAAGAAATGATCGATGACAGTGGTTGCAAAAGCAGGTAACGATGGATTTTGTTTTGGTCACCAAATTGCATGTGATGTTGAGTAAAATGGGTTGCATTCTGTTGGCCATATATGGGCGAGGTGGCCTGATACCTTGAGCTAGCTAGGTTGACTACGAAGAACTCATGAAATTAATATTTGTTTTTTACTTGGAAAATACATGACAACAGTTCAAAAAATTCACAAAAATGCATCAAGCGACTGTAATTATTTTGGAATGAGGACTATTCAACCGTTGGCGTCAATTTGCGTGCATGACAAGGCAATTTTCATACACGCAGAGTTATTTCTTTCTAGTTCCGTCCAATACGTCGTTCATTCTCATGAATTGATTCCGAGTCGCATTCTTTCGACCCGGCCTGCGCGCAACTCCTGATTTTCATACTAATAAAGCAATAAAAGAATAAAGAAGAAAGCTCAACGCATTAGACTCAACAACATTTCATTTCATATCTTGCAGCCCTGCTTTGTACATGAAAGGGACTTCTATTTATAGAACCAGCGTATAACAAATTCTATAATGTATCCACTATGATGTTGACATCTGTACAAGAATATTCCCTATTCTGTTATGAGACTATATATGTGCTAGAGCACTACCATTTATTCTTCCAGAATTTTCTGCTTTATTATTTGAATTCTGCATGATTTTCAATTGTGGTAGTGCTGTAGGTTGAGTTGCCTTAATACCCTCCCGCGATTCAAGCGGCACCATTGTGAGGGTGAGGCTTGAACGGAGAAGAAGAAACCTGGCTGTGGACAGGGGTTTGGTGAGTATATCGGCAACCTGATCCTTGCTGGAGATGAAGGAGACTTGCAGTGTCTTGGCAGCCACGCGCTCACGTACAAAGTGATAATCCAGTTCTACATGCTTAGTCCGAGCATGTAGGACTGGATTTACAGATAAATATGTGGCTCCTAAGTTGTCACACCACAAAGTAGGAGAATCAGTGAGAAAAACAAGAAGTTCTTTTAGTAGAGACTGTAACCATATGAGTTCACAGGCTGCATTAGCCACGGATTTGTACTCAGCCTCTGTTGAGGAGCGTGCAATTGTGGCTTGTTTTTTTGATCCCCAAGATATCAAATGATTTCCAAAATATACACAAAAGCCACCAGTAGACTTACGATCGTCTGGGCATCCAGCCCAGTCCGCATCAGAGAAGGCTGAGAGTTTGAAGGAGGAAGAAGTGGAAAAGAACAAGCCGAGATGTTGGGTATTTTTAAGATACCGGAGTATTCTTTTTACTGCTTGCCAGTGAGGGAGTCTAGGACAGTGCATGAATTGGCAAACTTTATTAACAGCAAAGGAAATGTCTGGTCGTGTGAAAGCTAAGTATTGAAGACTCCCTACCACACTCTGATATAGCTGCGGATCTTCAATGGTACAGCCATCCAAAGCTGATAGTTTGACAGAGGAGGACATAGGTGTGGACACAGGTTTAGAATTAAGCATGTTGGTTCTACGTAACAGATCTGCTATGTATCTAGATTGAGAGAGAAAAAGACCATTGGATGACCGTGTGACCTCAATGCCAAAAAAAAAATGTAACAAGCCCAAATCTTTTACAGGAAACGATGTACGTAAGGCAGCAATAAAATCCGAGATCAGAGCTGAATTTGAACCAGTGACTAAGATATCATCAACATAGATCAAAATAAAAATGCAATCAGCAGAGTTACGAAATGTAATCAAGGAAGTATTTGAACGAGAGGGATAAAAGCCAAGTGAAAGCAGTTTATCAGATAATTTAGCAAACCAGGCCCTAGGAGCCTGTTTTAAACCGTAAATGGACTTTTTTAACTTACAAACATGCGCTGGAAAATCTGGATTGATGAACCCGGGCGGCTGTCTCATATAGACATCTTCGTGGAGATCCCCATGTAAGAAGGCGTTTTAGATGTCGAGTTGATGGAGAGGCCAGTTGGAGGTGACAGCTAGGGAGATGAGAAGATGGACGGTAACCGGTTTTATCACAGGGCTGAAGGTTTCGGAATAGTCTAGGCCAGGTTGTTGATGAAATTCGTTTGCCACTAGCCGTGCCTTGCGGCGTTCGAGAGTGCCATCAGATTTTCGTTTGGTTTTGAGGATCCATTTTGAGCCTAGAATATTGAGGTGGGGGGAAGAGGGAACATGATCCCAAGTTTGATTGTGAAGTAGGGCACGGAACTCTTCATTCATGGCAGATCGCCATTCGGAAAACTTAGAGGCTTCAGTGTAAGAGGAAGGTTCTTCTGGGATGGGGGAAGAAGAAGATTCGGAAGATTTAGTGGTGGAGGTAACGGAGAGCGAAGGTGTGTACCTGGAGACTGAGAGAGTGGCGCTGGGTTTCGGTGGAGGCCATGGAAGAGTTCCATCGGTGCGAAGACGTGGGCATGTGATTTGGGAACGGGATCGAGTTACCATGGGGTGACTCGATGTGTTGGAAGAGAAGGAATGCAACGGAAGGATGGTGGGAGGTGGCTGATCGTTCTGAGAGGAATGAGGAGAGGTAGACGATGAGCGAGGGCTGTGAGAGGAATCGGGTAAATGTGATGGGCTAATGGGCCGAAGTGATAAGGAAGGGGATGGGCCCGAGTTTGAAGCTGGAGTGTGTGTGAGAATAGAAATGGGGCGTGATATCGACGCTGTTGTGATTGGAAACGGATGAGTGATGGGCTGAGTTTCAAATGGAAAGACCGACTCATGAAATACGACGTCTCTGGAGACATACGTACGGCCTGACGGTAGATGTAAACACAAATAACCTTTGTGATCTGGGCTATAGCCCATGAACACACACGGTTTGGATCTTAGATCTAATTTGTGTTTATTGAAAGGCCTTAAATTGGGCCAACAGGCTGAACCAAAAACATGCAAAAAATGATAATCCGGAGGGAAGCCCATGAGAACTTTATGAGGAGATTTGTGGTTCAGTAATGGTGTAGGCATGCAATTGATCAAAAAGGTAGCCGTTTGAAAAGCTTCGGCCCAATATTTTTAAGGCATAGATGCATGAGACATGAGTGAGAGATCAGTCTCAACAATGTGACGGTGACATCTCTCAATACTTCCATTTTGTTGATGAGAGTGAGGACAAGAAATGCGATGTGTGATACCCATGGATTTAAAAATGACATTAAGGGGACGAAATTCCCCACCCCAGTCGGTTTGAACCGAGACAACATTTTTGGAAAAAGTATTAGTGACAAATTTGAGAAAAGCAAGAACAAGAGTAGAGACATTGGATTTGGTTTGCATGGGAAATAACCAGATAAATTTAGAAAAGTCGTCTACAATAGATAAGTAAAAACGACACGCATTAGTAGAAAGAACGGGGGCTGGGCCCCATACATCCAGAAACAAAAGTTGAAAGGGCCCAGTGGACCGAGATGAAGATGGAGGATGGGACAAGGCATGTGCCTTGGCTGAGGAGCAAGCTTGACATATGGTGAGCCCACGGCGAGAGTTGATAGGCAACTGAAAACAACGTAGTGTAAGAGACGTTATTCTGGAGGAAGGATGGCCGAGTCTCTGATGCCATCGCTGAGCAGAAGTGCAAGTGTCGATGTGGGCTTGAGGAGAAACTGATGGGGTAGAAGGTGGAGACGTAGGGATTGAAGGGAGCACATAGAGACCTTCCTTAACGGGGCCCCGTAGAAGTACCGCCTGGGAACATCGATCCTTCACAAGAAAAAAATGAGGGTGAAACTCAAAATAGACTGCATTATCCAAACAGAACTGACGCACAGAGAGAAGATTTTTAGAAATTAAAGGAACATGTAAGAGTTTATGGAGGAGAAAGTTGCCAGAAGATGTGTTGAACTGAGCCGAGCCCACATGCTGAATAGGGAGAGATGAACCATCCCCAATGCTAACTGTGTCGGACCCTTGGTATGGCGCTGAGTCTAGGTTGAGCGAAGCAAGGTCAGGTGTGAAATGGTGCGTCGCGGCTGTGTAGGGAAACCAAGCAGCAGGCATCTGGTTTGGAGAGGCAACAACCGTGTAGTTGGCAGAGAAGGAATTAGGAGGAGGTGCCTGGTATGCTTGGTTAAAACGATGAAAGCATGTGAGAGCCGAATGACCTGTCCACTGACACACTTGACAGATTGAACGTGAATCTGAGTGGAAATGATTTCCTGATCTCGTACCACCTCTGGTGCCATTGCGGCCCCCTCCTCGACCTCGTCGTGCACTACGAAAATTAGTGGTACGGCCTCTGTTTGAAGATCCCAACAAAGATGGAGATGAAGTTGTGACAGTGTTATGAGCTGCAAGAGATGAACCGGAAAATAGAGATTGAGTTTGATGAGAAATGCGAGATTCATGGTTGAGAAAGTAGCTATAGATTTGATGAGGAGAAAGGGGCTCCGGGCGGGTAGTTAAAGACGTGACAATGGACTCATACTCAGTTCTGAGTCCTGCAAGAAGATATATAGAAAACTCTTGGTCAGTAAGTGTATGCCCAGCAGCTCCCAAGGAGGAAGAGAGTGCTTTGGCTTTGGTATAATATTCGGAAATTGATTCCGAACCCTTTTTTAGGGTAGCAGGCTGATATTGAGTGTGAAACACATGAGCAGATGACTGAGATTGAAATAAAGTTTGAAAGGTTGTCCAGACTTCATGGGAAGTATGACAATCCAAAACTTGTGCCAGAACTAATTCGGAAAGAGAGGAGTTAATGGCTGAAATTATGAGCTGGTCTTGAAGAACCCATTTGGTATGAGCAGGGTTGGGAGCGCCATCAATGAAGGCTGTGGGGATGGAAACTGTACCATCAACATAACCGAACAATTGATGCCCCTTAAGGAAAGGCACTATTTGAGCCTTCCATAGGAGGAAGTTGTCAATATCAAGTTTGACAGTGACGAGATTAGAAGCGGAGTTGACAATGGAAGGAGTAATGGTGGGGGAAGCATTTTTTTCCAAGGTCTCCATTATCGTGAAGAACAGACGGTGGTCTTAGGCTCTAGATACCATAATAAAGCAATAAAAGAGTAAAGAAGAAAGCTCAACGCATTAGACTCAACAACATTTCATTTCATATCTTGCAGCCCTGCTTTGTACATGAAAGGGACTTCTATTTATAGAACCAGCGTATAACAAATTCTATAATGTATCCACTATGATGTTGACATCTGTACAAGAATATTCCCTATTCTGTTATGAGACTATGTGCTAGAGCACTACCATTTATTCTTCCAGAATGTTCTGCTTTATTATTTGAATTCTGCATGATTTTCAATTGTGGTAGTGCTGTAGGTTGAGTTGCCTTAATACATACTAGCCTATGAATTGAATAATTTTAGGTCGAAATTAAGATAGTACTTGAGTAGGTCGACCTTTGGCTTTGAATCTGTCTCCTTTTTCTTTTCATTTTTTTTTCTTTTTTTTTTTAAATTATTTATTCGGGAGGGAGAGAGATTTTTGAGCATGTAATTACTTATATATCATTGTTGATTCTGGTACCTACAGGTCATTATCTCATGCAAAAGTCTTCAACCCCGTTATCATGTTTGTTTTCTCTCTCTCTCTCTCTCTCTCTCTCTCTCTCTCTCTCTCTCTCTCAGAATTGTTTAGAGAAATGATCGAGGAGTTTTTCATGTGTTCATGCATGAAGCTGCAATGTGGAGCTTCCTCCTTGGATTATACAAATACAAATAAAAAATTTAATCAAAAGAACTTAAAAATGCTATATATTAGATTATCTAACTTCAAAAATTTTGATTTTTAGCTACACTATAATTAAGATTTGCAACCAAATTTGGTTGTTACATTTTCACATCCAAATGAATAAAAAATAATATCTTTATACACTCTCTCTCCCTCTATTATCCCACCCCATTATCATTATTCTTCTTACATTATTTCTTCATATTATTTAATAAAAAATAATAATGTATTTTCATATAAGCCCTTAATTTAGAAAAAAAAAATTAATAGAAAAAAATTGAAAAAATATATTATTAAATTTATAATATTTTATTCTTATTTTGATTAATAGATGGATAATCCAATGTGGAAATAAGTTTTAAGTAAAATAACTAAATGTAAAATTATATCATATTATACAAATTTTACATTTATATTTAGATAGTTCAATAAGGATACTTTATATATTAAGGGTGGGTTTGGATGTTGAGAAGAGTTGTGAATTGTAATTAAAAGTAAATAATAAATAATAATAAAATAATAAATAGTAATAAAAAGAGAAAATGATAGGATTACTCATATTTTACTACCTATTTACTATTTATTTTGTATTTGATTTTTTTTAATTTTTTATTTTACTTAATAGTTAAGAAAGTGATTGTTAGTAAAATTATACTTTTTCTAATGACTAAGAATGTTAAAAAAAATACTTATTACTATAATAAAAAAATAAAAAAATTTTAATATCTTATAACTAGTAAATACATAGCGATAGGATAATAAGTTTATTATATATAAGAAATAGTAAGTAAAAAATAATAAATAATAATAAAATATTTAAAAATTAATAATAAAATAATAAATAATAATGAGAATGATAAAATCCGTCTAAACGCAGCCTAAAACAGGAAATACCATGTATATATGTCGGCAGGGAAAAAGTGATAGTACTGGACGCCGACAAGTCAAATTCGATATTTCAAGGTCTGGGATATCTGAACGGAGCTATAGCATGGAATGACGTACACTGCAAATTCTACCGGAGGGACTGCCAACAGCTCTTCCGTCGCTATCTTTGCACCAAACTTCACTGCCTGCAACATTAGCTAATTTAAGGTAACCCATCTTTTCTGAGTTCATAATGACGTAGCGCAGAACTTTACATTAAATGCGTGAAGATAGATGCACACATTCACACACAAAAAATTGTTTTGGGTGACATTTTTTGGGAGTCTTTTCCTTCAATTTGGGGATTTTTTTCTGTTTCTTTTAAAAGAACACAGCTCCTTCCCCACCCCATAGAATAGTTGGAGGGCAGGTAGTGGAGCTTCGAATTGCTGGTAATAGGGCTGCATTTTATGGATGTGGATTTTATGGAGACCAAGACACACTGAATGATGACCGTGGGAGGCATTATTTTAGAAAATGTTTCGGAAGTGCCCGATCTTTCTATGAGGTAGGAGTACCTGATCCATCAAGAACAGGTTTTGCTAGTTTGTTTTCCGTTTAGGCGTTCGACTTTAACATCATTTTGTTTTCATCTATCCTGTTAGAAACCGATGCTTCTTTTATGGTGTCTAGAAATTGATTCTTCTTGTTTTCATCTACCAATCCTAGAAGTTATTGTGATGGTAAAAGTCTTAATGACACATTTACGGTTGAAGCTTGCATCGATCTTTGTCGCTATGTTGTAACAGGGATGCACCATTTACTCAACAGCAAAAGAAGTCTCGAGGGAGGCAGTCGATGAATGAACAAACGGGTTTTTCTTTTGTGAAATGTAGCATCGTTGGGAGTGGATGCAATAAACCGAGCAGGAAAAAAAACCAACCCAGCCCATTCATAAAGGCCCACCCCACCCCACCCCACCCCACCCCACTTTCCTTTATATATTTAATTAATTTTGAATATAAAATTTTTTAAGATATAAAATTGTGAATTGTTGAGAATATACCTAGTTGATTAGGCTGTTGGGGCATATTGAAGATGAATTTTAATATTCAATTGTTAGTGGTGGGTATTAGCTAGAATTAACCCATGTATATGTTACTGTTATATGATTAGGTATAGACCTTAATTATTTGAAACAATAAGGGTAGAGGCCAGTTTACGTGCTATCTAACAACATAGAAATTTGGAGTTTATCAATTTTGGAGGATAATATTTTAGAACAAGTCTAAATTTGTGTCATTAATGATTGTTCAAAATTTTAGAGTTAAGTAAGATCATTTTTAGAATAGAAGTTGATAGATTATGATGGCTTTGAAATAGGTTCTGAGTGATTGTTGGCAAATGAATATCGTGATTATTTTGACTAGAAATCGAGGTAAGTGACCCTTTACTTTAATAAAAGAATTGTTGTTTTTGTTTGGAATTGTGAACTTGGCTATTATATTTCAAACTTGTGTAAATTTTAGATTTGTGCATAGTTTTAAGCTATTTTGGCTCTGCTTGTGGGATTTGTGTAAATTTTATAATGATTGGAATATTTGAAAAATGCTATGTGGCTTATTAAATCTGAATGTTAAATGTGAGCATGCTATTTATTCTTGAACCCATGATATGAATGTCTTTGTGACATGTTTAACATCCCTTGCGGCGTGATATCTTCATGGCATGATATATTTGTAGTATATTAGTGATTTCTCTATTATCATGTGGCCTCGAATATGATATTTGACTGAATATGTTGGTTAAGATAAAATTATGTTGCTCATATTATTTTATTGAGAATTTATTCTCTCTTATAGTCAAGAAAATTGCATGCTCCTGCACCGCATTAAATTGCTACATACCGAGCACGTGGCGGCTCACCACTTCATTTCACATATTTTTCAGAGTTGTAGGAATTAGGTTATTCATTTGAAGTGATAGCTTTTAAGTCAAAGATTTCAGAATGGACTTGGTTTAGTCACTTGAGGTTGAGAGTTTTGGAGATTGATGATTTTGTTGCATGAAGATGGTATTGGTTGTACAAAGAGTTTTATAATGGTTATATTTGAGTTATTTTACAGTTTTTATTAAAGTATCAGTATTGTAATTATTTAGAACTTAATGGCTCTAGCCGAACTTGTGAATGTGTTTTTTATGATCATTGTATTATAGTTGTGAATAGTTTGAACGTTATGTATTTGATATATATTTGTAAAAATGGAAAAAGTTTTAAAAATATAAACAGGACTCTGTCCGTTTGGTTTTGGGTTTAAGGCATTAGAAAAGTGATATCAGAGCTTAGATCAATGATTTTATAGACACTTAGGAAAGGATGATGATTATAGTTGTAACATAGAATTTGGACTAGATCCTCATTATATGTTGGTTTAGATGCCAATTGAGAGTCTTCAACATTTAATGATCTTATTCTTCATTAATCATTACTTTGTGGCGAAATCAATTCATGGACGGATTTAAGGTTAAACAAGACCCCCCTGTAAAAGTTGACGTGCTAGCTAAATCTTCTTCATTGTTGATATTGTCTCTCTTTTCTTTTATATGAAGGGATCACAAATTACAAAAGGTACCAACGACCAAGACAAATATAATATTCATAATTCATTTCAAACATACATAAATTGACAACAATAAAAAAAAATCCCAGTGATAATTCCTTTATTCCATAACATGCTATATGCAATTACTAGTTACTACTCCTTGTCTTGAGCAGTTGAGCCGATCGTAATTTGGTTATATCTTCGATGAGGGATGACATGTTTAATTGAGAGGATCCTCCTTTTTCCACTGCCCTTCGTGCCATCTCGCCAAGCTCTCTTGCTTTCTTTCTTCTCCTTACGCCTTCATCTCCCCCATCCATCAACAACGCTATTGCCTTCTCCACTTTTTCTTTCTTCACCAAAACCCCAACTTTCTCTTCTTCCCCCCATCTCACAGGGATCTCCACCCCTACTCGAATCCCAATCCTCAGAATTTCTACCACCAGTTTTTCATTCAAGAACTGTTCCGAAAAGAGAGGCCACGTTATCATTGGCACCCCATGGCACACACTTTCTATCGTTGAGTTCCAGCCACAGTGGGTAATGAAGCCTCCAATTGCCGGATGAGATAGAATGAAATCTTGGGGAGCCCATCCCCTGATCAGGAGTCCCCTCCCTTTGTTCCTTTCCTCAAATCTTTCCTTCTCCAGCCACTCCTCCAACTCTAAATATCTCTCACCTGTTTTAATCACCCAAATAAATGGTTGTTTTGACGCCTCAAGACCCAGCCCAAGCTCGATTATTTGTGAGGGAACCAGGCGGCATAAACTTCCCAGACAAGCGTAAATAACCGAGCCTGGTTCCATTGAGTTAAGCCATCCCAAGCATTGCTGCTCGTCAATTAAGGTTTTGTCACCTCTCTCGAACTTGTCCAAACCCTCCTTGTTATACAAACAAACTGGTCCAACGCACCATACCTTCTTCTTGATGGCCTTTTCGTACTCCTCAACGATCCCCTGCTCCAATTCATTGAAAGTATTCACAACAACCCCATAAGCCGTTGACTCGGCCTCTTGCATCTTGTGTCGGACATCATCCAAGCCGGGCAGTGTAATAAATGAACCTGGAAGCTGGGCTCTAGTTATCTCAATTCTTTGGGGCAGTCCTGGGATCACAAAGGGTTCCGAGTCGGAACTGACAGAACGGTGAGCATTGTAAAATTTGATATTATGGGAGCTTAGAAGTGAGAAACTGCCCATCCCGTGGAAAACAAGCCTTGGGATATTGAACTTTTGAGCTGTTTCGGATGTCCAAGAGAGGCACTTGTCAGATATGATGCAAGTTGGAGGGTGCCTTTGATTTTGGAGGTGCTTTTCTAAAGGTTGTTGTAGCATGCTCAGACCTTCATAGAACTTGGTTAGTAGGTCTCGTGAAGGGAGGATGTCAAGATTCTCGTACCCAGCAGGAAGTCCCACTTGTTGGCTTGGAAATTCCAGTTGAACAAGCAGAATCGGGAGGCCAGATTCTGTTGCTCGATGAATGGCTGTTTCGAATCTGGAGGCATTGTAGGGGGTAGTGACCAAGCTGACAATCACGCCACGCTCTGCAAAGAGCCTGGCCATGTCTATCATGGGTATCATGTGGCCTTGTGCCATGAGTGGTATCAAAACAAAGTGAGGTTGGCTGGTTATCATGGAAGCCATTGCAGAGATCAAGAAATGATCGATGACAGTGGTTGCAAAAGCAGTTAACGATGGACTTTGTTTTGGTCACCAAATTGCATGTGATGTTGAGTAAAATGGGTTGCATTCTGTTCGCCATATATGGGCGAGATCTGACTCTTGAGCGAGTTAGCTAGGTCGTGGACTTGGTAAAACTCAGCAAATACTTATTTTTTACTTGGAAAATACATGACAACGGCTCAGAAAATTGACAAAAATGCATCAAGCGACTATAATTATTTCTGATTTCAGCAGGACGATTATTCAGCCGTTGGAGTCAATTTGCGTGCAAGACGAGGCGATTCTCATATACCCGTGAAATAATTTCTATAGGTCCGTACAACTACATTGTTCAATAGGTCGACATTAATTATTAAGATAGTTGAGTAGGTCGACTTTTGAATCTGTCTAGTTTTTTCTTTTTAAAATGAGAGAGAGAGAGAGAGATTTTTGAGCATGAATGTAATTATTTAACATATATTAACTAAAATGGGTGGATCGAGGGCTTAAAGAAAGAGTGAAATTAGTTGGCTGCAGATTGTAGAGAGTGGCGTAAGCTACATTACGCTGCAGATTATAGAGACTTTACGCTGCAGATTACAGAGAGTGGCGTAAGCTATATTACGCAGGTTATATTATATATATATATATATATATACAATTCTTCTGAGTATAGTTGTCGGATACAGTTGCAGGGGAGTCGGCTTACCACTTCAGCTGCTATTTAAAAAAAAAAAAAAAACAGAGCACGTCTTTTCATTTGCTTATATGATTTTTATATCCAACTCTTATTTGTCCCTTACACATTCCTTTGTCCCCCCGTTCCAGAAAGCACAGGGCCTTCCTTGTCTCCCGGTTGTAGAAAGCACAAGAAATATAAGATAAATATATATATATATATATATATTCAACATTTTCTAAGTCACTCCACAAGAGATCGTGAGCTTTCGAGTCTGAAGAGCTTCTCTAGAACCCGAAGAACTTTGGAATCGAAAGGACAGCTCTTTGTCTCTCCGTAACATTTTCTTGTGGTGCTTTCAAATCAGTATCACATTGATTTGTATACAACGCAAAAGGGTATCTGTCTCGTCTGTATAGTAGACACAAATCATTTGAAATGCAAGCTAGCCAACGATTTCCTTGGGTTCTAAAGCTGATCAAAATATCGCCGACGATTTGATGGAATCGGAACACTTGGAGTTTGAGTTTTTGCAATTGTTTTTTCATGGATGTAATGGTTCAGTATAGTCCATATAAAGTACCCATATTTCGAACTAAGCTTCACTTCATCATTGCTGTCTTTCTTTTCAAAGTAAGGCGTGCTAGTTGATTTTTCCATTTTCTTTTTTATTTCTCAGTGCTCTGAGAAATGGATGCATAGGGTTGAGTTTTTTTTTTCTTTTTCCTTTTTAAATTGTTGTTGGCCATGTTTGGTCGCTGAGAAGTCTGGGAAAAGAGGATAAAAGTTGAGATTTTGGAAGTCACACTTTTTTCGTAACTCCCAATCGGTTGAGAGTAATCTCAATTTTGTTTTTGGTGTCCCGGGAACCAAATGGGGGGTTACTATGGATTTGATAAGGGAAGGTCCTTTTGTGGGATATTTATGGAGTTCGTAATTTCCCATCATATAAAACGGCGCGTTTTAATTTTTTATGTCACATCGGCCCCCTCTTATGCCTCGCTTACTCCAGATGACTGCGTGTTGAGTTTTTCATATATATATATTAAAACTTTTTGTTGTTGCGAATACGTTGCATGTATACCCACAATCCAATTTTACACGAGGCATGCAGGTGGGGAAACACAAACACTTCCGAGATCTTTTTTTAGATTTACACGGAGTGAATGGACCAGTGACTAAGGGATCGGGTCATATATATTCAAATGCGCATGCTTACTCCATAAATAAACTATATTTATATATTGTTGTACCCAGAATCGCCTAGTAATACACTCACATGCAAGATAGAGATAATATTTAAATGATTCGGCAATTTGCTTACATCCACTGGAGTGGAAACGAATAATTTCACTATATTTGTACAAAAATTACAAATACTCAATACAACTTTTCTATCTCTCAACAATGGCCCTTTCTCTTTGATTTTGCCCACACCCTCCATCTTACCTGCACCCCTTGGGTTACGTTGATTACTCACTTATGTGAGAATGATCTTACACCATTACAAATGACCTCATTTTATGGGAGGAGCATCACTAACTCTTGCTGGCCATCACATACTGTTCCAATGGAGGCTGTTCACATATTGTTCAAATGACAGCTATTCACACGCTGTTCAAATGGCCGCTGTTCACATTTGTAGATTTCACACATGGGTGGCTTTTCAACAATCATCCTCTCCACCCATGTGTGCCACATTAGGATGTTACAAATATTGCATCCTTCAAATGATTGCACTTCCTCATCGGAATGCCCATTATATATTTGTTATGAGAAATTTCCGTTATCAAATGCATCTTCAAGTGTGTCTTCAAATGCATCCCCTAATCCTTCTTCAAATGCATTGGCATCGTGTCTACATCTTCGAAGCTTGCATGAGATTTTCTTCGGAGGAGATTTATAGCACTAAGTTACAAGTGCTTTACTGCACAGTCTCAACTCTCACTCTAGGGTTTTTTTCTTTGCTCAAGTCCACAGTCATGCACACCTTGAATGAAATGAGTTTCGCTCGATCTATAATTGAGCAAACAATCTGCTTGGTGCCTTTACAGCTCTCAAAACTAGGCTCCACACATAACACAACAATCACCAATCTCCTACTTAGAGACTGTTTCTAGACATGCCAGCCTCTGTCTATAGCATGATCCCTATCATCTTTGCAATTTCACAGCTCCTGTCTTCAAGCTAGAAGACCAACTAAAGTCATACATAACTTTAATTAATCATGTATAGTGCTCTTAATCAACACATCTATAAGGCAACACATAACTCTCACTGCACTGGGAATTTATAGTCTCGCACTGACCCTGACACACATCAGAGAACCTGTTGTTGAGGTTTCCATCTCTGATCTGTGTGACTAACCCTTCATCCTGCTGCTAACCTGTTCTATCTTTAGTCGATGTGCCCATCTCTTGTGTAGTCTCTGCTCCCTCCATAGGAGCCTGGTCAACTTCTTCTCAACTAACTTCTACTTGCATAATCTCCCCTCTTTCCCTTATACTGTAGTTTACCACTTTTAGTATAGTTTAAGGTAGTAACCACCATGGAGGTATGATCATCTTGGAAGCCTTGTGATCATTAACTTTAGGTGTAGATGTCACTAGAACATCAAACGATATGTTCCCATCTCTCACACATTTGCTTCATGTCATGGTCTCAAGAGATTTCCTCAAGCTTGTATGAGGAAAAAGCAAAATTAACTTCCTTTTATTTCCCTATCTAATTTGAGCGAGCCTACTTTTACCATGAGCCAAGACTAATGATAATGAATCATTTGTGACCTTCCACGCTTTTTGAGAAAACACTACTGAATGACTACTGTCATCAAGCTGTCTCCAATCTTCAATAACACTGTGTACTGCAAGATATATGACATCATGTATTTCCTCAGTCACAATATTCACAGCATCATTCTCAATTTTCTCCTAATTTTAGCAATCACTTGTGGCCTGTCTTGCCACGATTCCTAGTAAGTGTCTAGATCTTAACTTGCTCTTCCCTTTATTCTTGCACTTTGATTAATCTAGTCTCCTGACCTGATTATCAAAGTTTAGGGCCAACAAATATGAGATCTTGTCATAATCTCTTCTGCGCACATCTTCAGCTAGGATAAGATCTCGTATATTATCAAACTTCAACTTCGACTTCTTTGCAGAATTACTCATAGCCATTCTCATGACCTCCTAACTTTTTAGCAGCAATGTTAAATACTATTGGCCAACAAATGTACCTTCTACCATCTTTGAAGTTAAATAGTTTTTTTTATCAGCACTTTGTTATTTGCAATAAGCTTTTCAAAGAAAGCCACAATAAGATATGTGACGGTTCTCCTCTTAATAACATTGTGCTCCACTTATCTAAATAGAATGAGTCGTATGACTCCCAAAACCTGTCAATATAACAGGTTAATCAGTATTGTCCAATGACCTAAAGTCTGCTCGTCAAACTTCATGATCCCAATCTTTTTATCTTGAAGATTCTTCCATCTGGACCGTCAACCATTTTTAGAGATTGAATTTCAAAGCTCGTCAAACTTCATGATCCCAATCTTCTTATCCTGAAGATTCTTCCATTTGGACCATCAACCATTTTAGGATTTGAATTTCAAATTCCAACCGTACAGATGAGTCCCGAATGATCCAAATAGTTGACAGTGATATTTGATCATAATTGAACCCCAAATGGCTTATATTAAGCCAAAAACAGATGAGTCCGGTGAAATTGGACTCCAAATGGTTTAGACCAAAACGAATGATTTTGGCGAGATTGGATTTCAAAAGGCTTAGATCAAGCCCAAAACAGATGAGTCCAATGACACTAGATTCCAAATGGCTTATATTAAGCCCAAAATGGATAAGTTTGGAATTAAACTCCAAATGACTTAGATCAAGCCCAAAATGGATGAGTTCAGCGAAATTGGATTCCAAAATGGCTTAAATCAAGCCCAAAACGAATGAGTATAGCGAAATTAGACTTCAAATGGCTTAGATCAAGCCCAAAATAAATCTGAAATTTTGAATGGTTCAGGTCAATAGGAGGCAGTAGCTGGCGCGTGTGATGCACTTTCCGACCTTCTTGGGGCACATGTAGACTCATCCAACTTCCGTTTTCGATACCGTTTATGGCAATGTGTTCATCTATATGCCAGGAACCTTCAATTGTGGTCAAAAGTTAATTTTTGGGCAGCGCAAAACCAAATGCTCTCATACCAATTATTGTGCCTAAAACCATCAGAAACACACTCACACATAAGATAAAGACAATATTTAAGTGGTTCAGCAATTTGCCTATGTCTACTGGAGCAGAAACGAACAATTTCACTATGTTTGTACTAAGATTACAAACACTCAACACAACCTCTCTATCTCTCAACAATAGCCTCTTCTCTCTAATTTTGTCCACACCCTACATTTTGCCCTCATCCCATGGGCTGCCTTGATCACTCACCTATGTGAGGATGGTCTTACACCATTGCAAATTACCTTCTTTTACAGGAGGAGTATCACTAACTCCAGCCATTACATACTGTTTAAATGACAACATTCACATTTGGGGATTTCATTGGTGGATTTTCAACATATATATACATATATATATATATATATATATATATAGAGAGAGAGAGAGAGAGAGAGAGAGAGAGAGAGAGATTGTGTACCCCAATCTTCTTCAGTGATGAATCTGAGAATATAAGCACTATGATAAATTAGTTTGGAATAATCTGTTTTATCATAAATAGGTTTAATGGTTAAGGAATCAGTGTGGATCAGGATACTGGAATAAAACTGGAGATTTTTGGATGGATTCTCCGGGATCCAATGGAAATTGGGGGGAAAATAGCGGGTAGCTATTTTGTAGGGATCTGTGTCTATGGATCGATTGGGTTCAATGTAGAATAGGTCCCAAGAATACATTTTTTTGATGTATTGGGTTTTTGAAGCAGGGAGGAATAATTGAGTAGGCCTTGCTGTTGCTGAAGCAATAGATTTAGCATATGGATCATATGGAGCTGAAACAGTTGAAGCAAAAGAAGCAGGTTTTGATATACTACCCAAGGTAGTAAATCGGTTGGCAATTTCCACAGGAGGTGCCGGTTTGGTTGAAATAGGTGGTGGTGGGGCGGGGACAATTTGTTTTCCTTTATCTCATTTTTTGCTCATGGTTGCTGCAAGAATTCACGAGTAAGGAAATCAGGAATAGAATTATCAGAACCTTTAATATACTCAATATCAAAGTCAAAAACACTTAAAATAGCTTGCCATCTGGCGAAAATATGTTTAGATGCAATGTTTTGAACATCTTGTTCTAATACATATTTAGCACTCATGCAATCAATGCGTAACAGGAATTTTTTGTTTAATAAATCACTTTGTAATTTTGATATGCATAATACTATAGCAAGTATTTCTTTCTTAATAGTGCTATAATTATGCTGTGCAGGGTTCCAGACTCCAGAATGGAAACGAACAATTTGCTCAGAAGAGTCTGGTGAAACTTTTTGTTTCAGAATGTTGCCATAACCTATGTCTGAGGCATCTGTTTCCACAATTTTGAAGGAATAAGGAGTAGGAATGCCAAGGCATGGAAGAGTTTTGACATATGCCTTGATCTGCTTAATAAGATTGGTATGGATATCTGTCCAAACAGGAGGATTAGTATGCAGACGATCAAACAATGGTTTACACTGTTTTCTCATGTTTTGAAAGAATTCAGCAACATAATTGAGGGAACCAAGGAATCTTTGTAATTGATTTTTATCAGTGATGACATCAGGAAATTTGTCAGCAAATTCTATAGCCCGATTGATGGGTCTAATTTTGCTTTCTGAAATATCATAACCAAGGAAATGAATCTTGGTCTGGAACAAATTGATTTTCTTTGCAGAAACAACAAGACCATTTATTCTGATGATATCAAGAAACGTTTGCAAATGTTTCCACTGTTCATCAATGGATTTGAAGAATATGAGAACATCATCAATGTAAACAATGGTAAAATGGGTGAAGGTATTGAAAATGTCATTCATGATATTTTGGAATTCACTAGGGGCATTTTTTAGGCCAAAGGGCATCACGTTCCACTCATAGTGACCAAGGGGAGTAGTGGATGCAGTTTTGTATCTATCTGACTCACATATATGGATTTGCCAAAATCCTGACTTAAGGTCGAATTTGGAAAAGACTACTGCATCACTTAATCTCTGTATTAAGTCATTTTTGTTGGGGATGGGATACCTGATCCACTCTAAGACTTTGTTCAAAGGTTTGTAATTAATAACTAGACGATGAGTACCTCTTTCTTTTTCTGCATTTTTTTGGACATAGAAAGCAGCACAAGACCATGGAGACTTACTAGGTCTAATAATGTTTTTAGCAAGCAAATCTTTGATTTCTTGTTTACAGAATTCTAAAGTTTTACTATTCATCTGAATAGGGCGATGTTTAGTGGGAATGTTTTTCTCAGAGAAATCCTTAACATAAGGAAGGGAAACAACATGTTTTTTCCTATGCCAAAAAGCATTGGGGAGATCAGAACAAATATAAGAGATTAATCTTTGATTAAAATCAGCAATTGTTGATTAGAGCAAAGGATTAGACAAATGTTCAGAGATCTTTTTGTATTTGATTTCCTGTTGAAGGGAATTCAAATGCTGGGTTTTTGCCAAAAGTAAGGATTTCAAGTTTTTGTCAGTGTCGATTTTGAATTTTGTAGTGAAAGTAAATTTCACTTTCTGTCCAAAAGGATCAGTAGTGATACCATCTTTGTCAGAAATAAAAGGATATAAAGCAGAGATAAAAGGGATTCCTAATATGACTTTATCAGACATATTTCGGACTAAAACAGAAAGGATTTTGAAGCAAACATTATCTTGGCAAACATGAGCATTGCTTAACTCATAATTGATCTTCATCTTAGATCCATTTGCCGCAGATAGCTTTTCAGTAGATTTTTTATATCATCTACTAGGAACTAATCCTTATTGGATACAATTCATATCCGATCCGAAATCAATCATAGCAATAACAGAGAATTTGAAATCATGAGCAATGATAATATTAACACGTAAAAACCATTTGGGGGGAATGGAATGGCGAATTAAAGCAATCTGATTTTCTGAAGATTTCTCTTCAGTTTTCTCAGAACTAGAAGGCTGCTCATCATCAGAATGGATGTTATGATCAAACTGTTTATCAATTTTAACACATAAAAGCTCTTGCTGTAAAGTAGAGTTTGAATCTTTGAGTTTATTGACCTCAGTCTTGAGTTCAATAATCTTTTTTTTGATTAGATTTACTTCATTTTGTAAATCTTGGGTGGAAACTTCTTTAGGTTTTTTCTTCTGAAACCTTTCTAAAGTTTCTTGAAAATTGATCCTTTGTTTAGGAGGCTCTGACTCAGGATGAGTCAGTGTCTTCTTGAGCTTAAGAAGGTATTCTTGTTTAAGCTCTGGATCCTGAATTTGTGAAATCATAGTTAATAAAAGATTTTCTTATTCTTCACCTTTGGATAAAACATTAATTGTTTTTCCTGTACGTTTGCAACAAGAGTCAGTGCAGTTACAACCAAGTTTAATAATGGGAGAATCAGAAAATTCAGTTTCTGAGTGATATTCTGAATCACTAGAACTGAATTCACTCATGTCAGAGGAAGAAGGTTTCATTTCCATGAGTTGGAATAATTCTTCTTGATCAATGACACTAATATTCAACGCATTAACCTTATTTTTGAATTTGTTAGGTTTCTGGGTACATTTATCAGCAAAATGTCCCTTCTTCCCACAATTAAAATATTTTCCTTTTGAAGCATTTTGGAAATTCTTCTTTTTAGGAAAGGATTTCTTGTTAGGTGATTTTTTCTAAAAATCATCACGGGATTTTCTCCTGTAACCACCACGAGGTTTGGAAAACTGTTTAAACTGCTTGGGCTTTCGTCTAGAAGGAGTAATAGGAGGAAGGCCATACTGTTCACAAAATGTTCCCATTTCGTACTTGGCTTTCTTACTATTTTTCAACTGTTAACGAAGTATACGTTGATCATTGCACATACTAATACCCAGCTTCTTAATTACGCTGAAAATATCACCGTAAGTGAAATTATCATAATTAAGAAACCCTGAGGTATCAGTGAGTTCATCCTTGACTTTGAGAGCAAAAAGATGAGGTAAACCATCGATGAATTTTTCCTTCCAGTAAGGCTTCTGAGTGTCGTCCCGAAGCATTACTCTGGAGGTAAAAACATCTTGATACCATCTGTAATCAGACATTTGACGGCATCGCAGATTATTTAAATAATCAGAAACACGATTTGTAATATTAGAAGGAGTACTAATAAAGTGCTTAATAATAGTATAGATTAAGGTATTAACACCATCGAAAGGAGTAGAGTTAATAGAGGGATCGAAAACAGGAAGTCCATTGTCATCTTTTTTTACTGCAGGTTGGATTGCTTCTCTGGTCTCCGGAAAAAGGTGTTTATCCCACCAATTACGGATCATTCCAATAAAACCAGTGGTTAAGATAACAACAATATCAGGTTCTCTAATATTATTATTAATGTAAGCATTTGCAACTAAAGACATTTTACTCATAGTATTTAGTATTTCTTGTTCAGACATACCATCAATATTCCATTCGTAAGTTTTATCAGCTGAATAAGAGGATTGAGATTGAAAGATTTTTTCTTCGAATTGTAAATCAAGGGGTGTAGGTTTTGAATACCAGTTTCTTGTAAAACTCATTGGATTTGGTTTGGATTCAAGACCAGCAAGTTTGAAATCATCTTGGTGAGAATTCTTTTCGAGTAAATCAATGTTTCGAACGGTTGAGGAGTCACTTTCAGATGAGTCTGCGTCAGTAGTTTGAACAAAACCATCTTCTTCCTCTTTGTTAGTTAAAGCACTAGTTGAAGGTTTTTCAGGTTTACTAGAGGAAGGTTTTTCAATCTTGATATTTTTTAGCATTTGATTAATTTGATCAAGAGTTTTGGTTTGTTTTGTTATGGGATCAAAAATTGGCCTTTTTTCTGGTAAAATAATCAAAGGTTTGTTAGTAGACTGGAAAATAGGTGTTGAAGATTGGATAGAAATTGGATTTTCTATCTTTTCTTCTATCCTATCCAGTTGTTGTCCTATGGTTTGGAGATAAGTATTAGAAAAATTATTTTGTTGGATAATTTTCTTTGTTTCAGACAAAACTGTGTTAATTTCTTGATTATTGGACTGAATATTGGGTGCTTTAAAAGGTGGAGTGGTTAAATCAACACCTAAATGAGAAATAACAATTACCTCTAAAGGAGGATGACTGGACTTAACAGTAGTCCTTCCTTATTCCTTGACAAAATCAGTTTTTAAAACATTCAAACTATTTTTTGAAACATAATAATTTTCAAGGAAATCAAAGAAAAGAATATGTTTTTGTTCAGTGTTCATCTTTTCTTTCCATTTGCATTCAACACGTGATTTTTTAAGATTAGAAAAAGTCGCATGATAAGTTTTTCTCTTATCACGGTTTTCTTTTGAATTGTAATCTTTGAACAGAGAAATTAAATCTATTTCAAAATAATTTCTGTTAATGACATTAAGCTGACTAGGTAAAGGAGCAATGGAAGCAGCCATATCTGAAGCTGTAGGAGACAAAGTTGAAGTATCTTCATCATCCTTGTTAGCTTCTTCCTTTATTGATTTGCCTTTAGATGTTTCAACATCTTTGGCTGAATAAAAGGCAGAGGTAATTTGAGAGGACGTAGAAAGCCCTTTCATTTTTAAATTAGAATTATTTAAAACAGGTTGAGCAGCTTTTGCAGAATCCTTAAGAAAGATATTGAGATTTTGATCTCTTCTTTCACAGTCTTCTACTGCAGGATTAAAAGAAGATCTAGATCCAGCAAAAGAGTTTCTTCTGAAACTTGTAGTCGGAGTTGGATCAAAGCTAATTTTGACAGTACCATCTAAATATTGTTGAATATAATCAAGATCAGGTTTGGCAGTTAAGATGGGAGCAGGTGGAACTTCTTGGTTTAGGATCCATTCATTAAGAAGAGAAATATTTTTCCAATGAATCATTGTTGGAACCTTTACATTGGCATCAGGGGTAGAACTTTGGATTAACAAAGTTTTTCCTCCTGTAGATTTCAGAATAGTTTTGGGATTTAAAATTGATTTTAAAACCCTGTAATAGATTCGGTAAATAACAGCAAAGGGTTTGCTTCCTTTGATCATATCATAACTGTGACGCCCCCAAATCCCCACGCACGGACACGGGGAAATCGAGACGTCCGGATGGTGACATCACGGGTCACCACCCTAACGACGTGTGCCAAGTGTGTGCAAAGACAACAAAGCGCACAAGAATAACGCAGCGAAAGAAAGTCAATAACTAAGTATCAGAATTTTCTTAATGTAATACAAGCTGTTTAAAACATACATAAATAAAATATTACAAAAACCACAAATACAAATTTAAAACAAATATAAAACACAGCATCAGCAACCCGGCGGAGCCGCATCCTCGGGCTCAGCCTCCTCCTCCTCGTCCTCGAACTCTGCACCAAAAGCTACGGAACCAAAAATGGTTCCGCAGGTAAGTATAACCCAAACACTACCAGATAAAAACACATATAATCCAAACAACATGAATGCAAGAACAACCAAAACACATGCCCCGCAAAACACATTTTTTACCACGCACGCCAAAAACCCAAAATGCCCATAAAAAACATTACCATAAAACCAAACCTCGCCATTATCCCAGATAATGGCCCAAACCACCATTTTCCCAGAAAATGGATCAAATGCCTCAAAATCACAACTCGCCATTTTCCCAGAAAATGGCCCATAACCGAAAACCATAACAACAATCCGCTCCGTATGCACCATGATCTCCCCTAGGGATCATCCGCACACCCTGGCTCAGTGCCACACCGCAGAGAACGGCTATGCATGTGACACCTAAACGAGTGATGCCCAGACTCGCGCCCAGCGCGTACCGGGCCAGGCCATCCTCTAGCCCTCGCCAACGAAGGGCCACAGAGTCGGTGAATATAGCGATGCCTAGACTCGCGCTCAGCGCGTACCGGGCTAGACCCATCCTCTAGTTCCGCTCCCGTCATCGCCCAGCGACAACTCAGGGGACGTCACTCAGTATTAACCACTCCCGAGTGACCAGAGGAGTTCCGATTACGCATACACCATGATCTCCCCTAGGGATCATCCGTATACAGGGCTCTGTACCACACCGTACGTAACGACTGCGCATGTGGCACCTACACGAGAGATGCCCAGACTCGCGCCCAGCGCGTACCGGGCCGGGCCATCCTCTAGTTCCCGCCACTAGAAGGACCACGGAGTCGACACGACATCGTTACCATATCGTGCGATCCGGTCGTCGCCCTGTGACAACCCAGGGGATGTCACTCAGTATTATCCGCTCCCGAGTGACCAGAGGAGCTCCACCGTGATAATAACCCATCCCGGCTTGGGCTCATGAGACACACGCACCCAACAGCCAAAAACGCCAATAAACATAATTTACTCAAATAAAAAAAACACATGTATGCAATATGCAACGTACGCAAATAAAATACCACGCACGCCTCACGGCACAACCAAATCAACCAAACACAATCAACCAAACAAAACACTCCGTCCTCAATCCATCCGACTCCCGAAACTCCTCGGACTCAGTCCGGAATCAACAACCAACAACAATTAAATAAATGAATGGGCAATATATATTAAAATCTGAAAATAGGGTTTGAAAAATACTTACAGCACTATATGGCAATTTTAGAAAACACGCGGCATTGCAAACAGCGCTGGAAAAGCAACGTCACAGTGAAAATTCACTGTGGCCGTGGGTTGTGAAAAACCCACTTTTGAACGGGGACAAACTAGGACAAAAAATTGATAGGGAATGGTCTAGGGATGGTTGTGAAGCTATTGGAAGTGATGAACGGCCGTGGGTGGCGGCGGAATCGCCGGAAAATGGCCAAAAAACCCAAATCGGAAACTAAGCTCGTAGGAGCTGTTCCGGTGGTCGTTGGAGGCCGGAAATGGGTGGGTTAGGACGGCAAGGAGTCGGTGATGAAGTGGTGAAGAAGTGGTGGCCGGAGGTGGAGCGACGGCGGCGGATCGGAGCAAAATCTGTGCGCCCTTCTTGGAGTTTTTCCGGCCAAACGGCCGGCCGGTTGGGGGTGGCCTTCGGAGGGGTGGTGCGCCGGAGGGAGGGGAAGAGAATGGGACCGGTGGGGGGCCGAACGGTGGCCGGACAGCACTGGGTTGGGCTGAAGAAACGTCCGGTGTGAGGGAGAGGGAAGAGAGAGAGAGAGAGAGCTCGGGGGGGTTCGGACGCGGGAAAGAGAAAGAAAAAAAAGAAAAAGAAGAAAAAAGAAAAAGAAAGGAAAAAGAAAAGAAGGGAAAAAGAAAAAAGAAAAAAAGAAAAGAAAAAAAAAAAGGAAAAAGATGTGAAAAGAAATGAGGTCCAATCCTCACTCCGGGAAAACGAAACAAACCGCCGAAAAAGATTAAAAACCACAAAAACAACTAAAAGAAATAAAACACAACATCAATTAAATTATAAACCAATTTTAAAACGTAAATAAATTAAAATAAATAACTAATATATTAATTAAAATAAAAACAATTATTTCAGCGAAAATACACTCAAAAGCGGGTCATCACATCCTCCCCTCCTTAAAAACAATTTCGTCCTCGAAATTGCAAATCAACCACCAACTTAAAGCAAGCCACAAGAAAGCACATAAACCATATGTGATCAAGATTAAGACACATACCTTCCTTATTCGAACAAGTACGGGTACTGCTCCCTCATGTCCGCTGCTCGTTCCCAAGAGAAGTCTTGTGCTAACGGATCTCCCCAAGCCACTTTAACCAACGGTATCGTCTTGTATCTCAACCGTTGCTCCTTCCAATCCAAAATCTGCGACGGAACAACTTCATAAGTGAGATCCGGTTGCAGCTGAATACCCGTTGGGTCGACGAAACGTGGCTCTTGCTGCCCAAAGCTCTTCTTCAGAGATGATACGTGGAAGACATCATGAACATCCCCAAAATAATCTGGCAAAGCAACTCTGTAGGCGACGGACCCTACTCTCTCCAGAATTTGAAAAGGGCCGACGTACCTCGGATCCAACTTCCTCTTCTTACCAAAACGCTTAACACCTCTCATGGGAGAGACTTTAAGGTAAACCCAATCACCAACCTCAAAAGACAACTCTCTCCTCCTGGTGTCAGCGTAGCTTTTCTGGCGACTCTGAGCTGCCGCCATTTTGTCTCTGATGATCCGGACTTGGCTTTGCATTTCTTGAATTATTTCGGGTCCAATTATCCTACTCTCCCCAACTTCATCCCAACACAAGGGCGATCTGCACTTTCTCCCATAGAGAGCTTCATAAGGAGCCATCTGAATGGTCGCATGGAAGCTGTTATTGTAGGCAAACTCAATGAGCGGCAAATGATTTTCCCAACTCCCTTGGAATTCCATGACACATGCTCGCAGCATGTCTTCCAGGGCTGTATGGTGCGCTCTGACTGGCCGTCTGTCTGCGGGTGGTAAGCAGTACTGAACTTCAACTTAGTGCCCAAAGCTGCCTGCAAACTCTTCCAGAACTGCGACGTGAACCTCGGGTCTCGGTCCGACACTATACTCTTTGGTATGCCGTGTAGCCGCACTACCTCTTTGACATACAAACGGGTCAACTTGCCCAAAGAGTCGGTGTTATTAACAGGCAGAAAATGAGCACTCTTCGTTAACCGGTCCACAATCACCCAAACAGAATTCTTCCCACTAGGCGTTCTCGGCAAACCCACAACAAAGTCCATCGTGATGTCATCCCATTTCCACTCAGGAATTGGGAGGGGTTGGAGCATACCTGCAGGTCTCTGATGCTCGGCCTTTACCTGACGGCATGTGTGGCATTTCTCAACATATAAGGCAATGTCCTTCTTCATTCCATCCCACTAGTAATTTTTCTTCAAGTCCCGATACATCTTTGTACTGCCGGGATGAACTGAATAAGGGGCCGCATGAGCTTCCGCCATGATCCGCTCTTTGAATTCTGAGTCTTTAGGGACCACTCTGCGATCTCGGAACCGAAGTATCCCATCATTATCCATGCTATAATGCAACAGCCCTCGAGATTTTCTGACTCTTTTTCTGATGATCAGCAGCTTCGGATCCTTCCTTTGGAGAGTCTTCAATTCTTCAAAATCAGTTACCCGAATATCAAGAACTGAAGATAAAATCTCCACTTGCTGCGAACTCTCTATAAGGAGCCTTCTCATCCCATAAAGCAACGAATCCATTTCTGACGGTTCGGCTTCATCTTCCAAATGTGACTTCCGGCTCAAAGCATCAGCAACTATATTAGCCTTCCCCGGGTGGTACTTGATCTCACACTGATAGTCACTGATTAGCTCCAGCCAACGCCTTTGCCTCATATTCAGATTTTTCTGGGAAAACAAGTGCTTCAAGCTCTTGTGATCAGTAAATACCTCGCAAGCTTCCCCATACAAGAAATGCCGCCAGATCTTGAGTGCAAAAACAATCGCAGCCAATTCTAGATCGTGCGTCGGATAATTCTTCTCATGGTCCTTAAGCTGACGAGATGCATAGGCTACAACCTGTCCTTCCTGCATAAGGACACAACCCAAACCAAACTTAGACGCATCGCTGAAGACTACGAAAGGCTTATGCGGTTCTGGGAGTACTAACACTGGTGCCGTCGTCAACCTGTTCTTTAATTCCTGGAAGCTTCTCTCACATTTATCTGACCATACAAATTCTGTATTCTTCCGAGTCAAGGCTGTGAGAGGTCCGAATAGGCGAGCAAAACCCTCTACAAATCTTCGATAGTATCCAGCGAGCCCTAAGAAACTCCGGATCTCGCGCACCGTAGTCGGGCGCGGCCATGACAAAATGGCTTCTACCTTACTGGGATCAACAGCCACTCCGTCTCGGAAAATTACATGCCCAAGAAATTTAACTTCTTCCAACCAGAATTCATACTTACTGAGCTTGGCGTACAGTTGGTGTTCTTTCAATTTCCCAAGTACCAGACAAAGATGATACACATGCTCTTCGACATCTCGGGAATAAATCAGTATATCATCAATAAATACTACCACAAAGGAATCCAGATAAGGTCGAAACACTCGATTCATCAAATCCATGAAAGCTGCAGGGGCATTAGCTAACCCAAACGGCATCACCTTAAATTCATAATGCCCATACCTCGACCTGAAAGCAGTTTTAGGCACATCCTGGTCTCTGATTCTCAGTTGGTAGTATCCCGACCTCAGATCAATCTTAGAGAACACGGCTGCTCCTTGAAGCTGGTCAAATAAATCATCTATCCGCAGGAGAGGATATTTATTTTTGATGGTTACCTTGTTCAATTCCCGATAATCAATGCACATACGGAGGGTTCCATCGTTCTTCTTAACAAATAAAACTGGTGCACCCCACGGCGACGTACTAGGCTGAATAAATCACTTCTCTACCAACTCTTGCAACTGAGTCTTCAACTCTTTCAATTCAGCCGGTGCCATGCGATAAGGAGCTTTATGCACAGGTGCCGCTCCAAGTTCCAAGTCTATAGCAAACTCTATCTCCCGTACAGGGGGTAGTCCGAGCAAGTCATCCACAAATACATCGGGAAATTCTTCTACAACTGGAATGGCTGCCACAGACTTCTTCTCAGACGGCGTGGACACCATCTGAACCAAGAATGCATCCGCTCCCCATGCAATCTCTCTTTTTGCCTGAATCACCGATATGATCATCGGCTTTTCTTTTAATTTACTCCCCGCAAATTCCAGACAATCACCATCTGGAAGCTGAAAGCTAATTATCCGACTTCTGCAATTAATACTCGCAGAATATCGGTATAGCCAATCCATCCCGAGGATGATATCAAAACCCAACAACTTGAACACCACCAAATCAGCATCCAAGAACCTTCCCTCAAAATTTAACGGGCATCCCATAGCAACCTTGGAACACCACACCATCTCACCATCGGGTAGAGCCACTACCATAGCCTTCGGTAACGGTTCTGTGACCAAATCACACACCCGTGCAAACGTGGAAGACACAAACGATTGTGAAGCACCGGAATCAAACAAGGTACAAGCATAAAACTCATACAAACGAACTCTTCCTGAACCAAATACACAACCCATGAAATCCAAAAAGCAAAGAATAAACCAAAAACACCGAAAGAAATAAATCCAACTTAAAATTATATTAATCCATACCTGTGATTACTCCAGCATCATGGGTCGCTGGTGCCTCATCATCCACCTCTCCGGGTGTGACAGCATAAACCCGGGCTTGCACTGCTTGTCTCGGGTTGGTTCTTCCACCGCGCCTACCTCCACGGCTTCCTTGAACCATTCTTGGACATTTTCGAGAAAAGTGACCCTGCTGGCCACAATTATAACATCGAGCCCCACCAGAAGAGCACTCACCCACATGGGCTCTATTACAAACTCAGCAAACAGGTACACGTCCTCCCATGCGAACACTTGAGGATGCTTGCGGTCGAGTCCCGGTCCGCTGAACAAACTTCTGAGGCGAACCCGAGCTGCTTCCTTCACCAGAAAAACTCCGCCTCTTTTGCCCTGGAGGGGAGTCCATACTCAGATTATTTTCCCGCTCTATAAGGGTGGCCACATCCACTAACTCCTGAAAAGTGGATATCCGATGGCTGACCACCATACGGCGTATGTCATGACGCAGCCCCTCCTGGAAACGATCTGCTCGCATCTCCTCAGTGGCGACAAGGTGAGAAGCAAACCGCTCAAGTTCTATGAACCTCCGAGCGTATAGTTCCACTGTCGCACCCCCTTGGACCAGATTGGAGAACTCTCTTGCCTTTTGCTTCCTTACCGTTGCGGGAAAGAAGCGGTCATTGAACTCCTTCTTGAAACGCTGCCAGGTCACTGCAGCGAAAGATCCCAATTCAGATTCCAACAGCACCCTCTTGGTATCCCACCAATCAGAAGCGGTACCTTGCAAGAGATAGCTGGCGTAAAGTACTTGCTGTGCCTCAGTGCACCCACACACCTCAAAAGTTTTCTCCAAATCTTTGATCCATTTTCCAGCCTGAAGTGGATCCTCATTTCCAGTGAAGTGTGGAGTCTTATGCGCCAGGAAGCGCTCATAGGTGCATCCGGCTTGCACCATGCTACTGGACCCTCCTGGATACATCCAAGGCCCTCCCTGATATGGCCAAGGACCTCCTGGTTGTGGCCAATACACTCCTTGTGGCGGACAAGGCCCTCCTGGTGGTGGACAAGGCCCTCCTTGTGGTGGCCAAGGAACCCCTTGTTGTGGCCAAGGTCCTTGTGGTGGCCAAGGCCCTGTCTGTTGTGGCCTAACGTTCTGCTGCATAAATTCTGTCATCTGCCGTATTGCTTCGGCTATGGAGTCATCCCTGGAGGTATTGTCCTGTGGTTCCTGAGTAGATTTCCTTGGTCTCCCTGGTCTCCCCATTTTCCTGTCACAACACCACTCTTGACCCTCCTTTAAGAAAACAAATAAAATCATCATAAAACCAACAAGAACAAAAACAACACTACACAGCAAGAGATAAAAGAAACCAACATGCCAAAACATAACTAAATAAATAAAAACAAGCAAATAAGCCCAAACAGATAAACAAATAAAACATATCAAATAACAACTTTACTTAACATAAATTTTAAAACACAAACTTTAAAAGCATTCTGGTACTACCTACGGGACATGTGGTTTTACCCAGAGCCAAACCGCTTTGATACCACCTGTGACGCCCCCAAATCCCCACGCACGGACACGGGGAAATCAAGACGTCCGGATGGTGACATCACGGGTCACCACCCTAACGACGTGTGCCAAGTGTGTGCAAAGACAACAAAGCGCACAAGAATAACGCAGCGAAAGAAAGTCAATAACTAAGTACCAGAATTTTCTTAATGTAATACAAGCTGTTTAAAACATACATAAATAAAATATTACAAAAACCACAAATACAAATTTAAAACAAATATAAAACACAGCATCAGCAACCTGGCGGAGCCGCATCCTCGGGCTCAGCCTCCTCCTCCTCGTCCTCGAACTCTGCACCAAAAGCTACGGAACCAAAAATGGTTCCGCAGGTAAGTATAACCCAAACACTACTAGATAAAAACACATATAATCCAAACAACATGAATGCAAGAACAACCAAAACACATGCCCCGCAAAACACATTTTTTACCACGCACGCCAAAAACCCAAAAGGCCCATAAAAACATTACCATAAAACCAAACCTCGCCATTATCCCAGATAATGGCCCAAACCACCATTTTCCCAGAAAATGGATCAAATGCCTCAAAATCACAACTCGCCATTTTCTCAGAAAATGGCCCATAACCGAAAACCATAACAACAATCCGCTCCGTATGCACCATGATCTCCCCTAGGGATCATCCGCACACCCTGGCTCAGTGCCACACCGCAGAGAACGGCTACGCGTGTGACACCTAAACGAGCGATGCCCAGACTCGCGCCCAGCGCGTACCGGGCCAGGCCATCCTCTAGCCCTCGCCAGCGAAAGGCCACGGAGTCGGTGAATAGAGCGATGCCTAGACTCACGCTCAGCGCGTACAGGGCTAGACCCATCCTCTAGTTCCGCTCCCGTCATCGCCCAGCGACAACTCAGGGGACGTCACTCAGTATTAACCACTCCCGAGTGACCAGAGGAGTTCCGATTACGCATACACCATGATCTCCCATAGGGATCATCCGTATACATGGCTCTGTACCACACCGCAGGTAACGACTGCGCATGTGGCACCTACACGAGAGATGCCCAGACTCGCGCCCAGCGCGTACCGGGCCGGGCCATCCTCTAGTCCCCGCCACTAGAAGGACCACGGAGTCGACACGACATCGTTACCATATCGTGCGATCCGGTCGTCGCCCTGCGACAACCCAGGGGATGTCACTCAGTATTATCCGCTCCCGAGTGACCAGAGGAGCTCCACCGTGATAATAACCCATCCCGGCTTGGGCTCGTGAGACACACGCACCCAACAACCAAAAACGCCGATAAACATAATTTACTCAAATAAAAAAAACACATGTATGCAATATGCAACGTACGCAAATAAAATACCACGCACGCCTCACGGCACAACCAAATCAACCAAACACAATCAACCAAACAAAACACTCCGTCCTCAATCCATCCGACCCCTGAAACTCCTCGGACTTAGTCCGGAATCAACAACCAACAACAATTAAATAAATGAATGGGCAATATATATTAAAATCTGAAAATAGGGTTTGAAAAATACTTACAGCGCTATATGGCAATTTTAGAACACACGCGGCGTTGCAAACGGCACCGGAAAAGCAACGTCACAGTGAAAATTCACTGTGGCCGTGGGTTGTGAAAAACCCACTTTTGAACGGGGATAAACTAGGACACGAAATTGATAGAGAATGGTCTAGGGATGGTTGTGAAGCTATTGGAAGTAATGAACGGTCGTGGGTGGCGGCGGAATCGCCGGAAAATGGCCAAAAAACCCAAATCGAAAACTAAGCTCGTAGGAGCTGTTCCGGTGGTCGTTGGAGGCCGGAAATGGGTGGGTTAGGACGGCAAGGAGTCGGTGATGAAGTGGTGAAGAAGTGGTGGCCGGAGGTGGAGCGACGGCGGCGGATCGGAGCAAAATCCGTGCGCCCTTCTTGGAGCTTTTCCGGCCAAACGGCCGGCCGGTTGGGGGTGGCCTTCGGAGGGGTGGTGCGCCGGAGGGAGGGGAAGAGAATGGGACCGGTGGGGGGCCGAACGGTGGCCGGACGGCACTGGGTTGGGCTGAAGAACGTCCGGCGTGAGGGAGAGGGAAGAGAGAGAGAGAGAGAGAGAGAGCTCGGGGGGGTTCGGACGCGGGAAAGAGAAAGAAAAAAAAAGAAAAAGAAAGGAAAAAGAAAAAAAAAAGGAAAAAGATGTGAAAAGAAATGAGGTCTGATCCTCACTCCGGGAAAACGAAACAAACCGCCGAAAAAGATTAAAAACCACAAAAACAACTAAAAGAAATAAAACGCAACATCAATTAAATTATAAACCAATTTTAAAACGCAAATAAATTAAAATAAATAAATAATATATTAATTAAAATAAAAACAATTATTTCAGCGAAAATACACTCAAAAGCGGGTCATCACAATAACCAGAGGTAGCAATGTTTAAAGTTAAAGCTTTTAGAATATTTGGATCATTCAAAGCAAATGATAAATCAGGAAAGCAATCAAAGTAAACATAACCATTGAACAAAGAAGATTGAATCATACCAAGAATGCTAGTTTCAAACTGATTATGTCTAGCATCTCTTAAGCATAGAAGAATATAAGCATTAATTCCCAATCTTGTTAATGGTTTAACATCGATCTGAATGGATCCAATATGAAGAAACTTATAACCTTTTGACAAGAATTCCTGTATGGATTTCTTAGTGAAAAGATAATATTTTTCTTGAACATTGGAGACTTCACAAGTTTGTTCAACAGTTTTAACTTTGAATTCTGAATTAAAACTGAGATTAGACTTAAACCAACTTGTTTGATAAATAGAACTGGGTTGAATACGTGGAATCGTCCTTTGATTCCAGTTAACAGAAGGATCAGTTTCTTCAACTGAGAAATCTTCCTCATTAATGATATCAGGGGGTTCAATCCTGGAACTGGAACTAATAGTTAAATTAGATCTATACATTTTACTTACTTTGTTTTTAAACAAAATAGTGCCTCACACCTCAGAAGTCTCAGGTACTCTCAAAGCTAATCTCACCCTGGCGTCCAAATGCCCTACGCTCACCTAGCAACGGGTCTTACAGGACAGTAGGTCTCTTGACAAGTCTGGGGATAACTAGACAGAGTAGGAGTTCGGTCTTTGGTTTGTAGAACAACAAAATAAGTGAAATGATAAGAAGTAATTACGAACTATTAATTACCAGGAGCCGAAAAGATGGCTCTGATAGCAAGAAAAGAGCGGAAGAATTCTTTGAGAGGACGTAGAAAGCCCTTTCATTCTTGTTCACGTTTAATTCTTGCCATTTATCTTTGTGCTTATCTTCCTGCTCTTTTCTAGATGCTTATCTTCCACTCTTTTCTTGGTATCAGAGCCATCTTTTCAGCTCCTGGTAATTAATAGTTCGTAATTACTTCTTATCATTTCACTTATTTTGTTGTTCTACAAACCAAAGACCGAACTCCTACTCTGTCTAGTTATCCCCAGACTTGTCAAGAGACCTACTGTCCTGTAAGACCCGTTGCTAGGTTAGCGTAGGGCATTTGGACGCCAGGGTGAGATTAGCTTTGAGAGTACCTGAGACTTCTGAGGTGTGAGGCACTATTTTGTTTAAAAACAAAGTAAGTAAAATGTATAGATCTAATTTAACTATTAGTTCCAGTTCCAGGATTGAACCCCCTGATATCATTAATGAGGAAGATTTCTCAGTTGAAGAAACTGATCCTTCTGTTAACTGGAATCAATGGACGATTCCACGTATTCAACCCAGTTCTATTTATCAAACAAGTTGGTTTAAGTCTAATCTCAGTTTTAATTCAGAATTCAAAGTTAAAACTGTTGAACAAACTTGTGAAGTCTCCAATGTTCAAGAAAAATATTATCTTTTCACTAAGAAATCCATACAGGAATTCTTGTTAAAAGGTTATAAGTTTCTTCATATTGGATCCATTCAGATCGTTGTTAAACCATTAACAAGATTGAGAATTAATGCTTCTATTCTTCTATGCTTAAGAGATGCTAGACATAATCAGTTTGAAACTAGCATTCTTGATATGATTCAATCTTCTTTGTTCAATGGTCCTGTTTACTTTGATTGCTTTCCTGATTTACCACTTGCTTTGAATGATCCAAATATTCTAAAAGCTTTAACTTTAAACATTGCTACCTTTGGTTATGATATGATCAAAGGAAGCAAACCCCTTGCTGTTATTTACCGAATCTATTACAGGGTTTTAAAATCAACTTTAAATCCCAAAACTGTTCTGAAACCTACAGGAGGAAAAACTTTGTTAATCCAAAGTTCTACCCCTGATGCCAACGTAAAGGTTCCAACAATGATTCATTGGAAAGATATTTCTCTTCCTAATGAATGGATCCTAAACCAAGAAGTTCCACCTGCTCCCATCTTTAACTGCCAAACCTGATCTTGATTATATTCAACAATATTTAGATGGTACTGTCAAAATTAGCTTTGATCCAACACCGGCTACAAGTTTCAGAGGAAACTCTTTTGCTGGATCTAGATCTTCTTTTAATCCTGCAGCAGAAGACTGTGAAAGAAGAGATCAAAATCTTAATATCTTTCTTAAGGATTCTGTAAAAGCTGCTCAACCTGTTTTAAATAATTCTAATTTAAAAATGAAAGGGCTTTCTACGTCCTCTCAAATTACCTATGCCTTTTATTCAGCCAAAGATGTTGAAACATCTAAAGGCAAATCCATAAAGGAAGAAGCTAACAAGGATGATGAAGATACTTCAACTTTGTCTCCTACAGCTTCAGATATGGCTGCTTCCATTACTCCTTTACCTAGTCAGCTTAATGTCATTAACAGAAATTATTTTGAAATAGATTTAATTTCTCTGTTCAAAGATTACAATTCAAAAGAAAACCGTGATAAGAGAAAAACTTATCATGCGACTTTTTCTAATCTTGAAAAATCACATGTTAAACGCAAATGGAAAGAAAAGATGAACACCGAACAAAAACATATTCTTTTCTTTGATTTCCTTGAAAATTAATATGTTTCAAAAAATAGTTTGAATTTTTAAAAACTGATTTTGTCAAGGAAGAAGGAATGACTACTGTTAAGTCCAGTCATCCTCCTTCAGAGGCAATAGTTATTTCTCATTTAGGTGTTCATTTAACCGCTTCACTTTTTAAAGCACCCAATACTGAGTCCAATAATCAAGAAATTAACACAGTTTTATCCAAAACAAAGAAAATTATCCAATAGAATAATTTTTCTAATACTTATCTCCAAACCATAGGACAACAACTGGATAGGATAGAAGAAAAGATAGAAAATCCAATTTCTATCCAATCTTCAACACCTGTTTCCCAATCTACTAACAAACCTTGGATTATTTTACTAGAAAAAATGTCAATCTTTGATCCCATAACAAAACAAACCAAAACTCTTGATCAAATTAATCAAATGCTAAAAAATATCAAGATTGAAAAACCTTCCTCAAGTAAACCTGAAAAACCTTCAACTAGTGCTTTAACTAACAAAGAGGAAGAAGATGGTTTTGTTCAAACTACTGATGCAGACTCATCTGAAAGTGACTCCTCAACTGTTCGAAACATTGATTTACTCGAAAAGAATTTTGACCAAGATGATTTCCAACTTGCTGGTCTTGAATCCAAACCCAATCCAATGAGTTTTACAAGAAACTGGTATTCAAAACCTACACCCCCTGATTTACAATTCGAAGAAAAAATCTTTCAATCTCAATCCTCTTATTCAACTGATAAAACTTACGAATGGCATATTGATGGTATGTCTGAATAAGAAATACTAAATACCATGAGTAAAATGTCTTTAGTTGCAAATGCTTACATTAATAATAATATTAGAGAACCTGATATTGTTGTTATCTTAACCACTGGTTTTACTGGAATGATCCGTAATTGGTGGGATAAACACATTTTTCCGAAGACCAGAGAAGCAATCCAACATGCCGTCAAAAAAGATGACAATGGACTTCCTGTTTTTGATCTCTCTATTAACTCTACTCCTTTCGATGGTGTTAATACCTTAATCTATACTATTATTAAGCACTTTATTGGTACTCCTTCTAATATTACAAATCGTGTTTTTGATTATTTAAATAATCTGCGATGCCGTCAAATGTCTGATTACAGATGGTATCAAGATGTTTTTACCTCCAGAGTAATGCTTCGGGACGACAGTCAGAACCCTTACTGGAAGGAAAAATTCATCGATGGTTTACCTCATCTTTTTGCTCTCAAAGTCAAGGATGAACTCACTGATACCTCAGGGTTTCTTAATTATGATAATTTCACTTATGGTGATATTTTCAGCGTAATTAAGAAGCTGTGTATTAGTATGTGCAATGATCAACGTATGCTTCGTCAACAGTTGAAAAATAGTAAGAAAGCCAAGTACGAAATGGGAACATTTTGTGAACAGTATGGCCTTCCTCCTATTGCTCCTTCTAGACGAAAGCCCAAGCAGTTTAAACAGTTTTCCAAACCTCGTGGTGGTTACAGGAGAAAACCCCGTGATGATTTTTACAAAAAATCACCTAACAAGAAATCCTTTTTCTAAAAAGAAGAATTTCCAAAATGCTTCAAAAGGAAAATGTTTTAATTGTGGGAAGAAGGGACATTTTGCTGATAAATGTACCCAGAAACCTAACAAATTCAAAAATAAGCTTAATGCGTTGAATATTAGTGTCATTGATCAAGAAGAATTATTCCAACTCATGGAAATGAAACCTTCTTCCTCTGACATGAGTGAATTCAGTTCTAGTGATTCAGAATATCACTCAGAAACTGAATCTTCTGATTCTCCCATTATTAAACTTGGTTGTAACTGCACTGACTCTTGTTGCAAACCTACAGGAAAAACAATTAATGTTTTATCCAAAGGTGAAGAACAAGAAAATCTTTTATGAACTATGATTTCACAAATTCAGGATCTAGAGCTTAAACAAGAATACCTTCTTAAGCTCAAGAAGATACTGACTCATCCTGAGTCAGAGCCTCCTAAACAAAGGATCAATTTTCAAGAAACTTTAGAAAGGTTTCAGAAGAAAAAACCTAAAGAAGTTTCCACCCAAGATTTACAAAATGAAGTAAATCTAATCAAAAAAGAGATTATTGAATTCAAGACTGAGGTCAATAAACTCAAAGATTCGAACTCTGCTTTATAGCAAGAGCTTTTATGTGTTAAAATTGATAAACAGTTTGATCATAACATCCATTCTGATGATGAGCAGCCTTCTAGTTCTGAGAAAACTGAAGAGAAATCTTCAGAAAATCAGATTGCTTTAATTCGCCATTCCATTCCCCCCAAATGGTTTTCACGTGTTAACATTATCATTGCTCATGATTTCAAATTCTCTGTTATTGCTATGATTGATTCCGGATCGGATATGAATTGTATCCAAGAAGGATTAGTTCCCTATAGATATTATGAAAAATCTATTGAAAAGCTATCTGCGGCAAATGGATCTAAGATGAAGATCAATTATGAGTTAAGCAATGCTCATGTTTGCCAAGATAATGTTTGCTTCAAAATCCCTTTTGTTTTAGTCTGAAATATGTCTGATAATGTCATATTAGGAATCCCTTTTATCTTTGCTTTATATCCTTTTATTTCTGACAAAGATGGTATCACTACTGATCCTTTTGGACAGAAAGTGGAATTTACTTTCGCTACAAAATTCGAAATCGACACTGACAAAAGTTTGAAATCCTTGCTTTTGGCAAAAACCCAGCATTTGAATTCCCTTCAACAGGAAATCAAATACAAAAAGATCTCTGAACAGTTGTCTAATCCTTTGCTCCAATAAAAAATTGCTGATTTTAATCAAAGATTAATCTCTGATGTTTGTTCTGATCTCCCCAATACTTTTTGGCATAGGAAAAAACATGTTGTTTCCCTTCCTTATATTAAGGATTTCTCTGAGAAAAACATTCCCACTAAAGCTCGCCCTATTCAGATGAATAGTGAAACTTTAGAATTCTGTAAACAAGAAATCAAATATTTGCTTACTAAAAGCATTATTAGACCTAGTAAGTCTCCATGGTCTTGTGCTACTTTCTATGTCCAAAAAAATGCAGAAATAAAAAAAGGTACTCCTCGTCTAGTTATTAATTACAAACCTTTGAACAAAGTTTTAGAGTGTGGATCGGGTATCCCATCCCCAACAAAAATGACTTAATACAGAGATTAAGTGATGCAGTAGTCTTTTCCAAATTCGACCTTAAGTCAGAGTTTTGGCAAATCGAGATCTGTGAGTCAGATAGATACAAAACTGCATTCACTACTCCTCTTGGTCACTATGAGTGGAACGTGATACCATTTGGCCTAAAAAATGCCCCTAGTGAATTCCAAAATATCATAAATAACATTTTCAATGCCTTCACCCATTTTACCATTGTTTACATTGATGATGTTCTCATATTCTCCAAATCCATTGATGAACACTGGAAACATTTGCAAATGTTTCTTGATATCATCAGAATAAATGGTCTTGTTGTTTCTGCAAAGAAAATCAATTTGTTCCAGACCAAGATTCATTTCCTTGGTTATGATATTTCAGAAAGCAAAATTAGACCCATCAATCGGGCTATAGAATTTGCTAACAAATTTTTTGATGTCATCACTGATAAAAATCAATTACAAAGATTCCTTGGTTCCCTCAATTATGTTGCTGAATTCTATCAAAACATGAGAAAACAGTGTAAACCATTGTTTGATCGTCTGCATACTAATCCTCCTGTTTGGACAGATATCCATACCAATCTTATTAAGTAGATCAAGGCATATGTCAAAACTCTTCCATGCCTTGGTATTCCTACTCCTGATTCCTTCAAAATTGTGGAAACAGATGCCTCAAACATAGGTTATGGCGACATTCTGAAATAAAAAGTTTCACCAGACTCTTCTAATTGTTCGTTTCCATTCTTGAGTCTGGAACCCTGCACAGCATAATTATAGCACTATTAAGAAAGAAATACTTGCTATAGTATTATGCATATCAAAATTTCAAAGTGATTTATTAAACAAAAAATTCCTGTTACGCATTGATTGCATGAGTGCTAAATATGTATTAGAACAAGATGTTCAAAACATTGCATCTAAACATATTTTCGCCAGATGGCAAGCTATTTTAAGTGTTTTGACTTTGATATTGAGTATATTAAAGTTTCTGATAATTCTATTCTTGATTTCCTTACTCGTGAATTCTTGCATCAACCATGAGCAAAAAACAAGATAAAGGAAAACAAATTGTCCCCGCCCCACCACCACCTGTTTCAACCAACCCGGTACCTCCTGTGGAAATTGCCAACCGATTTACTACCTTGGGTAGTATATCAAAACCTGCTTCTTTTGCTTCAACTGTTTCAGCTCCATATGATCCATATGCCAAACCTATTGCTTCAGCAACAGCAAGGCCTACTCAATTATTCCTCTCTGCCTCAAAAACCCAATACATTAAAAAAATGTATTCTTGGGACCTATTCTACATTGAACCCAATCGATCCATAGACACAGATCCCTACAAAATAGCTACCCGCTATTTTCCCCCCAATTTCCATTGGATCCCGGAGAATCCATCCAAAAATCTCCAGTTTTATTCCAGTATCCTGATCCACACTGATTCCTTAACCATTAAACCTATTTATGATAAAACAAATGATTCCAAACTGATTTATCATAGTGCTTATATTCTCAGATTCATCACTGAAGAAGATTGGGGTACACACCCCTCTACTTCCAAAAAACTCCGTGATTCAGAAATTGCTTACAATTATTATGACTACATTGATACCTGGTTCAGGTTCATGCTTTTCCAGACACCAGATATGTCATATTTGTGGTTTTTTAACTTTAATAAGAATTTCAGAGGAAAAATTAAACTATGGTTCAATAAATGGTGGCACCAATTTGGACTCATTCCGGACATTTTCCCAGAAGAACTCCAACGGGCTTACAAATCCTTTATTCAAGCAATCTCTCCAAAGTTGGATGCATATGAGACTAAATTTCTATACTGCATTCATTTCAGTAAAAGATTCAATCCTCCGTGGATCCTAAAATGGTCCTACGAGAAAAATGGTGATATTCTACACAGGTTTGCCTTTGTTAAATGGTGGGACAGATTCCCTCACATGGCAAACATGATCAATACTATTTCTAAAGAGTTTGGTCAGACTACCCTTAATCTGAAAAACTCTGAAGATTTCCCTGCTATTGACCGATCAGCGCCTGAATATCCATTAATCCAGGCACCGACCAGTTCGACCACTTCAAAGAAGAAAGCAACTATTTCCTCTTCCCAGAAGTCTGTTCAATCCCCCAAGTCCAAGAAAAAAGAATATTTCTACGGGAATAACAAAGAAGGATTTAATTCACCTACTCCAACAATCGCTGAAGGAAGACAGTTCTGACCCAGAATCAGAAGCCTCCTATAGTAACACATTTGGACATGATTCAGAAGACACTCCAAGACTATCTGATGACTGATCCATCATTATTCAGCTAACAGCCAGCTGCCTTGATTCACGGGATTAAATACACTGTTCAATCACGGAAGACATATTTACTGTACCTCTACTCATGATTGTGTACAGTACCATTTATTTTTACTTTCATTGTATCTCTACTTTAATGATTGTATACAGTGCTTCCTTGCTCTATAAAAGGAATGCCTGGCCTCAGCATTAGGCACAACTTATTTTTAGAGCTTCTCCCTCGACTCTAGGTACTACACTCAGAGCCTCTCTTCTCCCTCACCTTCCTTCTCTTCTTCTTCATCCCTAACCTCTCCAGATATTCTTCTGTAATCTTGTTAAAACTAGTTTATTTTAATAAACTTGTTTATATTCAGTATTTGCTTATTTTTTTATATTTTCCATTATTTATTTTCTGCAATCATATTCATATTTATTTACTGCAATCATACATATTTATTTCCTGCAATCATATTTATATTCTGCAATCATATTTATATTTCAGTACTGCATACATGCATAGGTCAGCTGAGCCGCAACATATTCTTGCTCACGTTTAATTCTTGCCATTTATCTTTGTGCTTATCTTCCTGCTCTTTTCTTGATTCTTCTTCCGCTCTTTTCTTGATATTATATATATATATATTTATATCTTCCTAATTACTTAAAGGTTTATTGGGTAAATGGCCCCTTGATCAAGACCTAGCCTTTCCTTTGAACCTCACCTCTCAAGTCAACCATGCAATGAACAACTGCTATTGCATGTCAAGGGGACAAGCTAGCGAAGGTAGTCATATATACATATATATATGGAGAGAGAGAGAGAAAGAGAGAGTGGCGATTATGGGCGATTTTTGTACCCCTATTTTTGGTAACTTCGTGGTCATTGGGCTGCCTCTTTTGATTTGATTTTCCTTCCTGGTTTGCTAGGGTTGGCCCTGACGGCACTTGAGACCCCCCTCTAATGGCTCTGTTGTCAGCGGAGAATGCCGGTAGTGAGATTTTGGGGTGTTCCTATGCAGACACTGTATCCAAAATGAATGAAATTGTGTACTTCAAAATGCTCATGCGTTTTTCCTATTGAGATCAATGGAGAATTGAGATTTATATTTTCAGAACCAAAGATGAAAAGGGCAGTGGAAGACTTCAAATTTGCCTTGCTTATGAAGTTTTTAGGTTAGGCCTCTTATTGATATCATACGTCTGCATGTGGTGAGAAATAGGGCTTGAAAGAAATACCAACGATAAGTTTTATGGATGACCATCATGTGTTAATCCAAATGAAAAATGAACGTGATTATGTTTATGGATGAGCACGTGAAGGAAGAACAACGGAGGGATATACTTTCTAACTTTTCAAATGGACGAAGGATTTCGACGTTCAAAAGGAATCCCCATTGGCTCCTCAATGGTTTTTCTTCCAAAATTGCCGATGCATCTCTATAGAGTAGATTGCCGATGAATCTTGAAACAGACAATGCAACTCATAACCTAACTCGAGCAACGTCGGCAAGGATTTGTGTGGGGGTTGATTTGATGGCAAATTAGGTGCAAAAATTTTCCATTGTTGTCTCTCCTATGAAATGCATTTGGCAAGAGGCTACATACGAAAACTGGGTTTTTATTGCTTGACTTGCTTTCGCTAAGCACATACTTCGGTGGTTTGTAGAATTAGTGAAAACGCAAAGAAGAGGGGAAACAGAAGGAGAAACGCATTTGGCAGTCTAAATCAAATAAGGTTGTGGGGGAAACTTCTGGTAATAATGAAGAAGTGGCTATTGAGAAATGAAATGCAGTGGATAAAGAAAAACGACCTAAGGTGCAAGTTATAGTAGAGGAAGAAGATAAAGTAGTGGAGAATTGTACTGAGTATAATAAGAGGATTAAAAACAATGATGCTGAGAAACCCCAAACTGATGTTCAGAATTCGGGGGGAGGAAGAAACCAGGTTGATGAAAATCTTGCTAGAAAACCGATAACTATGGGTGTTGATCAAATTGAAGCCAGCAATAAGGATCAGAAAACAGGCTCAGATGCAAGAAATCATGTTCAAGAAGACAATAGTGACGATGGAAGTCAATATGAGACCAGAGATGAAGAGTGTGAGGAGATTTGGCATGATGAAGAAGATGAAGATCAGGGGAATTTTGATAAATCAATAGATGTTACTCACATGGTGCAAACAGAGGATTGTCCTAGTGAACTGACTACACTAGGGATGAACAGAGGTCCGGGCATTGAACATTGCCAAAAAGATTTAGATGTGGGTGATTCCTCGACTAGGTGAAATATCGTTGGTTATGGGCAAAGATAAAGCCTATGAATTAGAAGGAGATGCTCATGTGGCTGTCGGAATAGAAAAATTAAAGGATGACAAGACGGTGAGAAAGTCCCAATGGGTTCATATGCGATCTAAAAATTGAATTTATGATTGATACAATTTTTTACTGGAATGTCCAAGGGCTGGGATGATCTAGGAAAAGGTTGAAATTGTTGCTAAACAGGAATAAGGTTGCTCTTATGGCAATTGCTAAACCATTTGTTAGAGAACAACATATGGTGAATCTTGAGAAATTTTTGAATTTTAATTTTTTTCAAGTCGAATGAGGATGAAGGTGGTAAATTATGGATATTTTGGAAGGAGCAAGATGCTTTTGAGGTACTGTTTTGCACCTCCCAATATGTTTCTGGTTGATATGTTTTGGCTAATCAACGTATTCTTGTTAGTTTTATTTATGCTAAATGTACTTATGTTGAAAGAAGAGAGCTTTGGAAAGAATTGGAAGAGAGGCATATTACTAATCATCCTTGGGTGGTCATGGGTGATTTTAATGCTATTCGCTCAAATTCGGAAATGATTGGTAGAAGCCCACGACCTTTGATTTCTATGACCGAATTTAATGAGTGTCTAGACCGTTGTGGGTTACTTGAAGCCACTAGTAGTGGTCATTTTATATCATGGTGTAATGGACATGCAGGAGCTTTGAGAAGTTGGGCTAAATTAGATAGAGTGGTTATCAATAATTCTTTTTCCACTCACTTTATGATGGCAAAGGTTGAGTTTTTTAACAGAAAATCGTTTGATCATTGCCCTATGTTATTATATCTGGAGACACCTTTTTCTTCTTATGGACCAGCCCCTGTTTGGTTTATGAATATGTGGTGCTCGCATGATAATTTCTTGTCTTGTGTGAAGGAGGCTTGGAACCATCCAGATTCAACTCATGGCCTATTGAAATTTGCTATTTGACTGAAACATGCTAAATTAGCCTTTAGGGGTTGGAATAAAAATGTTTTTGGTAGAGTACAAGAGAACATTTGAGTACTGGAGGAAAGAGTAGAATATCTAGATAATAATTTGCAAACTGAGTATTCATAGGAGATTGAAGATGATTATCTAGCTACGAAAATTGAACTTGAAGCTTGGGAAAAAAGAGAAGCTATATAGTTGGGTCAAATTACTAAGAAAAAATGGATGACAGAAGGCGACCAAAATACCAATTTTTTCCACTTTGTTGTTAGTTAGAGATGGAAGAGGAGTCACGTCTCTAAGATGGTGCTATTGGATGGTCGAGTTTTGAATAATGCTGAAGAAATTCATGAGGCAGCTTCATATTTCTATAGGGGTTTTCTAACAGAGCTGAGTGGTGTAGAGAGATGTGATCTATCAGATACTCTTGATAGAGTGATTTCGGAGGAGGATAATGTGATGCTATGCAGTGAGAAATGAGAGGAAGAAATCAGAGATGCTGTTTTTTCTATTCTGAAACAAAGCAGCCCGGATTCTAATGGCTTTGGTTCGGATTTTTTTATGACTTACTGGGATATTGTCAAGGAAGATGTGGTGGAGGAAGCTAGATATTTTTTCAGTGGTTCGATACTTCCTAGGTTCTATTCTTCCTCTTTTATTGTATTAATCCTGAAGGTGCTTGATCTTTCGAGTTTTGATAAATTTAGACCCATCAGTTTTTGCTCAGTGGCGTATAAGATTTTTTCTAAAATCATTGTAAGTCAGTTGACTCGAGTTATTCATAAGTTGGTCTTTCATGAACAAGGTACTTTTGTTCCAAAGCGTATTATTTTTGAAAATATTTCGCTTGCACAGGAAATGGTTCAATCTCTAAATAAAAAAACTGTGGGACGAAATATGATGTTGAAAATCAACATGGCTAAAACATATGATAAAGTTGATTGGGGCTTTCTTTTGGAGGTGTTGCAAGCCTTTGGCTTCTCTAATAATTTTTGTAAGTTCATTAAAGTTTGTGTGAAGTCCTTGTAGTTTTCAGTGATGATGAATGAGACATATAAAGGTTATTTCCAAGCGTCTAGGGGATTAAGGCAAGGGAATCGGCTATCACCTTATTTGTTTATTGTGATGGAGGAAGTCCTCACTAGACTTCTTAAGAAGAATTTTGCCACAAGTTGGATTGGGACTTCTTCACACCCTGTTAGGGATCCTTTGGTTTTGCACTTATTATGTGTTGATGATCTGTTGATTTTTGCTAATGGAAGGAAAAAATCCATTAAATCCCTAGTGGACACTTTGGCTACCTATGAAAAATAGTCGGGACAGGGAATTAGTAAAGAGAAGTTAGCCCTTTTCATGTTTACTCTGATCAATACTCCATGTAATCATGGTTTTGTTAAGGATTACGTGGTTCAAGGAAGGTAAATTTTCGGTGATGTACTTGGGTGTACCTTTGATTCTGGGAAGGTTGATGGCTCGTATAATGGAACATTTGGTTGAAAAAATCCAAAAAAGAGTTGCAGGATGGAAGTTCAAACTACTCTCACAAGGCAGCCGTTTAATATTATTGAGACATATCATATCTATCATGCCCATTCACTTAATATCAATATTGAACATTCCGATGATGACCATATCATGTATTAATTTCATAATGACGAATTTTCTATAAGGTGAAGCTGATGGAAAGAGGAAGGTGCACTAGCAATCTTGGCCGAAGGTTTGTAAACCCACTAAAGTGGGGGGTTTGTGACTCGGTCTCAAATGTGTTCTTCCAAGTGTATAAGTGTCAAGTTGTATCAAGGATAAATCCATGATCGTATTCCATAGAGACAAATGGTTATTAAAGCATTTGTGAGATTTTTGTTGTAAAAGATGTATCGACTATAAAGATGAAAATAAATGTGAATCTATGTTTCTAAAATCATCAAGAACCAAGAAATTTAAGGAAAAAAAGTGTAGAAGTTGAATTAAACTTGTAAGAAACAATAAAACAAACAATTGGGATGCAATTTTTGCCCATTTCTAATTTGAAGTTGGATTTTCTTCTAATTTCATCTTCTCTCAACCATGCTCTCATTCCTAGAAGTCATGGTTGGTTAATAAAACAATAAGCTTACTTTTCAATATAATCAAGGTGCTTGACAGATTTTATAACAAGAGTAAAAGTGAAAGAAGGCCATCAAAATCTTGTTACAAGTTCAAGCATCAATCGTATCTTTATGTTTACGACTGATCAAGTTTAAGAACATAGAATTTTAATACTTCCCATAGGCAAAATGAAATACAGCAGAATGAAATACGATCTATCAAGTTAATCATTCAAAATTCCATAACCTTGAAAAAAATCGAATCCAAAATACTCATAAGCTACTCATTGAATCCCAAGTTAAAAATCTAGCCTATCAATACTAAATTAGCAAAATGCCTAAAAATGATGAACCCTAACATTTCAAGTTGAATATTCTCTCTAAACATTTCCGCATCTATTGAAAACTGAAGTAAAAATAATCAAGAGACAAGTCAATAAAAGAAATAAAACAAGAAGAAGCTACTGCACAGAAAATAATCAAAATGTCAAAAATTGTTGACCTCTTGCCGGTCTGGAAAAACATAAACGTAAACCACACCGAATAAAATAAAGACCAGCCGACCTAGTCCCTGGGGTCTGGAACCAGTAAACGTAAAAACTAAAAGCAGGGAAAAAAAAAGCGTTCGAGAGAGTTCCGTCCCTGGTTTGCCGTCTCCCTACAAGAACTAAAAAATAAGTAATGAAAAAAAAGTAACCTGCCGCCTCCAAAAGGTCTTGACGAAAACTCAGAAAAAGAATAATAAAATGCAAACCGACCTTTAGCCTAGGGCTATACAGGAACCAATCCCGCCAACCGCCACCGACGCCAACCAACTGCCACTGCACAGAATCGGCCGAAACCTGCATGGGAACCGATCGGCCGTCAGTGTTATTTATGTAAAACCGTAGACGGTCGGTTCGATGGCGGTTCAACCCTCCTAAAAACCGCTGAACTGGCCAACTATTTATATTTATATTTTTTTAATAATATACTTATCTAAAACGGCGCCGTTTCACTCATTTAAGTGGAACGACGCCGTTTAAAGCCTGTGTATTAAAAACATAACTTAATGAAACGACGTCGTTTCATTCTAGGGTTAAACAGCCCTTTTGCTTTCAGACTCTCTCGACTCTCACTTTCAATTTTTCAAACATTCTTCTAGGGGTGTAAATTTTAACTGGAAAACCGAACCGGTTGTGCCGGTTTTAAACCGGTCCGGTCCGGAAACGGTTTCATAAAATGAAAAACCGGCCAGAACCGGTTTAGCTTCGGTTCCGGTCATTTTTAGACCGGACCGGACCGGTACTATTTAATATGTGTATATTTTTTATTTATTTAATGTTATATATTATATATTTTATGTTATATATAATTTTTATATATAATATATAATAATATAAATTATAACTAAATATAAGATAGTGTTATTTTAATTTATAAAATAAAAGTTTAATCTTAAACTTGAAAATTTAATTGATCATATGTTTTAAATATATAATATTATAAATATATATTATTTATTAATAATATTTTATCATAGATTCATAAGAAGTAAGAACCAGAAAAAAAGAAAAAAAGAAAATCACTCAAATATTATTACTAAATTTTAATGGTCTAATACACTTAAAACTCTTTCTATTTTAATTTTATAAGTACATAAGACATTAGTAGATAAATATAAATTATATATATTAGCATATAATTTATATAAAGCTATACCAAAGCTATACTAATAGCATAATTTTTTCACATAACAATTTTTTTTTTACATAGCAGTCTTTTTATATAGTAGTTTTTTTTTAAGTAGAATTTTTTGGCAGTTTTTTTTTTATAAACAGATTTTTTTATAATAAATATATATTTAATTAAAACCGAACTGGAAACTGGTAAAACCGGAGTACCGGTTTAGGAGGGTAACCGGTGCGTAATCGGTTTTGAAAAATGTAAAATCGGTGCCTACCGGTTCAGTCCTAAATTTTGACTGAAACCAGACCAGTTACACTCCTACACTCTTCTTCGAGTTCTAGCCGCCTCACCCTCACCCTCACCCTCACAGTCACTGAACTGGTCGACTCACTCTCAAGGCATCACTCCCAGCGACAAACAACGCACCTCGCCGTCAAATTTTGTTCCTCACGAAGTGCAACGCTGCACCTCACCGGCTCGCCGCTCACCCCCACGGCAAGATTACCTTTTATTGTCTATTTTAATTTCATTTTTTCTATTTTGTATTTTGTAGTCCAGTTTAACAAAGTATTTTAATTTCTATTTATTATAACTACTAATTATAATTTGTGTTTATATAAAATTATAATTCTAACATTTTAATTTGCACTAGACAGTGGACAGTTTGACATTCCTTTTAATTTATTATCATATTATTTGACATATTTGTTGTCTAAATAATTAATTGTGTATTGTGTATGGACACTGGACAGGGATATTCAAGTTTTGAATCCACGTAGTAATACTGTGAAGCCTAATCCGAGACTTATTGAATCTGAATTCACTGTGAGTATTCTGTATTCCTGTTAGATTAAAATCAAATGGTTTGGTTGTGAATTAAATTTTTAATATGGTGGAATGTGGCATTTGCTGAATTAATATAATGTGGATTGTGGAATGTGGCATTTGGAAATTTGCTGTTTTGAATCTGTGAGCCAGTGAAGTTATTTATCAAAAAAAAAATCTGTGAGCCAGTGAGGTTGATGACTGATGAGTGATCCAAAATATAGATTAGAGTCTTAGACTTATGATGTTTGCCATGTTGCAAAATAGCTGTTGTGTAATTGACAAATTGTGTTGGTTTTTTTTTTAATTGTTGTGTAATCAGTCATGACGTGATGTATATGATTTTTCACATGGTAGATGGATTCTTCGTCAAATCTAATCGATCTTGATTCGAACTCCCAAACAATTAATTTGAAAGAGACTCAAACACCAAGACCCCCAAGTGGCCCTAATAGTAATAATTGTCCATTTCCTAAGAAACGGAAGGAAAAAATCTATCAATTGTTTGGGACCATTTTACAAAAATTGAGGGTTATGTGGTAGATGATCTTAAAGCCAAGTGTAATTATTGTGGCAAAATATATGCTTGCCACTCTAAGAGGAACGAAACTTCAACCATACAAAACCATCTACCTTCATGTCCTAAAAATCCTCATAAACGTGGGCCATTGGATAAATACCAAAAAACATTGGCAGGTGAGGCAACTTCGAAGGGAGTTGGAGAGAGTGAGAGTGTCTTAAGGAATCTTATTATCCACAAATATAGTAAAGAGGTTATGAGGTTGGCACTTGCAGAAATGGTAATTATTGATAAATTATCATTTAGAATTGTTGAAGGGTAAGGATTTAAGAAGATGGTTTGATTGCTTGAACCTAGATTTAAGGTGCCATGTCGAGTAACGAATGCAAGAGATTGTATGAAACTATTTTCATCTGAAAATGCCAAACTTAAGAAGTTGTTTAAGGATGGGGGAATGAGGATTTCATTAACTACTGATACGTGAACATCGGTACAAAATCTGAATTATATATGCCTAACTGCTCATTTCATTGATAGTGATTGGAAATTGCAAAAGAAAATCATTAATTTTTGTTTAATCCCTAACCATCATGGGGATACTATTGAAAAATATATTGAATCGTGCCTTCTTCATTGGGATATTGATAAGATATTTACTGTTACTGTTGATAATGATAACTCAAATGATACTACAATTTCATATTTGAAACATTTTTTTACGGGAAATATGTTGAGGGGAAAGTATATGCACATGAGATGTTGTGCTCATATTCTGAACCTTGTCGTGAATGAGGGTTTTAAGGAGTGTAATGACGCCATTACAATGATTAGAATTGCGGTTAGATATGTGCGCTCCTCCCCTGCAAGGTTATATAAGTTTAAGAGATGTGCAGAAAAAGAGAAAATTGATAGTAAAAAAATGTTGTCCCTTGATGTGCAAACCCGATGGAATTCAACTTAAATAATGTTCGAGGCGGCTGAAAAATTTGAGAAGGCTTTCAGGCGGATGGAGAGTGAGGATCACAATTTTCTCTCTTACTTTAAGGATGGAAACATTGGGCCTCCTAGAGCTAAGGAGTGGGAGACAATGCGGGTATTTGTAAAATTTTTGAAAATGTTTTATGATACCACTTGTAGATTTTCTGGGTCTTTGTATGTCACAGCAAATACCAGTTTTTTGGAGATTTGTATGCTTCAAAAAGAGTTGGTTAGGCTGAGTGAAAGTGATAATAATTGTTTGATGAATATGGCTGTGAGCATGAGAATTAAATATGATAAGTATTGGGGTTCATTGGATAGGATGAACTTGATGTTGTTGATTGCAGTTGTACTTGATCCACGTAGTAAGTTGGGGCTTCTTACTTTCCACATGAAAAAAATTTATGATGAGTGTCAGGCTGAAAAGTTGGTGTCGAATGTGAAACAGTTATTATCAGATTTGTATGCGGAGTATAATGATGCGTTCGGTTCTAACTCGGTTAACTCGACTGAACATGTTCCCCCTCTGCCATCTACATTCACAAAAGTTGGTGAAGACAATCATGAATCACAATTTTTTTATGAGTGGTTGCTAGCATCAAGTGCCTCTGGATCTACATTTGCCAAAACAGAGATTGACCGGTATTTTTCATATGCTTGTGAGGCATTCACCCAGTCTTTTGACTTGTTGAACTAGTGGAAAGTTAATGAGCCTAATTATCCTATTCTTACGAGGATTGCATGAGACTTATTGCCCATGCCTGTTTCCACGGTTGCATCAGAATCAGCATTTAGTACAGGGGTCGTGTACTTGATCCTTTCTGGAGTTCATTGGCTCCGAGAACTGTTGAAACACTTATTTGTACTCAGAATTGGTTGCGACATCCATCAACCCCAATTGATATTCGAGAGGCCATGGATAATGTTGAAAGCTTTGTAGTAGAATCTGGTAATATTTTTCTCATTCAATTTAGTATTTACATATTCATTTAATTTATAATTTAATTTAATTCTTTTTCATTATCCTAATTTATTAATATTGATTATTTGATGTTTTTCTATATAGAGTTAGGAGCATCGTGCATCACAACTATTGATGACTGAAGAGTCGAATACTGCATTGGACATCTATTTGGAATCTTGAAGACTTGAAGAATGAAGATTTCTCTCGTATTTTAAGACAATCTGGAATCTATATTTAGAACAATTGTTACTTATCTGCTTAAGGCAATTTGGTTTTGTTTGTAATGTGTATTAAACATTTAGTGGAGTTTTTTATTTATTTACTTTTAGCTAAGTAGTAATTAGTATATAAGTAGTATTAGTAGTTAGTTATTTGTTACTAGTAGTATAAATGACATTAAAATAAAAATGAAATTGAATATTTAAATTTAATTTTAAAATTTTAGCAAATAAAAACCCACAAATGTTGATGATCTTAACTAATGAATTGAGCTCAAAAAGAGGATGAATTGGGCTTTAAAAATGCCCAAAAGGAATGGCCCAAACTGCATAGAACCGACCGTAAACCGGACCGCTTGGTTTTACCCCCCTCACACAGTCGGTTTCGGCCGGTTTCTATGCTTTTGCAAGATCGGCCGGTCAGTTGCAGTTTCTCTACTAAACCGAACTGTACAGTTGATTTTTCACCTCTACTTTAGCCCTTCTCTCTAGTGAGGTAAAAATAAGCAAAAGTAAAAAATAAAAACTGAGATATCCTCCCTCCAACCGACCGACTGTAACTTAGTAAAACCAAAAGCATGTAAAGCCCGATATGAATCTGCTTCTCTGCTGAGGACCCGTGTGAGTCCATGCATTCCAACCATCCCAGCATTCCTCTATCCATGGGTGATGCTTTGCTGTGCTTGTGTGATTGGCTGGCTCCAGGTGTGCGTGAGTTGCTCTTGCCGCCTTTGCTGGTTTTGGTTCTAGCACATTGCTCTCCTGCTATACGCGTGTGTGAGTCTACATTTTTCATCTTTTGGATGTTATCTTTGCTGTGTTTTGCCTAAACTATTTATGTTATGAGAGGAATAAAATTAGAATATTTATTTTCATGTGAAATAATTATATTATAAATCTTTTTAAGTATAAAAATATCAAAATTTATCATTTAATTTAAATATTATAATTTACTATATAATTAAGTATTTAAATTAATTTTAATTAAATAATTTATCCACTTAAATAATTTAATCATATAGTTTTAGTACCTCGTCAGTTTGGGTCTGAGAGATCTTAAAGAAATTGAACGACCCTTGCATGTGAAATTTACTTTCCGGCTTCTAACTACAAATAGTTTATGGGCTGAATTTTTTAAAGTTAAATATACGAGAAATGGCCATGTTGTGAGGCATGTTGGAAGACCACCAGGCTAGCTAGCTAGGGAGGTTCATTTCTCAACGTACATTTTGCGCTGCATGTATAAATTAAAGTCGGGGAGAATGCAAGCAAGCAATATTATTGGTTTGTTTTTATCGTGCAGGACCATTCAAAATTAATGGAGAAGAAAAAAATCTTATCTTTGGGGAATGATTATTGATCATATATTATCTGTTTGGCTTGTATCTGACATCCACCATCGTCACCACATGTATACAATTCTCTTTATATCCATCGTATACATGATTCTATTTCTATTGGGCCACTTTTACTAATATTTATTATCATGATGATCCACCTTATATAAAATGCGCTTCAATTTTTACATTATATATACTCATCAAAGGGTGGCACTACAGCCACATTTGTTGGAAGTTACTCCTAGTTATTTTGATGTGTATATATATATATTTTATAATATTTTTTTAAAGAAATTTATAATATTATTAAAAAATACTTCTAAAATTAAAAAAATAAAATAAAATGCCAACAATAGCTCCCGCTCGAATCGATAAGACTAGCATTATTCATATATACTCAAATAATTTTTTACTTTTAATATTATTCAGAGCCACCCAAATTATTTAAGATGAGACGGAGGATGTGAATAATATTGGTCCGACACAAAATATGGAAATAAAATTACGGTGAGTAAGGTATTTTTACAGTTAGAAATACTTTAAATTTGGATCTCAAATTTGTATCTTGAATGTAATTTTTTTATTTAATAATTAAAAAAATATTTTTGTAGAGATGTGAAATTTTTTATTTTTAAAATTATAAAAAAATAAATTAAAAAAATTTCACCTTATTCAATGGGTTGTCGGGTTACATCCCTTTAGCCCTACTCTTTTGCAGTTGATATTTCTCGACATTTCGTGTCAAATCTGGTTATTCATTCCGCTTGCAGCCCTGGCCCCTACCTCTAATTACATTTTCGGAAGCGGGAATGTCACGTCAATACTTAATTATTTAAGTATTGACATCCAGCTATATATAAGAAGAGAATGACGGTAGAATCTGATTAATCTTGCAATGGTTTCGAGAAGAACAAGACTTGTAGAAGATCAAGACGTGTCCTTTGGGAGCATATATACTTGTCTTTTAGGATATTCTGAGTGTCAACATTGCTCTTTACGTTTAATACAAAATGAGACGTCAATTTTGTTCCCAACTTATCGTCCCGCTTGAATTATTGCAATAATTGATGTCCACAGGAGAACAAAAATTCCTATTATATTTTAAAAATAATTCTATCCATGGATTTCTTTTTATAATTTTGTGAAAGAAGAAGTAGACATGCATATATATATATATATATATACGCATTCTCGCGAATGGTATGACATATCAGGGTCGGGCCCAAATACCCGTTTCTTCAGAAAAGCTTTTCGGGTTGGCTATTCTATTACTTGGCCAGCCAAACGAAGTAGCTATAAATAGGGTCAAGTCGGAAGAGTAGTTTTTGGATCGGGTTCGGGTAAACGGTCCAATCACCGCATAAAAATCGTTAACAAAGAGCATTTTTTTCGAAAACATAAAATCAAATCTATTTTTAAAGATTAAGATTGTGTTTTGGTAATAAGATAATCTCAAATATTATGTAAATAATAAGAAAAAATAATAATAAAATAAATAACAATAATATAAAATAATAAAAATAAATAGTAATAAAATAATAAGAAAAGTTATATACAACAGTCTCATAATTTTTCACATTATTAAAAAATATAATTTTACTATTTTATTCTTTTTTATTTTATATTTTAAAAATAATGATGTGTTAGATGTGAAGCTACTATATAGCATGCCTCAAATAATAAATTATAGCTTGAGAACACACCACTCAAATGGCTTGTATGGTTTGGTAATAAAAAAATTTTATTTCAAATTCAAAATTATCATCTTATCATTATAATTTTTTCAAATCTCTATATAAAATATAATAAATAATTTAATTTTTTTTAATTTTTTTAAATTATAAAATAATAATAATATTTATTTTAAATTCAAAATTTTCATCCTAGACAACCACACAAAATTTATTTCTTAAAAATGGAGAAAGATATAACATGGAAAGTCCCTCGTATATGTCAGAAACACGTGGATGCCCATCCATAACATCAAGTTAGGCCCTCAAGCACGTTTCCAGCAGATGATTGGTAGTTTTCTGTCTTTTGAACAAGTTGATGATCATGTGACAACCCCCATCTCCACAACCGTTGGATTTTTTTGGGTTTCCAATGTACAAGTCATGGATGTCATTTGTTTGATTATATAATGACTTTTCATGCCAGATTCCTCTCGAGAAGTCAATTCCAGGATTGAAATTTTAGACTCGACAAACCCATCATTTCTGTGTCAAAATAATTAAGATAAATGTTAAATAAAATATTATTTTTTAATAATATTTAGATATCATGTACTATATTTATTTTACCAAACATTGTCAATCCAAAATGAAAGAAAGTTAGGAATTGAGAAGAACTGAAAAAGACTTTACGAGAAAACCGAGAGAGAGAGAGAGAGGTGATGTAGAGGGTTTAAGAAACGTACAATTTAAAACCGAAAAAGCCCTTTAGGCTTTGAGTTTCAAAAAAATTTATTTACGAAAAATCTATTTGAGTTTACTGTTAATTATAAAATTATCATTCACTTTTAATTTTATTTCGAAAGAATTTTATATACCGGATAAAAGTATTGAAAATTGGTCGATATTGATTGAAATGATATGTATTTCAATTAGTAATCAATTAGTAATTGAAATACCTATCCCTCTTTTGAAAAAAAAAAAAAATGGATGCAAAATCAATTAGTAATCATTTACTGCATTAATTTCTACAATTTAGAATCAAGAACATAATTTATTTTCCGAACATATATAAATATATCTTACATGACCTTCGATCAAGATCAAATCTTTCGCGCAATGCGTGCGTGCATGCATGTCATTAGTTTTTCAAGTAATGAAAATTAAGCACATCGGTTTCGAGTGCAAAAGGAAATAAAGAAACTACCAACTCGTCATCCCGACTTGTTCACCGATATGTTGGATCAACGACGTCACATTCAAGTAAGAAGATCCACCTTCTTCGACAGCCCTCTTAGCCATTCCTTCAAGCGCTCTTGCTCTCTTTCTTCTCTCTTTTCCTTCCTCTCCTTCATCCATCAAACTCTCTATGGCCTTCTTTACATCCTCTCTCTTCACCAACACCCTGCCCTTATCTTCTTCTTCTTCCCCCCAGTGCACACACGCCCCAACTCCCACTCTCACACCAATCCCCAATACTTGGACGATTAACTTCTCATTGTAGAACTGCTCCGCAAACATCGGCCATGTTATCATGGGCACCCCGGCACTTACTCCTTCTAGCGTGGAGTTCCAACCACAATGCGTCATGAATCCTCCAATGCCTGGATGGCACAATATTAGCACTTGCGGTGCCCATCCTCTTATTATAAGGCCCCTCCCTTCAATCCTCTCTTCAATCTTTTCTTCTACCAGCCATTTCTCTAACTCTGTAGAGTAATCTCCTTCTCTAATAACCCAAATGAATGGACAGTTGGATGCTTCTAAGCCCAAAGCAAGCTCCACTAGTTGTGAAGCTGTCAAGTTACATAGACTACCAAAACAAACGTAAATGACAGAGGCGGGCTCCATCGAGTCGAGCCACCTCAAGCACTCGTGCTCATCAATACATGAGGGCTTGTTTCCCCTGTCAAACTTATCTGATACCGCCTTGTTACATAGAGACAGGGGTCCGATGCACCAAATCTTCTTAACCACTTTCTGATATTCTTTCACGTACCTTGGCTCTAACTCTTCAAAAGTGTTCACCGCTATCCCTTGTGCCGAAAGCTCTGCCTCTATGAACTGGTCGATGAGGTGACTCCATTCATCCGAATTTTCTTTCATTGGTTCAGGCAGCTGGGCTTTAGTGAGTTCAATTCTATCTGGCATGTCGGGCACCAGAAATGACTCCGAGTCAGATGTGACTCTCTCGAGCACCTTGGAGCGAGATATGTTATGACTGCACAAGCGTGCGAAGCAAGATATTCCATGGAAGACAAGCCTTGGAATCTTAAACTTGAGAGCAACATCTGACGTCCAAGGAAGGCAAATGTCAGAAATAATGCAGCTGGGACAGGATGCCAACTCCCCCAGCCACTTTTCTAGTGGTTTTTGCAGCATGTTGCTTGCTTCAAAAAACTGTGGTATTAAGTCCGGAGAAGGGAGGATGTCCATGTTTTCGCATCCTTCCGGCAACCCAGCTTCTTGGCAAGGAAAGCGTAGTGAAACAAACTCGAGGTTGAGGTTCAAGGCATTTGCGTGATCAAGAATTTTGTTGAACCGGGCCGCATTCTGGGGTGTTAGGATAAGGGTAACTTTTATGCCACGGTGTGCAAGTAGTTTGGCCATATCTGCGAAGGGAATGAGATGGCTTTGGGACATTAGCGGAAGGAGGAGGAAGTGAAGCTGGGGAAGTTGGGAGCCCATGGCTGAAAGAATATTGACGAGTAGAGAAAAGAATGAGTTGAGCTGCGTTTTAAAAAACAGTTGGGAGTGGAGTCGTGTTGTTTGCAAAACCACGTACCGATGAGTAAGCAGCTTGTCATCTCGAATTAAATATATAAAATATTTGGTATGAAATAATGAGTAATAATTTGTTTGTAAACATTTTTTTTAAATTAAATATATAAAATATGTAATACGAGTAAATGCTATGCAGCCCGCTCTAGTGGGCTGCAAAAAAGATTTAAAAAAAAAAAAATTTTTTTATTTAATGATAAAGTAAGTGTTTTTGAATGATGTTGTAAATTTTTTTTTTTTAAAAAATTATTTAATAATATTAAAAAAATACATCTAAATAAATATGAAAAAAAATATTTTTTATTTTACACTAACGATAGCTCCCAGCTGGTAACCGTAGCATTGTCCTTTTAAGCATCGTCCTTTCCGTCGTGACGGTGTCCATCCAATTGGATCCATCCAGTTTCTGCCGGCCAATTGGGTCTTTCTTGTACTCTTGTGTCCACCAAGTCAAAGTGCGTTCCAAGTGAAATGCAGAGGCAAAGGATCTACTTTCACGTTGTCCCATATGAATGGTCGGATATTGTAATTAAAGAAATGGAAATTGCAAGGGCAATTGATCAGAAAAAAGTCGGGTGCAAATATATATAATTTTGTAAATAATAATAAGAGAGTTTATAAACAGTAATAAAATAGTTTAAGTTGAATATTTTTAATATTTTGATAAAAGAGAAAAAAAATGTTGAATAAAAAATATCATAAAATTAAAATATTATTATAATATAATTTTATAGTATTATTTTTATTTAAAAATTTGAAAATATTAAATTATTTTTTATTTTTATTTAAAAATTTAAAAAATTTGTATTAATTAATTAAAAAATATTTATATTTGAATTATGTTTAGAGATAAGATAAGATGAAAATTTTGAAATAAAATATATTTCCAAACAAACTTGCGAGGGATTGCTGTATTTTTGGCTCCATACATGAATGTGAAGGCCGTCATCTCGTGGACAGGTGATGATGTGTACGTAGACATTACGTGCATGTGATTCACCCTTATTTTAACAAGTTGGATGAAGTGGTCCTCAATATGTAACACGCACCGAAGGACCAATATATATTTATATATATTGATGAGTATCTACGTACGCATGAGGAATTTGATATTGATTGTTTCTACGGCAAGTACTGGTCATGTGCTACGCATAAAATTTATAAACATTAATAAAAGAGAACGAATACTGAAGAAGAAAGAAGATAAAATAAAAGGACTATATTAATCTAGTATCAGCTGGGTATTATGGCTTTGAAGATCATGTAAAGCCCGATCGAGTGGAAAATAAATTGGAGACCTACATTAATGGAAGTGGTGTGTCAGCTGTCACAAGTACAAGGGCATTTTGGCTGAGAGAATGGAGACCACTCACTATCGAAAATACCGGAAAAAATCTTATCAACATGTTCTCTGACAGCTTGGAATCTCTATAGCTCTTACCGTAGCACAAGCCTTTTGTGAAATTAAACATTGACTATAGTTACTTGGGTAACCCAAGGCAATTTGGACCTGTGGTGGGGGTGGGGTTGCTCGTGCTCTACTAGAAAGACTAGAGCTATGTGAAAGGCTACAAATCAACCAAGTGGAAGTGGAAAATGACTCCATGCTACTAATATCGAGGTGATGGAAGAGTAAGGGGGTGGTACCATGGTTAGTTTTGGAATATTGGGAACTGGTCATGAAGAATTGGACCAATGACGGAAGATTTATTCTACTCCAACATATTTTTATAGAGATCAACCACGTGGCGGACTCCTTGACAAAACAAAGGGTAATTGGCTGTGGGGGCATTTTCTTGAGGAACTCTGATCTACCGCAAGTTTCAGTTAGCATGTTGAAAATAGACAAGTTGAGTTTACCCGTCCTTAGCCTCAAATGAGGTTACTTATGTAAGTGTTGTGGATTATCCACAGAATACGGATAGAATGTAATCTTAAATATATCATACTTTGACCTTGTCAAAAGTGAATGTTGTTTTAATACGGTTTTCCTCTATTGTAAATAAAAGTTTTTCATCAATAAATTACATTTCTCTTTTTTTTTTTTAAAAAAAAAAAAAGACCCAATAACAATGTAGAAATAGTGCTATAATGCTATTTATTTCGAACATCCGTGTTCTGGTTGCATTACAAGCAATACTGCTTCTTAGGACCTGTTTGGGATTGTGTTAGGAGTCTTAAAAAGTGTTTAAATATTGTTAAACACTTTTTAATGAAAAAATTAGATCGTTTAGATGTTATATATTAAAACACTTTTAATTTCAAATAAGCTAAAAAGTACATTTGAGGAAAGCATTATTTTGATGTTTTTTTTTTTCCAAACGTATTTTTTCAGATAATGCGAAACGTAATTCAAATTTTAAAAAAACTATCAATAAATGAAAATATCTATACAATTTTAAGATAATTACAACTTTTAAACTTTTAAGAATATGATCATAATCTTTAAAAATTTAAATAGTCATCATTTTTTCCTTATAAAGTATTTTCTTAATTTGTTTCCAAATAAATGTAACATGTTTGAAAGTACTTTAAATATATAGTTATCAAACAATAAATAATTTTTTAATAGTAGAACTTATTACTTAAGTAATAAGTTATAAGTTCTAAAATTATAAATTATATTTCTCACCGGAATTTCAAACATGCACTTAGTTCTTGCCATTGTGCGCCGGTCTTCCAAAAATAGATGTTGTTTAACGTGGAAAATTTTTATTATTATTATTGGAAAACTAATTAATGTGTACCAAGATTTACAACAAATCGAGTATTTATACATTCAATTTTATAGTACGATATATATGGGTGAGTGCATTAATTAGTTGTTGACTATATATTAATTTTATTTTATTTTTGAAAAAAGTAAACTTGGATGATTTTCTGTAAAAGAACACTTGGAAGTGTGCTTAATGAAGCTTCTAATTTCAAGTTTCAACGACAGACAATAATAGTAATGTGGTCGAACCGATCAACCCAAGTAAAATGAGACATTAATGAGACATTCGAATACGTCTGCTAGCTAGGTTGATTCTATGCGTCCTGTTTGTTGATCTTGCATGATATCTTGAATTAGCTGTGTCATGTCCATGTGGGAAGAACCCCCATCTTCAACAGCTCTTTTTGCCATCTCTCCAAGCTCTCTGCCTCTTTTCCTCATCTCTTCTCTTCTCTCTCCTTCATCCATTAGCCTGTCAATGGCCCCCTTAACGTCTTCCTTCTTTACCAACACCCCCATCTTCTCCTCCTCACCCAACTGCAATGGGTCCTCCACCCCAACCTTCACACCAATTTTTAGTATCTGCACAAGTAGTTTCTCATTCATAAACTGGTCCCCAAAATGCGGCCATGTAACCATTGGCATCCCAGCGCATATTCCTTCTAGGCTTGAATTCCAACCGCAGTGCGTTAAAAACCCTCCAACCGAAGGATGTGATAAGATTAATAATTGCGGAGCCCAGCCTCGAATCAAAAGGCCTCGCCCTTTGATCCTTTCTTCAAATCCGTCTTCTAAAATCCACTTCTCCAATTCTTCCGAGTTTTTTGTTTCCCTTATGACCCAAATGAAGGGCTTGTTTGACTCTTCTAAGCCCAGCCCGAGCTCTACCAACTGCGAAGGTATAAGATTACAGACGCTTCCAAGGCAGGCATAGACAACAGAGCAGGGTTCCTGGGCATCAAGCCACGTCAAGCATTGGTGTTCTTCAATGGCGGAATTGTGACCTCTCTTTGCCTTATCCATGTTGTCTTCGTTGCAAAGCGAAACAGGACCAATGCACCAGACTTTTGCTTCTCTTGCCATCCTAATTCCTTCGACATACGCAGGCTCCATCTCTCGGAAAGTATTGACAATAACCCCGTATGAGGCTAGGTCGGCTGCTAACATTTGCTCGTTAAATTTGATCATCTCTGGATCCGTGGGCACAGATAGTTGAAATTTAGTGAATTCAAAATGATCGGGCAAGCCGGGCAAGACAAAGTACTCGGAGTCCGAGGATATGCCGTCGAGAACCATGCTGTGAAGGTGCGAGTTATGGAGGCACAAGAGAGTGAGGCAGTTTACTGTAGAGAATGGAAGTCTTGGGATATGAAACTTGCGAGCGACATCAGCTGTCCAAGGGAAGCTCATGTCGGAGATTATGCAGCTTGGCTGAGGTGCCAGCTTCTCAAGCAACTTCTCCACCGGCTGTTGTAGCAAGCTAGTTGAAGTCAAGAACTTAGTGGATAGTCCTAGTGAAAGAAGCGTGTCGACAGTGTCACACCCTTCTGGAATTCCTGCTTCTTGGCATGGAAACTGAAGTTGGATAACATGGATTTGGAGCCCAGATTCAATAGCGCGAGAAATGCTCGTTTCCAAACGAGCCACTTTAAGTGTAGCGATGACCATGGTGACAATAACACCACGCTGTGCCAGCATTTTGGCCAAGTCTATCATCGGAATCATGTGGCCTCGGGCTATTAAAGGAAACAAGATAAAGTGAAGTTGGTGGGGTTGAGAAGCCATGGATTCTGGGCTGGAACAAATTATGCCAGATGATGATGACGAGCTTCTATAATAATTACCTGAGTGTTTGTTATATAAGAAGATATTTAAACGCAGTAATGTTTAGTGCCACTTATAGTTATTGTGGTTATGACGCAACAGCTTACATAAGTTTTAATGGGTAAACACATTACATTTATATATATATATATAGAGAGAGAGAGAGAGAGAGAGAGAGAGAGAGAGAGAGAGAGAGAGAGAGAGAATTAATGATAATTCTCTTAAAAGGTTCAATTATTCATGTGTTAATTGGCTGATCAATCTGCATTTAATTATCAGGTGCGTTTAATTATTGGATCCAAGAAGGGATGGGCACTTGCACGCTTCATTACTCCTATTGGTTTCTGGAAAGAGTGTGAGTGTGCATGTTGGGTAAGGAATCAATGTCAGCTTTCCATTAATGCTAATAAAAAGTGTATAATTCAAACAAAATTTAAAAATATATATAGGAATATTGGAGTACTCCTTAATTTATACTAGAAGGAGTAGTTCCATATATTGCCACTAAACTGGCCTAGCCTCTCTTTTTCGAATGGTTTTAATATTTATAATAGTACTGTGACACTACTTCATGTATATGCATTCAGATTGGTAATGCATGCGATAAAATTCAAACAAAATCCACGGACCATTAATGGGGAGCCCCTTATTCTTTTTAGGCATCTACATATATATTAATAATAAAACTACTAGAAGGAATATTATAAGTACGTAATAATAGTGGAGTAAGTAACAGTAATATTTATAACAAGCTGGTCTTACGTTATTATTAATATATTATTAAATAAAAAAAGGGGTCTTACGTTATTGGTTTAACTGCAACTTGAACCTTATACGTACCTAACACAATATAGGAAGTCCAACTCTTCGGGCATTTGATTTGTGACCCTTTCATACAAACGTATTTGTAATTATAATTTGTCATCTTTAGCTAGCGTTTCTTGCAGAGTTGAAAAATAAATAAATAGTACTGATCTACTACGAACTTGTTCCTCGGAACAGTTGTAGATCCATATCATGTAAAGCTCCCTCCTAAGTAGTACTGTAGTTAAAAAAAAAAGTAGTGGTATTTCATGGCTGCATCAGCAAGCAATCCTGACGCTTTAATTAATTTATTTATACAGCCCAAACAACATCATCGAAATACAGGCACTGATCTCTTGATAACACACATGCATGATACAATATGGTTTGCGCTTACCTTTAGGAGATCGATCATACAGCTAACTAGCGCACAGACAAAGTTTCTTTTTATGTGTTGAACTTGGTTTGCTTCTTTGTCAGCTGCATGATATCTTCGACAAGTAGTGCCATGTTGAGGTAAGAAGATCCTCCCTCTTCAATCGCCCTCTTACCAATCTCTCCAACCTTTCCTACTCTTTCCCTTCTCTCCTCTTTCTTTCCCCTCACCCATCACCTTGTCGATGGCCTCCTTGACATTCTCCCTCTTCACCACTACCCCAAACTTCTCTTCTTCCCCCCATTCAATCAGCACGTTGGCTCCCACCCTCACACCAATTAATCTCTAAAACTTGCACAATAAACTTCTCATTATAGAACTGTTTTTCAAACAAAGGCCATGTTATCATTGGGATGCCACCGCAAATCCCTTCCAGCGTGGAATTCCAACCACAGTGTGTTATGAACCCACCTATTGCTGGATGGGATAATATTAGCAGCTGTGGTGCCCAACCCCGGATCAGCAAGCCTCTTCCTTTGACCCTTTCCTCAAACCCCTCCTCTAATAACCATTTTTCCGTCTCTTCCCTTCTGTACTCGCCTCGTATAACCCAAATAAATGGCTTGTTCGACACTTCCAAGCCCAAACCTAGCTCTACCAATTGCGGAGGTGTGAGACGATTAAGGCTTCCAAAACATGCATAAATTACTGTTCTCGGTGGCCATGAATCAAGCCACTTCAAGCACTGGGTTTCATCAATGGAGCCCTTCTTGCCTCTCTCAGCCATATCCAAGGTGTCCTTGTTGCATAGCGAAACAGGGCCAATACACCATATTTTTTCTCCTATTGTCTTCCGGTATTCCTGGACATATGCCGGTTCCAATTCCTCGCAACTGTTAACCAATACTCCATATGCTCCTCCTTCAGCTTCCCTAATCTTTTCTTGAATACTACTCATATGATCTTGCCGGTTCGAGTCGCGATTGAAGGATCGAGGAGGTAGCTGAGCTCTCGTGAATCCAATCTGATCTGGCAATCCGGGTACTGTAAAAAGCTCTGAATTGGAAAGTACTGTCTCGAAGACGTTGGACTTGTGTAAATTGTGAGAGCACACAAGATTGAAGCAATTTGTACTATCGAATAAGATTCTTGGAATGCCAAACTTGAAGGCGGTATCAGCCGTCCATGCAAGATTTCTATCAGATATGATGCAGCTTGGATGGGGCTTTAGCTCTTCGAACATGATGATCTGCTCCAGCTGTTGCTGCAACATGCTCGCCACTGTAACAAAATTCTTCACCGGGTTTGGCGAAGGAAGAGAATCTGTATTCTCGCATCCTTTTGGCAAGCCGGCCTGGCATATGGAAAATCAAGCTGCAGGATGCGGATGGATAGTCCAGATTTAAGGACACGATCAATGGGAGTACTGAATCTAATAGCATTGAGAGGTGTGGTGACTATAGTGACTACTACTTTGCGCTGGGCCAATATCTTGGCTATGTCTATCATAGGAATGAGATGGCCTGGGGACATCAAAGGTATCAATAAAAAATGAAGCTGGCCGGGATAAGACATTAATGTTGAATCCATTCTTGCAATTCATATAATTAATTGATGTTGATCAGCTTCGGGTGCCCGGTCTCTTTCTTGTTTGGGTTGTTTCTCGTATATCGTACTGCCTGTGACGTAAGAGCATACGGAGCCTTACGATACGTATGGTGACAGCTTATACAATTTACGTGATAGTCACATGGATAAGAATAGATGATGTATGAGATTTTATATTACTTTAAAATAAGAAGTTTATATTCTTTTTAAGGTTCTAATGAGACTCCAATTATATCATTGACTAGTCATTTGAGAGTATCGGTTATATGGTTTGTACTTTCTATTGAGGCATTATAAATGGTATCAAAGTCTATCTTAACTAGAAATGTAAAATTTAAACCATGCCACTTATAACAAAAAGACCTAATAAAGACGTCAGGAATTTAAAGATGAGAAATTGTGATATCCTATATAATAAGAATAAGAGTAAATAATATATGTGATCATAGATTATTTTAAAACGAGAAAATCTTACTCTTTTTAAAATTTTAATAAAATTTTAATTATATTATTGATTATTAATTAATCTTTTTAAAATAAAAATTATATAATTTGAACCTTTTATTAGAAGATTACAATTTACAACCATCATTATAATCGACGCCATCTGAACACGTACTGGCTTGTTCACTTTCAGACTCCTTTTTGTTTAGAGAGAGAATTGAATGTTGCATTTGAAGTCAATGAGCCATCGACTTTTTTATTTAGTGACGATTAAAAAAGGATTTATTGAGTACAGAAAATAATTTAACATAGAGGTAGGTGATGCATACGTAGCGTGTACGTACACGAAGTGAATGTATTTTACAGTTTTTTTTTTTTTTTATCCTAAGCAAACATATTATATATATAAAACAATAATGACTATTTACATAAATTATTTTATCTCATTTTATTATAACAATTTTTTTAACCTCACAAATAAACTATAATAAACAATTTAACTTTTTAAAATCTCAAAATAATAATAATATTAAAAAATTATATTTTAATAATATTTTATTCAATTTTTAATTTTCATCTAATCTCATCTATGTAATCAAATGAGATTTCAGAGTAAAAAGTGGGAGACTCCAACATTCATTCCAAACTAGCTTCAAAAAATAAAAAACTAAAAAAGATGATGAATTGGAGCCAATTAGATGGCCCCCATCCATTTCATACGTAAGGGTAGCCACTGTTGCCCAGATGATTAACACAAGAGGGGGGTGAATTAAATTGTATTAAAAAAAATAACAATTATAAATCAAATATATAATATAAAATATAAACCAAATATGAAATAACAATAAATATAAAGAGTAAGGGTAAGAGAGAAGCAAACTCAGCATGTTAACGAGGTTCAGCCCCACTGCCTACGTCCTTGCCTCAAGCTACCCCTTAAGGATTTCCAAATTCACTATTCAACCTCCTTCAGGTAGAGATAGAAACCTATTACACCTTTGAACAACACCGCTACAAAAGATCCGTGTAGAACACCCTCTATACTTGCAATCACCTTACACGTGGTGATTTAACTATTCCCCGTGTAGAATACTTTCTACACGCACAAGGGTTATACACACCCTTTTTCTGATACAAAAGCTGATAGTGGGTAGGTTATCAGAAAACACTCCTCAATGAGTGAAATAAGAACAATACAGCGCAAACTATATCTCTCAAAATGAATAAGGATTAAGGCTCAATGCTTAGAGAAGAGAGAATGAAAGCTTTGAATGAATGTTGTATGCTCTTGGTGTTGTAAATGTGAAGCTCTCAAATGATCTATTTATAGGCATATGAGACTTCATATTCAAATTTAAAAAGATTCACATGTCAAAGACAACATCATTCATTTTTTCAAAAAATTCAAATAAAAGGTTCTTCTTTTTCAATTGTCAAAGACAACATCATTCACTTTTTCAAAAAAAATCAAACCTAATCTTTTACTTTTGGCATATGACAAAATGAGCACACTTTCCTTTTCAAAAAATTCAAACCTAATCTTTTACTTTTTGCATATGACAAAAGGAGCACACTTTCCTTTTCAAAAAATTTAAACCTAATCTTTTACTTTTTGTATAAGTCTAAAATAGTATCAATCACTTTTGAAAATATTCAAATAAAACATGCACATGTGAAAGATGACAATCAATAATCTTTAATATTTTCAAAATTCAACCCTTTAATCAAGGCATGCACATGCAAAAGATGACAATCAATTATCTTTCAAAATTTTCAAATTTAATTTTCAAAAATATTCATGCACATGTGGAAAATGTATTTTAATGCTTTATGATAAAATATTAATTTTGAGCATTAATCCTAATTTCGAATTTTAAGAGATTTACAACATTACTCTATAACTTTAATGTGAACTTGTTTCCTTCTTGCTCATGCTTGGTTCTTTGATGTGCTTGATTCCATTGTGCGAACAACTTGAGCTTGAAACTCCTTTATTCTTTGAATTCATTTGTTATCATCAAAATCCATGTGTAGATTTATAATCACATGAAACTTGAAACCTTGAGTTCAACAATCTCCCCCTTTTTGATGATGACAAATACTTGATAGAACTTAAAACCTGTATTAATATTTAAGCTCCCCCTGAAAATATGCGTTAGTTTTTCAAGCAAAAGTATAAATATAATTCCAAGCATATATAACAAGTTTAGCAATTTAAACAATGTTAATGTTCTAGTCTAAAACTTCTCCCCCTTTTGGCATCATTAAAAGGATCGGCAGCAAATAAATAGACTAAAGAAAACAATGCATTTAATAGTCACTGTAGATAGTTGAAAAAGGAGCCGTCCGTGACCCGACAAATGCTGCAAAGACTCGAGGCCTAACTCTATTAATTTAGTGCGGCTAGATATTTAAATAATCGCCTGATGTTGTTGACAAACGTGATTGAAGGCTCTGAGTTGCTATAAAAAAATGATCATTTTCATCTATCGGATGCCAAAAAAATAATTGCTTCTTGACCTGAGTTCTGTTTTACCACAATGATAGAATGGCTGAGCAATTCTCTTCTACTAATGTTCCAGACTTGAATCAGGAACCCTTGACGCATCAATCATCAATCTTCTCTCCTGAGGCCGTCAATACCATGATAGGAGCAGTGAACCGTTTTTCTAGTAAGGCTGATTCTGAGATTATTGCAGAATCAAGAATGCTCAGTAGTCAATATGCTGCCTCTGTTACGATCTTGTCTCGAAAGTTAATGGTGAGGGTGAGTGAGATTGATCATCTTAACATGCAAATATCTGAGTTACGACAGAAGCTTGCTAATAAGGATAGTGAGAATAAAAGGCTAAAGTAAGAAAACCAAGAGTTGAAGATTGGTATGCTCATGATCTGCAACCACGAATAGAGGAGCTGGAACGAGAAAGGGTTCAGATACAAGGTCAACATCGGTAGATAACAGCAGAGGTTCATCGTTTACTAGAAAAATAGGGACAATCTACTGTTAATCTCGCTGGGTTAGTAAGAAAACTTTTGACAATGTGTGTCCAGCATATCTTGTATTTTTTTTTGACTAAATAAGATTTGAAGAGACAATAGTTTGTCTTATTCTTTATGTTATCTCTATAAAATCAGTCCTGAAGTTCATATAATCTGCATCAAGTTTTCTTCTCATATCTATAACTCATCTGCATTCCTTCAACATTCTCGTTTTAAGCCTTCTATTCTTTTCTCAATGGCTCATTCTTTTAACATTTCTCTAGATCCATCCATGAGGCATTCTGCATCTCAACCTCCTGTCCATTCTGCAGCTGCCATTGGTGCCATGTTGCAGCAAGAAAATAATAATCTGACTAATAAGTCAGATTCTGATGCTATTTATGACTTGGTGAGTCTTGGGACTCGCTACTCTTCCTCTATTGTTGCTTTTTCTCAGCGGCTACAAGCCAAAAATCACGAAGTTGAAAAGCTCAAAGAACAAATTGTTGTACTTCAACGAATTGTTCAAGAGTCTCACACAAGGGAAGGAATCATTCGGCAGAAGAATAAACAGTTGAAATCTTTATTAGATTCTTCATTCCGCTTGCCGGTTCCCATGGATAAGAATGACATGATATTGTATGAAGAGAATGAACGTCTCAAACATGAGGCTAAGAATCTCAAGTTTATGTAAAAGTATTTAAAAAATCTATCTTTATTTTTATTGACTCTGGTTTATCTTTTAAGAGATATTCATAGCATTCATCATACCTATTTCTCTTCTGATCATACATAATCTATCTTCTGGTAAAGGTTTTGTAAAAATATCTGCTAACTGATCGTGTGTGTTTGTGAACTCTAATATTATATCGCCTTTCTGCATATGATCTCGAAGAAAATGATACCTTATTTAAATATGTTTAGTTCTTGAATGTTGTATTGGGTTCTTTGAAAGATTTATAACACTTGTATTATCACATTTGATTGGAATGTGATTATACTTGAGTTTAAAATCTTCAAGTTGTTGCTTCATGTAGAGAAATTGAGCACAACAACTACTCGCAGCAACATATTCTGGCTCAGTAGTAGATAGTGCAACAGAATTTTATTTTTTACTAAACCAGGAAACTAATGCATGACCTAAGAAATGACATGCTCCACTAGTGCTTTTTCGATCTATTTTACAGCCAGCATAATCTGTATCTGTGTAACTGATTAGATCGAAAGATGTGTGCTTAGGGTACCATAACCCTAAGTTAATTGTACCACTAAGATATCTAAGAATGCGCTTAACTGTAATTAAATGTGATTCTTTTGAAGATGATTGAAAGCGTGCACATAAGCACACACTAAACATAATATCTGGTCTACTGGCTGTTAAATATAATAAGCTACCAATCATACCTCGATATATCTTCGAGTCAACTGGCTTACTGGATTCATCTTTATTAAGTTTAGTTGATGGGCTCATTGGTGTTCCAATTTTCTTAGCATTTTTTATCCCAAACTTCTTCAGTAATTCCTTAATATATTTTGATTGATTGATGAATGTCCCACTTTTTGCTTGCTTAATTTGCAATCCGAGAAAGAATGTAAGTTCTCCCATCATGCTCATCTCAAATTCTTCCTGCATAGTTTTAGCAAAAACTTGACACATATTTTCATTAGTAGTACCGAATATTATATCATCAAAATAAATCTGAATCAAAAGAATATCATCATTTTCATATTTAATGAAAAGAGTTGTGTCGATTTTTCCTCTTGAAAAACCTTTTTCAATCAAGAAACCACTAAGTCTTTCGTTTCAAGCTCTAGGAGCTTGTTTAAGTCCATATAGTGCTTTTGTGAGTTTGAAAACATGATTTGGGGAAATATGATTTTCAAAACCTGGAAGTTGCTCAACATATACCTCTTCATTTATAAAACCATTTAAGAAAGCACTTTTAACATCCATTTGAAAAAGTTTGAAATCTTTATAACAAGCATATGCAAGTAGCATTCGAATAGCTTCTAATCTTGTGACAGGTGCATATGTCTCATCATAATCGATTCCTTCTTCTTGATTAAAACCTTGGGCTACAAGTCGAGCCTTATTTCTAGTAATGACTCCGGACTCATCTTTCTTGTTTCTAAAAACCCATTTTGTTCCAATAATAGTATGATTTTTGGGTCTAGGAACAAGTGTCCAAACATCATTTCTTTCAAATTGATTCAACTCTTCTTGCATAGTTAGAATCCAAGATTCATCAAGAAGTGCGTCATCAATATTTTTGGGTTCAATTTGAGATAGAAAAGCAGTATGATTGCAAATATTTCTAAGAGATGATCGAGTACTTACACCTTGTGAAGGTTCTCCCAAAATTTGTTCCACTGGATGATCTTTCACAAATTTCCACTGTTTGGTTGCATCTTGTATTAAATTTTGATGATCTTTTCTGATGGCTCCATGTTGAACTTCCTCTATTGTTTTCTCTTCGTTGAGATTGAGACTTTCCGTATTATTTATACCTCCTGTTTTTTCATCAATAGATTTCTTGGAGAGTGAAGAATTAGATTCATCAAATACTACATGCATAGATTCTTGTACAGTCAAAGTCTTTTTATTGAATACTCTATAAGCTTTACTATTAGTAGAATACCCGAGAAAAATACCTTCATCAGATTTTGCATCAAATTTGCTTAAATTATCCCTGTCATTCAAAATAAAATATTTGCATCCAAATACATGAAAGTAACCAATGTTGAGCTTTTTCTCATTCCAAAACTCATAGGGGGTTTTATCTAACTTAGACCTTAGCATAACTCTCTTTATAACATAACATGCAATACTTACTTCGGCCCAAAAATAACTAGGCAAGTTGTTCTCATTGAGCATTGTTCTTGCCATCTCTTGAAGAGATCTATTTTTCCTCTCTACTACCCCCATTTTGTTGAAGAGTTCGAGGAGCAGAAAAATTATGCACAAAACCGTTTTCATCACAAAATGTTTCAATATTTTTATTAACAAACTCTTTTCCCCTATCATTTCGGATACTTGAAATAGTATAACCCTTTTCATTTTGAATTCTCTTGCATAACTTGGTAAATGCATTATGTGCCTCATCTTTATGAGCAAGAAAGATGACCCAAGTATATCTAGAGAAATCATCAACAATAACAAATGCATAATATTTTCCTCCTAGACTTGCAACTCTATTTGGTCCAAAAAGATCCATGTGTATCAGTTGCAATGGTCTAGTAGTGAAAATATGTTTCTTAGTTTTAAAAGAAGTTTTTGTTTGTTTACCAAATTGACATGCATCACAAATTTTATCTTTAAGAAAATATGTTTTTGGTAAACCTCTCACAAGATCATTTTTTGAAAGTTTGGAAATAAGTTCCATGTTGGCATGACCTAATCTTCTATGCCATAACCAACTAGTTTCATTTTGAGCTGAAAAGCAAATACAATCTTGTGAGGTAATTTCTTCAAAATCAATTGTATAAACATTATTATTTCTAAAAGTAATAAAACAAATATTACAATCATGATTATTCAAAATAATGCACTTATCCATTTTGAAAGTAACTGTAAATCCTTTATCACATAATTGACTTATGCTCAAAAGATTATGTTTTAGACCTTCAACAAGTAGAACATCTTCAATTATGAGAGAAGATTCATTACCAATTTTACCTATTCCCACGATCTTCCCTTTTGAGTTGTCTCCAAATGTCACGTGTCCTTCTTCTTTAGATCTAAGATCAAAAAACTTAGTCTTGTCTCCCGTCATGTGTCTTGAACATTCACTATCTAAAAACCATTTGTTTTTGCTTGTGAAAAACTTCATGCATACCTATAAAAACAATTAAAATGATTTTTCTTGGTACCCAAGTTCTTTGGGTCCTTTATTTATTAGTATTAGAAGAAACAAGATTTATAGGTACCCATATGGCCCTAATAGTCATTGTATGATTTCTTCTAATAGGACAAGTATGATAATTATGACCATTTCTATTACAAAAATTGCAAATAGCATGTGACATATATGAAAAACTTGAATGATTATAATAATATCCTTTTTTGACAAAATTATTTTTATGAAAAAAATTTTGAATATTAGTCTTTGATGTAGAATGATTATCAAAGAAATTTTCATAAGGTTTGTATTTTTGTTTTGGCATATATCTCAAACCTGCCTTGTCAAAAACACATCTTTGACTACCAAGAAGTTTTTCAAAATTTCTTTTTCCATTCGTAAAGTTTTCAACAATATTTTCTAAATCGGTTTTCTTTTTATTCAATTCAAGATTTTCATCTTTCAAAATGATACTTTGTTTTCTTAAAATTTCAATTTCGTTTGTTAACGAAGAATTTTTTTTTTTCAAAGCAGTATACTTGATACCCAATTTCTCAAATTCCTCATATACCTCTTCTAAAACATTTTGCAATTCTTCATATGAAGGATCTTCAATATTATCAAGATTTGTTACCTCAATGTCATCTTTAGCCATAAGACAAAGATTTGCTGATTCTCCATTGCTTGCTTCACTATCTGAACTACTTGAATCACCATCCCATGTAGCTTTCATTGATTTCTTGCCCTTATTTCGATCTTTCTTTAGCAGAGGACAATCTGGTTTGATATGACCAGGTTTATTGCATTTATAACAAATTAAAATGTCATTTTTACCTGAATCTTTCTTGGAAAACTTTTTGAAAGATTTCCTTGGAGGAGTTCTATTTTTCTTCAAGAACCTCTGAATTCTTCTTGTTATCATCGTAACTTCTTCATCTTTATCTTCATTTTCCTCATCTTCATCACTTTCACTTTCATGAGGAACAACTTTAAGTGCTAAGCTTTTCTTTGGCTTTCCTTCTTCTTCTCCTCTTTTCAATGTGTACTCATGGGTGATAAGTGACCCGATGAGTTCATTGACTTCGAGCTTCTTGAGATCTCTAGTTTCAAGAATCGCTGTCACTTTTGATTCCCAGCGTTTTGATAGAGAGTTGAGAATTTTTCTTGCTATCTCCACTTTGGAATAAACTTTGTCAAGAGCTGTCAAGCTGTTTATGATGTTAGTAAAACGAGTGTGCATACTAGAAATAGATTCATCATCATTCATCTTAAACATTTCATATTCATGAGTAAGAATATAAATTTTTGATTCCTTGACTTGCGAAGTTCCTTCATAAGTAACTTCCAAGTTATCCCAAATTTCTTTTGCCGTAGCACAAGTCATTATTCTATTAAACTCATTTCCATTGAGAGCATTAAATAATAAATTCATAGTAGTTAAATTCAAAGTATAAAGTATATCGTCTTCACGATCAAACTTTTCTTCTTCCTTTTTGACCTTTACTCCATCAACCACTTTTATTGGAATATAAGGTCCATTTACAATACATTTCCAGATTTCTCGACCTTGAGCCTGAAAGAATATTCTCATTCTAACTTTCTAAAATGAGTAATTATCTCCACAAAAGAGTGGAGGCCGACTGCTAGATTGACATTCACCAAACGAAACTGAAATGTTAGCTATAAGATCTTAACTTAAAAGATAGTTAGTCTTATAATAGAGCTCTTAGCTCTGATACCAATTGTTGCCCAGATGACTAACACAAGAGGAGGGTGAATTGAGTTGTATTAAAAAAAATAACAATTATAAATCAAATATATAATATAAAATATAAACAAAATATGAAATAACAATAAATATAAAGAGTAAGGGTAAGAGAGAAGCAAACTCAGTATGTTAACGAGGTTCGGCCCCACTGCCTACGTCCTCGCCTCAAGCTACCCCTTGAGGATTCCCAAATTCACTATTCAACCTCCTTCAGGTGGAGATAGAAACCTATTACACCTTTGAACAACACCGCTACAAAGGATCCGTGTAGAACACCCTCTACACTTGCAATCACCTTACACGTGGTGATTTAACTATTCCCCGTGTAGAATATTTTCTACACGCACAAGGGTTATATACACCTTTTTTCTAATACAAAAGCTGATAGTGGGTAGGTTATCAGAAAACACTCCTCAATGAGTGAAATAAGAACAATACAGCGCAAACTATATCTCTCAAAATGAACAAGGATTAAGGCTCAATGCTTAGAGAAGAGAGAATGAAAGCTTTGAATGAATGTTGTATGCTCTTGGTGTTGTAAATGTGAATCTCTCAAATGATCTATTTATAGCCATATGAGACTTTATATTCAAATTTAAAAAGATTCACATTTCAAAGACAACATCATTCATTTTTTCAAAAAATTCAAATAAAATGTTCTTCTTTTTCAATTGTCAAAGACAACATTATTCACTTTTTCAAAAAAAATCAAACCTAATCTTTTACTTTTGGCATATGACAAAATGAGCACACTTTCCTTTTCAAAAAATTCAAACCTAATCTTTTACTTTTTGCATATGACAAAAGGAGCACACTTTTCTTTTCAAAAAATTCAAACCTAATCTTTTACTTTTTGTATAAGTCTAAAAAAGCATCAATCACTTTTGAAAATATTCAAATAAAACATGCACATGTGAAAGATGACAATCAATCATCTTTAATATTTTCAAAATTCAACCCTTTAATCAAGGCATACACATGCAAAAGATGACAATCAATTATCTTTCAAAATTTTCAAATTTAATTTTTAAAAATATTCATACACATGTGGAAAATATATTTTAATACTTTATGATAAAATATTAATTTTGAGCATTAATCCTAATTTCGAATTTTAAGAGATTTACAACATTACTCTATAACTTTAATGTGAACTTGTTTCCTTCTTGCTCATGCTTGATTCTTTGATGTGCTTGATTCCATTGTGTGAACAACTTGAGCTTGAAACTCCTTTATTCTTTGAATTCATTTGTTATCATCAAAATCCATGTGTAGATTTATAATCACATGAAACTTGAAACCTTGAGTTCAACAGCCACCCAAAACGATTTTGATACAGTCCAAAATTCGGACTGTGACACTACAACTAAAAAGTTGTAGTGATTTTTTTATGTCATATTTTGCTAGTTTGGATAGGCTGAAGGGGGCTTCCATTTGCTTTTTTCCATGATATTTAGTTAGGAGAAGCGGGAATATAGGGAAATGGAAAGTAATATATAGTTCAAATGACTGACAAACAACTATAAGTGGCACACACGCCACTATTGGAGAGAGGAGGTTGGGCAGATATGAAAGATTCAAGGCCTATCATTCCACTAGTGTTGTGCGAGGCGACAAAAAGCTCACCATGGCACCGCAACACATGGATTTCATGCTCAATTTTGACCTCGATCGCATGAGCCACACAAGCCCTTTTTTTAACGATCTTCTACTGACAGAAGGATCAACGAATGGGGAGTCTTGTGGAATGTGGTGTAGTGTGTGAAGGTTGTATGTTGCCAAAAAGTAGTAGATCGGCCCTTCTTCGTGCTATATTCAGAAAACGAGAAACATAATCAAGAAACGTTACTGGATGGCTCTGGAAATGAGGATTGAGAAAGGAGTTGAAGTTCCTGTTGGGTTAGTGGAGCCTGGTTTTTATTAGTGTGTCGGCCTAATTTGATGATTCAACCCAATAAGGATGCCTTATGCTTTTTTGCATGGCTCAAGCTGAAGCAAAAGCAACATACAAAAAGTTCACATAACAAGTAGCTTGAGCGAAACTTAGGTAGAAAGTTCGCTCAAATCTCACTCGACAAGTCACCCGAGTGAATATTGGATAGAGAGTTTGCTTGGGGTGAACTCGACAATTTGCTCAAGCGAATAATGTAGAAAAGTGAAATTAGAATTTCCACCATGTAATACTATAAATATGTACTTGATGAACAATTTAGTAGGTTTTAAGTGTTCTTAATAGTGAGATTTCGCCTCAATGTATATTTTGTGATTCGTTAGTATAATAAAATCATCTACAACTCTATGAATCATAAGCATATTATCGAACCACATTAATTTTGTGTCCTGTCCCCCGAGATAAAGATAAGGAGTTGGGTGGATAAGTTTTGGGAGGAGAGAGGAAATATATGGGGAAATAAGATGGCTTTTTGTATTTATCAGAGTTACGTTGTATACTAAATTTCTTACATTTTTATTCTATTTCTATAATTCTTAAATTCGTTCTTATTTTGTAAAATAAAAAATTCAAGAATTAATAAATAATATCACATTATTATAATATGATAGAAGCAAATGTGGATGTAGTATATTGTCTTTAAGAATATTTAGTGTAAATATAAAAATCTTAATGATGTGATATTTTATAATAAGAAGGCAGTATTACACATAATACTTTTTAGAGTATTTAGAAAATTTTCATTCTTGTTAGGGGTCTAGAACTGAATACGGATCTGGATAAATAGTCATAACCAAATCCATATTCGAGTCCTAAAAACCTGACGGTTATCTGCTTAAATAAATCTGAAAGGAATCTGGACGGTAACCAGATGTAAACCTATAACTGGATATCTGGGTTTATCACATGTTGTTGGATATGAACCTGGATATCCACATATGGGTTTAATTAAATACTTTTTAAAAAAAAGGAAGACTTTGAAAAACTTTTAAATATGTATCTCATTACGAAAATATTAAAACTGAAAAAAAGGGATTGCAATTCAAAAGGTTTATGAAAAATATTATAAACACTTTTTAAAAGGTTTTTTTTTTTAAATTCTATTTAACAATTCAAAAGGCTTTTTTTATAGGCTTTTATATTTACTATTATTTAATACAAAATAAATAATTATACATCAGCGCACACACCCAATACATGCATATTGCATACTATATTGTTGTTTACATCACAATGCAAAATATCAATTTATAAAAAATAAAATAAATAATAATACATTACAACTAATTAGATTAAGAGATATGCTTTAATCACAAAGAGATTACATAAAATTAATCTCACAAACTGATGTGGCTTGATATTGTTTGTTAGATTGTAAAGTTATTTTTATTATAAAGTAGATATAACATATCAGATAAAACCACGTCAGTTTGTGAGATTATTTTGTATAATTTCTTTATAAATATAGTAGTACTCTTAAACTAATACAATGCATAATACTACATATTACATATGTACTAATATTGTTTTGACAGCAACTCTTTCTTTAGCTTCTGTCCCCTCCTGCCCACTGCCATCATCTCCTAATAATGCACAACCAAAGAAATCAAGTCAAGTAATTGTTAAGAACTTACTACTCAAAGCTAACATCTATAAGAACAATAAAGCTTATTGATCTGACAATTGTACAAATCTTATATTTTTAAATACCTCATAGTTTTCAATTCAAGATTGGGGGGCTAGATTTACTTACCACTTCCCTTTTATTGAACAGATCACCATATCAATCGATTTTAGAGTTTCCTTTACAAACTCCTTCACAAAATTTAGTTATGTTTAGAACCAAAAGATAAGTAATGAAGAAAAATATAAGTTCACAAGATTTGGTAGGAACATCTTGACATACCATTTTCCTATACTCAATATGTGATGCCCCCAAATTCCATTTGGGATCGGACGGACATTTGAAGTGTCGAAACATACAACACAAGGTTACCTGCTCCCGTTCATGACATATAAGATGCAATGTTCCTAACATGCATCTAACAATATGCAATATTCGCAGCGGATAAATTTTTTTCTTTAGCAATACTATGCACCAAATTGAAAATATCCCAAATGTTTAAAACATACTTCATACATAAAAACTCATTGAACAACTAAGATCACAACATTAGTCCAAAATGGTTATGATCCAAAAAGTACTAGAGGTGTAACTCCATCGTACAAGTAGTAATTTACGTTAACTATTATATTAACATTGATGTCGCACCGTCGCTTAGTCAACTGTGTCTAGTTGATCAGCTCCTGATCCTCCTTCAGGTCCTGTAATAAGATCTACCATTTAGGAGGAATGGTAGTTGGGACTACCACAGTAAGATTTGATTACAAATCTCAGTAAGTTAACAAAAACTTCCACACAGGCTAATGATGCATGGATGACAGTAAAAGCATGAATATATAATCAAATTCATAAGTAATTAAAGTATAACTTGACGTACAACATAGCATAATTGACATAACTTAAATTGAAACGTGAACTGAACTTGACTTGACATGAACTTGATCTGAAACTTGTTTTAATATGAACTTGTATTGAAACTTGACTTAACATGAAAAATACATACTCCACAGTTATTGTGGCCCCATGTACATAGCATAATTGACATAACTTAAATTGAAACGTGAACTGAACTTGACTTGACATGAACTTGATCTGAAACTTGTTTTAATATGAACTTGTACTGAAACTTGACTTAACATGAAAAATACATACTCCACAGTTGTTGTGGCCCCATGTACATAGCATAATTGACATAACTTAAATTGAAACGTGAACTGAACTTGACTTGACATGAACTTGATCTGAAACTTGACTTATCATGAACTTGTTCTGAAACTTGACTTAACATGAAAAATACATACTCCACAGTTGTTGTAGCCCCATGTATTCTACGTGTAAATACATACTCCACAGTTATTGTGGCCCCATGTATTCTACATATCACAATGCAGTTAAATACATACTCCACATTTGTTGTGGCCCCATGTATTCTACGTGTAAATACATACTCCACAGTTATTATGGCCACATATATTCTACACATCACAATGCAGTTAAATACATACTTCACAGTTATTGTGGCCCCATGTATTTTACGGAAACTTATTCTTTAACTGCTTAAATACATACTCCACAGTTGTTGTGGCCCCATGTATTCTACGTGTCACAATTGCTGTGTCTCACGTAGTGTATGCGTCACAATTGCTGTGACCCCATACATAAGTAATCAAGATGAAACGTGACTGGAATACGAAAGGACTGAAGCCCTGACGTAACATAACGTGACTTGAACATAACTTGAAATACATGACCAACTTGAGATGGAAACATTTCGTAACATGGCATAACATATAATAAACAATATATTTAATATGACATACTTGCCACAGTGAATATTACATAACTTGACATACATGTACTAGATGACATACTTAGCATGACGTACTTGTAATGCACATGAATGTAACAGATAAAAACTGATGACAGAATAAATTCTGTATAACAGACAATTACGTAATAACTTGGCATAGCATGACATATATGATAACACACATACATACATTGTAGTTCCTTTACTTAGCACACATACACAGTAGACTGCTAGTAAGTTAAAAGCTAACTTACCTCGATCTCTGCGTTTCTTATAAAACCTTAAGCGCAATCACGAGGAGCTGTAATTAGTGATTCTAAAAATTAGCACTAAATCACTAATAATTTAAAATATGAAAAATACTAACTTAAAGAGTAAAATTTTCATTTTACTCTCTACATGTAGGAAAATGACCGTTTTACCCATAACTTAAGGATTTTGCATGCTAATTTCAAAAGTCACCAAAATTTACATGGCTCATGTAAATTTTATTCTCAACTCAAATATCAATTTAGAAAAATTTAAAACTAATCACAACTATTAAAACTCCATAGGGCCGAAATTCTTATATGTTATTTCCATTGATTTTTGTTTCTAACTTGTTTTGATTAACCTTTTGATTTATGACTTATAAAGATGTGATTTTCAAACCAAACCATCACATGGTTTAAAAAGATGTCCTAAAACATATATAAGCTTCTAATTCAAGATCACATGGTTAAAAATTAACCAAAACATAAATTTAGCCAAGAATATCCACACTTTGGCTTATCTGAATATCTCTTTACATAAAATTTCATACCTTTGAAACTAACATCAAATATCTTCAAAATAATAATATAACATGTATATAAGATACTTAGGATCCTTCAATAAAATTATCAAAGTCATTGGAATAGGTTTAGACCACCAAAGAGTTAAACTTTCTCAAAACAGAAACTGTTTTTCCTCTTCCAGTTTCTAAGTTTCTAAATCTAAGAAAATATTTCATCAAAACCTTTAATCATGCAAAAATACTCAACCAATAATCATATACACATGTTAACAATACTCCATAAAAATTTCGGACCAATATCTATCCATTAGCTTGGTCAAAACTCCAAACTATAATATATTCTCCAGTTTATCTCCCAGAATGACCTTTATATAGTTTACACAATATTTGACTGATCAAATGATCTTCAAATGGGACAAATAAGATATCTACGTAAACTAAACTCAAAAAGGAACAACTTATATGAAGGAGACTTTATGATAAAACACTTACAAAAGCTTCAAAATGGGCGTGGAAAAGAACACCTAAAAGCTGTCCGAGAGAGAGTGTTTGGTATTCTTTCAGTGGAAAGTGTAAATGAATATAATTTCGTGGGGGGAGATGGCTGGAGATAATTATGGATGAGATATGGAAGAGATGAGGCTGGAGTGAGAGTTGAGTGTAGGTATCTCTTACCTAGAGTGAGAGTTAAGTGTAGGACTTTCTTACCCGATAATATCTACAAAAATCATCTCAAGATATTTTTTACCCAATAATATCCACGAAATTAGTTTAAGATATTTTTATCCAATAATATCCACAAAACTAACTTAAGATATTTTTATTCAATAATATCTACAATTTTGAACCAACGTTTCGTCCGAAAATATGAAAAAGTGTTATTGCGCCATAAGACCTTAAATGACCCTCCGAGTCTAACGGTACAAACCATAATACATTTTGACACTTCTAACTATCTCTAATAATCAAAAATACACTTTTGATACCATAGTAAATAATAACACTAACTATGTAGTTAGACTAAAACCTATACGATTAATGGATTCGTGAAAACTTATGGAGTTTTCACGAGATTCCTAAAACTAATAGAATTTTTACAATTGAATTTCTAGCGGGCTGCTACACAATATTTAGCTCATTTGCACATGTTTAAACATATTGACATACCATTTTCCTATACTCAATATTTAGCTCATTTGTACATGTTTAAACATATCAAGTCTTGCTAGTGAAGACCTAACAAATCTTATTATCTTTCTAATATTATTTATAGCATCATATATTTTTTTAAGAGTAATGCTATATACAATCACTTTTGCGTACTTTCTGCGCACTCGACTGATGTGGTTGGCTGCATTAATTTTTTTAATACGCAGCCAATCACATCAATGAAGTGCACAAAAAATATACAAAAGTGTCTGCACATAGAATTTTTGATTTTTTAAACCATCACATACAATAAGGTTTAAAATATGTGCAGCACATTGCACATGTATAAACTCACCCCCCAAAATTGTAAACTCATTTTCTCTTATGCTCCTCCTCACATGATCAACTGCAATATCATTAGAGGAAGCATTATTATCTATAGTGATCGTACAAAGGCAGTCAATCCCCCAATCTATCATGCAGGAATCTAATATCCAAGCAATGAAAGAACCTCTATGATTAGGTATAAGATTTTTCTACCCGCCTAGATTTTGAACCGGACTGAAAAAAAATCTGCCTGGTTCTACACCCCTAATTCTTGTCATATATATGCACTTAATTATATAGACGATGGCCTATATATATATATATAAATATATTCATCGTCATAGTACATATTATAGAAGAAATTTAATCATATATACAATACATATGAGTGGATTTTTTCCACTATAAAAATCTAATAGATATTGAAGAATAAAGATAGGGAAATGCTTCCATATATTTGGTTGAAAGCTGCCCATTGCATAAGATTATACGCATATCAATTTTCAGATTAATGAACTTTTTGCACTTTTCATTCATCAAAAGAAAGGAAAAGATATTCTATGTCTCTTATGATAGACTGCGCGCATTCTCCAATCTGTTGCGTAGTTTCATTGTGAAATTGCCTGTACCGCCAGCTTTGAGTCTCCTTCAATGAGGATTGTCTTCAAATTCCTATTTAATGCATCCTAAATTGCCATTAACGATGCTATGGCTTCTCCAAAGTTTGGATTGATATCGTTTATGAATCTTGTGTAGATAAAGAGAGGCGTGCCAATTAATGTCAGATATGCAAATCGATACTATTGTGCTTTCAAACCAATTTGGTGATGGACAATGAGATAGAGCTGTGGATTACATGGTTTCTTAAAAACCAAATGTTATCCATGACTATGGTGGCAAATAATTGGGAAGAATGAATTAATGTCGTCTTCAAGTATTGCTAATCCGGTTTGAGATAGGTTGGGATCTGGCAAAGTGATAGATATGTGTGTGTGTGTGTTGTATTATATTATATCGACGGGCGATCGAGATTGAATCGTGTATAAATTAACCTACATTGATGCCGACATCGACCGCGGCTCTCAGTTGTACGGGCGATCGAGATCGGATCATGTATTCTGATCGATCAATATATATGTTGGCATATTGCCAGCAATAAATTAACCCTTATATAGCAGCAGGTACTTGATTCTCAAGATAATTCCAACATGATATGGTACTAATGTCGATTCAAAGGATCCTTCAACAAAAACCCTGGTACAATTTGTATAAGTTTATAAGAAAATCTTAAATTAAACAACCAAATCTGAGATTTTTCATAATCGGAGGAGTAATAATAGAAAACGAACCAGATGAAGACAATTAATTTCCTGATCATGATCAGATCGATCAGTGGCTCTTCCTGTTCCTGTGGACGTTGGATTGGCTAATTATATATATATATATATAGATCACTTGTTAATATAATATGTGTCATGTGCTTCGTGTAGAGAAACTGACGTACGTGGGAGCATATCTCTATATATGCATCAGTGTGTATATATATATATGTTATTAAATTTAGCTAGCTAGGTTTGATGCATATATGCAGGCCATGTGACCTTTGTTTGTCTCTATTATTTAATTTGTGGGACTTCGTGTTTTGGTTGCACTAGGAGTTACCTGTTACCTGCAATTTGCAGTCTTCAGAAGATGCCGTCTTAGCTAGCAGGGAGACCGTTTTATTTCTCTTTTGCAAACCGTGCCTCTGATCATCAGTTTGCAATACTGGCCCTCGAATAAAGTTTCTTATGTCATGATATAAAAAAAAACAGAGCACGCACCTAGCCAAGCCATTGATGCATTGATGATAAAATGAGAACTAGTGGAAGGCTGTTCTGTAAATGCATGTTTTTAGTGATTGCTTAATGAATCTTGTTAATTTCATATCATGCAGGCAGCAGGAATAGCTAGCTAGTATAGATAAGTACGCCCACTATTATGTAACACTCAACAACAGTAACACTCAACTGGCAATTATAATCATGTTCAAATTAGCCAAAACAAACTATGTCAATCACCAATAAGCATGGTATCTTTTAAGATGAAGGGAAAATTACTGTCTCTCGTATACCTGATCTGTTAGGTACATTCTCTGCAACCTGTTCGTAGCATGATACCTCGAATTAGCATTGTCATCTCCACCTGAGAAGATCCTCCATCTTCAACAGCTCTCTTTGCCATCTCTCCCATCTCTCTAACTTTTGTCCTCCTCTCTTCTCTTTCCTCTCCTTCATTCATTAGCCTCTCTATAGCCCCCTTAACATCTTCCTTTTTCACCAACACCCCAGTCTTCTCTTCCTCACCCCAGTTTACAGGATCCTCCACACCGACCCTCACACCAATTTTTAGTACCTGCACTACTAGTTTCTCATTCATAAACTGGTCCCCAAATAGTGGCCATGTAAGCATTGGCACCCCAGCACTTATTCCTTCTATGCATGAATTCCAACCGCAGTGCGTTAAAAACCCTCCCACTGAAGGATGGGATAAGATCAATAATTGCGGAGCCCAACCCCAAATCAAAAGACCTCTCCCTTTGATCCTTTCTTCGTATCGGTCTTCCAAAATCCATTTTTCCAATTCTTCTGAGTTTTCCGCTCCCCTTAGGACCCAAATAAATGGTTTGTTAGACTCTTCTAAAGCTAACCCGAGCTCTATCAACTGTGAAGGTATTAGATTGCATAGGCTCCCAAGGCAGGCATAGACAACAGCGCAGGGTTCCTGGGCATCGAGCCACTTCAAGCATTGATACTCTTCAATGGAAGCCTTGTTACCTCTCTCGGCCCTGTCTAGGTAGTCCTTGTTGCAAAGCGAAACAGGGCCAATACACCAGACTTTATCTTCTCTTGCCTTCCTATATTCTTTGGCATATGCTGGTTCCAACTCTTGGAAAGTATTCACGATGACCCCTTGTGAGGCTAAGTCAGCTGCTGCCATTTGCCCACTAAATTCCTTCATTTTGGGGTCTTCGGGAAAAGGCAGTTGGGATTTAGTGAATTCAAAATGATCAGGCAAACCGGGCAAAACAAAGTACTCCGACTGGCTGGATATTTTCGCATGAATGTTGTGAACGCGTAAAACGTGAAAAATCAGGAGACAGAAGCAACTAACTCCAAGAAAAGAAAATCTTGGAATATGAAACTTGCGAGCAATATCAAGTGTCCAAGGCAGGCACATATCAGAGATTATGCAGTTGGGGGGAGGTGCTAGGTCCTCAAACAACTTCTCCACAGGGTGTCGTAGCATGCTAGTTGAAGTGAAGAAGTTTATGGCGAGTCCTAGTGAAGGAAGCTTGTCGAGATTATCACAGCCTTTGGGTATTCCTGCTTCTTCATAAGGAAACTGAAGTTGGATAACTTGGATTCGGAGTCCGGATTCAACTGCGCGAGCAATGCTTGTATGGAAACGGGCTGCGTTATGGGTTGTGGTGACAATGGTGACAATCATGCCTCGCTGTGCGAGCAGTTTGGCAATGTCTATCAGAGGAATCATGTGGCCTTGGGCCATTAAAGGAAACAAGACAAAGTGAAGCTTGTGGGCTGGAGAAGCCATGGCGTATATGGGGGGGTGAGGGTGGACGAAATAGATGGAGTGATATTTTATACAAGACAACTTGCTCTTACTCTCCAGCGCCGCTTTGCCGGTGTCAGCAAGAGCTTACATAAGCATATATGGTTTAGAATTATTCTGGGTTGATCTGTTTCCCAGTTTCAAGTAATTTTAACTATTTGGCCTATCGCTTTAATGCCAAAGTTGTCCGTCTCTTCAACATTAATTACAGACGGTAATGTCATTAGAATTTAGAATATTTAGGATCCTCACAACATCAATATAGAGACAATCTGCCTAGCTAGGCGGAAGCTGATCTCAATCAAATATATAAATAAATTAGTAATGAATAATGATGAACTTACATCAAGATCCAGTCAAGTATAGAGATTTTATCATTCATAATTCTGATTTCACATTGGTATAATAAAATATAGTTTTGGAAATATGATTAAAATGATATATATGCACATTGCTGTCTAGATGAGAATGCTTAAAATCGTGACATGTATGTAACAAGGAAACATTTGGGTGAAGAAACCTCAAAAATTGACATCGGTATTAGTTAAATCTTCTACGTGTCGCCGTTAACAGAAGATAACAAAAATGCCAAATCCATGTAACTTTTGCTTTAAATCGTGTGGGAAGCCATTAAAGAAAACAAAGGTTAGGGATAGCATGGCAGTTTGGCTTTATGGGGTGGTGCCTTTGGGGAGCTTCATTTTGTTAATACAGAAAAATGTGTGTGGGTGTCTTGCCTGGTAACGTCATTTTGGATTATCTGAAGATGATGATGATGTTTGCTGATAGAACTAGAATTATGTGGATACAGATTACTTGCTTCTCAAATTTTTTTTTTAAAAAAAATTAAAATTAAAATTAAAAAAAAAAAAAATGAACCTCTCTTGTGTCTAGTAATAGCCACCCCACACCACCTCTCTCTTTCTTTCTCCTCCCCCCACCCCAAAATGGCAGATTTTGTCCCAGCAATCTCAACCCCATATCTCTTATCATCGTCAATTCCTAGTAGCTGCCAAAAACGGGTCTGCCTTTTCTCTTGTATAAGCTAGCAGCTCGCACAACTGTCTCTCTCGTCTTAAACGGTTCCGCTGTCACTTTTGAATGAAGCTCGTATTCGTCCTTGACCAGCAAAAATGATGCTTTCCAGAGAAAAACAACAGATTTTATTCAAGTAAATGAACCTTACATTTATGTTTTGTTTAGTTCTGTGAACAATTTACAACATATGCAACTCCAGCAGAACACAAACAGATTTGATTCGCAGAAGGTATCGACTGGGGAATGGGAAAGATTACGACAAATAAAAAAAAAAAAAAAAAAGGACCCACGTTGTTCTCATCCCGCATGCAACTTTAATATACAGCGCTAGAGTTACCATCTACACCACAAACCTAAAGACGAACAAGATACAATCCACGCAGCTTTCTCAGCTAAACACAACGAACCTTTCCTCATCTTACAAAACTGGAGCTGCAAGCTCTCAATATATTACTCAAGTGCGCTATAGATAGAGTCCACGCAATTTTACACGTTTATGAACATTGATACAGAGCTCCATGCGTTGTCAATTGGATTCAGTTGCACTCACTTTTCCTTTAATTGTAGCCAACCAGAACCCAGTCTATTCAATCACTTTTGCAACAACAATGGGGGCAGGTCTAAAAGCTCCCATGTCAAAACAATCATTTTCATCCACCTTTGCAAACTGCTACTTCTTAGGAGACTCTGAGTCTGGGCCCCTTCGACTTGAGTCCCGATCAAGCCGTTCTACTCTCCATGAGAGTAAATTGGAAGATTTTAGTAACAAACCCAGGGCCAAAGAGCATGTGGCTCTAACTATTGCATCTGCTGAGCGACTCAATTTCCCTATCAACATCCCAAATACCTGAAAGAAGGCATAGGTTTTTGTAAATATGTTCAATTATAAAAACATCCAACTTGTGCCTACATCCGATTATACCTGTGCATAGTAACGAGATAAAATGTGCTGATCATCTGAAAGAGAGAGCATGCTACTGGAGAAGTAAATAGCATTTGCCTGAATTACTGGCCACGGTGCATCAAAAGCCTGCCTCAGCACAGAATGTAGACAACTCAGATACTCTCACTTTAAAACAAAAAAGTAACATAATCCTTTGATACACCTGAGAATTTTATTTTTCTTGGTTCCAGAACCATGAACTTATATCTCAAAGTTGAATGCATATTTAAGAACCAATAAAAAAGAGATTCTTATTGATTGAGACGGCACAAGAAAAAAAATCACAAACAGAGAGAGAGAGAGAGAGAGAGAGAGACAGCAGCAGCAGCATAAAAATGCAATGGATTTGATCGATTTTTGTTGCTGCAATGGATAGGATGGCTACAAGGCAAGCATATTTCAGTTTCCAATATTGGTTGGTCCAGTAGGTGTCATGAAACCTAACAGACCAGAACACCTTTTCCTCCCTCTCTCTGCAACTGTCTTTCTCCTCTTTGCCACCAGCCGCCATCACTGCTGATTGAAACCCCTCCCTTTCTGCCCCCAGCTCCACTACAGTACACTAGCTACAGAAGCATCACTCTGGGCATTCATTGACTTAGGCACGCTTTTTTTTTGGTTCTTAGATCTGTGTGTCTGTGTGCAAGTCTAACTTTTTACCCTGGGCTAGAATAAGGTATAAGGAGATCTTAAAAATTCTGGTTGATAATCTGACCTCCTGGGCTGATTTCATTCATGCCACTAATCTTTAAAATGCTGATGCTGTTTTTCTTTTCATTTGATTTCAGATCCTACAGCTTTGGTGCCGTCTAGTTAATGAAATTTTGTGCTCTGTTTGGTACAAAGAAAACTGGCCAACCCCCAATCAACACTTGGTGTCAGTATGCTTCAACAGATATCCCATGATCGGTCTGTTCGGTGGGTGGTTTCCAGCAACTGACACCGACCGGTCCAGCCATTGGGAATACGAAGCCCCATGTGAGTCAAAATACTAAAGATACTATATTCTTGGTCACCTCCCCAAAGCATATAAAATATAGCCATAGTGTGGGTGCTAGTGTTACAATGTCCAGAATCACGATGAAAAAGATATCTTCTGAAGCATCTACATTAACAAGAAGCTAGATGTCAATTGAAGATTAGTAAGCTAAGAATGTTGGTGTTTTGCTACAAAGAACTTGGGAAGATTAAAGAAATAAACTCTTCTTCCTTGGTAACAATGCTTGCACAAAAGAGGAAATGAGAACGTCAAGTTGGAGGAACTAAAATGAAGACAGGTCTAGAATTTAAGAAAAGAGCTGCGGTGAACTAAAATAAGACATGGCTCATCTGAATACAATCAATTACCGTATGATCCAAGGCAATATTACTTCCTATTTACTATGAAATTATTTCAGAAAAATGTGAACCTGTATTGTTGCTGGCATGTAAGTATCAACCCTGGAGGGAAGATGTTGAGTAAGTTGCTTTGTGACATCTCTGACAAAGTTCTCATAGTCACTTCTGAAAAAGACACGAAACTATATTGTAAGGTCATACACCATAATAAGCAATAAACAATTCATCTATATTGTTTAAGAACACGGCCAATTAAAGTCTGTTAATGCGTACCGGTGATCAGAATTGAAACAATGTGTGTTAAACACAGCAAGGAATCCTTCCATTTCCATTAATGGACAAATTCGCTTAAGGGTATTCTGTTAATTTGTAGGCAAGGGAGGGAGGGAGAGGACAGTCAGTAATATTCAAGAATCTACGGTAGGCTTCATGTCATAGAAAACAAGAAGGATTGTAAGAAAATACCCGGCATGCCTGTCGAACACTAATGTTATCATCATGAAGATGCAGAACCAATCGGGGGATGGCAGCATGTACCTGAGAATGGTAAAAATGGAAAAATATGCCAAAAATCAAACATATATCCATTGAGCACCATAAATGATTGATCAATAAGAAATAAATAAAAATAAAAATTTGCCATGTTTCTGTCGAACAAGAGATTATCCCAGAGCAAAATGTCGAAAACATGTAGCATGACAGGTAAAGATGAAAGTAATAGAAAGCCTAGTGTAAATATATACTTGTAAATTATGAATCGAAGAATCAAAACAGAAGAAACTTACAAAGCAAAATATGGATCAAGGGTTATATCAGAAGCTGAGACCAAAGACACATCTCACATAGCACTATCAATATCCAAATCTATCAACAACGGCACATAAGATAATTGATGAACGTCTTACCCAACAAAAGGAAAGGAATAAAAAACACATCACTGGGATACAAAACAACAACAACAACAAAAATAATAATATTGACAGTTCCCATGCTAAACAGACAAAATGCAGTGGCAAATCAACAAATCCAAAATTATTATACTAGAAAGACCAGTTCCATTTTGCTGGTAAAACTACACTCAATAAGAGACCTGTTCAAGAAATGCCTCCCGCTGCGCCCCAAATCCATAGGTGCTTAAAGCTCCAAATGCTGCAAAAGCATTGGCTCGCATCTTACTGTTCATGGATATCTGTACCAAATAACTTATAGATTAGCCTATTTTTTAGTTTTCTATAACAATAAGCATGTTCCAAGCAAGAAGCAACCTTATATCAATGAATCACTGGTCTAGATTTACTCTTATGTGCTGAGCTAGAAATCCTCATATCCTGTGCTTCATGATGGTAAAACAATTACAAACTGATTCATTTTTCCTAAAGCCATAAGTGAGAAAGCCATTAAGCTGTATTTCCCAGCAGATTTTTAAAAAGCTTGGAGAAATTTCCACTTTCCTAAAGGAGATTTATGATTGCACTGAAATAGCAAAAGAGTTCCAATGGACTGAAACCAATGGTAAACTCGATTTACATGCCCAATGTTGTACAAATAATAGGCTGACTGCAGCAGGCTCCTGTTGTACAATTTATTAGTTTGCATCTTTGATCTGTTTTATTGTTTATTTTTCAGACTGATTGTACTGTTTATTTTGGGATTTATGTTATTTTTAGTGGGGCCACTAGAACAAATACAATTAGAGTAAGCATTTAATCTCGTCTACTAAAAAATGTTCATGTAAAGGGTAGACTCATAAAAAAGAAAGTCTGAATATTCCACGGGTATTGGCAAGTTATATCTGGTTTCTCCTCTCCTTCCCATAGCTATGTTCTTGCCTCTTCTTCATGCTACTCCTTCTATGCTTCTTTTCTCTCTTCAAAATTTCTTCAAATATTGGGTTATCTGCATCAGTTTTGGTACCAGAAGCAGGTCTTCATCCTGGGACATGTGGGTTATGGGCCCACTTGCTTTCACTGCAAACTGAAAGGGAATTGGGATTGATGCTTTCTTCAGCCCAATTTGCTCATATGCATGAGTCCTTCTAAGGTCTTCCGTGGTTAAAAACCTGGGAAGCTTTTAGACGACCTCCCCATGTCTCCACGTGCTAAGGTTTCTAAGTCAACTGAAGTATTTGAATGATGAGTTCGTGAGTTGGATAGTGAGATTAAAAAACAATTTCATACAAGTAATGCCCAATACAAACTTCAGATCGCATCACAATGCACTTAACATAGGAGATTACGACTATGTTGTAATTAGACCTGAGCGCTGCCCACATGGATCCATTGAAAATCGCAAGCTCATGGTGTTGGGCCATTCAAAGTATCGCAAAGGGTTGAACCCAATGCATATGCCATCAACATTCTTCCTGACCATGGCATTAGCTCCACTTGTAATATAAAGGATCTAGTTGCCTAAACATCAACATTTCCACTCCACCCATTGTGATCATTCACTTACCTATCTCTTACACTCCCTCTACTATTTAAATGACATTTATTGCATAAAATCCCTTTCGATTTTCAGTTCCTGAAAGACCTTCCAATTTCCACTTCCTGAACCCTTCAGGTTTCACTTCAATCATAGTTACTACATAGGAATAAGGACTTTTTTCTTTTTCTTTTCCTGTAAATACAAGGACTTCTTTCCTGCACATAATGTGGGCATGCAACTAGTTTAAACTAACAGAAGAAATATGGCACATTTGTATCTCATTGATTAACCAGCAGATGATAACAGTGAAAGCAAACACGTGTGCAACAATTTTTTCGGGAAATATTCTTGAGTATAGGAACGCACTTGAAGATTGCGGAGCCGTACAGAGAGGTTAAGCAAATTTGGTTCCACTGCTGCATCATTTGGGAATGACTCAAGCATCTACGAAAAGTCAAAAGAGGTGCAACACAAATGAATTAGGATTGCAGTGGACAATAGAACAGTGCATTGCATATATTGTTCAACACACATGAGTACGAACACACAAACAGGCCCAAACAATGGAGCTCACCGTTAGTAAGCATGACACTGCAGTTAATTGCACAGATTCATCTAAATCATCCAGTAAAGCTACTATTACACCCAACACCTGTGTTGTATACTGCAGAATATGAATAGATGGAATCTGCAATACAGAATTTGCATATGTCAATGTCAGGAAGAAAGCGAATCACAAACACAAACATCAATGCACATTCGGTTTTATGGAATGCATCAAGTATTAAATATAGAATATATCTCAATACCAGATCAAAGATGAAAGTTTTCTTTAGAACTTGCAAAACCAGATCAAATACAAAATTTTCTCTAGACATAAAGGAGTTTACATCAATAAAATCATCCACATAGGGAACGGTCGATGGGAGGGTTCAGGGATTTTTTCTTTCATTCATTGTTACTTTGGGCTTCAGCTATTGTATTTAATGGAATTAGTTTTAATGACTTTTATGCTGCTTTTTACAGCGCTTAGCTTGTAACTAGGTTCATCTCTTGTATACTTCATGTGTACCTAGGCCGTGCCTAATTATGTGGATCAATAAATTCTTCTTACTTATCAATAAAAAGTTACCCTCATAGATCCATTTGTCTAAAACAGTAATTTGGCTAAAACAGAGCTTTAAAAGCCTTGTAAGTGTACATGGATGCCCTCATTTCTATGCAACTGCAAGTTGGATGTGAGCACCATAAATACATACAGATCCAGTATTTGGTGAAAAATACTAATTTACTTTCGATGATTGATAAAATCAGAATAGAAGATGATGACGTAGCCAAGTTTGGAATTTTCAATAATTAAAATAATTAAAAATATAACATAAGGAAAATGAAGTATACAAATAGATCAAAGCTATCACCTATAACAGAATTTAAGGTTTCAGTACAATTTTAAAGTTGGCACAAAATATAAAACCTCAAACCTGTACTAGTCCTCTCAAACACAGACGTCTAACGTTTGGAGACTCATCTGATACACGTCGACACAACACCTCCACCATCTCCTCCAATAGGGAACCAAACCCACAGCTGCATTATTCAGAATATTAAATTGGAAAACTTGAAATCATATATATGCCAGGATCATTAGCCACCATACCAAAAAGAAAGGTAAAAAGAGGTAATGAACTAAGATACGCAAGTGATGGATACAATTGAACAAAAGAGGTAATATGGATCACCAAAAATACAGCCAAATAAACTAGACGACTTAACAAATGCTGAGCAGGCTTAAACCATTAGCTTGACCCCACGTAATATGAAAAGAATCCAAAAAGAACATTTTTTTTATAAGTAAAAATATTATATATATCAATAGGAGTAACCAAGTATAATGGATGTATACAAGAAAATACCTAACTCATACTAGAGAGCTCCTAATGACCCAAAAAGCCCATGAGAAACTACTCAAAATACACCAAGCCCGAATTGGAATAGAACACACCTCCCCAACTCCAACCCCTTGTGGGAGTAAGACTAATACTCCACCCGAAACTCCCTCTATGAGAATGTCTTCATAATGCCCTCCGTTTAGTCTTCCCCCAACTTGAGCTACCACCCTTAGCATCATAGTTGATTGCCCAAGAAAGATTATTTAACTCCCTGCTTTTCTTAAAACTTGATAGAATCCAAAAAGAACATAGAAAAGGCAGTCTGGATAAACAAGCAAAATTGGCAAAAATGATGCAAGAGAAATCCCATCACAACAAGAATTGCCCACAAACAGCCATATGCACTTCTTCAAAAATTACATGAGGCATGATTCTACCATTCTATTCACCTCAAGAAGAAGAAGAAGAAATGCAGCTGCAATTGCAAAATGGATAGAATCAACCACAGTAGCAATGACTACATACTGTACACTATTAAATAACTCACAGCAAAATACACCCACTGCAAAAGGGAAAGCACTAATCTGTATGTAAACATTCGATGCATACCTATAGAAACAATCGCAACACATGGAAACAATTAAAATAATAGCATTGACAAAATTCTGTAAAATATTAAATAGTTCACAACAAAACCCACCCACTGAAAAAAGGGCAGCACGAGTGTGTATGTAGACCATTCAATACATACCTATAACGAACAAATTCTGACAATGCGGCAGCTGCAGCTTCCCTTTGGTATCTTTGCCGTCGACTCAGGGATTTACTCAAAATTATACAAATACTTTCAACCTGAGAAATTAACCACAAAATATCAAACATCAGTAACAATTTTGATAACTGCAAACTTAGTAAAATGTAATTTGGTATGAACTACAGCTGAACTTAGGTTGACCTTATTAGAATATGGTTTGGTGGGGTTTTCAAATGTTAAAAGTGTTACGTAGATATGATTTGGGCGTAATTCTTGTAGTTTAGTAATACTTTCCTTTCTAGTTCCTTCATAGATATATTATACATAACTGTCAATTCCCTTGTAAATACTTACCTTGTATAGAAGATTTAGGCGCTGGAAATCTGGCAACAATTGTGTAAATATTCTTATATAATGAAAGCAAACCCTATGGAGAGGGCATTCAGACCAAAATTGACATGGTATCAGAGCCCCTCTTCTGATTCCTTCGTTTCATGGTCTTAATCACTGGGTGCGAATTTCATCGCTGTTCTTGGGAGAATTTTTTTTCGGTTTCAGCAAGTTATTTCTTGCTCTTCGTGGAAGTCGCTGCTTTCTGTGATATCAAACCTTGTGGGTTTGAGTTTTGGTGGCATTTTTTTCAGCGTTGTGAACTCTGTTCTTGGCTGCAGGCTCCTTCTCTTGGTGGTTTTTCGTGGTGGCTGCGCCTCTCTAAGTCTGTCGGCAGTTTCTAGTGGTGACTGAGTGGTGGTCGACCACTTCTGGGGTGGCTGACGACAGTGCTGGGTGCACCTTTTTCTCTGCATGGACTCTCGGCACTCTGGTTGCCGATTCTTTCCTGTGCTGGGCAGGTATCCTTACGGGGGCTTCTTTCTTGTGGGCCTATTGTGGGCTTATTTTAGTGTTACCTGGGCTTCATTGCTGTTGGTCCATCTGTTTATTTTTTCCTTTGCCGTGACTGCCTGAGTTTTTTTTTTTTTTTTGGTTGGATATATTCCTGCTTTCTACTTGACTTTCATCATGTCTATTGAGAATACTATCGTTCGCTTTACTGGAAAGAATTTTCCTAAGTGGGAATTTCAGTTTAAGATGTTTTTGAAAAGGAAAGAATTATCAAAACATATTGATAGCCATGCTCCCGTTTGAACTGATGAAAAGGAATTGGCCCAATGGGAGGTCAAGGATGCTAAGGTTTCTTGGCTGTTGGGGACGATTGAGTCTCATCTTGTGACCAATCTTCATTGTTTTACTACGGCTCAAGCTATGTGGGATTATCTCCACCATATTTACTACCAAGATCACAGTGCTCAGAAGTTCCAATTGGAGTTGGAAATTAGTAATTACAGTCAAGGTAATTTATTGAACAATTTTATTATGGTTTTATTGATCTTTGGAACGAGTATTCTGCTATTGTTCATGCTAAGGTTCCCCCTGTGGCACTCACAACTCTTCAAGCGGTTCATGCGGAGAGTCAACGCGATCAGTTTTTAATAAAACTTCGACCTGAATTTGAGCTTGTTCAAGCCAATTTATTTAACCGTAATCCAATTCCTCCTTTGGATATTTGTTTGGGAGATTTAATACATGAAGAACAATGGTTATCCACTTAGATGGGTATGACTTCTGAGAAGGTCTTTTCTGAGATTGTGAATGTAGCCTATGCCACACAAGGGAGAGAGAGGACCAAGTTGCAGTGTTTCAATTGCAAGGAGTTTGGTCATATTGCTCGCAACTGTCCTAAGAAAGTTTGTAACTACTGCAAGAAAGAGGGCCATATAATTAAAGACTGTCGAGTGCGGCCTCAAAATTGCCAATCCCAAGCTTTTCAGGCTGCTGTTTAGTCCTCTTCTTCTGCTTCACCCACTATACGCTCTGATTCATCTATTCTCACACCAGCAATAGTCCAACAAATGATTGTGCCTGCTTTTACGGCCTTAGGCCTGCAAGGTACGAGTCCTAACTCAACTTCTTGGATTGTTGATTCGGATGCTTCTAATCATATGACTGGTCATACGATGGGTTTCCATGGTGGTCGTACATATAGAGGCACGCAAAATATTCATATTGCTGATGGCAGTACTCTTCCTATTACTGTTGTTGGTAATTTGGACTCTTCATTTCACGATGTTTTTGTCTCTCCTAGATTGTCTACCAATTTGATTTCTGTTGGACAATTGGTAGATAATAATTGTGATGTTAATTTTTCTCATGGTGGTTGTCTTGTGCAGGATCAGGTGTCTGAGATGGTGATCGCGAAGGAGTCTAAAGTGGGACCTTTATTTCCTTTACAGTTTTTTCTTCCTAATGTTGTTTCTCTTGCTTGTACGACTACTGCCAATAATAATAAAGTCTAGCATAAGAAATTGGGTCATTCTAATTCGGTTGTCTTGACTCATCTTATGAAACATGATTTTTTGGGCAATAAAAATTCATTTTCTTCTTCCCCTGTATCTTTTGATTGTGCTACTTGTTGTCTTGGTAAAAGTAAAACTTTACCTTTTCCTACTCATGGTAGTCGTGCTTCTAATTGCTTTGAGATTGTGCATACTAACGTTTGGAGTGTAAATCCTGTTATTTCTCATGGTCAGTATCGTTATTTTGTGACATTTATTGATGATTATAGTCAATTCACTTGGATATATTTTCTTCATTCTAAAGTTGATGTGTTTTCTGTCTTTCAAAAATTTGTTGCACTTGTTGAAACACAATTCAACACTTGTATCAAAACTTTACACTCCGACTCGGGGGGGGGGGGGGGGGGGGGGAGGGGAGTACGTCTCGTTCTTTTCAAAATCTTCTTCAGCAAAAGGGGATTATTTCCCAGAATTCTTGTCCTTATACCCCTCCACAAAATGGAGTCGCTAAGCATAAAAATCGTCATCTCTTAGATGTCTTTCGTACTTTTTTGATTGATTCTTCTATACCTTATAAGTTCTGGGTAGAAGCATTATCTACTGCTGTCTATTTGATCAATCATTTGCCTACTGTCACTCTAGATTATGATTCTCCCTATCTTCGATTATTTGGTATATCTCCTGAGTACCAATCCTTTCATACTTTTGGATATGTTTGCTTTGTTCATCTGCCACCTGTTGAATGTCAAAAGCTTGCTGCCCAGTCTACCTTTATGGGATATAGTCCTACTCAGAAAGGATTTATTTGTTATGATGCTCATGCAAACAAATTCTGGATCTCCCGAAATGTGATTTTCTTTGAAAATCAATATTTCTTTCAGTCTTAGGTTATTTCTGATCCTCCTATTATTCTTCTTCCAGTTTTTGATGCTGTGTTGTCTTCTATTGAGCGATTTAAACCAGGTGTGGTGTATCATCGACGTCCTCCTTCTTCAACGCCCCTTCCAGACACTAATCCATCATCTGATTCTACAGTTCCTATACCTCAGTGCTCCACCCGGGTTACACATCCATCGGATAAGTATGGTTTTCCTCATACCTCGCTTATTGCTACTCTCGACATTGTTTCTGTTCCTCACTCTTATACCCAGGCAGCCACCCAAGCATGTTGGCAGCAAGCCATGCAAGAAGAAATCCCAACTCTTCAAGACAATCACACTTGGGATCTTATGACTTGTCCCTCTAGTGTCAAATCTATTGGTTGTAAATGGGTGTATTCAATCAAGTTTTGCTCTGATGACTCATTGGACAGATATAAGGCCCATCTCATGGCTCTTGGGAACTGGCAAGAGTATGGTATTGATTATAAAGAGACATTTGCACCTATTGCCAAAACGACTACTGTACTATCTTGGCACTTGCTGCATCGCAAGGGTGGTCTCTCTGGCAGATGGATGTGAAGAATGCTTTTCTACATGGGGATTTGAAGGAAGAAATCTATGTCTCCACCTCCCGGCATGTTTGCTACACCTTCCTCAGAGGTTTGTCGGCTACGCCGATCCTTGTATGGACTGAAACAGGCTCTGCGTGCATGGTTTGATAAATTTCGCTCTCCCCTACTTGCTTTTCATTTTACTTAGAGTCAGTTTGATTCCTCTCTTTTTCTTCGCAAGACTTCTACAGGAATTATATTGCTTCTTGTATATGTTGATGACATTGTGATTACTGAATCTGATACTGAGTTAATTAAGCAATTACAACAGCATCTCAATGCCTCTTTTCACATGAAAGATCTTGGTCCCCTGTAGTACTTTCTTGGCCTTGAGGTGCAGATTACTCCGACTGGTACGTTGTTACACCAACACAAACATACACAGGAAGTGATTTCATTGGTTGGTCTCCAATTGGGTAACTCTGTTCTTACTCCCTTGGAGGTCAATCTTAAGCTTCATCAGGAGGAATGTGAGCTTCTATCAGATCCATCCTTGTATCGGCAGCTTGTTAGGAGTTTGAACTAGTTGACAATTACTCGCCCTGATATTTCTTTTGTTGTGCAGCAAGTTAGTCAATTTATGCACACTCCCAGACATCTTCATTTAGCTGTTGTCCACCACATTATCCGCTATCTGAAGGGCACCTCTAATCGAGAGATATTCTTTCCTCGAGTCTTCTTTACAGTTGGTAGGATACAGTGATGCTGATTGGGCTGGTTGTGCGGATACTCGTCGATTTGTTACCGGGTGGTGCATGTTCTTAGGCAATGCACTTATTTCTTGGAAGAGTAAGAAGCAAGACCGCGTTTCCAAGTCCTCTACTGTGATACCCCCATATGATAAGATTGAGGGTAGGTGGTGTATGGGATCTCACATTACTTGGGAATGAGAAGTTTTTGCTCTTTATAAGGTTCCAATGGGGCTCCAATTGTATCATTGACTAGTCCTTTTGGAGTATAGGCCATGTGGTTTGAGCCTTCCATTGGGACGTTACATCTACCGAGTCTGAATATCGTGCTATGTCTTCCGCTTGTTCTGAGATCACGTGGCTTTGTGGGTTATTGGGTGAACTTGGATTTCCTCAGCATCATTCCACGCCTCTCCATGCTAACAGTACCAGTGCTATTCAGATCGCCGCTAATCCTGTTTTTCATGAGCGTACGAAACACATCGAAATTGATTGTCATTCCATCCATGAAGCTTTTGACAAGCATGTGATTAGTCTTCCTCACATTTCCACTTCACTTCAAACGGCTAACATTTTCACTAAAGCTCTTCCTCGGCATCGACATCAATTCTTGATTGACAAATTGATGCTTTTAGATCTTCCAAAATCAATCTGAGGGGGGATGTTACGTAGATATGATTTGGGTGTTATTCTTGTAATTTAGTAATACTTTCCTTTCTAGTTGCTTCATAGATATATTTATTATACATAACTGTCAATTACCTTGTAAATACTTACCTTGTATAGAAGATTTAGGCGCTGGAAATCTGGCAACAATTGTGTAAATATTCTTATATAATGAAAGCAAACCCTAAGGAGAGGGCATTCAGACCAAAATTGACAAAAAGGTCTATGGGCTACACCATAGGAACCCGATCATTTTTAATTGATATACTGTACCCATTGACTTTGGGTTCTACTCCATTTGACTTCAAAAGAGGAGTACCTCTCATAAAGATATATGAAACTCGGTAAAGGAATTTCTTTTTTTTTTCCATCAGTAAGCAAGTTTACTGATACAAATAGGCATAGCCCAAGTATATGGAAGTCAGTAAAGGATTATAAAGGGTTTAATAACAAACTTTGATGACTTATAAACAAAAAAACAAAAAATTACATACCTCCTGTATACATGGGGTACGCCTATTTACTTGATTCGATAAAATTCTATTCTTACTTATCCAAAAAACAAAACTATGGTGACTTTTTTTTTTTTTTTTTTTTATAAGTAACTATGGTGACTTCAATACTAGAACTGCAATAACTTTCATTAGGAAGGTAAATTCAAGCACAAAAATCATAAATCATATATTCTTAGAAATGTGAAGAAGTCGGGATGCTTGGGAAATTAGATTAGATGAGATGAGAATTTTGTGAATAGTAGTAAGATGGTTTGTGAATAGTAGTGAGATAGTTTGAGTTAAGTAATTTTTGGGTTTTGGGAAATGAGAGAGAAAAAGTTGAATAAAAAATATTATAAAGTTAAATATTGTTAGAATATTATTTTTGTTTTAGGATTTGAAAAGGTTGAATTGCTTTTTGTTTTTTGTTTGAAAGTTTGGGAAAGTTGTAATGATTAGTTTGAAAGTGTTTATGTTTGAGTGATGTTTAGGAAGGAAATGAGATGGAATAAAATGAGATGAGATGAGAAGAGAATTATTTCCAAACATCCCCTTAATCTATAGCCTCTTTCTCTCGCAAACCCTTCATTTCATATTTTAGTTCCTAACTCTCTCCATGGCCCCAGAGAAAATTAAAAAAAGAAACAATAAAATGTAAAGGAAAAAGAACGCATAAAGTTATATATCCTATTATTTTGTATTTTCTTATAAAGCTGCTAGTGAGGTGAATGATCAACTACTTTTTTGCTGCCAAGATTTCACATGAACTTAAACCATACGTATGAATTGCTCCTTTGCCTATATACAGTGACCATGTTCCCATGCTTAATTTAGTTCTGTACAGTTTTCCTAATGTCCTACTAAAATAAAATGCACACAAAATATCATGTAGTATCCTTGAAAAGATCATCCAAAGTGAATTCTTTTACCTCTTTCGGTCTCTTAATAGAAATGCAGCTGGCTATGTCTCCAATAAGATTGATCCACCTCTCATTTTCATTTTGCTCTCCATCTCTGGCCAAAATCTATGATGGAAAAAGAATTGATCACTTTTCCTTCCCTTAATGATACAAACCCAAGTACTTGAAGTCTCCATTAATTGTATATTATTATGCACATATGGTGGTTTACCTTTCCCATCTCAAGGTCTCCCACACATTCACAGAATGCCTGGAATGCAGGTAGAAGAGCCCTGCAAAAGTAGAACAGGGGGCCATTAAAAAGAGTGCCGAACTTAAACAACAAAAGGAGTGCATAAAGATAGGTTTACAAGGAACAAGGATCAGTATATGCGAGTTCCTTACCGTAGTGGTCCATGCTGACCGGTCTGAACAAGACCGTGACAGCTGCCCAACTGGAGAATCAGTTCTACAAGAACAGAAGCATACTTTTGTTCGACAGCTTTCTTTCCGACTTTACCACCACCTCTGCCACAACATCAAACATTGCAAAATTTTCCAACTGTATAATAGTGCAGAAACCGAAAAATGGGGCAGTTAATAGACCTGAAAAAAGCCGTGAGAGCAAAAATAGCAGCTTGCAGAATGTCTTCCTCTATCTGACCATCGACAGGATGACTAGAGTTCTCTCCTTTCCTTGAATCACCTTTAAGAATTGGAGTCTGGCTAAGGGAAAATATCACATGCTCCAGGAACAAAGATGAAAGCACTGTATGTTGGGAGAACGCCTATAAAATATTTAAAAATATATGTATAAATAATCTAACCGTTGATAGAATATAAATTATTGAAATGGGTCATATAATTGCGAAGGAAAGAGATGATGATAAAGAAAACCAAACAGGGCATATACAACCACAAACTGTACATGGATGACACGATCACATGTACAAGAGAGCATCCATGAAACATGGGAAACACTATTCAGTACAGGTTGCAACACAATAAAATATAAATTAATCCACATAAGAGAGAGAGAGAGAGTATAATTCTGCTGACCCCACGAGTCATATTTCGAAGGCATGGTGAATTCCCTCTTACCAAATTATTTTGCCAATAAAAGGCTAGCATAAGATTTAAGATCAGAAGTTAGCTGGGGGAACAGCTTTTATTCATTCCTCCTCCATATTTTTTATCATTGAACAGCCTCGATACTGTAATAATAAAAAATCCAAAAACAATCTCAATAACCTTAAGTATGGTCTGATCTGATCCTTCAAAACACAAGTTACAACAAAATCCAATGCCTTATATGAAAAGATAGGAAAATTGATACTAGATATGACACACAGGATACCTCTTTCTGAAGATAAAAACCACTTGGACCAAGAGGGATTAAAGGAGAAACTTGTTTAAGGAGTTCCATTCACTGTTTCAAGACCAAACTCCTCTTTTTCAGGAAGATCAAAATTTATTGTTTTCTAAAAGCACAAATAGGACCAAAGAGGTACTTCCGCTTTAAGATAAGATGACACATTTTTTTTGTGGTGATACACTGATATCACATAAAACATGGTAAAAAACTATTTAAGATAAATAATCACTTACAATAACAATATTCTCGCTGTAAATAAAATAGCACTCACATAAAATGCATCCTGCATTGACCAGCCACCACGAATTCTAGATATATCCTTCGTGACTATATCCCTCCCAGCAGAAGCCAATACTTCATTGAAAACCACTTTTGAACTTGTGTTCTCAGCTAGAGTAGAAATCTTTTGGAAGTGGAGAATTTTAAGGAGAGACAGGAACCACAAAAAGAAAATGAAACTGAATTGTTGATGCAGACAAGCCAGACAGTTGGAAAAACTAGTAAGCAAAAAAGAGCTGCCAACTTTAACATCAAACGTTAATAAATTTAAATGAAAAAAGGATACAGCACCAAGTGTTTCCAGTCGTAAATGTTTGTCAGTTACATGAACTGTAGCAGAGAGCAAAGATTGGGTGGTCCTGTCGACATAGAAAATTATCAGTCACACCAAAAGTACAGCAATCTATCTTTATAAGAAGATATACACAATTTAGTTGGTCTTAAATTTTTCACTGTTATAGCAGTTTATCAGTAGGAGAACCTTGAAACATCACTTTCATTCAGCTCATTCCTCCTCTTTATGACAAATTCAATGACAGCTTGTATAACCCCTTCAGCTGACTGCTTGATCTTATCACATATAGCTACTGCGCAACCATTCAGAGTAGCAAAAAGCTGCAAGAAGCCTCGATAGTAAGAGGAAGCTGTTGCAATGTTTATTCTAAATTTTTAATTGAATTTAAAAAAAAAAAAAACATACACTTACCTCATCCTTTGTCAACAAAATACATACTGAAGAAACGATTCTGTTGAAAACTTCTGATGGATCAATAGATGCATCCTGATTACATACATAAAAACAAACAGAACGTTTTAATTTCAGAACGGAAATGGATAAATAAAGAAAGAGAATGCAAAGAATTGACGATGAACTTACACTCCTCAGGATGGCGATAACATCCTCAAGGGAGGACAAAGCACCATAGGATACTTCTATATCTGCACCAAAATTAGAAGCTGCAGGCCTCGGAAGCGAAAGAGAGATGCTGAAGAGCTGATCAAAGATCTAACCAAACAAGAACTGAGATCTTTCACAAACTTGAAGAGGAAATCGGAAAGGATATTGCATGTGCTATACTCTTTGAACTCTCTATGACAGTTAGTAATGCAGTACAGAGAATAAACTTATTTGACACCATTAAAGCTTCCAGCCAATCACTTACCTCTGCAGAAACTTTTCTAACTTCAGAATTAGTGTCTGCACAACGTGGAAGATACATGACAACCCTATCTCCCAAGCACAATGCTTCACGACTTGGCAAGACAAATGCCGCTGGAAGGTGAACCAAACAATAGTATAAGATAGTGAAAGAAACAAATAATTGAGGAGTCTCTTGGGAAACATTTTACATGGTAAGTTGGAAATATTCCCATGTACAGCACGGTCAACTTGCTTGCTATGTGTGCAACTTCCATGGCAACCCAGAGTACAATATCCACCTATGCAAACCATCCTAAACTTGAGAAGCATCTCAAACACTGCACGGCAACCTCTTCTCCTTTGATATTCAACAGGTGAGGCAACATATTGATCAATTTGTCTCAACATATGCAGTAGCTGCTCTGCCCGACTTCTCCCATCCTCTCCACTAAGTGTCATGATTGTGATGATTAGAAAAGGTACATATAAAGTCTCGAAGGAAAATCTAGTAGCATAGGCATTCAGTCAAAGCTATTTATGAAAAGCAGGGGGTGGAGAGACACACACACACACACACAGAGAAAGAGAGAGAGAGACTTCTTAACATAGATATTCTCACATATTTCCTTCCCAAACATCACTCAAACACAAAACACTTTTCAATCTCAAATCTTCAACTTTTTCATCTAATCATTATAATTTTCCCAAACTCCCAAACAAAATACAAAAAACAATACAACTTTTTTAATTTTTAAAACAAAAAATTATATTAAAAATTTATATTCAAACAAATTTTTAATTTTATAATATTTTTATTTAGATTTTTCTCTCTCCTTTCTCAAAACCCAATAAAACATCTTAACTCAAACCATGTCACTACTATTCACAATCATTTCACTACTATTCACAGATCTTCTAAGTGTCCAAACGAGCCCTTAAGAGTAAATCCACAGAATTAACACTCCATGTTCAAGAAATGCAATCTTCTACGATTGTATATAATTCCAATTATTTTTCAATCTAGTATCGAATATAAAATTGGGACAATGGAAACAAAATATCATCTCCGTTCAAATATTAGACAAAGGTCTTTTTTTATGACGGGAACCACCCCTTATCAAAGCCCTTAGGACTCACCCATGGAAGCTAAACCCCCGGGAAGACTAGCACAGCAACCCACTGCCATGGCCTCCCACTTAAATCGCACTTTGATCCCAAGGGAATCGAACCTGTGATGTGGGGCTCATGCACACAAGTTCACTCTTACCACTTGGGCTACCCATGGGTGGGTAGACATTAGACAAAAGTAACGGCAGAAAATAAAAAATCAACACTTAATGTAAAGAGTTCGACCTGAACTCCTAAAGACAATTAACTCTACCGTTCCAGAAGAATAAGCAATTCAGGAAAAGCATCAACCTGTCAAATATAGACTACCTTGTGAGAAGAATTGCACACAAGAGAGTGATGAGGTTGTCAATAAGGGGATTGACAACATCTACCGGATCATTTGGTAGAGCAAAGAACCCTAGGGTGGCCTGTAGAACTCATCAAAGATTCATGACTGATTAGAAATGTCCAAGGAAAGAATTATCACTGATAATGGATTATACTCATTCAGACATGTTCCTCACCTTCATTACATGGTTTCGTGTTTCAACCGTTAGTTTTGGCTCCACAGAAACCAAGGTAGTGCAGGCACTTAAAGCAAGGGCCTGCAGAATCACCCATAAAGAGGAAAAGTCAGAGCTTCCAACAAAATGCGCACAAGCAATACCTTTAGACCACAACATTATAAGTTGATCCACTAATATACCTGAGTGCGAAGAAGTTCAAGACTGGAATAAAAAAATCCTTCATTGTCATCTCGGGCCTCTCGGCCCATTAAGGTCAATATATAGTCAAGCATTTGGTCCCTTCGTTTTAATGGAAATGATGCACCATTCTCTGCAGCGTTAATGACAGCACGACCTGCATTATCAACATTACAGTAATGCTATCACCTTCACAAGATTTATAATCAGCAAACAGAATATGATCATCTTTTCAATGGTTTAAAATGTGAATATGATATAATATAAATGCAAAGCGACGAGCATTTTGATTAGCAGCTCACATAAAAGGACATTTTTTTAAAAGACAATGTAGTATTGATTGAAAAGCACCCAAAGGCAATCTTTTGATTTTTTTTTTTTTTTTTTTTTTTGGTTCTTGAGAATTCTAGGCCTTCTTCACTTTTAGGGAGGCTTGAATCAGCTCTGAATCCCATGCTTGAACTCTTTCAAATGCCTATGGTCATATGGACACTTTATGAAGGTCAAAATGACAGCATGTAGTCCTCGATATCCAAGATGCGCATTATCTCCATTGTTGAGTGCTACTAAATATTAATCAGAAAATTTCAGCATGAGATAATTATCTTAACACAAAAGTAGCCAAGCCTCTTCAATGAAATCATTTTCCACTGTGTCCCCAAAGATTAACCCCTCTGCTTTATTGCAGTTTTCATCATGATTTTATGTCTAAAGCCGGTATGACCAAACATTACATACATCTTGGTCTCCCTCCCCCACTACATGTGTGTGCAAGCACATGCTCTGATATATGCGCACAACACAGATAAACAACCATGCATGGCAATATATTGGCATATATCTTCCACATGATTATTATGGAACTTGATTGCTGATAATAAATTGGACAACTTTTAGACATTATATTCAATTTCAACCTTTTTTTCTTTGGGCCATTAGTATTTCCAATTTTTTCTTTAAATAGTAATATTATTTTATGATTTCCGTAAACTAATATATAGCTTTAAAACAAGAAAAATGCTAATTGTACTTGAGAAAAACTTACAAAAAAAAATTACATCACGTGCCAGCTATTGATATGTTGAAAATTATCAAATTTGAATTTCAAAATTTAAATTTCAAAAGGAAACTGACAACATGAGTCTTCATAAGTTTTTTATAGGTAAAATTGTAAGTACATGTAGCACTACTCTTAAAACAAATCAATTTATTCCATTTGTCAAGTTTTAAATAGACAATGGCAAAACTTTTTAAACAATATCCTAATTGAACAACCGTATATTGGCATGGGGCTAAACATCGAGTGAACAGCTCACTCAGAGCACCTTGAGCAACAGCACACTTTTATAATAAGTTTCCCACCCTCTCATCCACCACCACATGTCCACTGCCCCAGCCCCGCCCATAGGGAAAAGAGGGTGAGGGGACCGGCTGGGCTAAACCCAGCCCAATATATATATAAAATATTCAGGGAAGTGGGGGGATTAGGGTTGATGTAAACCTCCCCCCCCCCCCCCCCCCCCCCCCCCCCACACAAAAAAAAAAAAGGGACACCGTTTCAGCATTTATGTTGTTGTTTTTTTTTTAAATATTCGTTACCAAAACAACGTCGTCCGCATAGGATAGCACCCCCATGTGGAAACCCCATCCTCCACCCATACGGGAGCCAAGTGCGGGAACGGGGCAACTCCAGTGAGGGTAGCACCCCTACCTCTCATGCAATCTCCAAAGGTTATTTGAAACAAGTCCATCACCACAAGCCAAAAACACAGACAAACAAATCAAAACTCCATGTTTGGAAAGAAGAGAAAGAGATCAAGGTAATTTCAGGGTCCCGCAGATGATAGTAAGACACCAAATTTAACTTAAAACAAACCTAGTAAATCAATGGCAGTTATAACAGCCTGCTTTGCCGTAGGGTGGCGCACATGAAGAAGCCGTGAAAGCATATTAGTCCCCTGCAAGGAGAATAAACTAGTCAGAAATAACAGGTGTCAACTGCATTAATTGATGTTTGTACTCAGATCTCCATGGAAAAGCAATGAGAGAAAAAAGCAAAAAACCATACAACAAGTGCATCTATTCTGGCTTCGATAACTGTAGATGGAGCATATTTTGCGGCATATCCATACATTAATGCCAAAGCAGCATGAATATCATCAGACTCTTCTGTTCTGAAACTTTCGGAGAAAAAAGATAGGAATCTGTAATAGAAGAAGTAATGACTGGTTAAAAAAGGGAAAAAAAAAACTTTGATCAAATTACTTATAAAAAGAAAAAATAATGATAATCTGACCTTAAAGGGAAAGTATCACAAAAAAAAATTACAGCTCAAGTAACAATCAGAAAAGTTGTGACCATATCTTCTTCTTCTTTTTGGGTCTAGATGCTTTTAAAGAATCAATTAAGGCACAATTGAAGCTCTCACCCTGCATTAAAAAGGTATGGACAACTATGCATAATGCAATTTCCATGCCCCAGATTTTAATATTACTTTCCTCTTTACTTATCAAAAAAAAAATTCCATGCCCCAGATCTCGATTAAGAAAAAAAAAAATTGCTTTTAACTGTTGGAATCTACCAAACATGACACTAAAACACAATTCCAAGGTGCCTAAATGCCTTTTCTGCAAATTTTTGTATTAATGAATTTGTCCAGTGGTATTAAGTTTATTTGTTCAATCTTAACAAAATAAGGGAAGAGCTAAAATTTATACTGCATTTCATGCTATCAAGAAAACAAAAACAAAGGAAAAAAATTTCCATGAAATAAAGATTATCTCCGCTCCTTGGGACTAATAATGGCTGTGACAGGGGAGAGCTTGGTAGAGCAAAGAAGATTAGGCTCCTCTCAGAGCGAACAAGAACTACAGAAGACAAAAAAAATTTACCCTTGAAAAATGAAATAAAAAATTAAGTCTTGATCATTAGATGCTTGTCAATTCCTTTGTAAACCTTTCTGCGTGATACTCTGGTAAATGATGTTCTCTCACTGTCATTAAGAAGTTAGATGTTCAAGGTCGATAATTTTTTACAAGTATTAAAATCTTATTATACCTTATAAAAGAAACTAATTAAAAAATGCAGAGGGACGCAACCCTAGTATACAATAAGTGTACAAGAGAAACCCTATACAGAAGAAAAAGAGCATTCCATTGGAGCTGGGCTATTTGTTTCGTGTATAATACACACGTGTGTAAGTATAAAAACCCAAAAAAGAATGGGAGAATACTTTCCATCTTATAAAAATTCCTAGAATGTATTTAGATGTTTTATTTTGTATACTTCCTGTGTACATGGGCTTCGCTTATACATTCCTTTCTAATAAAATTTCTTCTTGCTTATAAAAAAATAATATTAAAATATGAATAAACCTTTTTTGCATAAGTAGAGCAACCTTATTCAATGCACAGAGGGACACAACCCAAATACCAGGAACAGGAATAAACCTTTGAAAGATACTTTGCCCAACATCATCCAGAATGTATTTCAGTTTGTCCAATACAGTATCCAAGTGGGATGCCGCAACCTGTGGTCAAAAGCAATAAGACATTAATACATTGCAAAATGGAAATAGTAGACAACATACACTGAACTCTAAGATACCAGTCCAATGGCTTTTGCCAAACCAAGCCTGTTTGTTGGAATTGCAATGTTAGCATGTTTATACATCCAATCTATCTGATGATGAACATAAGTCCTGTCATTGACCTTTTGGAGAAGCACGCCCAAGCAACTGAAAAGCAAAACGAAAAACAAAAATATTATATGCACCTCCGAAAGTTGAAGCTTTTGTACCCTTTCTGGGGTGGGCAGTGGTCATAAGGGGTTTCATGGAAGTGCCAGCAAATCTAGAACCAAAGATTTATGCTCACTGAAACACCTTACACATCATGCAATCAACAAAAATTCATTACTTCAACGTTCAAAAAAAGAAAGAAAGAAAAAACCATGTCAGTGCTACTGCCAGTGCAAAAGAATGCAATATCATTTTTTTTAATTAGTGAATAAAATATCAAATTCAATGGTGTCTCCTTGAACGAATAGACTAATATAGGATTAAGATGGCATCTATACCGGTGAAGAAGCGCAGAATGTTCATCCTCGGAAGTATAGAGCTCATATTGTTTGCTGAAAGCATTACCAAGAGATATCACCCAATCGGTGTCTTGAGTCACATCTAAGGACTCTGCAAGAAACTATCACCCAAAGAAAAAGACACATATTAAAGACAGATGTTACAATTACAATAAGGTACCTTAGATTCCAAGCAAATATCTACTTCCATTATGGCACTCAGAAACGTGTACACTCAGTCTCTAGCAACATTAGAGTTATATTGTTTCTTCATGCACATCTTAAAAATATACATACTATACAACTTTCAGAAATAATTCAGACAGTTTTGCTGGAATATCTGTCACTTGTTTGGAAAAATTGGTTTCAAGTTCAAATGCCATGAAAATCAAATTGAAAAATATGATATAAATGTTACTTCCAACATCCCCATACAAACTACAGTGGACTTATAAGATGCTAAGCAAGCTATAAAGACGATAGGAGATACAGATATCATCTGAACAATAAAGTCAAAGACTTACATTTATTATCATGTCATCCCAAGTCTCTTGATACGAATGATCCTGCTTTAGGTCTTCCGTGTCACTAACATATGCCTTCATTTTTGGAATCTAGAGCTTAGTAAAGACAAAATTAATTAGATTCTAATGCAAAATCATTTTATCTGATATGACAGATCACGACAAGATACATTAAGAAGCTTAACCACAAAGGATTTCCAATTTGAAGTCAAAACAATTCATATTCCATCTAAATCAATTAAATTATTGTCACAGTGACAAAGATCTTCCTGCTAATTGGGTGTATCCTTTTGTATAATTTTTGTCTAGAGTTCCTCTGTGTTTTTTAATAAAATTGCATTGCTGATAAAAAGGAGAGAAAGAAAGGGGGGGGGGGGGGGGGGGAGTCCTCATAACCCCATAAAAAAATCACCCGTTGTGCGATCACCCCACCTGATTTGCAATTATCCCACAAACTATCAATTTCAGCAATCACCCCCAAACTACCAAAAAATTGCAATGTTCCCTCCGTAAAATAGGTGATAGAGCTACGGAGAGAGAAAACCCAAGGGCACCCAACCAGCCGCCACCCTTCACCCACCCTAGACTGGCGAGTGACACCTCACCACCGTCATAGACAAGGTTGACGGGCCTAGTGACTTCACTGAGGGCCGCCCGGCGTAGGTCCTCCCTCCGATGACCTAGATTTTCACAAGATTCTCTTCTTCTTCTTTTTCTCAAGGAGACATCGACCGTCAAACATGTGCCTCCGCCACCGAAACCGTCACAGATGAGACCAACAGGCTCCGGCAACTCCTTTGACAGCCCTCCGACTTTAGTCCTCCTCTGTCGACCGGAATTTTGATTTGCATTTTGTCGTAGCAGATCTGGTGTACTGATATGCATTTTATTTTCGTATAAAATCTTTTTCCTTGATATGACGAAGCGATAGATGATCTTGTGATTCGAGATCAGACAATGACGACGTGTGACGTTGATTCGTCTCAGATGGAAGGTGAGAGGTGGTTGAAAGTATCAAAAACTTTCGTTTTTATGAAAGAGGGAAGAAATAATTTTTGAATCTCTGAACGTAGTAAAAGAATGGCTAAGTTCATGTGTCTAGGTGGGATGGCAACTTCGTGGGTGGCTAAGGAGATACAGGATTGTTTAGAACTCAACTGTCACGAAGGATTCTTCAGGAAGCTAAGGATAGGTAATGGAATTCTAATAATTCAACATCATATTAACACAAGGGACAGCTTTTTGCAACTCTCAGAATTCCGGGATGAAAGGAGGAAAGGTTTGTTGGTGATACTGAAATGCGCAAATGGTATTGGATGGAAAGATTTTATGCAGTCCATTCGAAGCATTATTGGGTCCAAAGCCACTATTCTAAAGCATGCAAGCAGAGGGGAGTTTGTTGATGGAAAGACAGCGGGAAGGCCTTCCTCGGTCAAAGGTGTCTCGTACGTTTCAGTGTTGAGGTCAATGGCGTTAGTCTAGCCGAGATTAGCTCCGCGGCAGAAGGAAAGAGTAAGGCACTTGTAGGAGACAAAGGCTGTCAGGTGACATTGGGAGATGTGGAAGGGGTCTTGTGGGCTGTCAAAACTCAATTGACAAGAGTTATGGAGTATGTGTAAGATCTCATGATTAAAGTGGACAAGGGGTTGGACATAGTCGTGGGTTTCGGTGGTGGGTCGAAAACGGACGAGGGGGGGCGGGGGGTAGATCATATGGGTTTGAAGAGCATTCCGATGCCGTCATAGATAGGGTCATTAGACACTGGCATCACTGTTCACGTAGGTGTCACTCAAGACATCAGTAGCTTGTCGTCTAGCTGCCATCAGTCACCAGTTTCAGATGGGATTGGTACTTTTTTACAGGGCTCACTTTCAATTGAAGAAGAGGGTCCGGTCTTGAGTACTATGGAAGAAACAAGCGAGTCTCTTTTAGAAGATGAAAATGGGATAACATAAGGTAATGCTTCCCCTACATGTTCTATGCCTTCTGAGGGAGCAGTAAGGTCTAACAAAGAGGCACTGAAAGGATCACCGGGGGTTGGAGCACATACAAGCAATGTCCTCGTCGATGGAGGGGAGGAACCTTTAATGGTGACAAAAACAATAGACAATAACCATATAGCTGTTGAGGAGGTTCAGGATTTGAATGCGGGATATAGTGGGGAGGACATTATGGGTTTGTCGTTGGTGCCTTGTGAGGACGAATGTCTAGAGTCGAGAGTGCAGTTGGATACTATGTCTGGGGATAATGTTGTTCCCTTGGTTTCTCTTCTTTTGATAAACAATATGGCGAGTTCACCATCAGATTGGGTTCTGCATATGGCTAACAAGATTCAACATATCGTGGGGCTTTCACATGGAGAATGTGAAGATCAATTTAAAGCACTACCCACTGCGATTGAGGCGAGCCACGCGCTTGAAACCAAATCAAGTTTTAAGAAAAACAATGAGTTAAAGCGTCTTTCTTGGGCAATCAACTATGACGCTAAGGGTGATAGCTCAAGTCAAGGGAAGACTAAAGGGAGGGCATTGTGAAGACGTTCTCGTAGAGGGAGTTTCGGGCTTGGTGTATTTTGGGTAGTTTTTCACAGGCTTTTTGGGTCATTAGGAGCTCTCTAGTATGGGCTAGGTGTTTTCTTGTATACGTCCAGTGTACTTGGTTACTCCTATTGATATATATATAATATTTTTACTTATCAAAAAAAAAAAAAAGGTGACAAATACCATTCTTGAAAATTTTTCAAAATTTAAAAAAAAAAAAACAAAAGAAGCTGCCAGCACTTTTTGTTTTTAATTTTTTTAATTCAATTGGGTCATCTTTTCTTTAATTGTTACGGGTAATTTTGAATTTTCAAAAGAAAATGGGTACATCGCAATTATCTGGTACATTTGGGGGGATGATTGCCATAATTGATAGTTTAAAGGGTGATTGCAAATTAGGCAGTAGTTTGAGGAGATTATAAATTATTTCCCAAAAAATTAAATAAAAGGCTTGAAACTTGGGTTGAAAAAAAAAAAAAAAAAAATCCAAGTGTAAGTTAGTGTTGTGCAAGGCTTAAAACTTAAGGGAAAACAAAACGTCCACATATAAATCAGTGCAGTGTTGTGCAGATAGCGATATACCTCATCTTGCCAAAACAAGATGATATCCTTTGGGAAGAGAGGTGCTAGATGGCAAAGTACCTGCAAGCCAATGAAAACACTCAAAATAGATATTTCACAGATCAATAATGTTTCTCCAAAACAAAACAAAAACAAAACAAAAACAAAAACAAAAACAAAAAACAAAAAACAAGTTATTTTAAAGGAGCATGACTGAGAAAATATTGGTGAAAAGTAAGCATGATGCAGGGACAGGCAGCAAGCCGAAGGAATGATAGCCAGCCTCTGCAGGATGTGACAACCAGAAGCCCAAGTGGCAGTGGGCACAAAAAGGCTCTGCAGGGCCATGCTGATGCATTGATTGTAAGCCCTGCGCTACTGGGGCAGCAAATTCAAGGGTGGTTTAGTCCTTATAGCCTCAGTTGTAGACATTTGACTAAGAGTCCAAGTGAGAATTTGGATAAAGGGCCTTTGTCTCCCCTTGTACCGAACAGTCTGAATGCAAAGGTTGGAAGGTGCTTCTCTCATACAACCATATTGAGCTGTGTACCATGTTTACTACTGGGTGAAAACGTGTGGGTTTGGCTAAAACTACACAAAGGCTGTCTAGTAGCATCATGAGAACAGAGAGTGCTGGTAGAAAACCTACCCACAACATAGTTACATGATCCACAAACACAGGCACACTTCAACAAAATAAAACAGAGCCAAATATTCTCCTTTACATTAGATACAAAAACCTCCACTTAGTATTTCACCCATCCTTTCAAGTTTTTCAAAAGAGATGATTCCTATCAATTGTTATGGTATATAAGTACTACCAGAGAACACCACATTGCAAATTTCTTGTTGAAACATAGAAAGTGTCTACATAATCTGCACTAAGAGAAGCCTACCGTCAAAATCTGAGTTGCCAGCTGCTCCCTCGCTAAAGGATCATGTAATAGCACCACCAAGCGAGCAAAAAGCTCCTAGACACATACACCACTCATATTGTTGGCACTATGTCGTATTGTGGAGAAGCGAAGTAGAATTAAATAATTTAGTGACACCAGCAAAGATTCTACCTCGGGACTTGGTATGTCAGAACGAGCTTTACATTCACTGAGAATAGTATCGCTGTAAGAGGGTTTATGCCTGCACAATTCTGAAATACATCTGCAAACCTGTAAAATCAGCTGTGTAAGAATTCATAAAAAGAAAAAAATATGTCAATATAAAACTTAGAGCCACCTCTCATACTAATTGCATCATCAATTTGGAATCCAAAGTTTATACTCCCAACAAGAAAAGGCAGCATCACATTTAAGGAAAAAAACACGAACACCAAGGCAAACAAAAAAGAAATGGGCAACCCTGAAAACATAAATGAATTTCCCTGCATGGAAGGAATATGAAATGAATTATTGAGAAAATCTTACGGTGGCAGCTGCACCAGTATAATCTCGTGGAATAATCATCTTCAACAGAAACGGCCAAAGAATATGCTGTACATTCATATATTATAAAAAGAAAGATGTCATACTCGGTTTAGCAATATCAGTCATGAAAAAACCAAAAACCCCCACCAAAGGTGAACTCAACTAAGATTTCCGCATATGTAGAGTTAGCAATAATGACATACCTCCATCTCAGGAATGGTAATAGTCAACAAAAGAAGTCCTTTTTCACAGATTGCTCTCAATTCCGTCAGAAAAACTGCCCCAATTTTCACCTGAAAAGAAGACTGAGCTACTGGTAAACAGCTATAGTGGGCAAAGATGACTATAACTTCAAGAACCATCTATTTTCACTGGAAGAATTTAGAGCGCCATAAGAAAAAACCTGGAAACAATGTGCATTCACTAGTGTTGGATTTACCAATATCATCAAAATTTCATCCATTTTCTTTTGAGCATATGACACCATCATTTGGGCCATCCGAAATTGTAAATATGAACTTCTCTTCTAATAATCATACCACTCCAAAAATTAAAATTGAAGTTTTCTTATCTATAGAAGTCAAACGTAAACCTCACTCTCTTGTACTGGAAAGGAACCTATGTGCCACTAGGCCCAAACACTTACCCTTGAGCTCTCAAGCTGGTTTCTATCTTGATCTGGTAGAGCACAATGCCGTACAAGATATTCAATGAACTCCTCCCCAGATGGACCAACCAAATAACAGTGTGAAGCCATAACCACAATCAACTAAAACCCAGAAAACATAATTTAATCAGAAACAGGGATTTTTTTAAAAAGTTTAAGAAAAGAAGAAACTCTAGGTCTATCAGCTCATAACAACCTACCTCTGAGAGTGCCTTTCGTACACCTAAATTTTTCTCATCAAGTAAGAACTTAACCACATCAACCAGTAAAGGCCTTTTACTGTGCCATGCTTCAGACAACCTGCACATAGAAGTTGTAAGAAAGACAGCTCCTGCAAGAGAATCAGTAACCACAAATATAGAAAGAAAAGAAACCTGGGCAATAGATGCTTTAAAACGCTAAGCACGCCAAAAGTCAAAGGTTCATCCTTCAACCTGCATTTCTGGAAGCAGATATATCCGGAAATAAAAATAAGCGCACTATATTAAAGCTCTAAATAAGTCTTGAACCCCTACAGAATGAAGAAACTATTTTAAATGTTTTATGACTGTACTTAATTTAAAAAGAAAGAGTAAACAACAAGTCACAAATACATATATAATCTTAAGAACAGATCCTCAGGGTATACTAAATTAAAGGACTTTCGTTAAGGCATAAAACAATCTGAACTGGAAGGGACTCACATTCAGAAGGAACATAAACAAATCCTCAGGGTATACTAAGCCAACTGTCAGAAAGCAGCGCTGAACCTCGTTATATGTCTGTCAGAAAGCAAAAGTTTTCTTAAATATAGAAAACTAGATGTCCAGTGCGGGATTAGAAAATTTATCATCATCAAACACAAGACATGGCAGACAGCATGGTAAACACAACTTAAAAACATCTTAAGACAAGACAAGTCAACATTACTTGGAAACACGGAATGTCGGAAACAAGATTTTCAGCTAATGAACATGAGCCAAATAATAACTTGCTCCCAATCCTACTAAGAAGCAAAGCCAAATTACAGACTACAAGCAATTTCAAGAATAGAACTCATAATTTTTTTTTTTTTCTTATCAACAAGTTGACCACTAGGCTACACCCTAATGGATGGAAAGATGAGTTATCATATCCAAATAAGTTGCACAAAACTGAGTTGGTAATTACACCTTAAGTGCAACTGAGAAATCTGAATGCTCTTTGCTTTCACTATTCATGCAAACCACTGGGAGAAGTGTTGATAGAATTATTGTGAGCTCCTGCAAGCCATCACAAAAGTAAACCAGCACCAAATGAATTATATTTGCCCGATAGTTTCAAATATAGGATATCAAAAATTTCTGTACTATAAAAGAAATTGTAACAGCTTATAATAAAAGCTTATGAAGACACAAAAAAAATAAACCAAGTATATGCAAATACAGCATCTTCTTAATTCTCACAAATCCACGAAAGTAAATTCTGCATCCTCCCAGTCCTATGAAACCTCCTATATATACTTCTGCAATCAAAGGTTTTGCTCTTCCCACATTGGTCAAGTTGACAAAGTTTCAATGGATAAGACAAACATCTGTCATGTATATAACCAGGAAATAAAAAGAAGGAAGAGCACATTACCTCAAAATCAAGCAAGGGAGGACCACTTTCTGACAGCAAAGAGCCATATAAGAGATTGTGGAGACTACAAGTAGCTAGAAAGGCAACATCTTGATCCTTTTTATATCTGAGAAACAGAAAATTGCAGTGCAATGATGCAATTGCAGTTGACTCTCATGTATATGAATGAGATGGATGATGATGTATGTAAGTCCATGTTCCTGATAATCTAGTGTACAACACTATTCTTACAGTTCCAAAATTGTAGGGACAAGTCTTGGTAAAGCTGCCTTTAATTGTGCCCGGGTGATAAGGCCAACCATCTGACCTAATGCTTCCACAGAAGATAGGCGAACCTGCTCCAAACAAAAATTAAATCGAACAGCATAATCAAACCATGTCAATAAATTACCACAAATATAAACAAACAAATGCAAGACATGTAGAAGACGTATAACCAACCAACCAGACAGAAAAGTCAAATATTTTACGAATAGTAGTATAATAGAGATATAGTTGTTCACCAACATAGAAAATTTCACCTTGAAAAACATGTTTTTTTCCTAGTGAAAACTAAATTGTTCATTAAAATATTCTTTCAACATCTCACTGCAAAATAGTAAGTTAACTGAATATAAATGGAAAAATAACTGATGCCAAGATAGAGTTGTATCTACAAAATTAAGGTTCAAAGTAAAGAGCTTGCAGGCAAAAAAGAACAATATCCATCTATAAACATATTACAAACCTTTAGATCCCTTGAAGCTGCCCAGACTTTCAATAAAAGCTCAAAAGCAGAATGCAGAAAGGACCTGCACTAAAAGACAGTTCAGACAAAGCATGCTGAAAATATACCAAGGAAATAGGGAAACAAACTAGTAGAAATACAAATTGATCTCACATGACATCACCATCAAGAAGTGAATGCAAAGGAAAGTCCACACTATATTGCCACACAGCCTGACACCAACAATTGAATGCTGGAACAGAAGAACATATATTACATCTTTGCAGGCTAACAGTGTAGGGAAAAAATAGCAAATGTCTAAAGCAAAATCAGCTCCCGAAAAAAGGTGCATAATATTTTACTCACAAGTTTGTAAAACAACTTAGATGTGTGTGTGTGTATTCAAATAAAATTCTTAGCAAACAAACTTCCAAAGAACTCATAATGTCAGAAACAGAGAGCAGCCTTGTAGTGAGTGAAAAAATGATGGCCACTCATCCAATATGTTCATTTGTAATTTCTGTATGAGCACACTTGCTTTTGTAAGGGTGAGAAAAAGTTGATTGCATAGACTTACTTAAGCTCAAAAACTCAACCTAGAAATATATTTGCAGAAAGAGCAGATATCAAATTATCCATGGTGAACCGGTCAGGTTAACTATGAGATTAGAAGTTTTTCTACTTTTAATGTTAACTAATAGCCTTGGAAATGATGATGTTTAAATTCAAGTTAGGGAGTACTGAACACAGGTTATGATCCAACCTCAGATATATTTAATAAGTAGACCTCAATTGGAACCACATCTACAAAACTAAGCCAATGATCATATTATTGTTTCCTTAGGCAGCATAAATCTTCTTCAAAATTGACAGACAATTGGAATCAAAGCCATAAGAAGAGGTCCTTATAAAAGTATCGTTGAACTTTTATTTTGTTCACTAACAACAATGAAAGCTATTATTCCATTACTTTTCCTTTTGTATTTCTACAAAATTGAATAACCCTTTTCTATAATGCAAAGAACCAAGCCTGTACTGGACATTATGCACGTGATATGCTAATTTGGCCATTTCCAAAACATCTATCAATCATGCAGTCTGCCCAGTATATGCCTCGCAAACCAGTCACTCCAACCCTGACTAAAGAAAGCCAAAAAACACAGATCCGGGATTCAGAAACAGCTCACAACAATGCATATCAACAAATATCGCATTTTTGCATATCAACAAATATCGCATTTTCTAGACTTTGCATCATATATCAAATGTCCCAATGATGAGTGAGAGAAATTCACCACACCATTTGCAAAAATTGGTCGGTAGGGGTCTCGAACATTTCCAATAATTGGCAAAACTCGTGAAAGCACACCTTTCAATCGTGGAGTGAACTGCAATGCTTCAATAGAATTAAAGAGTATAATAACAGTTTAGTTTAATCATAAAAGTACAATAAACAAGAAGCATCCATATTTGGTCTAAAGCACAACGAACAAAGAAGTTTGATAAATAACCATCAGCGGAAGCAAAGTCTGCGAGTATTTGAACCATAGCTGGTAGAGCTGGATTTGGCCCCGACAAATGAAGAAATATTTCCTCCATCATCTGCCAAACCATGAAAATCAGTAGTCACATCATTGATCAAGAATATTGTGGAAAGCCTGGGGGAAGAGAGACAAGAGGGCTAAATGAGGACCCATTTGATGCTATAGCAGAAATATCTGATAAAGAGTGTTGAGAAAAGCCAAAGTCACAGCAAGGTTGGTCACAAAGTGCAAAAGTTATATGGATCAATATGACTTCAAAAGTGGGTCACCCCAAAAAAATAAGAAAAAGAAACAATTAATCATATATAGTATTCCAGAGTGATCTGATAAGATGGGGGAAGTAAATAGATCAAGTAAACAACTTAGCACCATATCAACTATCTGTGGGTGCTAGAAATGTGCAGATCCAAACCATTCTACCGGTCACACTACCAGAATTGATAGACTGCTGATTGACAGAAGCCTACACTTTGATGCTGTTTCTATTTAAAAATGTTCCAGAAAATTCTTATTGCATGATTTGATTAACTAAAGAAATTCAAGAAAAGATCCTTCACAATATTCCAAGTTGCTAGCTCTTCAATATGCTAAAAGAAAATGCTGGTCTTGAAAGAAAGAAATGGAGGATTTGTTCGCAGTTACAATGAAGACAATAAATATATTCACAGTTGCAAGTGCCATTGAAGATTCATTGTACTCTGGCAATAAATATGGCTTTCAAGATACACCCACTTAAACAACCAAACACTTCAGCATTTTGGATGAATCTTGTAGCCTTTTGGAATCTATTGCAATGCTTCATAGAACACGTGTCACCAAAACTGACACACTCAAATATAGTATTAAACAAATTGAAGAGTAATACTCCTGACATTACCAGCCAATTTGTCCCCTTTCTTAATGTCTAATCAGCTTCGTTTTCTAATAATAAAAATTCCATAACACATCCATCTTGTACAAGAAATTTCCAATTCAGCAAACTTTCCTTTTGGTAATATACAACAGGAATGATAGTCCATAAGACCTCGTATGCAGAATTTTCAATTCAAGAGAGTTTCTATCTATAATATATATGGGAAAAGTTAATATTAGTTTTGAGAAATATATTAAAAAAGAGTACACTTCACATTGCCTATGTGCTGTCAAAACTGTTCAGAATAAGCAACCAAACAAGAAACTCACCAAGTCAGGCAAATGTGAGCCTATTGAAACAAGTAGGCTTGCTGCAGCTCTTTGCCAATCAGCATTTAGCTCCTACATCAAAGAGAAACATAAAAGTTATACAAAGGAAAAGTCAATTGAGTGTGAAAAGGCCACTTGTAATTTTTTTTATAAGAAAATTTATTAATCCTCATAATTAATTAGGCATAGCACGTTCTATAGGGGAACTCGGAGTTTTTTCTTAGTACTCTAAGCTTTTGGGTGAAGAATCTTGTAAGGAATGGGAATGATTGTACTGTTCTGTCTTAGTTATTTTCTGTTTAAGCTAGTAAGTAGGTGTTCTCATTTGTATACATCCTGTGTACTTGGGCTAAGCCTATTTACTTGGAATAAATTTCTCTTATTAATTATGAAAAAAATTAATTAGACATAGTCCAAGTACACAAGGAGTATACAAAAGAAAGACACCTAATTAGAAGCTAGGAGCTGGAAAAAACTGCAAAAAAGTCATTAAAACTAGTCCCATCCAATACAAAAAAGGCCACTTGTAAATGTGAGCAGCAAGCAACAGGATCTCCAAGGCAGGGGCTTTGCAAGTCAAAAATGAGAATTTCAAAGGATGCTGGTTATCAAGGCCCAATTATTTCACATGTCACAAGATATCCATACAATGGCACATATTTATAAAGCCTAAGAATCTCTTGGAACCAGACGTGAGAAAGACAACTTAGGTCTTAGAAGACTTATTTAATAATGACCCTTTGACTGACTCTTTACTAACATGACTAGATTTTCCCATCAGCATGTTAAATACAAACAATTCTTATGTCTGGAGAAATGTTAAATTGTCTCCACTTATCAAAGTAATATTCAACCCAAAACAGCTACTCTCTTTTTCAATATCAGGCAAGTCCCACATTGAGTGGCTGAATCGAGAATGTGTTGCACAGGTGCAAGCCTCACATGATATCTTTGGAAGGTAAAAGTGGACTTTATTAATGATTCTAAAGAGTTCCAATTATCACTTTGACTAGACCTTTTGGGGTTTCACATGGATATGATTAACGCTTTCCATGGATCATGAAAAAAAACACCAGAGGCAATACATTGCTTAGCATCAACAAAACAGATTTCAAGGCATGGTAATTATAATCAATAAACTCCTTAGGGTTTAACAACTTAACCCAAGTTTGGAACCAAACCTTTGTATTGAAGTTGGCATGGGCAGATGGACATTTAGGCCATGTTTGGACACTTGGATGAGACGAGATCTCATCTCAAAATATTTTATAATTTCCTTCACAAACATCACTCAAACACAAAATATTTTTCGATTTCAAATTTTCAACTTTTTCATCTAATCGTCACCTAATCACTATAACTTTCCCAAACTTTTAAACAAAACACAAAAAAACAAGACAAGATTTTCAAATTTTAAACAAAAATATATTAAAAAATTATATTCAATTTTTTCACTCTCCCTTCTCAAAATCCAATAAAACATATTAACTCAAATCATTTCACTATTATTCACATAATTCTCATCACATCTCATTACCCGAGCATGCTCTTATCAATTATTCCAACGAGGTAGTGGCTTTTAAGCTGCCAGGCCTGGTCAGACAACTGATGCAACAATCAACAAATAAGCCAAGTAGAAAATGAAGACTTTCACACAATCAAAATACCTTGGACGAGATCATCTCGGCCGTGGCAATCTTCGCCAGCTTCGCCATGAAAGAAGGATCCACGTCTTTCTTATCCAAGGCGCGCACTCCGAATGCCATCACTTGAAAAACCCCAGCCATGTTTCCGAAACGCTGTTGAACATTGATAAAACCTCTAATCATACCGCCCCGCAAATTTAACGCAGAGAAAGGAAAAAAGAGTGAAGCAAGCCCTAATTTCTACGCTGGGATCCAAAGCAATAGAATTCAGTACCCGGCGTCCTCCTCGCGATACAGCGCAGCAACAGTCAAGGACTAGAAGCGGGTTCCTACAATTGCAAAAGCAGTTTAGGTCCAATTAACAAGATAACTCTACTGAATATATATTCATATAGATAGATAGATAGATAGATAGAGGGAGAGAGAGATAGAGAGAGGGGGGGTACAGTGCCGCGATGTCCTTGAGAGAAGCGGACGATGACTCTCTGACCATAGGAGACTCGTCTGCTAGCAACGATACGAGAACCTGAACGGCGTCTGAGAGACCCAAGAAAAACCAACAGAATGGGAGATCAGACACTGGGGAAGAAGAATAAGAAGAAAAGCACGTGCACAAGTGACGTACCTGGTGCAGGGATTGAGTTTCCAACGCTGGACGACGCCATGGAAAAAAATTCAACGCAAGTGGCGAAGGAAAGAGGAGAGAAAGGTGAATGAATGAATTGGAGCAACAACTAGCACAAGAAGAAGAAGAAGAAGAAGGGACCGACAGGCGACAGAATTGTTTGTCCGAGAGGGCAGAGACAGCGCGGTGGTGATGAGGGCCCCCCCAAACGAAACTTCATACGGGTACTTTCTAACGAACAAAAATCGTTTTTCTTTTTTTAAATTAATAAAAAAATATTATAAAAATAATTTAAAAATAACTTTTTTTTAAATTAATAAAAAAATAACTTTTTTTATGAATATAAATCTCATATTAATTCTTTTTTTTTAAAACGACTGCATATCAACTGTATTTACCGACTATAAAAATTATTTTTCTTTTTTAATTGCAAAACAAAATAATATTACACATGTACTGAGGCCAGGGACATTATATATAATAATAATTATCCGTATTTGATGATTTCTATTTTCTACAGAAAATAAATCATGTTATGATGATAAAACTAGAAGACAAACAGGCCGAGTTACAAATGTTAAAGTGAGATTTGACCCATCTCACTTCCTGTCGCTTTGATTTTGGCAAGTTTTGATTTGGATTCACCACATTGATATGATGTTTGAAGTTTGAATACAATGGCCAAGAACAAAGAAAATTATGGGTAATGTCCAAATTATGAAAAATAAGCAGAAAAAACCAACCATATGTCAACCTATCCGTACCCACCCAACTTTGAAGTTCAAACAACAAGAAAAACTCAAAACAGAGTTGTATCCAGCCCTGCATCGCATAACCCCGGATATATATAAATTTATAATTCTTTTACAATCGTATTATAATTCTGTTTTAAATTAAATATAGTTATATAAAATTAAAATTATGAACTTGTCAATATTATCCGATAATTATGAACAGAACAGGGGAGAGAGCATTTGATCCCTCGCCAAGAATATCTTGTCTCGAATTTTCTGATTCACCATACAAATTAAAGATTGAACGTCTCAATGCAAGCTTTTTCCAGGCTTTTGGCATAGTTCATGGGGTTCCCTTCCCTGGCATCTTTGCCAGAGAAAAAAGTTAACGCTAACAGAAGCAATGCCTTGTTATTTAAAGAAATTGGGATCTCAACCATCACTATCGTAATAAATAAATCTTTTTAAGTATTAGATGTCTAGCAAGTCGGAAGAGAGATAAAATATTAGAAATTATACATTGATTGCTAGAGAGGTTAGCGTATACAAAAGGGAGAGCCGAGGTACCGCATTATCCCTTTGCGGAATACTCGACCATTCAGATCTCGCACGCATATATTGGTTAAAAATTAATTAGATAGATAGCTAACAACATATAGTCTCACGTACAGACTCGGAAACATTTTCGTTAGGATACCTCAATAACTTTGTTATTTGTTTTTGAAATTGCCAAAAATCTCCAACAACAACATTGACATGGTAAATTTACGAGGGACAAAAGGTAATATTGTAACCCGTTGCAGAAGAGCATTTATAAATTGGAGGTTGATTATCACCGAGATAGGTGTGAGCTAGTTTGCATAATTGCTTGAACCTTTGCGAGTGCTCATTAGGCTGGCAAGCCTGTGGACCAGTAAGATTTCCCGTGCAACAATATTTTGGATCTTTTAACCCATCACACGCACTGTAACACCCAACATACAAACCATCCTTGTGGTGGCCACTAGGTTACCCAGGCACAGGTTACTCACATCTTCTACACAATCTACAATTGGGCACGACCCGGATCCATCAATTAGAGACCCCCCAGCCGGTTGGATTCGGATAGGCAAGTTGTGGCCGTGGTTCAAGCTCACCTCATAGGAGACCACCGATTGTTTAATATCAAAGTTGAGTAGGGTACTGACGGGGTAATTAGGTGGTGGGTTTTGGCAACATATTGTGCCAGATCCAGAGTCTCTCCAATTTCGCATGAAAAATAATATACGAGGAGTGTTGGTGGTGCACTTGGTCCTAGCCCAAATGCTACCAGTCCATTAATCGGGCATAAAGAATGTAGCGGTAAAGCCACTTTTATGGACTTTTATGGGTCAAAAATGGTGGCTAGTTGAGCTTGCATTCACATTTGCTTCCGCCATCTTCCAGTTGCTTCCGCCATCTTCCACTTGCTTCCGCTATCTTCCACCGCCACCTTTATGGGTCAAAAATGGTGGCTAGTTGACAACCTACATCAAGCTTGCATTCACATTTACTTCCACCATCTTCCAGTTGCTTCCGCCATCTTCCACCTCCTTTAACTCCTATAAATACACGTTTTTGCTTTTAGAAACCTATCCCATTTTGAAAGAAAAATTTAGAGAAAGAGAGAGAGTTTTAGAGAGAAAAATAGTGAGGTTTCTCCTATATATTGTCTCTCCTTTTATAAGAAAGAGTGAGTTTTCTCCTTTTATAAGAGAGAGTATTGTCAATTGTGCTCTCCTTATTCAAGAGAGAAATTCTTGTAATCCTTTTGCTATAAGTGAAATTCTTCTACAATTGGAGTTCCTTATTCTTTCTCATTTCTACTTTCTCATTTCTACTTCAGTTGTAATTGTATGCCCCGTACCTCAACCTCCTAATAGTGGTATCAGAGCATCAGGTTTATAGCCGATTTTCGTGCTATAGTTAGATCCAGTTTGTGGAAAGGAGGCATCTTCAATAATGGCGACGAAGTACGAAATAGAGAAGTTCAATGGGAGTAATTTCTCATTGTGGAAAATGAGAATAAAAGCAATTTTGAGGAAAGATAATTGCTTGACGGCAATTGGAGATAGACCCGATGAGATCACTGATGACGGCAAGTGGAACGAGATGGATGGCAATGCTATTGCTAATCTGCACCTAGCACTAGCTGATGGAGTATTGTCAAGTGTGGCGGAGAAAAAGACAGCAAAAGAGATATGGGATACTCTGACAAAATTGTACGAGGCCAAATCACTACACAACAAAATTTTCTTGAGAAGAAAACTCTACACCTTTCGGATGATGGAGTCAACTATGGTGACAGACCACATCAACACCCTTAACACTTTATTTTCACAGCTCACAGCAATGGGGCATAACATAGAGACGGGTGAACGTGCTGAAATTCTACTTCAAAGTCTACCTGATTCGTATGATCAACTCATCATCAACTTAACCAACAACATTGAAGTTCTAGTCTTCGATGATATTGCAGCTGCAGTTCTTGAAGAAGAAAGTCGGCGCAAAAGCAAAGAAGATAGACCAGGAGGTTCACAGCAAGCCGAAGCTTTGGTAATGACGAGAGGAAGATCAACGGAACGTGGCCCCAGTGGGAGTCAAAATCAGAGTAGATCAAAATCTAAAAGTAAGAAGAATGTCAAGTGTCATCACTGTGGCAAGAAAGGGCACTACAAAAGGGAGTGTTGGCATCTCAAGAAGAACGAAGAAGCCAAAGGAAAAGGCCCTGAGTTGTCAAAAGCTCAGGGTTGTGTAGCAAGCACCTCAGATGATGGTGAAATTTTATACAGTGAGGCAACAACAGTTACTGAAGGTAGAAGAAGATTTGCTGATGTCTGGCTTATTGACTTAGGAGCAACATGGCATATGACTCCCCGGAGAGAATGGTTCCATCAATATGAACCTATCTTAGGAGGATCTGTGTTCATGGGAGACGATCATGCCTTGGAGATTACTGGTATTGGTACCATCAAATTGAAGATGTGTGACGGTACAGTTCGCACCATTCAGGAGGTACGACATGTGAAAGGCCTGAAGAAAAATCTATTGTCTTTAGGACAATTAGATAATAGTGGGTGTAAAACCCATATTCAAGATGGGATCATGAAAATAGTTAAAGGCGCGCTTGTAATGATGAAAGCGGAAAAGATAGCTGCAAATTTGTACATGCTTAAAGGAGAAACACAACAAGAAGGAGAAGCATCCACTGCATTGGCAAGTTCGGCAGAAGAATTAACAATGATGTGGCACCATAAGCTTGGCCACATGTCGGAACGAGGTTTGAAGATTCTTGCTGAACAAAAGCTTCTTCCAGGGCTCAAAAAGGTTTCATTACCCTTTTGTGAGCATTGTGTTACTAGTAAGCAGCACAGATTGAAATTCAGTAGTTCCTCTGCTAGAAGTAAAGCTATCTTAGAACTAATCCATTCTGATGTTTGGCAAGCACCAGTTTTGTCCCTAGGAGGAGCAAAATACTTTGTGTCATTTATTGACGATTACTCCAGGAGATGTTGGGTGTATCCAATAAAAACTAAAGCAGATGTATTTCCAGTTTTCAAAATATTCAAAGCGCGGGTTGAGCTTGAATCTGAAAAGAAGATCAAGTGTTTAAGGACAGACAATGGAGGAGAATATACTGGTAGTGAATTTGATAGCTTCTGTCAACAAGAAGGTATCAAAAGGCAGCTCACGGTGGCATACACTCCACAACAAAATGGAGTAGCAGAGCGGATGAACAGAACCTTGTTAGAACGAACAAGAGCGATGTTGAGAACTGCGGGAATGGCCAAGTCATTTTGGGCAGAAGCAGTCAAGACTGCCTGTTATGTGATCAATCGGTCACCATCAACCGCAATTGATCTGAAAACGCCGATGGAGATGTGGACTGATAAGCCAGCTAATTATTCTCACTTACATACATTTGGAAGTTCTGTTTATGTTATGTACAACGCCCAAGAAACATCAAAGCTAGATCCAAAATCTAGAAAATGTATTTTCTTAGGGTATGCTGATGGAGTCAAGGGGTATCGCCTGTGGGATCCCACTGCCCGCAAGGTGCTAATCAGCAGGGATATTGTATTTGTAGAAGATAAGGTACAAGAAAAAGAAAATGATAGCGCTTCAAAAGAGAAACTAGAGACTACGACAGTTCAAGTTGAAGAAAGACAAGAATTAGAAGTTCCAGATTCTTCTGAAGCAATATCAGAGCACGAAGAACAAGAACAAGCTGAGTGTGCAATTCCACAAGTTCGACGGTCAACTCGGGAGAGAAGAAAACCAGCTTGGCACTCAGAGTACATCATGGAGGGAAATGTCGCATACTGTCTACTAACAGAAGATGGAGAACCGTCAAATTTCCATGAGGCTACAAATAGTCAAGAAGCTTCTCTGTGGATTGGTGCAATGCAAGAAGAAATTGAAGCTCTCCATAAAAACAAAACATGGGATCTTGTACCACTACCACAAGGAAGGAAGGTCATCGGAAACAAATGGGTTTACAAGATCAAACGAAATGGCAATGATCAAGTGGAGCGGTATCGTGCTAGATTGGTGGTGAAAGGATTCGCTCAGAAAGAAGGCATAGACTTCAACGAAATATTCTCTCCTGTTGTTCGACTCTCAACGGTTCGAGCAGTCCTTGCGATGCGTGCTACATTTGACTTGTACTTAGAACAACTGGACGTGAAAACTGCATTTCTTCATGGAGAAATTGAAGAAGAAATTTACATGCTCCAACCAGAAGGTTTTGAAGAAAAAGAAAAAGAGAACTTGGTTTGCAGGTTGAACAAATCTCTATACGGTCTCAAACAGGCGCCGAGATGTTGGTATAAGAGATTTGATTCCTTTATCATGAGCCTTGGATACAACAGACATAGTTCAGATCCTTGTGTTTACTACAAGAGATTTGGTGATGGTAATTTCATTATTCTGTTGTTGTATGTTGACGACATGTTGGTAGCAGGCCCCAACAAAGATCGTATTACAGACTTAAAGGCACAGTTGGCTAGGGAGTTTGAAATGAAGGACTTGGGACCAGCAAACAAGATTCTAGGGATGCAAATTTACCGAGACAGAAATAATAGGAAGATATGGCTTTCTCAGAAAAATTATTTGAAGAAAATCTTGCGACGCTTCAACATGCAAGATTGTAAGCCAATTTCTACCCCTCTTCCTATTAATTTCAAGTTATCCTCAAGTATTAGTCCTAGCAATGAAGCAGAGAGGATGGAAATGTCTCGAGTACCGTATGCATCAGCAGTGGGTAGCTTAATGTTCGCTATGGTTTGTACAAGACCAGACATTGCACAGTCAGTGGGAGTGGTTAGTCGATACATGGCGAATCCTGGTAAAGAGCATTGGAGTGCTGTAAAGAGGATCCTGAGATATGTCAAGGGTACCTCAAATGTCACATTATATTATGAAGGATCAGACTTTACTGTCAGAGGCTATGTTGATTCAGATTATGCAGGTGATCTTGACAAGAGCAAGTTCACCTCAGGTTATGTGTTTACTCTTGCTGGAGGAGCTGTAAGCTGGGTTTCAAAATTGCAGTCTATCGTGGCTACTTCTACAACGGAGGCAGAATATGTCGCAGCTACACAAGCTAGCAAAGAGGCAATATGGTTGCAAATGCTACTGGAAGAGCTCGGACACGTACAAGAGAAGGTTGATTTATTTTGTGATAGTCAGAGCGCTTTGCATTTGGCAAAGAATCCAGCATTTCATTCAAGGACAAAGCACATACGAGTTCAGTATCACTTCGTTCGTGAGAAGGTGGAAGAAGGAAGTGTGGATATACAAAAAATCCATACAAAAGACAACCTAGCAGATATATTAACAAAGCCAATTAATAATGACAAGTTTATCTGGTGTCGATCCTCCTTAGGCCTAGCAGATATGTAAGCGGCATGGAGATGGAAAATGTAGAAAAGATAGAAGGATTACAAAAGTGACTTTAAGTGGGAGATATGTAGCGGTAAAGCCACTTTTATGGGTCAAAAATGGTGGCTAGTTGAGCTTGCATTCACATTTGCTTCCGCCATCTTCCAGTTGCTTTCGCCATCTTCCACCGCCACCTTTATGGGTCAAAAATGGTGGCTAGTTGACAACCTACATCAAGCTTGCGTTCACATTTACTTCCACCATCTTCCAGTTGCTTCCGCCATCTTCCAGTTGCTTCCGTCATCTTCTACCTCCTTTAACTCCTATAAATACATATTTTTGCTTTTAGAAACCTATCCCATTTTGAAAGAAAAATTTAGAGAAAGAGAGAGAGTTTTAGAGAGAAAAATAGTGAGGTTTCTCCTATATATTGTCTCTCCTTTTATAAGAAAGAGTGAGTTTTCTCCTTTTATAAGAGAGGGTATTGTCAATTGTGCTCTCCTTATTCAAGAGAGAAATTCTTGTAATCCTTTTGCTATAAGTGAAATTCTTCTACAATTGGAGTTCCTTATTCTTTCTCATTTCTACTTTCTCATTTCTACTTCAGTTGTAATTGTATGCCCCGTACCACAACCTCCTAACAAAGAATATCTCTAAAGTTCCCGGACCACGCTCGGGATCAGCATCACCGATTGATGGGCTGGCTGCTGCAAGCCATTCCGGATAAGTGCAACGGTTCTCGTAGTTTAAGATTTGGTCCGTGTGTGCACTACCTGAGCAATATATATACACACCTGGCTGTCAGATCAATCACAATATATGACTAGATCGGCACTTTGATTGCATTAAACTACAAATCCCAGGCATTACAACGATAATAATGTTACATAGCATTATGCAAATAAAATTAATTTAAACTAATTAAGACAGATTAACATGATATATTTAATTTTAAACTACGGAAACGTAACAAGACAATGAAAAATCACACATGCGCGCGCACATACATATACAATACTAGTTTTAGCCAGATCAGATCAATGCTGAAGGACGGATTAGTCAATAACCTGCAATGAGCAATAGGAGGCCGATTATAAGGTTGATATTGAGAGCTTTGATAGCCATTGATTATTATTATTTAAAATAGATCTATAATTATTATAATATTACTCTTCTAGAGCAATATTTTTATAACTAGAGAAAATTTTTTAAAAATAATATTACTCTTCTAATTATTGTATAACTAATATTATAAAATTACCGGCCAGTATTTAAAATAGAATTGTAAAAAGAATAAAAAATAAAAAGTTGTCTTTTGGATTATCAGTCATGTATAATTTTTTCAACTTTAGTACCGAAAAAATGATGTTGTAGATGAATGTACGTACCTGCTTTCTTTCATTAGTACCACAACTATAGATATAATATTGTTTTAATTATTAAAATACTGAAAATGAATCCCAGTACGTACATATGATATATATTGGGATGAAGATTCTGAAATCCAAATAATTAATATAAAATCCATCTTCATTATAATAAAACTAAATGGTTTCATTCTAGCTCGAATAAATTAAGATAATATCATCCAGCTTCGTGCATGCATATATGCCTTGGTGAGGTCATGAATTACATACTCATCGACCTTACTAGCTAATTCATGTATTCGCACATGAACCATGTACAATTCTAGTTATAGATCATGCAAGCAAGTACGTACTAAAAGGAAAATTAAACTGTACAACTATCATGAGCAACATCAAATATTAATTATTCCTATCATTATAAATGATCAGACATTATTCGGCTAGCAAAAAGTATAATCATATTAATAATAATCCATTAAATAATGTTTTGTAATTGGCCGCCAAAATAAATCAAGCTTGCATGCACGGCCTAATTATTTATCCATATATATATATATAGCTTTATTAATGCCTCATCATGTGTCTATGAATTGATGGAAGGAATTATTATTATTATTGGAACAGCTTCAATTGATCCAACTTGTACGTCAAGGACAGAATGTAATGAGATAATTAGCTCCACCGGTGCATGTAAATGTGCTAGTCTTGTCATCGTAGGCGTAGCTATAAGCCTGGGGACACTGATCCTTGAAAATCTCAGAATATGTCGTCGGTGGACATCTCTCTGGTGTCCCATACTCTCCGCTGCAACAGTACTGCGGCTGATTGAAAACCTCACACGCGCTCTTGCAGGCGATAACCTCCCCGTTAAATCCTTTAACTGACAGTTCCGGCGGGCAAACCTGGTTCACATCTTTGGGGCAGCTCGTGCTTTGGCACCCAACCGAGCCGCCTTGCGGTGTTATTGATACGGGCAAATTGAACCCATCCACGAGGCTAACATCGTAGAAATCTTGCCCGCCATTGTCTGCTAGAGTAAACTCTACGAGCGAGGCTGGCGGGATTCCACCCGCACCGTTGCATGTGATCTGGCCAGAGCCGCAGTCGGCTGTGCCACAAGTGAACTTGCCGTTGGTATTGGAGCAGTGGGATCGAGCCCACATGCGGCCTGACCACTTGGGTTGAACATCAAGGGTTAACGAAGCTCCGGAGTCTAGCTGGAACCCGGTTGATGATAACTGAGGCCCGCCACCAGTCAATGTTCCTGGCCATATCGTGTAGGGGCAGTTGTTTTTTATTGTGAATGCAACCGAGCGAGCCCCTACACGCGCGCATGCATAATTAAGTTATCAGTATCATATATATATATATATATATATATTATATTCCTCGTACAGTGCTATTGCTACTCCATATAATACATGTATATTTACGTTAATTAAGTACCATATATAACACGTACAATGAAAAATCATAATTAGTACTGGAGGTAAAAATCACCTAGCAAATTAAGGAAGAAATTAAAGAAAGATCACGAAGGCCATTTCAGAAAACTGAAGGACGTGCATAAATGCTGGTTCATTAATATAATGCTTCAGAACCAGATCTAGAAATATTGATCGAAAACCAAAAAGGAGATCGAGAAAGCGGGAATAATATCAGAGGTTCTTACTCGAGAATAAGAGGAAAGAAAAGGTAAGACCGAAGAGTACTGCTTTGTTTCCCATTGCTCGGATGATGATTTTTGTGTGCGATGAGCTAGAGTGATGGTCAGTATGGCCGCATGCAGGCGCGCAGGAACGTACTATATATACTAGCTAGTATATATAATATATATTTATAGTTTTCGATATTCCAATTTACAGTGGATATAATATTAATGTAGAATTTAATTCAAGATCATTGGCGGATTGACTGATTTGAGTGTAAGTATATAACTATGGGATACGCACACGATATGCCTATTAATTAAAGTAATTTTTATATTTTCTCGTCCTTCTGAACAGAGATCAATCCAAGAATGTAAAATCTTATGATGTCACTGAGTGCGTCATAGTATATATAAAACATTATTATATATTAAATAAATTATATATATAGTACTGACATATTAAGTTTAGAAATCCTTTTAAAATGTTAACTTTATTTGTTTTTGGCTATAAATAAAATAATTAGTGATATATGATCAGGAGTGATCAGAGCACGCCATCAGACATCATCACGACGATTCGCGATTTGAGCTGATCATGAAATTAATATTAGACATATTAATATTGATGCATATATGGTTATAGTAATTAATTAAGATTCAAAATAATGACCCTGCATGCCAATTGCAATTAGAAATTTAGAATCATATATGCCTGTAACGCGCCTCTATACCTAGACTTAGATGCAAGTACTGAAGTACGCATGCATTATTAATGCCAGTATATAGATAGTCGGCCTTCAAGAGCTTGTGAAATAGCAGCTAGCAGCAATTCACTTTATTTGATTTCTTGTTTCCTTTCATTTTTCAATAGTTTACCCCTTCTAATTTTCACGATTCATGGCCTACGCAATCTGTCATTTGATGGCTCCTGTGGGGTCAGGATAGTTAATTAGGATATATTAACCTATAATATAAGTCTAGTTGGCCAAATATATCTCAACACGTGTAGATTAATCATTTAACCCTATTAGAAATTGAACTTAACATATTCCTTTTCATGCTGATCATTCACTTTCTTTAAATCTTCACGAGAAAATATTGGATTACAAAAACAACTGGGAATCGTTTACAGTAGAAAATTCATCCCACACAGCTTTCAATCTAGTGTAATAGGAACTTATAAAAGATTGGTCTTGAGTCAAGAAAGTAAGAACTTTCTTTAGTTGAAACAAGCTAGGACCATTACCTTCTTGAGTAAATCGAGCGTTCAAGTTCTCCAAACCTAGTCATCAATGATGGTATTAATGACACTAACAACAGTTTTTTTGGTAAGTGAATTAAGAATCCATGAAAGGACAGTGTGGTTGCAATGAAACCACATACCATGCAATGGTTCAGATTGATCTATTGTTTAAGTGAAAGTTCCATCCACAAAACTTGTTTTAGATTGCGTTTGAATGCTAAGGTAATATTAGATTATCTGAATTGATACGTGTTATAAAACAGCTTTTGTTTATAAAAGCTTTAGGTTATTGTGGTAGTAAACAAAACCAGTTACGAATATAAAACCTTTCGGTCTGTTTAAAAACAGTGTGATTTGAATCCAAAAATAAACTCAGATGCAAGAATCACAATAACCTCAGATTGACATCAACTACAACCATCGAAACAACAGTATACCAGTACATGACCATATCATCAATATATTTACAGAATGCTATTTACTCGCATGTTATACAGATTCAACAAGATAATCTATCAGAATATATCAAGATGCAAATATTTCCAATAAAGAATATGAAAGAATATTAAAGGCTATGAAAAACAAGAAAGAACACACCAATATACGTGGTTCGACCCTAGTGGTCTACGTCCACGGCAGGAATGGGCCTTAGAGCTCTTTATTGATGATCAATACTTCACAAAGAAGTCTCAGTACATTTAGAGTAACAAGATCCCTCTCAGAAAACACCAGAAATCACTCAGATTTCTTCTCTCTACAAGGAAACCATGAAAAACCCTAAAATCCCTCTCTGTTTTCTCTCCCGAGCTCTCTGTCTCTCAAAACAGCCGCTTAGTACACAATGAATCAAATCGAATTAGGTTTACACCGTATCGTTAAGTATATATAGTTTACAAGAGATGTCAACACGTGTAATGATCCAGCGGCTCAGCTCTCAGACCTTCTGGAAGGATGCACAGGCTGACTCACGTGATCCGGCAGCTTAATAGACTTATCTTGAACGGTCCAGATCTTGCCACTTGTCCACCATCCATATACTAATCACTTCAAGAGAACATATAGCAAATTAAATGGTACGTATCATATAAATGTATTGACAACTATATATTACAAATCTCCACCTTGGCAAACATTTATTTACCAGAATTTTTTTTTTTTCTCATCATTGGCTCATTCCTGCATTGTCCCCTCTAATGGGGACTTATTCTAGACTCCATACCAACTAAGTTGTCTGAACTTAGACCAAGGGACTGACTTGGTCATCATATCTGAGGGGTTATCCTCAGTTGAGACCTTCTCCACACTCACTAGCTTAGATTCTATAACATCCCTTACAAAATGAAGCCTTACATCAATATGTTTTGATCTTTCATGAAAAACTTGGTTTTTAGCTAAGTGCAGTGTGCTTTGGTTGTCACAGTGTACTGTGATATTTTCATTAAAAAAATTTAACTCACTAGCTATTCCTTTAAGCCATATGGCCTCTTTGATGGCTTCTGTCAATGCTATATATTCAGCTTCCGTGGTGGACAATGCCACCACAGATTGTAAGTGTGACTTCCAGCTAATAGCCCCCCAAAAGCAGCAAACACATAACCAGTTGATGACTTTCTAGTGTCTATGCTACCAGCATAATCAGAGTCTACAAAACCTGTCAGTTCACACCCCTTCTTCACATTGTTCCCAAAAATAATCCCCAAGTTAGTAGTACCAGCTAGGTATCTTAATACCCATTTAATGGCCTGCCAATGGGGTTTCCCTGGGTTCCCCATAAATCTACTAACCATACTCACAGCATATGTTAAGTCAGGTCTGGAACAAACCATTGCATACATTATACTTCCCACCATGCTAGCATACGGGATTTGTTGCATAAAACAAATATCAGAGTCTGTTTTTGGGGCCTGATCTAAGAATAATTTGAACTGTTGTCCTAAGGGTGTAACTACAGGCTTTACTTGTTCCATACCAAATCTAGAGAGAATTTTAGAGATGTAATTTTTTTGAGATAAGAATAGCATCCTAGCATTTCTATCTCTTTCAATTTCCATTCCTAAAATTTTCTTAGCAGGGCCCAGTTCCTTCATTTCAAATTCTGACTTCAACATGTTTTTAACTTGATCAATTAAAACAGTGTCTTTACAAGCTATCAACATGTCATCAACATATAAAAGGAGATAAACAAATATTCCTTTTTCTTCCTTGTAATAGACACAACTATCATAGCAGCTTCTTTTAAAATTATTGTTAATCATGTGTGTATCAAATTTTTTATACCACTGCAGAGGTGATTGTTTAAGACCACATAAAGATTTTTTAAGTAAACACACTTGATCACTTTTTATTTTATTAGAAAAGCCTTCAGGAGGCTGCATATGAATTTCTTCCTCAAGTTCTCCATGCAGAAATGCAGTTTTAACATCTAGTTGTTCTAAATGCAGATTTTCATAAGCAGTATAAGCTAACAGCAGCCTAATTGAGGTATGTTTAACCACTGGAGAGAAGATTTCATTGAAATCTATTCCTTCTCTCTGTGAAAATCCTTTGGCTACAAGTCTAGCCTTATACCTGGTCCCTTCTACCCCTGGTATGCCTTCCTTTTTCTTAAAGATCCATTTGGATCCTATAAGTTTTACCCCCTTAGGTTTAGGTACTAAAACCCAGGTTTTATTTTTATTTAGAGATTCCATTTCCTCATGCATAGCAAGAATCCATTTTGAAGAATCCTTGCTATTCACTGCCTCTTTATAGGTCCTAGGTTCCTGGTAAACCACTTCATCAGCTACAGTCAGTGCAAACATAGTGAGATCTGCCTGCCCATACCTTATAGGTGGTTTTATAACTCTCTTCTGACTATCTCTCACTAAGTTATAGGAGTTAGCACCACTTTGTTCAGTGTCACCTGAGTCTTCTTCCTCAGGTTTGCTACTTTCCCCAATTTCAGGTTCAGATTGGGCACTTACATGCTCCACCTCAATCTGAGATCCCCTTGGGGTTTGGTTAGTTTTTGGATCACTATTTTTATCCTGTACCCGAGCTATTTGTGACTCATTGAAGGTCACATCCCTGCTCACAATGCAGTTATACCTACTAGGTCCATCTACCCAAAGTTTGTAGCCCTTAACTCCTTCAGGATACCCTATAAAGATGCACTTAAGTGCCCTGGGTTCCAACTTGTCTGTTTTTGAGTGTGCATAAGCAACACACCCAAAAATTCTTAGGTAGTCATAGCTGGGAGGTTTCCCAGACCACAACTCATGTGGAGTTTTAAACTCTATGGCAGATGATGGGCATCTATTTATGAGATGTACAGCAGTAGTGGCAGCCTCTGCCCAAAATGTTTTGGGCAGCCCTGAGTTTGACAACATACACCTTACCCTTTCTAGGATGGTTCTGTTCATCCTTTCAGCTAAACCATTCTGTTGGGGTGTTTCCCTCACTGTCTTATGCCTAAGAATTCCTTCTTTTTGACAGTACATATTAAACTCATTAGACAGAAACTCTAGTCCATTATCTGTTCTAAGGATTTTGAGTTTTCTACCTACTTGGTTTTCCACTAGGGTCTTCCACTCCTTGAATTTTTCAAAAGTGTCACTCTTGTTTTTAAGGATGTATATCCAGACCTTCCTAGAGTAATCATCCACTAATGATAGAAAGTAACTCCCTCCACTATGTGAATTTACTCTTGCTGGTCCCCATAGGTCAGAATGAACATAATCTAGGGTTTGTTTGGTGTTGTGGGTTGCTGACTTAAAACTAACCCTCTTAGCCTTTCCATAGATACAATCTTCACAGAAAGGTAAGTTTCCTAAGTTTTGGTCACTCAGCAGTCCTTGTTTTTGTAATTCTAAGAGTCCCCCTTGACTTACATGTCCAAGCCTCCTATGCCATAGTACAGCTTTGTTTTCTACTATGTTCTGAGTTGAGTATGCTTCCCCAACTGCTGTTTTTCCAAGAAGGGTATACAACCCATTTTTAATTATTCCTTTCATAATAACTAGAGAGCCTTTAGTAACTCTAAGAACCCCTCCTTCAGATTTAAAGGTGTAACCTGCCACATCAAGCATACCAAGAGAAATTAAGTTTCTCTTTAGTTCAGGTATGAACCTGACCTCCCTCAGAACCTTTTCAATCCCATCATGCATTTTGAGTCTCACTGACCCTATACCCATGACTTTACAGGACTTGTTATTTCCTAGAATTACTTGCCCTCCTTCCATCTTAGTGAAAGTCTCAAACCACTCTCTAATTGGACACATATGAAAAGAACAACCAGAGTCCATTATCCACTCTGTTTTAGAGTCCACTTCACTCACAGTAAGTACCTCAGCACTTTCATACCCCTCTAAGACCACAGAAGCATCCCCTGCCTCTTTGGTCTTGTTCCCAAAGTTTGTTTTCCTTTCAGGACAGTCCTTCTTAAAATGCCCTTCCTTATGGCAATGAAAACATTTAAACTGTTTTCCCCTTGATTTAGACCTAGATTTCTTGTTTTCATTTTTACCCTTTTTCTCCCTTTTTTCTGTTCTACCCCTAACTGATAAACCTTCCCCATGACCTTGTTTGGTATCTCCCCTATTTTGAAGTTCCCTAATATGGAGTACAGATTGTACTTCATCTAGTGTCAAAGAGTCTCTACCATACATCATGGTTTCTTTAAGGCTTAGATATGATGAGTCCAAAGAACTCATCAAGAGGATGGCCTGATCCTCATCCTCCACCTTAATGTCTATGTTAGCTAGGTCTAGAATAATCTTGTTGAACTCATCAAGGTGTTGTCCTATTGGTGTTCCTGGGGTCATCTTGAAGGTATACAATTTGGTTTTCTTGTGTAGTCTATTTGCTAGAGACTTTGTCATATACAAATTTTCTAATTTTAACCATATGCCTGCAGCCGTGTCCTCACTAGCCACCTCTCTCAGGACTTTATCCCCAAGAGAGAGGATTAGGGCACTATGGGCCTTCTGGAGAATGTCCTTTTAGACAATCCATTTTTCTTCCTCTTTTGAGGAAGAGCCCTTTAATTTCTCACCAAGAAGGGCATCCTGCAGTCCATGTTGGACTAGCAGTGCCCTCATTTTTATTCTCCATAAGCCAAAATCATTATCTCCAGTAAACTTCTCTATGTCAAACCTCATTGTCCCCATGAACCTAGGGCTCTAGATACCAGTTGTTATAAAACAGCTTTTGTTTATAAAAGCTTTAGGTTATTGTGGTAGTAAACAAAACTAGTTACGAATATAAAACCTTTCGGGCTGTTTAAAAACAGTGTGATTTGAATCCAAAAATAAACTTAGATGCAAGAATCACAATAACCTCAGATTGACATCAACTACAACCATCGAAACAACAGTATACCAGTACATGACCATATCATCAATATATTTACAGAATGCTATTTACTCGCATGCTATACAGATTCAACAAGATAATCTATCAAAATATATCAAGATGCAAATATTTCCAATAAAGAATATGAAAGAATATTAAAGGCTATGAAAAACAAGAAAGAACACACCAATATACGTGGTTCGATCCTAATGGTCTACGTCCACGGCAGGAATGGGCCTTAGAGCTCTTTATTGATGATCAATACTTCACAAAGAAGCCTCAGTACATTTAGAGTAACAAGATCTCTCTTAGAAAACACCAGAAATCACTCAGATTTCTTCTCTCTACAAGGAAACCATGAAAAACCCTAAAATCCCTCTCTGTTTTCTCTCCCGAGCTCTCTGTCTCTCAAAACAGCCGCTTAGTACACAATGAATCAAATCGAATTAGGTTTACACCGTATCGTTAAGTATATATAGTTTACAAGAGATGTCAACACGTGTAATGATCCAGCGGCTCAGCTCTCAGACCTTCTGGAAGGATGCACAGGCTGACTCACGTGATCCGGCAGCTTAATAGACTTATCTTGAACGGTCCAGATCTTGCCACTTGTCCACCATCCATATACTAATCACTTCAAGAGAACATATAGCAAATTAAATGGTACGTATCATATAAATGTATTGACAACTATATATTACAATACGTAAATAAATTAATAATAGTATTTTATTAGTCTCAATTAGATGTATTTAAATATAAGTAGGTTGAGATATATATATTTAAATGTTTGAAGTAGATTGAAATGAGTTTAATTTTTTTATAAAAATTAAAAAAAAATAATAAATACTATCAATGATTGATTTTGAAATTGGTTGAAATCACTTTACATGTAAATACATCTCAGGACACAACCAAACATGACCTTATTCTTAGTATCAGGAGCTATCAACATTGATTTGCTCAATGTATAATAATTCTCACCATTTAACGGCTGAGAACCTAGAAATTTCAAATCAATGCGATATGTATCTAATTTGAAACTGAAATTATCGGTGACGGACTTCAGTAATTTTTTTTTCTTTTTCTTTTTTCTACTGTTAATGCTACTAGAGAGGTCAACACCTATAAAATGGTCGTGGCCACAGGCTACAGTGTTCAAAGTTCAACGCTATCCTTCATCAGTGCTATTGGGACAGCCACCGTCTTGAGAGAGAGAGAGAAATGGATTTCACAGAGCTGAGAGAAGCAATAGAGGAAGTAGAAGCAGTGGACGCCCATGCCCACAACATCGTCGCTCTCGATTCCACCTTTCCTTTCATCCATTGCTTCTCCGAAGCCGACGGCGACGCCTTGTCCTACGCTCCCCACTCTCTCTCCTTCAAGGTATTCTCCTTTACTCTACTCCGACACTGTTTACAAAGTGAGAACTGGGTCTCGGTCACTGTTTATTAAACGACTCAATCTCGATTCAAAATGATATATCCCCTGTTTCTAACTTATATTTCACTATTTGAAATCAACGCCATATTTCATTTTTGTTTATAGTTCTTTTTGCACTCTTCGATAGCCTCTTTCCAAGGAATTTTTTTAAGCTAAAATTCGAATGGAAAGAAAGAAAGGTAAAAGTAAACAGGTAAATGACGTCAGTAGAGGACAGCATGACAATGGCTTCTCTCTGGAAAGTGTATTTAATAGCTTTCCAATACAATAACCTTTGAGAGTTGCTACATCCCCGAGGATCTATCGAGAAAGGCTAAATTTTTTTTTTTTCTTTTTCCTTCATTTTTTTGATATTCTTAAATATATTAATTTTCAAAAAAATTCATAATATCATTTAAAATTACTTTTTTAATCATTAAATAAAATAAAAAAATACAATTGAAATCCCGAGCATTTCTCATAACCTTTTGTGATGTTTTATTTTCGGAATCAATTATTATTAGCGGCAGCCTTAGAAAAATAAAAGGAAAATACTATAAAAACAAAGGGATCCCACGGATCCACACACTCACGTAGCACACTACCGATGTCTCACGTGTCTCTTTATATTTTTTCTCTCTTTTTTTCTCCCCCTCACCCTCCCCCGTGCCCGCCCCTTGCCCACTCCCCGTGCCCCCTCCCCACGCCAGCCATGGTGCTAGAGGACCACCTCATGGTCAGGGACTACCTCTTTGTCTCGCCTCTCCTTTTTTTTTCCCTCCCCCTCGCCCGTGCCCTCTCCCCGCGCAAAAGGGGAAACGTACGGAAAGAAGGGGGAAAAAGAGAAGGAAAAAAAATGATACGTGGTATATTGACAGTGTGCCATATTAGTGTGTAAGTGTGTATGATTCCTTTGTATCTCTAACAGTTCCAAAAATAAAAAGAGTTACAATGTGCATTAATTAAGTCTCTAAGCTTTTTAAGCTTAGATAAAAAGCTGATAAAAAGCTTACAGATGTTTTGAATAGTGATTAATAAAATATTGTTATAATATAATTTTTAAATATTAATTTTATATTAAGATTTGAAAAAGTTAGATTGTTTATTATATTTTATATTGAGATTTGAAAAAATTGTAATGATGAATTGACATGAGATGAGATGAGATGAGATTTTTAGTTTTGATTAAACAAACAAGGAGTCTCTAAGCTTACAAAGAATTTGGGTTTATGAAGTTATGAACTGCCCGTCACTTATGCGTGTTAGGGTACTTCCGTATTTCTGTAGTCATGAAAACAAGATTGCAAGATGTTGTGTATATGGGAAATATATGCGATGTGTCTGTACCGTATAAATTTGTCTGAAATTGAAGTTGCTATTCAAATTCAGTATCAATAATGAATGCATGCGGTGACCTGGGTGTTCTTGGGACAAACCGGCATTAGTGCCTTTAGGGCCTTGGGGGATGTTGGAGAATGAGATAAGATGAGAATTTTATTAATATTGGTAAGATGGTTTGGTAAGATGGTTTGTGAATAATAATGAGATATTTTGAGTTAAATATTTTTGGGTTTTGGGAACGGAGAGAAACAATGATGATTAAAAAATATTTATAAAGTTAAAATATTGTTAAAATATAAACTTTTCATATTATTTTTGTTTTGGGATTTGAAAAAGTTAAATTATTTTTTGTTTGAAAGTTTAGAAAAGTTGTAATGATTAGTTTGAAAGTGTTTGAGTAATATTTGAGAAATAAATTAGATGAGATGAGATGGGATGGAATGAAAATTATTTCCAAACATCTCATTAGCGGTAAAATAACGTGTTGATTTCACATGATATGTCCTGGGCTCGTTCTTGGGTGCAAAAGCACTTTTAATGCCTGTGCTTCAAAGCAGAGTATGCTGCATTATCTTTCATCTGACTTAAATTTAGTAATATATGCTGCTATGACTTTGTAGCTGCATGGTAGTTGAGGACTTGAAAAAAATAATTCAAGGGCTTCCTTTCTGACTGCATTGCTTTGTGTGTGGCAGAGAAATTTAAGGCATCTTGCTGACTTATATGGATGTCAATTGTCCTTGCATGGGGTGGAAGAATTTCGTAGACTCTCTGGATTACAGACCATTAGCTCAACATGCTTCAAAGCTGCAAAAATCTCTTCCATACTCATAGATGATGGAATAGAGTTTAACAAAAAACATGACATAGAGTGGCATAAAAGTTTCGCTCAAGTTGTCGGTAGAATACTGAGAATTGAACGTCTGGCTGAGAAGATTCTTGATGAAGTAATATACATTTATAATTTTCACTTTTCTTACTTGCATTTTATGGTACTAGAAAAACTTTGAGCATTTCATACCATTTGTAATGCATGCATATGATGTTCTTTTTATCATCCTCTTTGTTTTAGTCAAATGATTAAACAATGCTGAAGATATTATTTGTTGTAAGGCTTTATCTTATTCTTCAGCTGGTTGTACTTTTCATCCTGATGTCCAACTCCATCCCCCCAAAAAAGGGGGAGAATATGCTTGTTCTATGAAAACAATTTATTTGCTTATGGGGAGGCCAAAATATTATTCAGTTTTCATTTTTATGAAACTTGATGCATCTGTAGTTATCAACTCTCTGTTGCATGTGTATGTTTGTTCCGTAAGTATCATTGCTGGAACTAGAGAATTGGCTATTGGTTATTTCTGCAACTTCTTTTGAAAGCTTAATGTCAATCTAAACAGAAGCAGTTATAATTTTTACCTTTCAAAATATGCTTTATGATTATATTTCTACTTTTTTCATTTCACTCATAGTGTCCCCGTAATTTTCTTGTACCTTTCTTTCAGAGTACTTCTTTCTGTTTCTTGTACATTTTTTATTATGCTTCCATGCCTATGTCAATGAGATATCGATGACCTGCATAGGCTTTTTTTCTTTTTCTTTTTTCTAGTCTAGATGTAAGCGATGCAGTATCTTTTTATCTCCAGGGTGAGTTTTTGAGAACTCAGTTTAGTTTCTTGCACATATATTTACCTATCAGAAAAAGTTTGTTGAACATATATCTGTACTCCATTCATCAGCTATTGCTCTCTCGTTTCATTATTATTTGGGTATTATTGACTTAGCATCCCTTATAAAAAAACAAAAACAAAAGCATCCCTTACTCTCTGCTCTCGTGATCTCTTTGTTCTTTTAAGGAAGAGATCCATGTAATTTTCACGTTGTAATTTATATCTTTCATTTGTATTTTACTTTTTTTTCGTGTTCCCTAGGAGTTGCCAGATGGATCAACTTGGACATTGGATCTTTTCACCGAAACTTATCTGGGAAAGTTGAAGTCATATCCTTTCAGCTTGCTATGAATTTTCCGCTATTCTGTTGTCCTTACAAATACTAAAAAGAGAAGCATGTTTCAGTTGATTTCCTTATCAACTCTATCACAGTTGCTAACCAGATATATGGCTTAAAAAGCATAGCTGCATACCGCAGTGGCTTAGAGATAAATACAAATGTCACAAAAATAGATGCTGAAGAAGGTCTTTCTGAAATTTTAACAGGTATGGGTTGTAGAATGAGTTTTTGCAGTGTACACTGCAAGGTATACTAACCGATTTATCTTTCCAGCTGGAAAGCCTACCCGCATTACGAACAAGAGCTTTATTGATTATGTCTTTACACGTGCTTTGGAGGTTGCTCTATGCTTTGACTTGCCGATGCAGATACACACAGGGTAACAAAAAGTCTTCAAAATGATAAATTGCTTAACATTATGCTCTTAGTGATGGCTGAGAAGAGAGGAGCAAGAAATGAAAACTTGGAATCTGGGTGGATCTTTGAAAGGGGTTTATTGGGAATCCTACTTACAGCTGGGGATGAGTTGCTTGCTTTCAAATTTCTAGAGATAGGGAAGGGCTTTCTCAAGTCAAATAAAAAACATACCTGAAACACACTGGACTTAATTTTATCTTATGTTTGGGTTTCCACAACATAAAGGCCAGGGAGGTGGACCAAGTCTGGTCCACTTCTGGAAAACCAAGCAACTTCTAAGATTCTATGCTGTTGTTGCTTGTCCTTTTCTCAGCTACCAGAAAAAAGTACTAGAGCAGTCTGTATATTCTTACACTGTTATTTTTCCTACTAATAATTTTTTTTTTTCCCTTTTTTCCTACAACTAGTTTTGGAGACAAGGATTTGGATATGCGGCTGTCAAATCCCCTTCATCTCCGGACCCTTCTTGAGGACAAGAGATTTTCTAAGTGCCGTTTAGTACTTTTGCATGCATCCTACCCATTTTCAAAGGAAGCATCATATCTGGCCTCTGTTTATCCCCAGGTCAAATTTTGTATCAGTGAATCAAACTTTTGGACATGTACTTTTGATAATAAACTTGGAAGTTACTCTTACAATCAATGCAATTCCATCACTTTCAGGTGTTCCTTGACTTTGGGTTGGCAGTTCCCAAGCTCAGTGTCCACGGAATGATATCTTCCACCAAAGAGCTTTTGGAGCTAGCTCCACTAAAGAAGGTGATACCATGGGAAAGTCTAAATAAGACTTATTCAGAAGTTTAGTATAGAAAAGACAAAGGATATTTTGACATTTTCTTGCTAAATTAGTCTCCACATCTACTTTGTGAGAGGAGCTTCTTTACACTTCCTAACTTTCCACTATTCCCTCCCCTCCCCTCCTTCTCCCCTTCCTTTCTAATCAATAGACTCGCTCACTGACTACTTGGTTGCGAAATGCATGCATGTTTACAGAACAAGCATCCTAATGCTTAGGAAGACGACAGTGGTTTTCCTTATGTATATACACCTTTTTGTTTTTGGTTTGTACTAATAACAGTTGGTGCTAATCATAAATGATTTTGCAGGTGATGTTCAGTTCTGACGGCTATGCGTTTCCTGAAACTTTTTACTTAGGTTCGTTAAAGCGAATATGTTTGATACCAATTTATCCATGATCAAAATGAAATTTTTTAACATCAAATCATATCAGATGCTAACGGCGCTTACTTCAAACAACCAATTTTCATTCTTACAGGTGCAAAGAAAGCACGTGAAGTTGTCTTTTCTGTTCTATGTGATGCATGCATTGATGGTGATCTCTCAATTCCCGAAGCTGTTGAAGCTGCTAAGGACATCTTTGCACAAAATGCAATTCAGTTTTACAAGATCAATTTATCTTATGGTTTAACGAATAAATTAACTCCTTACTCTGTGGAGACGAAGACAAATGCATCAGATAATGATGACTCACTTGTTCGCATTATATGGGTTGATGGTTCTGGGCAGCAAAGATGTCGTGTGAGTACTTTTTTTCCTTTGATGTGATTTGGGACGTGATTGTCAATGTCTGAGACAAGCATAGGAATATATTTAGAAGTTGATACAGGAGCACAAAATAGGTCTGTCAACTAGGAAAGAATGACTTAGGTTTTTTGTCCATTACAGACAGAAAAGATGGAAATTGTCATAGGGTCTCAAAACTCGTTATGTTAAAGGGTGACATTATTCATGTTTTGTTGATGAGTACTGTCTTCCACAATATGAAGCAGGGTGGCTTCCTTTATATTGTTTGGGACAGAGAAAAAGATAAATTAAACCCGTTTTCCTAATTATGCTAGCGGCATGCATCATGCTATGTGTTTGTTTTTTTATGGAAGTAACTAGCAACACCTTTGTGGCTTGTAAACTCATGTCATGACATTAATTAGCAGCATGATGTGTCATACTGTGTATTTATTTTTATAATGCATTTGTTTTCTCTCTTATGCTTTCTTCTTTTGCCTTGTCGTGATTGCATAATTCGATTATGGTAATCAGATTAGGGAAAACTAGGAAAATACATTCACTTTTCATAGACAATGATCTAGGATTAACCTATTAGCCTTCCAAAATTAAGCTGTAAGGGTTTTTTGTATAGATTTTGCAATGTATTTTGTTTCAGATTGTTTTTTGTGCAAGAAGTTCAGATGTGTAACACAATGTCTCCAGCATGATACCGTCCGTTACTTAGATCCAGAGTCACATTGTTGATATTTAAGGAAAATCATCGTAGTATAGTACAAACTTCCATCTGTTTTTGGGGCTTGTATATAACTATTTTGGATTTGGATAATGCTGATAAAGTCTATCTAGTTTGATTTTTTTTTTTTTTTACCAGTTTGTTGTCATTGTTTCAGGTTGTTCCAGGGAAGCGCTTCAACAATATTGTTAGAAAGAATGGTATCGGTTTGACATTTGCATCGATGGGCATGACTTCTTTTGCTGATGGTCCAGCAGATGAGACCAATCTAACTGGAGTTGGTGAGATCAGACTAATTCCTGATTTGTCAACCAAGTGCAGGATACCATGGTACTAAATATCTTCGAGAAGCTGCTGGTCCATTTTGCATAATGTTTTCCTCTGTGTCCATTTTGAAATTCATGGGTAGCAGCATGTAAATTAGATTTCCCAAATCCCTCATCTCCTTCAAATATTGGGGGGGTGAAAATGGAGATTGCAAATCCCCTACATTTTTCTCCCCAAAATAATTAGGATGTATGATAATCTGGACTTCATTTTGATCTTTAATGAAGTGTGCAAAACCCAATAGTGTGGATGGATTTTATCCTTAATAATTTTAAAAACTTTATTTTCAAACTTCTCATTAAAGGTTCTGGAAACATCTCTCTCTCTCTCTCTCTCTCTCTCTCTCTCTCTGTTGACCTCTATGTAACATCTGGTTCAATATTTTTTCTTTTATTTTTTCTTTTCCCCATTTCAACCAGAGTATGACTAATTAGGTTCATGTTAATGACCTTCTTTGTTTCACTTTATTTATTTATTTTTTTGCTGGTATTTATGCCCAGTAATTGGGCTATGCAAAAATAGACCTACTACTGTGCACTCAATTTATTTGGTGTTTCTGCTAAGAGAGCATCTGAGGAACGTAGAATTATTTATCAGTAAACTATGTTTTATTTGCATCATATCTGACTCAGCAAATCACTCTCTTCTTCAACAGGAAAGAACACGAGGAAATGGTTTTGGCTGACATGCATCTTAAACCTGGTGAAGCATGGGAATATTGCCCAAGAGAGGCCCTGCGAAGGGTTTCAAAATTTCTAAAAGATGAATTTAACTTGGTATGGAGGATAATTACTATGTTAATTGCAATCTGGTTTGATGTTTAATTTTCAAATGCTGTGTCCAGGAAATGAATGCAGGGTTTGAGAATGAATTTTTTCTCTTGAAGGGTGTACTAAGGTATGTCAACCTATGATCGCTAGGTCATTTCGTTATTTGTGTATCTTGTCAGAACAATTAATGTTATTTAAAACTTTTGCAGGGAAGGGAAAGAAGAATGGGTGCCAATAGACTCAACAGCTTACTGCTCTACATCAGCATTTGATGCTGTTTCCCCCTTATTTCGTGAAATTATTGCTGCTCTTGATACCCTGAATATTCCAGTGGAACAGGTACAAAAGTTAACTCATAACGTTCATTTATGCTTATTTGCTTAATTTTAAAGCAGTTTTCTGTTGGAGATGCTTGATTGCACTGATTTTGTTAATCTCTGTTTCCATCTTTAGAGGAAAGATATTTTGCATATTACTTCCTGATTTAACCCTGCGATGCCACTACTTTCCAAAGAAACTCAAAATTTCTGCAAAATTCAGTGTGTGGCATTTGCATGCCGGATCTTTTCACTCTCTGTCTATTGCCGGTCTAGGAATTGGCAAGTCATTTTCTACTGAATCCTGAGTCTATTAAGCCTGCCTCAGTGAAGTGTTTGATAGATGGACATTGAAATAGAAGTAAAAAGAGGATGTAAATCTTGTAAAACAGCAAGGAAACTACGGATTAACCTTCTTTCTATACCTGCAGAGAGGTCATACTTGAGTAATCTATTCAGCAGATAGCCATTAGGCTTCCAAACTGGCCCAATCTATCGAAATTGCAGCCTTAGTCCCTGAAGATATTTTGCATGAGGAATGAAACATAACCATATTTGTTAAATGCATCTGTGTTGTCAAGCAGAATTTTACAAATGATTTGTGATAATGGCTTTGCTCGAGATCTCCTTTTTTTTTTTTTTTTAGCTTTCATCATTTGTTTACTTTTACTACCTCTAAACCTAAGCGTACCCATTGTTTTTCTGTTGACATCAGAACTGGAAGAAACCCTATGTTCTTTTATCTGTCTAATTTCATTTGTTCTTTGGCATGGGGAAGTGAACTGTGACGATCTTTTGTTAAAAAGAATCCAACACTATTTGTGCCGATACTGTCAAGATTTCCACTCTATTATATTAGTCTTCATGTAGCAAATATTTTATAGTTTTTATACGTCCTCCCAACTTGTCTGAACTCAAAGCCAAGATTAATGACTGATAAAATTTTTTGAGTCTGCTTCCCCCATTTCCAAACTTAGCCATTATGGACGAGACCAAAATGGATTGTTCAGCAGAGGCTGGCATGCCCTCTGTCTGCAGGACTTCTTCCCAGGTTTTTGATTTTCTATCTCGGTGATTTTGATTGAACATTCATCAGTCACTTTCCACATTTTCACTTTGTTTGATTCATTAATGAAGCCATATATCTGTTTGTTTGCAAAACCCTGCTTAATTCTTAATAGAGGTGACTGCAATGCCTTGCTGTCTGTTCCTGTATGTTCCATTGTTGAGGGTTCTTGTAATTCAAGTATTAATTGCCTTGCCTTTGTTAACTCTTGTCGTATTTTATAGGTCCATGCAGAGTCTGGGAATGGTCAATTTGAGATGGCTCTAGGGCACACCACTTGTATTTATGCTGCTGACCACTTGGTTTTCACCCGTGAGGTTATTAGGGCTATAGCAAGGAAACATGGACTACTGGCAACTTTCATGCCGAAGTAGGTGCCAAATAATAGTTATTTTCTTTCATACAATAAGAGAGAATTTTAAATGGTTCCTGATTTCAAAACTTGGGGGGGAAAGGCTAGCCACTAGTGACTCCACATCCAATCGACAGACTTAATGTGGGACACAATTTTTTATGCTGTGACATCTAATGCTCAATACAAGTGAAGAATATTTTAATGCCTTTTATGTTTGTAGCATTTTCTTCTTAATGTTTCGCAATGTAGTAAATTTCACTGCATAACATGGTTGACTCTACTTAATGGCCAGGTATGCTTTAGATGACATTGGTTCAGGATCCCATGTGCATATCAGTTTGTATCAGAGTGGAGAGAATGTTTTTATGGCATCAGGTGGAACATCTCGATTTGGAATGTCCACTGTTGGGGAGGAGTTCATGGCAGGGGTTTTACATCATCTTCCTGCAATTTTGGCATTTACAGCGCCTGTTCCAAATAGGTAATTTATTTTTCACATGATATTGTACAATTTGATTTAGTTCTTATTATTGTCTCTGACGTTGTATTTGCAATCTATTATTGGCATATACCTACCAAGCTGAGCACTTTCATCCCGTTCTAAAAGAGAAGCATTTATGAAGTTAGTTTTTACTCTGAATCCGTTGTACTTCCACCACAGCAGATACAGCTTGTCAAATTTCCATAATACTTGTCAAATTTCGCAATTCTTTTTTATTACCCTTTGTAAGTACAGTGAATAGATTACCTCAAAGCATCTTTAAATTGAGAAATGTGGGTCAATTATCCAAATAATGTTCCGGTCAAAAGATATTCTTATTCGTCTTCTTTATCTTTTCATAGTCTCTCTTTCTCTCTCCCTATGCACGTGTGAATGTGCGCGCTCATGTGGGAGGTGGGTGCACATGCAAGGCCACATGTGTTGCTGCATGCCTAATGCTCAAGTGCATTTAATTGTTTTATTTTTTCCTTCCTTTTTTTCTTATTTATAAAATTCCTAAAGCCTCATCAAAAGTTCAACATTTTGGGGGCTGTCTTTGCCAGGATTGAAGTTCCGAATTTTCTGTTTTGTGAACTTTTTGTGTATGGTGAAACAAATTTGTAATGTAGATATTTATACAATAAAAGTTTGCGTGGGATGTAAAACTTAGTAGGAAAGTAGTATTGTCAGGTGTAATTTTGTTCTTTATATGTTGGTAGTATGGTTAGAATTTTGCTTCATATGGGCTGTTTTCTGCTTTTTTAACTGTCATTAGCCTGCAGTTATGATCGAATAGTACCAAATACATGGAGTGGAGCATACCAGTGCTGGGGAAAAGAAAACAGAGAAGCTCCACTGAGAACTGCATGCCCACCTGGAATTTCAGATGGTCTGGTCAGCAACTTTGAAATTAAATCATTTGATGGGTGTGCAAATCCACACTTGGGATTGGCTGCTATAGTTGCTGCTGGCATTGATGGTCTTCGGAGGCATCTTTCTCTTCCTGAGCCCATTGGTAAGATTGTGGTCTCTGACACATGACAGGTTGAACATTTTTTTTTTTAGTTATGGAGGTGCATGATGACGTTTGTTTATGAAACAGATACAAATCCTCATAGCCTTGCTGATAAACTTCATAGATTGCCAAAATCACTTTCTGAATCGTTAGAAGCTCTTCAGAAAGATAGTGTCTTCGAAGATCTAATTGGTGAAAAGCTTTTGGTTGCCATAAAAGGAATTCGCAAGGTATGTACCAAATAGGCCTTATGAATGGTGAGCTTGTAGAATTCATTGGCTGTCGGTTCCTAGGGACTGGTTTGGTTACACAAAACTAAACTATCTCATCTCATCTCATCTCATAAATCATTATAACTTTTTCAAATTCTTACACAAAATATAATAAACAATTCAATTTTTTCAAATCTCAAAATAAAACTAAAATTAAAAAATTATATTATAACAATATTTTATTCAACTTTTAATAAAACATCTTATTTGAATTGTGTAACCAAACAAGGCTTAACTTTGTCACTACCCAAACTCCTATATAATATATTGGTGGTTAAGGGAATAAAAACCACAATAAGAATAAAAGTAAGTTTGTTAATATCAAATGGCATAAAGCGTTCCAAAACATAGACCACCCAGATATGGACATATTCTGTATAACTTGCCTTAATTTTTCAAAGATGCCTGAGTTTATTCACAAAAAAGAAATTCCAAAGTTGCCTGAGTAACTTAACTTTTGTCAACGAATCTTCAATATTCCAAAACATCTTTCTTGACTGAAAAATATAAAGATTTCTTTGTTCCATGCTGTAGAACATAGCAGAGCATGCTCAGGCATCTTGTGATTCAATAGCATGCACAGATGCCTTGTACTTCGCTTATCAATTAATCGCAAATATGAATTAGGAAATGTCAAATATAGGCTCAGCTGACGCATCAAAGGTATAGAGCACACTTTTAAGTCCTTACTCTCCCAGATAGCAAAATTTATACCTGACAAATTACAGGATGAGTTATAAAATGCTGTTATTGAACCATTATTAAAAGGTTTTTTTTTTCTTCAGTTTTGAATGCAAATTACAATGCTGTGTGATTTCTTGTTTGCAGGCGGAGATTGATTATTACTCGCAGCATAAGGATGCATACAAGCAACTTCTACACCGATATTAATCTGATTATTTGCTGGTTCTGGTCAGGTTGGTCTATAGTTGGAAACATGTGGACAATCCCTTCTCTGTGAACTTTGTATTCTCTTTGCTGCTTATTAGAGAAACAAAATAGCATGGAATAAACTTTTTTTTTTTTCCTGCTTTAGTTGGTCCCTCGTCTCGTGTTGGAACAAACAAATCGATAGATAAATAATTTGGTTCTCTCTATAAACGTGCAGACCAGTCGCATTAATGTCATGTAAATTGGAAAATCAACCAATTTAGTTTGATAGATATTATAGCATGCATCTTGAAGGAAAACGTCTCATTCGTTATGGCTGCCATGAAGGAAAATGGATCCTACATTTCCAAAAAAAAAAAAAAAAGAACATGGGGCTATTGCAAGAGAGGTTACAAAGATAACAAAAGTTTTCCTTTTTTATTATTCAATGTGGTTAGGCAGAGTGGGAAAGGACAAGCACCACCACCTTATAACTGCATCATAAAAATAGCACCCTTTCAAAATATAATTAACCAAATTGGGTATAACGAACTGAAGTTAAATCTAGTACCATATATACAGGCCACCTCTATAGTGAAATTGGAAAAAATATAAAAAAGGAAAAGGAAAAGCTATATAAGAGAAAGAAGTAGGAAACGCCATCGCCCATCGCTCTCTTCCCCATAAAAACCTTCCCATCGCCCCACTCAGTTTTTGTCCCCATGGCTTCGCCATTACAAGCCCTCGCGGTTTCATTGTTGCTGCTAATTGCAGTACTGCCTCATAATGCCAATGCATGGAAAAGGGGAGGTCATCATCACCATGCAGAGCGAGCGACTTTGCTCAAGCACCATAGGCCCAAGTTCAAGCCCGGCCCCTGGAAGCAGGCTAGTGCAACCTTCTACGAAGGCGGCTCGGGAACATTCGGTATCACCATTATTAATACCCACCCTTTCTTTTATTTTGTTATGAGACTTATTTATCATTGCTTGATTTTCCTTTTATGGAAAAAAAAAAATAAAAACAAAATATTTTTTTAGATTCTTTGTTTTGGATAAGAAGCAAGAATAAGACAATTCTAGCTAATTTCTTCTGTTTCTTATAAAATAGTTTCTGGCCCATGAGAAATTTTTTCTCCCGACATCATTTTTTTAGGATGAACAACACAAATGCAGAGAGGTACTGTCAGGCCTGGAAATTCTAACTAGCAAGCTGCAAGTTAATAAGATTGATATTGTTTTCTATTTTTCCCTTTGCCTGCTGCCTGGTGCATGCCTAAATATGCAAATATTACGCAGATCATCGATTCATGCAAAATATATGCATATATATTTATCAGTACGTAGTTGTACATGTGCTCGCTTAGGTAATTGGGAAAATTTAAGATGCAACTACTCGTACGTTTGTGAACATATATACATGTATGTATGCATGTGTAAATAGGGGGAGCTTGTGGATACGAAGACGTGGTGAAAGAAGGGTATGGGCTCGACAGTACAGCAGCACTAAGCTCAGTTCTGTTCAATAATGGTCAGACATGCGGAGCTTGTTATGAAATAAAATGTTGGAATGACCCTCAATGGTGCAATCTAGGTCGCCCTTCTCTCTTCGTCACTGCCACCAACCACTGCCCTCCTAACTACTATCAAGCAAATGACAATGGAGGCTGGTGCAACCCTCCTCGTGAGCATTTTGATCTTGCAAAGCCTGCTTTCCTCAAGATTGTGCAGTCTTACACGGCTGGCATCATTCCTGTCCAATACCGCAGGTTAATTAATTAAATATTCCTAGCTACCAGCTTGCTTCAAAATGATCTTGTTCATCGATCGGTTTCTATTTCACAATTAAATATACTAATATATATATATATATATATATATATGTGCAGGGTTCCATGCCGGAAGCAAGGAGGCATTCGTTTCACCATAACGGGGAATCCATATTTCAACCAAGTATTAGTATGGAATGTGGGGGGTGCTGGAGATGTGTCGAGCTTGCAAGTGAAGGGTAGCAAGAAGCTTAAATGGACATTAATGAAACGGGGTTGGGGACAGAAGTGGCAAACCGATGCAATGATGGTAGGGGAATCACTCACCTTCAGGGTTAGAGCAAGTGATGGTAGATACTCGACCTCTTGGCACATTGCCCCCAAGACATGGCAGTTCGGTCAGACTTTCGAAGGCAAAAACTTCAGGTAGCTAGCTACCATGCAAGCGTGCATTCATATATATATATATATATATATAACTCTATTGATTATATATTAAACCTCCTCTCCTCTCCTAATGATCTCAATCGCTAGCTAGCTAGCTAGCTACATGCTACTACTCTTGTCTAGATGATCTGCAGCTCAATCTTCTTGCTTGCTTTAACTTGATCAGTCTTTGAGACCACATATTGTATGTATGTTGTTGTCATGTATATCACTTTGAAAAGGACGGCTAGCAATGGACGGTGCTACTCCCACAGAAGGAGTCCACCTTATAGACAAGTTTAATTTTATCTTCTTCTTCTTTTTTTCATTATATTTTTAAATTCATTAAAAAGATTTAAAAAATAAATAAAAAATTATAAATTCATGAAAAAATATTTACTTAACTATAAAGTGAAAATAATAATAATAACGATCATCTGTGGCATAAGCAATTTCCTTTCTTCAATAGCTACTACCACATTCCATTCACTGCCTCCCACGGAAATTGAGTCTTTCTTTTGATAGCAATTAAAAAATGTAACTAGCCATTAAAGTGAGTAAGAAGTAATTAAAAAACAAAATGATCCACAATAAAATAGTTCTAAGACTTCAAATTATGAAATTAATTTAGATGATGGCGCAAAAAAAAAAAATATTAAAATGTTCAAAACTTATGGAAGGCCTTCATTTCGTTCGGTACAGTAGAACGGTTCATTCTTTATCGCAGCCTGTACCTTGTTTCTCATTTTATCGCAATGGGCCTAGGAAATGTATCCTTTTTCTAAACCTTAAAAGTCATGGGTTCAAACTTAAAAACACGGAATCTAAGAAGCTCCTGATGTTTGGACTCTGGGCCCTTCTTTTGGTTTGGTCATAAATGAGATACATATCGAATTTGGCACAAGTACTGCACCTAAAAGTGTTCAATTTACATTGCAGAAACTATTTTATCATACTAATTATTACTGATACAGAAAAAGAAGTGCATTTTCGGATCAGAATTTATAAATGCCTCTCCAATACAGAATATCCACGGTATAAGTGTGTTTTGAAGAAGCCAAGACTGTTTCTTGTAAGTTCTGTTAAGAAACAGTAGGTCACCGCCAAAAATAAAACCAAAAACCAACAAGTCATTCAAATTCCTCATGTGACAGCAACAAAACTTCTGAGCAAACAGCCCTCTTTAAATTACGGAGGTAAAAACCACCCGCCTTGATTTGCATGAAAAAAAGATATCTCGAGTTGTTTGCCAGATTGACCTTAGGATATGCTTGGTCCAGTTTTTCTTACCTCACTTGTGTGCAAAATATGGAATTTCTTTTGAATGTATAGTAATCCAAGCCTTCAATTAACCAATAACTTTAATTCCAGCTAGCATTGCTTTCACAAAGTCATATGCGCCCGAGCTTGATATGTTCCTCTCTAAAAGTATCAGGAACACTGTCTCACCCTAAAATTCATGTCCAAGCATGCATATCACTTCATTTCTTCTGTTTCTTCTTTTTCCGCTTTTCTTCTTTTGTCTCTAACCTTGCATCTAAACGTTTTGAATGTTGTGCACGTATTTCTAGTAACTTTGATTTTGCATCTCGAAATGGTGCATCGGATCTTGAAGCCATTAGTTGCTGGAATAACAAATACAAAAATCACCTCATATCATTCATTTATTTATTTCTGGCCAAATAGCATATTTTGAATACAATAGGAGAGAGATTATGAATTAATCGCACCTTTATATGATCCATAGCAGCAAGGTTGAAACCAAGTGTGTCTTTGCATTCCTGACACAAATTAAACCATCATGTTGTCAAGAAAGCATCCTAACTTTCTCCTGTTTTTCTTCTTATCGTGGATAACACAAATTAATACATATGCAAAAAACAAAAAATTAAAAAGGCAAGATCCAAGTTCCTACATCATGTATGCCGGATTTTCACCTTAGATTAAAAAAAAAAAAAAAAAAAAAAAAAGAAGAAGAAGAAGGTATTATTATACATACAAGAGTAATTATTAACATGCATTACTGTCTCATCATATGCCCCTTGACAAGCAAAAATGAGTATATGAGGATTAGATGAAGAGTTGATAAGATAAAATTTGACACGGATCAGCAGGTTACAGAGGTACCAATGTTGAAGAGTTGCCAAGGGAGAAACTAAATGGTCACTTTTGTAGGGACGGTTCTAGGGTGGACACTTTCTTGGGTAAAAGATGAAATTGTTGGTTTCCTTAGAAATCTTCTTAGTGGGACCTTTCTCTAAGGTACCATTTAGATGGATAAACTTTTATGGGCGTGAAAAGGAAAGTTTCCTATTCTACGTGTCTTGACCTTGCTAAAGAAATTATTGATGATGAGATTCAAAATACTTTCTTCTCTAAGTGCAAAACTAAAGCCTATGATTACCTTGACTCTTGCATAAAGAATGCTCTTAAGAACTGTAAGCACGGGTCTGGCAGCAGGGGTAGTAACCAACTGATTATGATGTGTCTGCAACAGCACTGTAGCGACCCTGCAAATGAGCTCAACCTGCAAACACAATGCAACTAGTATGACTCCAACAGCTGTTACAATTTGAATACTTATAATAGAGCCTACTCCTTCTAATATTCCAGGTTAGAGAACAAAACAGAGAAACAGAACCTTTCCCATGGGAAAGATTTAAAAGGACATATTACAAAAAGATGATGTGACATAAATGGTTCTAGAATTGAAAATACATACACCTTAAAATAAACAATGAAAAGATAGACTACAAAAACAAAAAAAGGGATGATAATTATAGAACACTGTTAATTGGTAAATCACAGGCATTTGCAACATATTTATCTCCAAGCATGCCAATGTTTTTGCAACCTGATTTGGCAGAAACGTCTACCTTATCGGGATTTGAAGTCCAATCCTTCAAGTAAGATATAAGCTTCAAAGCATCAGAGAACGGTAAAGCCTGCACAGGAAAGATACTGTCAGTCAAACTCCATATGTTACTGACTAGATGAAAAAGGGGAGAGCCCTAACCAAACCAAGCGTAACCATGCATTAATACTAATAATACCTAGTAAGACAAGGTATACAAAGTATCAGTAAACTGTCCACTTAACAGGGCCATTATTTCAACTTCTAAAACAGTACTTTGTGGGATTAGAAAAGAGCGGATCATTTACTACTAATTTTTTAACATAACAATTGTCTTTGAAAAAAATTTATGTTAGCTTTTTTTTTTTTTTTGATAATTAATAAGAGTTTTATTATCACGAATAGACATAGCTCAAGTACACAAGAAGTATACAAAGGATATATGTTAGCTTTTACAAGCTGAAAAATATGTGACACTAAAACAATACATAAGCAAAAGTGATCGGAAGTGTTCCTAAGGCAAGGCATCAGTGAGCAATCCCTAACACATAGAACAGGGCAAAACAAGCATGAATAAGTTGATTCTTCCCAACAAGGAGATCCAGAGTTGGACAGGAAGAATCATGGTTCAACCATACTCTGCTGCATGCTTCATTGTACTAAGATAAAACGACAAAGCACTCAGATGGACAATGATTAAAAGTCACCCTGGCAAAAGAAATTTAGCTATCAAATATTTAAGGTTACGAGTGCTCATCCAGGGAAATTTCTTTTAAATTTAGTAGATCCCTTTCACATGAAATGGGAAGTGCTTTAGTACAACTGATTTACATGTACTTGCTACTTAGTTCAGGATAATATTGCAGCACACTTTACCAGCAACGTCTGCTCTAGATCATTGGTGTGAACATTAGAAAGTGCACGGAGAACATAATCAGATGGCGAGTGCCCAAGCATGATGACATTTGGTTGGAATTCAGTAACTTTCCCCCTGTTTCTCTCATCCTGAAAGTTACAAAGCCAACCAAATCAAAATTAATATAAGAATGAACCCAAAATCATGTCATAGATATTCCATAGACAAAGTCATTAGTATGACAGATCCCTTCTACACAAAATGGATGAAGGGAAAGAAGGGGGAGGGGGGCATGTGGGTTGGTTTAATATCCAGGAAAGGTTCCAAAAATTTGTGAATAATTTTTGTTACAACTCCCCCATATAGTTTGAAATTAAAAGCAATTTTAGCAAGAGCACTGAATTGGGACTTCCACTTAGTGTACTTTTTCCATGTGGGTCCCAAATCACCTTTTGCTCACCTAAACACAAGTAAACCCACCACAAAATTTCCTTTTGCCATCCAACCAATGGTAATTAATGGGCATATGGACACATCATACCAACCAGAGTGGAACAATAATGGGAAAAATTAATCACCTCATGTTCAGCAATACGCTTCAGTTCTACCTCTGCTAAGTCTAGTGCATCAATAATTAAGTCGGTTGCTGTAAGGGTTTCCTGAGTCTTCTTCCCTGCTAAGGCCACAGCACCCTCCTCAGGGACTTCTTCTTTGGTTGCATACCTGTTTCCAAATGCATTGTCAAGATCAGATTCGAACATCTCTTCCAACCTTTTTTCTTTCTCCTCCTGCAAATTCAAAAGGCACCTTTACTTGGTTAAACATTAATCACAAAGATCCATATATATCTGAATTAAGGTTTCTATTCTTTCTTTTGATTAAACAATATTAGCATGGAAGTAAAAAACCTCAATGAAAAATGGTTCTTCAGTACGATCCCAACGACGTATGGATCGGTCGTGAGATCCAGTGATAATGAAATCACCACGGTTGCTGACTGCAAGGCACCAAACATCAGCATGATGTCCCTCAAGTGTTAAAAGCAACTCAAATTTATCAGCATCCCAGTATTTTACTAAGCGGTCTTTCCCCACACTAAACATGTAATGAGTATTGTGCACAAATTGCACTCCCATAACACTGCCACCAAAATAGATTATCAGAATTGTTTAAAAAGATTTGCTAACTCTAAAAGAAATATCAGGTGGGAGACTGACATAAGGAACTCTCAAATTCCAATAACTTAAGATTATTTTTCGAGGGTGTAAACATTCTTATTCAACGCTCAACATCCATCAAATTTAAGTCTTATCAATATGCGGTACCTATCAGCATGAGCAAAAATGGACTTATGGCAGTCACCAAAATCCAAGCCCCAGATCTTTAAATTTTTGTCAGCAGAGCCAGTCACAATCAAATCGCCATCAGATGAAATATCCATACATAGCACAGGTAGCTTGTGACCATATAAGGAAAGAAAAAATTTAAGTGAATCCACAAAGAAAACCTGCAAAAGGCATAGGTAACAGAATCAGAATGACATAACTGACACAAAAGCAAATTGAAGTCCAACTTTGGATTGCGTTAAAATTCACCCATGTGGTAACTTATAAAAACAAAATCAGCCATGTGGTGACACTTTCTTGGCACAAAGCCAAGGAACATGGGACAGCCCAATTTAATTGGAGCCATTTCCCAATTTGTGTTTTATTGTTTTTAAACTATGTACTAACTTGTTTGGGATGTTTGTTGGGGTTTTCCTCCCCTATTGTTTTACTACCCTTTTATTTAATATAACTGTCATATTACCCATATATATATTTTTTTTGATAGGTAATCAAAGATATTATATTCATAGAAATAGGCAGAGCCCAGGTACACAGGCAGTAAAAAAAGACATTTTCCCTCCCCCATTGTTTGTGCTATCCCTGTATTTAATATAATTGTCATATTACGCATTAAAAAGGCACAAGAATACATAGAAGGTCCACCTACAATAACAAGATATTATCTCTAAATAATTGTTTAAAAAAAAATAACAGGAGACAAAACAGTTATGCATCCAAGGAAAAAAGAATTGGATGAATATAACAATTCAAATCATCCAAAATTCTTGTGGAATCAAATTTCAAAACTACAATGATCCCTCAATTATCAACTTAGTAGGAATCTTCTACATGGAACACATCAATCTAAAACAATGAGAATGTATAGAGTTGAGCTGATCAGACCTTCACCGTACAATCCAACAGTGCAACAGCAATATACTTGGCATCAGGGCTTACTGCAACCGCAAGAACATCATCATTCATCTTCAAAGTCCTCACATTTGAAACTGTTAGGTGTTTAGTATCCTGCAAAGCACAAAGAGCTCTTTTTTATATAGGTAATTGAAAATTTTATTGACAAAAAAAATAGGCATAGCCCAATTACACAAAGTGTATACAAGCGAAACACAAATCTCTAACTAACATATAAACATCCACAGGCTGCGATAATCATGGGTCAAAGCCCACGAGAATGTAATTTTGGGCCACTTTTGGAAACAACTATGAAAAGGGAAACAAACAGACTAAAAAGATTAGATATTAAAAAAAAATGAGAGAGAGAGAGAGAGAAGGGGGGGGGGGGGGGGGGGGGCTTATCCAAATTAGCATTTCACCAAATGAGCCATCCATTTTAAATTCCACATGCTCATGCAATTTAAGCCTTAAACCAAAAAAGAAAATGCCACATATTGACACTTCAAAGTGTGAAACAACAATTATATCTGAATTTTGTCCACCCTAGAGATAATTTATATCCTTAGTTGAAATTCCCAATTATTTACAATCATCCAGAGAAGATAACTCAAGTTCACATATCATTAGTGGAATCCATTAAGCTTAAAAAAGGTTATAAGCTCATAAAAAATCGTTTCAACGTGGAAACAAACTTTGAAACATATCCTATAGCATAGGTACAATACAAATCTTACAAATGTGAAGTGTGAAGAACATACTTGACCAGATTGCTGCTTAATCCGGTATTCCCAGAACTTGACATCATGATCAGCACTGCCTGTGACAAAACCATTTTCATTGGGAAGTGCTGCAATTGACCGAACAGAGCCACCATGAGCTTCCACTGCTTCAAGACAAGTTCCACTTCCCATGTCAATAATTTCAAGAGTTCCTTCTTTAGTTCCAACAAGTGCATACTTGTTCTGAGGAATAATTAAACCACATAGTCCGTACCCAGAGTCAACAGTTCGAAGGCAAGAACCAGTACTTGGATTCCAAATTTTTACTGCATTGTGACTAGTTGACATCAAAAGAGAGTTGTCTGAACTAAGGGTTACACTTCTGACATCAGAACGGTGTCCTTGGAGCTCAAAAGAAAGTGATTTTGTGGCACCACTGTTATCAATGGAATAAAATTCCAATATATTGTTGTTCAAAGACAATGCCAGAGTGGCCAGAAAGTTCTTTGGAGTCATTGGACAGAAAGAAATGGAACATATTTTTTTGCTAGCCCGCACAATATGAAGAAGCTTAAAAACATCAGTGGCAGTAACCAATGGGATATTTCCGTCCTCTCCGGTGCCATGATTTGTGTCCCCATTTTCCATAACCTCAGCTGCCCCTTTTGCAGCTTCTTTTTCTTTCTTCCGATGAAGCCTCCGTTTTGCTTTACGCTTTGCTTTGACCTCATCCAGTATGCTGAATATCTCGACTGTCTTTCCTGCAACTTGACAGGCAAGCAAATTCCCTGATTTGTTGAATTTCACAGTTGAGACTCTATCTTTGCTTTGTCGCTGAATTTCACCAAACAGCTTCAAAACCTCCCATTTGTTTTGAGTGGATGAATCTCCATTTATCCAAGATACATATTGTCCATCTACCAAGTCATGCTTGAGGGCGTAACATCGGAGTTCTACATCTGCAGACCCACTGACCAGAAATCTTTCCTCTGGATCAATGTCTATGGACCATATTTCACTGTGATGGCCACTAACTATTTGCATACAGTGTTGAGTTTCAAGATCCCATACTCTCAAGAATTTGTCTTTGGAGGAACTAACAAGTTTCTTACCAGAATCTAAGAAAACAAGGTCAGTGACCTACAATAAATGAAGCAAATAAACAATAATCATAATTTAAGGAGTGCAAGATATATAAAGTAAGAAAATCAGAATGGATGAGCCAAGCTAAGCCCAGTAACAGTTTGAATGTATGCAATACAAAAGCTGTATTGACAAACCTGATCACGATGCCCGCGAAGGCGATACAGGCCAGTCTCGCCAACCACATCCCATAGTATTATATCATTATCCCTGCTTCCAGAAGCAAGCAAGGATCCAAGCTTATTGTATCGAAGTACAGTCACAGCCCCTTTATGTCCATTTAATGTGGTCTCACAGGTTCCTTTTTCGCTATCCCAAATTCTTATGCTGCCATCTGCATAGCCACTGGCGATCTGCAATTAAAACTCTCTCTCATGTATCAACAACACACGTAAAATCGTAAATTGAGAAGTAGGGAATGGTGGGGGAGACCGTCTTCTGGGAATAGAGAACAATAAAAGCACAGGATTTAGCTGTTTCAGTACCCCACATTCTCGTGTTGGCTACTACCTTTCCGCAACACATTAATTACCAATAAATTGAAACATACATTTAGATGTTAAAAACCTAAGTTATTATAAACAAAAATCTGGAAAAGGAAATATACACCAAAATTATTAAAAAAGACGAAGTTTTTCAGCACTTTAAACCCTACAAAACTGAAGCATGGACACCCAAAGGTGATATTTTTTCACATTCTAGAGGCACCGAATACGGAGCGCTAGATTTCCTCTCGGTCGGATTTTCTCTCTCAAGTTTGGTTTTCTTCGCCTCACTTTCGCGTGAACCAAACACAACGCAAGGGAAAAGAAAATAGCAAAAAGTTGTCACCATTGAGGAAGGGGAAGAGGCAATGGAGGTGACGGCAAGAGAGGGGCCGCGAGAGGCCGGCGAAGGAGCAAGATATTTGGTACAAAGGCCCTGGCGCACGTGCCAGACGCCAACCTTCTCGAGCGCCGGAGCTAGGAGGTATTTTCCGGAGCTGTCGTAAATGATGTTGGACTCCACGGAGACAATGACTCCGAAGGCCGCTGCGGGCTCGTACCGAAGGTAAGCCTTCACCATGGCGGAGCTGGCCTGGCAGCTGCTTTGCTTGCTTGATTGCTTTGGGAGGTTTTTAGGGTTTAAGAGTTGAAGGGGCTTAGGGCCCAGCCGCCTAGCGATGACGGGGGCGTAAGGCGTAAGCCTCCCCTTTTCTTTTATTTTATTTTCTTTTTTTTCCTTCGTTTGATTCTTCGAATAATAGATAAATATTAAATAATTAATGATGAATGCTTATTGAAAATTCAAGGTTGGTCCAATCAAAAGTAATATAATCATTTTTATATTATTAGTAATGAAAATCTATATTTACAAATTAGTATGAAAAATGCACACTCCACATAGTTTTTATTTGTAATATAAGTTTAAAATTAATTTTAATTTGTAACACAATGCGTCAACAACATGCAAAGTGTGTCCAACACACCAACTTGCAAGTATAAGAACTAATTCATAATTCTATATAGATGAGCATGTATCATTATGTAGTATATATGTTCCTTGCTGTCCTATTATTTTTGTTGTGTAATTGAATTATAATATATGATGCATATTGGAGTTAAGATTATAGCAATACAATATAAAAAAAAAAAAATCCAGTGAAAAAAGGATTACGTAATTTATTTAAAGTTAATAAGAAAGAGCAAATAAATAAATTTAATAATTTGTTAAAAATATTATAATGATTACATAAATTAAAAAATATTTATATCCGTTATATTTTAATATTGAAATGATATGAATTAAAGTGTATATATATCTATCCAAAGCAGGGCTAGGCCTGAAATGTAAAAATACAACCATGAAAATGGTCCAGCAAGTAAAGAATTGAGATCTCAAACAAAGATAGGCCTTGGCCTGAAATCAAAGCCCACCAGTACTATCCTCTCAATCCATACTCTATATATTATATATAGAAAGCCCGTTGGCGTTGGGACGCATGTCAACTTCTTTGTTTTTGTTTACATTTGTTAATTTGCATATGATTAAACTTCATTGTTTTTGTGTTTAGATATTGGGATTGATGTGTGCATATATAAATAATTATTATTATTATTATTTAAACTATTCCAAAGTCTTTATCATTTTGGGTAGTTGAAGTTCAACGAGACAATATAATATTAATTAATATTCATTGGGGTTCGATGACCTAATCTTACTTTTTTTCACCTTTTTATCTAAGTTGTACGAATAAAATATTTAAATTGACCGTTAATTAAAAATCTTAAAAAGAACGTAATTAGTGAGGCCTACCCACCTCGATCGATCTCCATTAATTTATTATTATACGCAGCAGCTACCTAATTGTTCATGCGTCATGATCCATGCAGTACTAAATTAAATTAATTATTGCTGTCATTAACCAGATTTACAATATGCATCAACCTAGCCAGCACTACCACTGCCCTTTCTACTTCATATATAGTTGCTCGTTTCTTCATTGCTGAACGTAAGTTGATATAATTTTCACGCGTACGAATTAATAAAGAGATAGATGATCGATGTAGTAAAAGCCAACCGACCTCATTTTTATATTATAATCGAGATATGTAATTTAAGTTAAAACTCTTGAATCTTGATCATCACGATCGATGACTATTTATTAAACATTTTTTTTTTTTAAATAAAAGTTACGGTTTGATCGGGAGATCATGATCGATGGTATATATGACTACTTTAATTGCATAAGAGTAATGCACGTACGTCCGTCGTGCGTTCTCTGGTCCGGAAAGATGAAAGCCGATAACTTTCTGATCACTTTATATATATATATATATATAATTTATGAGTAGTGGAAAATAAATACTACTACGTACTAATAATGTGACGTCTTATATATATATATATATACACTTACAGATATATAACTATGAGCAGTAGTACTGTCTGTCGATTTTAAGATGAGGCTGCAAGTAAGTGGAAGATTTTTATGTTTCAGCTGGCTTCACACAAACACGGCACGTGATGCATCGACACAAATTATATCAATGTTGAAGTTGGAATATTTTGGTGGAACTCATCATCATCATCATGATATATATATATATATATTTCAGTACTTAATTGGCACAACGTCGAAAGATGTAAGAATATTGGACATCCGTCGGTTGTCATTTCTATGTAATTAGTTTGTTGGGTGGATCATCACAATTACTGTAATAAAGGCTTCAACCGCCCTTTGAATTGCCACCACGACGGTGGTATGATGATCAATACCATTGCCTTGCTTGAGTAATGTTATACATTATACAAATATTTTATTTTCATTTCATTATATATGATATGACATATTTATCATTATTTAATAATAAAAAAATTTAATAAATAATTATTTAATCATGATAAATATATCACATCTTATTTAATATGATATAAATGAGATGTTAGCATGGATATAAAATTTTTCATATATATAACATGAGTGCATATAAACTATTACTGTATATATGTGTCAATCATCCTATGTATGTAAGTTAAATGATCAGCCAAACACGTACACAAGAAGAATATGGTACACAAATCCCAGCGTAGAACTACTACCAGGAATTCTTTATGCGCACCTTATCAACATCACCTTTATTCCCACATATAGACCCCATTGATTGTGTTGATCATCATCATATATAAAAGTCCGTGCCCATGACCAAAAGGTTCTTCCACTGAGGGGCTTCCGCTCGATTTATATATGGTACTACTTGATCTGTTCTTATTGGTTTCAACTTTTTCCTTGATGGTTTCTTCATATTTCTTTATTTTGTACAAGAGAATTGACTTGCAAAATATATGAAAGTATAGAGTAATATTAAATATAATTATTTTTATATATTTTTTTACACATTTTATTAATGTGATTGATTATATTAATTTTATCTAATACATAATTAACTATATGAATAAAATATATAAAAAATATATCAAAATAACTATACACAAAATGTTATATAGATTCATAGAACATAAGAAAGAGACAAGTCCAACCATCGTAAAATATTATATAGACAAATTATTTAATTGATTAAACAATGTGGTGGTGGGTTGAGAGAGAGAGAGAGAAAGAGAGAGGGCATAACTCAAATGCCGACGAGTGACGTTAAGAAAAATACAAAAGCATTTTTGAGAGAACCTTAGCTTTTTTGGCCATGGGGTCAATGACAGTTATGTGAGATTTGACTCGAGGCCGACAAAAAGAAAACATCTTTATCATTGGACGTTGTAATTTTTTTAATTTTTTCCGAGATAAATATATATATATATATATATTAATTAATGGGTAAATGAAGGAGAAAATAAAATGAATTGGACCAGATTAGTAAAAACATCGCACTTCTCTTAACTACGATTAGAAATTATAAGTTTATAATTTATTTATCAGATTATATAAAAATTGCTTTAAAACGACATTTCATATAAGATTGGATTGGAGTCAGTTTTTTGACGAAATAACCAATTTTAATTTTTTACTAATGCTAGTTTTATTTATTTTGAAAAGATTGTTGGGATCTCTTATCTTAAAAATTTTTATATTATTGTAACTTTTTAATTTATCTAAGAAATATTTAAGCTTGCTGATAAAAAAAAAAAAAAAAATCAGCGGTGGGGTGATCAGGGAGGGGGCCGAATGGTCGGCTAGTTGCAGATTAGGATGGAAGTTTGAAACGTGGAAAGTGACAATTAATTAAAGATGCTCACAGACTCGAATAATAATTAGCCGACCTCTTTTTATTAATTTATATCATAATTAATTAATTAATATTATTCTTGACCAATGATCATGATGGGACGATATATTGGCCCATCGTCACCATCCATCTTAGATTATATAAAGCTGGCTCATATTCAGCTAGCTAGCTCTTTCTGTTCTCTCCTCATCTATGGATGTTAAAAAATTCAGAAAGTCGGACCGAATCGGCCTGAATCGGTTCGATTTTGGTCCGGCCCAAAACCGATTTTCGGAATATAAAAACCTGCCCCATCCAACTAGCTACCGGCCGACTGCCGACACACACTCATGTATGTATTCGGCCCACGTGTGCTTTTTTTTTTATAAAGCATCCTTCGAAGAATAATAGCTTTCGATGGAAGTCGTTGGAAGCACCAAAATGACAATAAGTCTGTCTGTCTTGTATCCGGTCGGCTCGTAACAAGAAGTACTTCAAGTGGTAAATACGATGAATGATTATCGGATTGTCAGATGGGATAAAATAATTTATAAATAGGAATAAAATTTTCTATAAATAATCCTTTTAGAGTTACCACTGGAAACTCTTATCAGGCTTAGAATTTTTTTTTTTAGGTTTTTCTTTTTACATCAATTTTTAATATTTTTAACCATTTAAAAAAAATAAAAAAATTCATAATAATATTAAACAAAATTTTCTTAATCATTAAAAAAAAGAAAAAAAAAATAAGGAAAAAAAAACATTGGGAGGGATCTAGCATTTCTCATAGTTTAAATGGATATATTTTATGAATTTTAAAAAATGAATGGAAAAAAATGATTAAAATATTATAAACTTAAATATCATTAGAATATAATTTTTATTTTGATATTTTAAAAAGTTAGATTATTTTTTATATTTTGTTTGGAAGTTTATAAAATTTATAATAATTAAATAAAAAATAGAATATTTTCAAATTGAAAAAACCATGGTATTGTAGTGTGTGTGTGTATATATACGTAAATAAAGTTATATACAATCTTATAGTCTACAAATCATGTTTTTAAAAAAAGTGAAGCCTATAATTAAAAAAATATTTTTACATGTGAATTATATATTTATTCATTTTTTTTTAAATAATATTGCACGGAAGTTGCATTATTTAGAATTGTAAATATTCTTTATATATATATATTTATATGAGGAGGTTACTTGAGCTTCGAACTTCCAAGTACATGATATATATTTCAAAGTCATGACCTGCATCAAATATTGCTAGTTACTACTAATTAATTATTGTTAATTGATATATTGAGAAGGTTGAATTAATTGATTTTGTAATTCCAGATAGGTTTTTCGTTAATTTTGTTTTATATTACTTTAATTAAACAACGATGAACTAAACATGGATCGACACCGCAGAAATAGCAAAATCTTTGTCAAATTAATTAGTACAGCCAATTGTAATATAAATTCTTCTTCTAATTATGTAAGCATGCAATATATATATATATAGTTGTTGAAACATGACCCGTTCTCTCTTCAACTAATTAAACCTTGTTAGTTTTGATATAATATTGTCGTTGCAATGTATATTAAATATAGTTCATTATGTATCTGTCACTACCTGAATTCTAATAATATAAATTGGTCGGCTAGTGCATGCTTTATATATATATATATATATATATATATATATATATATGAGATAGCAACGTTTCTTAGTTAATTTATATATAAATCGATACGAACTGATCACATTCACTTGAGATATCATGAATGTTGCAACCTGACTCAATATCTACCAAAATGTCAAGGATATTAATGTTAAGAAGGGGAGAAATATACTATATTATTATCTTACTTATATCTCATTATATATAATGTGATGTATTTATCATTATTTAATAATAAAAAAATATATAATAAATAATTATTTAATAATAATAAATATATCATATTTTATTTAAAAAGATATTAGTAGAATGGTAATAATATATTACATAAAATTTTCCTTTTCGGAATCGAGTTTGTAATTACTGAACACAAATAATTAATAAGCGTAGCTAAAAGGCATATATAGCCAATCAATGGGCAATCATGCCCTGCCCCCTTTACTTTTACGCTCATTTAACAAATAATTATTTACAACTACCACAATCCAACAAAAAAAAACTAATTAAAAGTCCATGAAGTAGGCCCTTAGATTTATCTGTGAACCAACAAAAACATACACACACCACGAAAAGTATCAGTCAACAACTTCCATATATACACGGAAGAAAGACAATATGAATACAAAACAATATAGAATTTTCAAACTGTCTAAAATTCATGTTTGTGGAACATCAACATAACTCAACCATTCGTTACATTGATACATCTGTAAGTCACCTAAAAATTAAAGAGGAATATCTTATTTAATAAGCAATGCTACTTTTTCATTATATATTTGTTATCTTCAATTATAATACATTTTCCATATATTTATATATTTTTAGATAAATATTGTATTTTTAATTTACTTGTAATATAAAAAAGTAGAGATGTGGCGTGGGTAAGCTAGCTACCAACCGGACTTTTACTAAAGAATGAGGTCATAATTATTAGAAAACTGACCACCTAACCTCATTCGCGTTCATATATATTCACAACAACTTAATTCTCCATAAATTGTTTTTTTTTTTTTTTCAGTATGCTATTTAAATCATATGATTTTCATTATTTCTAATTTATTATTTTATATTAATTATTCTCTTTTTATTTTTTTCAATAAAAACAAAACTCGCCGTAGCAATTAGCATAACATAAAGCCAAGACTGCCCCTGGATATTTACTTGGATAAACTAAATTAAAAATGTTTCGTTGGCTTTGGTGGATAAAAGAGAGGGTAGGGCCTAGTAAATTAATTTACTATTTACACACATACCAGTTGCTAGTAGAACCCAGTTTCTGCTTGGGATTCGATCCCATCTTCGTCAACGTCGTGAACGCTGATTGCTGCAAAAGTAAGCACGGGGAAAACAGAGCTTCAAAAAGTCGCCCTTTGTAACTACTACCGCCTGTACCCATTTTCAGCTCCCTTTTAACTGCTACGGGCTCTGCAGCTTCCTCTTCCTATCTCTCCTCTTAAGGTTGTACACGTATACATAAGTTCTCTCGACATATTTCTACATCTATATGCATCCAAGCGTGTATTCTTTTCGCTTTTATTCTCGCTCGTCACGTTTGTTGTTCGCCCAGTATGTACTCGTTTCCAGTTCCTTTTTGTCTAACTTTCACTTTATGTTTCATATTTTTTTGGTTTATAGGATATTCACTTTTGTAGCATAATTTAGCTCAAACATGCGATCGTTTGGGAATCAGATGGGAAAAACTCACCTAAATGTGACAAAAATATTGTGAATTTGAAAGCCTTACTTTTTCTATTTTATACGTTTGTTGCTCAAGTTGTGGATGATTTAAATATATTTTAGACAAAAACAAAAACCAAAGTATTACTGACAAACAAAATTTAGCCGACTAATTTTCTGAAAGATTAGTGACTTCAAATGACTGGATCTTGAGCTGTCTTTGCATCTGTTTGAAAATTAGATGAGTTTCGGTCCATATCTAGAAAATGATTTTTCCTTTTGTTCCCAAAACCTTAAACTTGGAACGGGGATACAACTACTTTAAGTTCGTCAATAAAGATTTATTTCAGCTCCTTTACTCTGGCCGGAAGAAAGAAGGAAATTGATTTCCAGAAATACATTTGTCCTATGTCCATTTGGGTAAAGGAACTCAATGGAATAACTGGACAGTAGCAATTTTGAAAGAAGTTTCTGTCTAGATATGTAATTTAAGAATGCAGTTCCGAAAATTGATAAAGACCTTTCTACTCAAATTTGCAGATAAGTTAAAATCTCGATAATCGGTTCCTCCTTGTTCTGAGTTACTTTCTTTTATGTCTATGCATCTTGTTTCTCTTTTTACCCATTTCTTTTTCCAATTCTTGTATTCTTGGTTTTGATATATTAGGTGTGGAAATTCATTAAGAAATAGGTTTCCCATGAGAATTCTTTTCCTATTAAGCTATCTTGTGCCATTGAAAGCTTCTATTCTGCCAGGGTACTCATAAGTCTCTAATATCTTCTGCTAACAGTTGAAAGGACGAGGAGTTTTAGAGGGAATAATTACAAGTCCACAATAAGATATTTTTGCAATATCCAACGTTGTTGGCTTATGAGAGCGTGTGAGACAGTTATAATATTGTAAGGAATTGTTTCCTTCTGTTCATTATGCATGTCTGGCCCTGTGGCCATCGTTGATAACGTGGAAGGAGCAGTTTCTCATGCAGAGAGAACAAAATCTCTTGATGCCATTTCCGACAAAGACTGCACATCCCTATCAACTAATGGTGAAGTTATTCATACTTCTGAAACTGCTGGCTTTAGAGTCGGGGAGCTCTTACTTACCAATGGGGAATCATATTCCGGCTCATTGCTTGGCAGCATCCCTGAGGGTATCGGGAAGTATGTCTGGTCAGATGGTTGCATATATGAAGGTGGGTGGAGACGGGGGATGAAGCATGGGAAGGGAAAACTAAAATGGCCTTCTGGAGCAATCTATGAGGGTGAATTTTCAGGTGGCTATATGCACGGTACAGGGACATATATTGGATCTGATAATTTGACCTATAAGGGACGATGGCGGTTGAGTGTGAAACATGGATTGGGATATCAAGTTTATCCTAGTCGAGACATCTTTGAAGGCTCTTGGATTCAGGGTGCAGCAGAAGGGCCTGGTAAGTACACCTGGGCTAATGGGAATGTTTATCTAGGAAACATGAAAGGAGGCAAAATGTCTGGCAAAGGAACTCTTACTTGGATGAACGGGGACTCATTTGAAGGAAGCTGGTTAAATGGAATGATGCATGGATTTGGAGTGTATACATGGAATGATGGAGGCTGCTATGTTGGAACTTGGACATGTGGCTTAAAGGATGGAAAAGGATCATTTTATCCCAAAGGTAGCCGGCTGCCTGCTTTACAAGAACTTTACATCAATGCCTTGAGGAAAAGAGGTCTGTTGCCAGATTTGAGAAAGCAGAACCTTGCACATATCCATCATGTGGCTTCTGTGGATACGGAAAATGCCAAGGTCGGTGGGAACCGGAGATCTCGTCATAGTTCATCCGATAAGCTCTCCAAGGGAAGTCTGTTGAATTTGGACCAGACTAGCAACAGGAATGTTTCCCTGCAAAGGCGCTGGAGTCTTGAGGTATCAATTGAAAAAGTGATTGGACATGATTCGTCACTAGGGTTAACTGAGTCTGGCCAAGAAGGTGGTGAAAAGGCAGTGGAAATGAACATTCCAGTCCTGGAACGAGAATACATGCAAGGGGTATTAATCAGTGAGCTTGTATTAAGTAGTAGTTTTTCAGCATCATCTAAAAGAGCAAAACGCCTACAAAAGAAACTTGCAAAAGAGGTTAAGAGGCCTGGTGAAGCAATCATTAAAGGTCACAGGAGTTACGATCTAATGCTCAGTTTACAGCTTGGAATCAGGTGCTCTCAAGTTTCTGACTCTTACTGTACCCCCTTATATAGGCTGTTTCAGTTATGACTTTTCATTACACTGCTCTATCTTTTTCAATTTTTTTTTTTTTTAATAAGTATCTACATTTTTCATTTGAAAAAAACCTGTGTTGTTTCTGGATAAAATTATTTTATTAAACTCTAGCCCTTTCTTTTTAAATAAACAGTTGATTGTAGATGCATGATATTGCATTCTTCATATAATGAGAAGTATATGAAATGTAATTATCAGACCTTTATGGGAAAGACACATTCCACTCATTGCTGCAGAAATTGACAATTATTTTTGTTGTTTTCTCATATTCCGGTACTTTGCATTTTGGAGGTTAATGCTTAATGCTGACCATGCATTAGAATATGGACAGATACACTGTGGGGAAAATTACACCAATACAGAGGCGAGAAGTTCGGGCATCTGATTTCGGTCCCCGGGCTAGCTTTTGGATGAACTTTCCCAAAGAAGGATCCCAACTGACACCACCCCATCAATCAGAGGATTTTAAGTGGAAAGATTATTGCCCAATGGTTTTCAGGTGAGAAGTCGATCTTCATTTCATTACTGCTGAGTTGAATCTTACATGCGGCCCATTTATTTTGTATGATGGTATGCTTGCAATGGTCGCTCCTGATGTTTTGTGAGCTCCTACGCTCCCATTAGCAACATAACCACAACAATAAACTTCTTTCACTTGCTGAGAGGTTATGTTTTTCGGAAAGTTTTGTTATTGCAGTGTTCCTCTTACTTGTATTAATAATTCATGCAGGGGCATTTCTTGTTGTTAGCATGTAGTGGAAGCTAATGAAAATGTTATTCACATGTAGGAATTTACGGGAGTTGTTCAAGATTGATGCTGCAGATTACATGATGTCCATTTGTGGGAATGATGCTCTCAGGGAACTTTCTTCTCCTGGGAAAAGCGGTAGTGTTTTCTTCCTGTCCCAAGATGATCGCTTCATGATTAAGACGCTACGAAAATCTGAAGTAAAGGTTTGTCTATTTCTCTAGTGGAAAAGACTATGTTTGATGGGATTTTTTTTTTGCAATTACTGTATTTTTTTAAACCTTCATAGCCTCATAGCTACTTATCTCTGATGGATTTTTCTTGGTAAATGATAACAATGTTATTTCACAAGGTTCCGATTTTCAAATAATGTGTTAAACTTTCATTGCCATCATATTCTCGTTTCCTTCATTTACCAGAACTCTTCAATATATGTTCGTTCAGGTAATTTTTTTATCCATCATTTTAAGCTTTAAAAAGCATCATAGACTTAGGGATATCTTTTTACTCTGTAGGCACCAACTTATACCGTTAGTCCTTAATTGCTGATGATTGTTGAGAATTGTCTGCTCACTAATCACTGCTACCAAGTTTGAATGTGGTGGTACTGTAGTACTTAATATACCATTGATGAAATTGCTCATTGATCTTAACTGAGACTAGAACCAGTTTTTGTATTGGTAGCGAGCAAATGATGGATGACAAATGATTGATTTATGACTAGAAAGCCAAAGAAAAGATTGAATCCAATCTAATGGGGGCAGAGAATAGGTATTATGGTGTGTGGGTATTTGCATATTAGATTTCAAAGCATGGGATTTATTTGTTCTTGAGATGAGGACCATATTTGATATCCCATCTCTACTGTGAATAAGTTTTTGAGCATCGGTACATTTGCTATGGTTAAATGTAAATAATAGTTTTTTCTTTTTGCCTGTCATTATATGCCCTCTTAAGTTATAGTGACCACAGTTTTGATGTGCAGGTTCTTCTAACAATGCTTCCAAGCTATCATCATCATGTGAGGTTGTATGAGAACACTCTCATTACCAAATTTTTTGGCCTTCATAGAATCAAACCTTCAAGTGGTCAAAAGGTAATTGGCACAATAAAGCTTCGTTCGATACCAAAAGCATTTTTCCATGGACGTTAATGTTGTAGCCATTAGTTCTCTCTTATCATTTATGATCCATAGGTTTGAACTTATTAAATTTTAATCTCATATTAAGTTGACTCTATCATGACTTGTTTCATGTTCCCTCTCATTAAACATACTTCAAGAATGTGTGATGCTGAGGGATGGAGGGAGTTTTCTCAACATATTGGTAATGATGTGGGTGATGGATCTATGATACAATTTTGACATGATACATGGTGTGAGGATCAGCCTCTGGGTCTTTATGAATCTTATTTTGCGTCGCTCAGGTTAAGCATGTATCGGTAGATGATCATTGACAGTTCTTAAACGGATCTTCTCAATGGACTGTAGACTTTATTAGTGTGGCACAGGATTGGGAGATGTATCTCTTTAACTCATTCTTTGCTCAGTTATATTCTGATCAGTTGAAACAAGACGGGGAAGACATGTTGGGCCATCTGGCCCATGTCTAAGAGATGGATGATTGAAGTCAAGTTGTTCTATAATGCATTGATTCCTCACAAGTACTAGCTTTCCATGGAAGTTCATATGGAGGAGAAAGGCCTCCCAGAGAGCGGCATTCTTTGCTTTGGACAAAGGCATTTGGGAAGATCTTTACTTTGCAGGAGACATGTTATAGTGATAGAGTAGCGTTGCATTTGTAGGAGGAACAGGAATCCTAGATCACTTCTCTATCGTGAGATAGCCAGGACTCTTGGCAAGCAGTTTTGGTATCTTTGGGTCTAACTAGTTGATGCCTAGACAAGTGCTAGATTCATTAGAATGCTGGAAAGGAAAATTTGAGAATCATCATAGTGGGCTTATGTGGAGATAATTCTGATTTGTTTAATGTGGTGCATGTGGAGAGAGAAACAATGAGAACTTCAAAGATGGTATGAGGAGGATGGAGGAACTCAGAGCTTTCTTTTCTAATACATTTTACCATTGGATGGCTTCTCACTTAGGTTTCTCTAGCTTTAGCTTTTAGAACTTCTTTTTTTTTATTAATCTCTTCTTCTCTTTTATTTCTCTCTGTCTTTTTTTTTAATCTCTTTTTATTTATTTATTTATCATCTCTTCTTCTAGTTTGGTGTATCTGATTTATACTCTCCATGTACTTGGATAGTGCCTTTTGATTGTTAATAAAATTAATTTACTCATAAAAAAAGAATCTCATATCACAATAAGCTAATAGTTCATATTTAATTCCTACCATGCAGTTTCGCTTTGTGGTAATGGGAAATATGTTCTGCACAGAGTTAAGGATCCATCGACGATTTGATTTGAAAGGTTCTTCACTAGGACGCTCAGCAGACAAGGTTGAAATTGATGAGAACACTACACTTAAAGATTTGGATCTAACCTATTGCTTTTATTTGGAACCCTCTTGGCGGGAGGCTTTATTGAAGTAAGTGATACTATCAAAGCTGCTATGTGAATTTCTTTCTGACTTGAAGTTTACATATCAATTGTCTGTGGCTTGGATGATATGGCAGTAGACCACAGGTTACTACCTGATGCTGGAAGCAAAAATATGAAGATTGCAAGAGAATAATCTGTCCATTAAGACAAGCTTGGGGAGTGAGATGAGATGAGAATTTTGTGAATAGTAGTAAGATAGTTTGTGAATAGTAGTGAGATAGTTTGAGTTAATGTTTTATGGGGTTTTGGGAATGGAGAGAGAAAATATTGAATAAAAAAATATTATAAAGTTAAAATATTGTTAGAATATAATTTTTTAATATTATTTTTGTCTAGGGATTTGAAAAAGTTGAATTATTTTTTATTTTTTGTTTGGAAGTTTGCAAAAGTTATAATGATTAATTTGAAAAAATTGTAATGATTAGTTTAAAAATATTTATGTTTTTAGTGATGTTTGGGAAGGAGATGGGATGGCATGGGATGAGATGTGAATTTTGGGATGAAATATTTTTCCAAACAAGCCCTGAAAGTCGTGCTTGTTATAGTTTCTGTCTTGATGCCATATTTGTGTGGAACATTCCAAATTCCAAGCCGTTTTATATTTAGCTTACTGACAATTTTTTGTTGGTTTTAGTTGTGGCATACGTGTTAGGCTTGCTTAGAATTTAAAGTTCTAATTCTGTATTTTTGATTTTTCTTTTCTTCTTTTGTTGTTTTAAGTGGATTAAAACTCCGGCATCCATCTTATGATGGCCTTAGTGCTTATTGTTAACACAGATATGGGCTACACTTTCATTATATATTTTTTTTCTTTAAAATGCAGGCAGATTGAGATAGACAGTAAGTTCTTAGAAGCACAGCACATTATGGATTACAGCCTTTTGTTAGGTGTGCATTATCGAGCCCCCCAGCACCTGCGCTCTCTCATGTTCAAGCAAAATATAACAGCTGCAGATAGATTGGCAATGCTTGCAGAAGAAGGTAGGTTTTATATTTAATGTATTCTGTTCAAAATTTGGTTCTCTTGCATAATCTGTCAATGCAACTTTAAGAAGGATCTTGATTAAGAAAGGTTAAAAAAAATGAGTAGGACTGAAAACTAGTGTCATGTAATACACATCTGGCGAATTATCAAGTAATGAGAGATTCTCCTTGAGCTATTTTTCAGTTGAATTAGATCAACACACTGTGATCTGAAGGTGGTACATGTAATCCTGGGACCTAGTTAGTAGTTTGACCCTTATCGGTTCTTGTTCTTCTTTTTTGTTATTTTTACAAAGGTGTATAGTAGCAATATTCATTAATCTAGAGGACTAATATCAAAATTATGGCGGTTATGTTTCAATTCAGACCCCCAAGAGAATGAGATCTCCAACTACCCACAAGGCCTTGTTTTGGTTCCTCGTGGAACCAGTGATAGCAGCGTTGTCGTGGGCCCTCACATCAGGGGTAGCCGACTACGAGCATCCTCTGCTGGTGATGAGGAAGTTGATCTCCTGCTACCTGGTACAGCAAGGTATGATTTCTTGAAATGCCTAGTGTGTTAATCCTCACGGCAGTGAAGGTGTTTTTCTTTTTCTTTTTTAGTTGGGGGGCGGTGGATGAAGTAACTGATGGTTCATATGCAAAGCTTTCTGTGAAATCTCTTTGTACCTTTGAAGAAAAATAGGAATGTTGCAAAGCACTAGACGGTTGACTTTAAGATTGTAAAATGTTTACATGCTTGATCCCTGCTATCAGTCGAGAGATTTTCTTTTTTAGAATATCTTTAAAGCCTCGAGTTTTCAGAATAAGAGAAGGGCCTCTACTTTCACCCATCATAGCTACTGTTGTATTTCCACAGAATTTGAATTCTACTTTTCTATTGCGACCTTGTTAAGCAGGCTACAAATCCAGCTTGGTGTGAACATGCCGTCAAGGGCTGAGCAGATTCCGGGAAAAGAGGAAACCCAAATGTTTCATGAGGTATACGACGTTGTTCTATACCTGGGAATCATCGATATTCTGCAAGATTACAACATGAGTAAGAAGATTGAACACGCATACAAATCTCTTCAGTTTGATTCCTTGTCCATCTCGGCCGTGGACCCTACGTTCTACTCTCAGCGCTTCCTAGAATTCATTCAAAAAGTGTTCCCTCCAAATGCTGTAACAAGTTAAAGATTTTTGGGTCTAAAAGCATAATATTTTTCTTGTGGGAATTCTTATGATGAGTTGTATAGGGGTAATAGTGGGCAGAAGCGTCAAGTTGTGTTGTAAGTATTGTCAAATATTTTAACCCCTAGGGGTTGGCTCAATTGATAAACGTCTTGGACTTGGGGGTATGTTCTTCCCAGGTCTAAGGTTCAAATTCCTAGGCCTATTGTCAAATAGGTGAAAGTCAGCCCCCTCCTCGGCACATCTCAAATGTTGGTTGTTTGTGTGAATTTGATTTTGTTCTCATGGTTAATTAGTTTTCTTTCGAAACACATCCATTACTCAATTTACTTTCATCTCTTTCACATTGGTATTCACCAGTGTGAATGATAATATGGCAAAAAATTTGAAATAGAAAAAATCAAAGCAGTCGATTTATCTAAGAATACACTGCCAGGCTCATATCAAAACTCTGGTCCGATCGTCCCAAGCTGAGGGAAATGTTATAAGAGGCCTGATGAGATTTGAGTAGTCGCCAAAAGCTTTGAGTTATACATCATGGGCTGGGTAGAAGAAACAGCCACACATCCATTGGACATAAGAAAGATGTATCGGATAGCCCTCGGCTTGTAAGTTTTGCTTAACTTTTCATTGTCCGAAAATGCGAAGGTTAGCACTAGTGGCGAAAAATTTGTATCGGGTATCATTTCGACTCTCACTTGTAAAAGTATAGGGTGGTGCTACTCCCACGTATAGAGGCCACCGAGAGAGTCACCGAATAGGCAAAAAATTTGTCTTTTTTTCAAACATTTTTTTAAACTCATTAACTATTCTTTTTAAAAAGTAAAAATTATAAATTTATTAAAAAATATTTACTTAACTATTAAGTAAAAAAAAATAAAAAAATAAAAAAACTTAGTCGGTGGCCACCATCGGTTTAACTTGGTAAACTCCGAATATATCCACTGAATCATGGTAAACTCTGCAAGAATCAATATGGTACATTACGTTCAATAACCAATCTGCCGTTAGAAATTGGTAAAATCACGTTACCCACCATTTTTTAGGGGGAAAAAGAACTCCAACAATGTTCATTTTCAGGAGCTACTAAAAGTAAGCTTATCCCATAAACCGGTGGCAATGGTTGGGACCCAGAAAGCCTACTCAAGATGATGCCATGGTGGGCTTCTACGTATAACTTGCCATCTATTTAAGAAATGTAGGGGGCATTCAAAATCGAAGGGAGCAGCAGCCTGCCGGGGTCCCGCAGAATAATTAAGACAAATCCACCTACAAACACACCAAAGATGTAATCTTGTTCAGAGGCGTGCGCGCGCAGAAGCACAGTATCAACCAGTGAAGATTCTAAAACCCGAAAATGTTGAACATGCAACCTTTTTATAACTTTTTATACAACTATACTATGTTTTGTAAGAGTTAAAAAAACATACTTTCTGAGCATATCATTCTCAAACATGCAGAACAATTATCTTCGTTGACACAAACTTGAACACTACGTACATGTTCAACAAAATCGCACTCTGAGGACAGACTTGACGTAGCCGAGGTGGTTGCCCATGAAATAAGGATCTTTGGTGAGATCGATGGTCTCAACTCTCAAGGGCGTGCCTACAGAGACGCTCATGTCGGTCGATATAAGGCTTCGTGCCGCCTTCGCTACCAGGCTTCGAACCCCAGTCCCTGTCCATTCCGCAGGCGTCGTCGATGATTGAGACCGTATGCTCGATAGGTCCTCTCTCTGTCTATGTCTCTGTCTGTGTCTCTCAGATAGTTAATTTGGTTGGAGCTTAAGCTTGAGCGGGTCCAAGATCAGTAAAGATCGGTGCGATAGCTATATGAAAAATGCCTCTAGGTTTTTAGCCTTTTCTTGCCTAACCCAATTCAGGAGCAAAATACAGGTAGTACATGTCAGGTTTATAATGTATATAATGGAGTTTCTTAAACCAGGAAAATTAGGGGGGAAAAAAAATGATAGTGGGACTGCTTGAAGGGGGATATGCGGGGTTGAACAATGAATGGTGTCCTTTTAGGAGTAGGTCGTTAATGTTGCACTAATCCACTATTCATCTAAGGCACTTGCTTTGGTCCTTGACATCTATTATAGCATTGAAAGTCAAAATTTGGCTAAAACTATATGTTTTGGTTTAAAAGTTAAAGTCATTCAAGTATAACCCCATATTGGACTAAGTAAAAATAAGTTGAAATAATAATATAATATTATTTTTTTAATATTTTGCCACTACACTAAGCACATGTTAATTAATAATTTAGAAATGATTAAATTATTGATTAACATATGGTTAATGTTAACACTAGAATGTAAACAATTAAAAGTTTAGAAATTAAATATAGGTTTGATCTTTGAATAGTGATTAGCCAAGTTTGGACTTTCCTTTTCATTTACTGCAACTCAGAATTTCACCTAAAACACTTTATCTAGTCCAACGCAGTTCATTTAAGTAGAACTTAACAATATTTTAAACTTTACTGACATAGTTAGTCCCTATGCTCATGCGTTCCTAAACTGCTTGTACCAAAACTTGCGCACTTTTACTGTAGTGAAGTAAGAAGAAACAAATCCCACGTGTAGAAGTGATCTCCTTTTAAAGACTACTACAATTTTGTAGTCAACAACCTTAGTCTATTCGTACGGGTGATTTGTCTGCTTGTTCGGTTTGTGATGCACTGATGGCGATGTCGACTGCCTTCACCTCGGTAATATTAATTCCTTTTATTCTAAAGCAAGGGATGCATCACAATGCTATACATTTAAAAAGAAACAAGGGAAATGAAGCAGCTCAACACCGTCCCCTAACTGATCTACGTTGGCCTGCAGGACCGACAGGCTCCCCTAACAAAAATGTCTTCATGGAAGGTGAAAGCCATATCAGATAAAATTTCTAAAGATTGTGGCCACAAAATAGGATTGCAGCAGCAGCTCACAGACAAGCCTGCAAATATTGAGTTTAAGCATAAAACAAGCTAATGATAATGGAGCGCCTTCTTGTCTAGCTATTTGATAATAATGGGGTCACATCTTTGTCAACAAACAATCAAGGTTCCTCTTCACCTGGTGGGGCAGGAAGTTTGGACACAAACACGTGTTTTCTTTCGTTTTGTGGAATTTTTTTTGTTTCTGCTAATTGTTTATGCTTTTTTGCAAACAGAGTAACGATATTCACACCAAAAAATAAAAAGGTTTGTCGGATTTAAAGTCACCAATTAAAATTTTCACGGTTACAAATATATTTTCTCATTAAAATTACGTTCATACTGGTTCTTTTGTCCCCACAAACAGAGGGGGGGATGAACCGCGAAAATGGAATGGAATAGCATCAGCATTAAGAATAAGAGAGGAGAAAAAGAGATGAATAAATACGTTGGAATCGTTTGTTCATTGTTGTCAGAGGTGTTGTCCAGATAGCCGTTTCATTAACTTCCCACATTCTCTGTCCCAAGGGTCAAGATGCTCCCATTATTTTACTCGTAGCTTTCCTCTCCGTTTGCTCTCTATCTCGCCCCAACCTTATAAACATTTCTTTCGCTCTTCCTTTTAGACAGAGAAAGACACGCAGAAAAAGCACTAATCCTCTGAAACACGCGTAGACAGAGAGAGAAGGTAGATACACAATCTTGTGTCTGAGGACTAATGGGTTCGTCTCAGGGTCAGAGCAGCGGCAGCTACGATCTCTCATTCAAGATCTTACTGATTGGAGATTCCGGCGTTGGAAAAAGCAGTATCCTTGCCAGCTTCATCTCTAACACCGTCGAAAACCTTCCACCCACCATTGGTTCTTTTTTTTTACTATTATTGTTGTTGTTTTTTAAGTTAACTTTCACCTCTGTTATGTCCAAAGATACTAATTTTAAGTTCTGCTGGGTTGAGTTCTCTACTTTTCTTGTGTATTCAGTGAATGGAGATTTAAAGATTTGCCATGAAGCTAATTTGGTTTCTCTCGTTCCACGATTTCTTAACAACCAAACAGAGTCCAAAACTGTTGGATCTACGACCAGATTCTTCAAAACTTTGATTTTCTCCAATTTCTAGATTAGTACAGAATTATATATAACTCGGTTGTTTGGAGTGTTTGGCTTAGCTGCTCTACAATTTGACTACATGAGGCTCGTCAAAGGGGACCAAGTTTATTAATTTCTTGAGTTTTTGGATTTTAAAAAGTGTAAACCTTGAAAAAATCGAAGTTTTTTCTTCTTCAAAGCTTACTCCATCAATATAAGTTACTTTAAAAAGTTGCGTAATGAGTATGTATGATTCTGTAACTTCGTTTACCTATAAAAAAAAATTATGTTTGATTATATCCCTTCATTTTTTATTAATCAATGCAAGCATTTCTAATTTTCTATGCATTTTTAAAGGACTGGGTAGCTTATGTGGTCTATAAATAGAAGTTCTTATTATGTGTAGGCGTGGATTTTAAAATCAAGCTGCTCACCGTTGGTGGGAAGAAATTGAAGCTCACAATTTGGGACACTGGTAAGCTGTGGCAGTAGTGCATTCTCTCACTGTATGCTTCCAATTTCAGATCTCCAACATATATGCCTAATGTGAAAGATCCCAGCAAGCTTTCTCTCCCATTCTTTCCCATTTTAGCCAATTTGTCAAATAAAAAGAAACAAAAATTTCAGAAAATATTTTGGTCGAAAGAAAGCCATCCACTGACTCTAGGTCTCTATTGCAGCTGGACAGGAGAGGTACAGGACATTAACAAGCACTTATTATAGAGGTGCCCAAGGGATCATTCTTGGTATGCTAGCAACAACAATTTATTCTTAAAATCATCGAAGGAAATATCAACTTTATTAAACTGGTGTATGGATGAATCTTTGTTTTAGTACACCCATTACTATTCCTCCCATTTGAAATGATATGTGTTATAGCCAAAGTAGAAGAGCGATCTTGGTATCAGATTTACTAATGTGGCAACAATCATGAATTTTGCAACATCACTTGTCCTTGCACTTGCAAAGTTAACTTTTGTAGTGTATTAGTTTTTTTAAAAAAATTCTGAGGAAAGCAGGGCAGAGATGCTTTTATACAAAGCTGAATAAAATTAATGTGTATTGTCTCAAGCATGATCTTCTAGACACTGTTCTTTAATTTGTTGTTTTCGTAACTCTTTTTCATATTCAGATATAGAATATAAAATTCACTGTTGCTGGAAAGTAAATTACAAACCCAATAGGTGTTAAGGAAAGGGAGTGCTTAATTAAATGATCCTGCCATGCTTAAAACTAATATTTGTGATTTTTATCATAAACATTAGATTCAGTTCTCTCTCCAATATTTTTTCTGCTATTGGCTTGTTGACTTTGTTCCTAACCTTTCAATAATCTATTTTCTCATAATTTTAATAGATATATTCCTGATTTATTTTCTTTTATTTTAGTTTACGATGTTACGCGTAGAGACACCTTTACAAACTTATCAGATTTATGGGCCAAAGAAGTGGAACTCTATTCGACTAATCAAGACTGTGTCAAGATGCTTGTTGGGAATAAAGTTGATATGGTAAGTTTAATATTCTCCATATCTTACTTATAAAATAAAATAAAAAATCCTCCATGTCTTACACATTCTGATTCTGCCAATAAGTTTACAGAAACTTGGCTACACACTCTTTCTGAAATGACTTTTAATGTTGAACTTCTTAGCTAATATATCTCATTTTATATTAATATTACTTCAAAAAAAGAAAGTAATGTCTCGTTTTATGTGTAACCATTGTGTTATATCCCCTTGAATCTTGAAATATGGCATGAATTTTCATATCTAAAGTGAGCTGTTCTTGGCATATTGTGAAAGGTATGTGGTAAATTGCAGGGTGTATCTCTAAGAGTGTGTTTTTGCTCGTCACTTTCATTGTTCTTTATTTTCTTTTGTAAATCCCTTATTCTGCTGAGTCATCATTTACTCTCTAACTTTTTCCTCAGTTTTTAGCAGTCTATGTTTCCCTTTCAACTGTTAAAAACTTCATGTGATTATTTGAAAACTTGATCGTTACTTTTAAACTAAATTTTCTAATAGAAAGCTCTCAATTTATTTACTTTGTAGCTATAACAGCTGACATATACGTGGTTCCAGGCCTCTGAAAGGGTTGTAAGTAGAGAGGAGGGAATTGCACTAGCAAAAGAGCTCGGATATTTGTTCCTTGAATGTAGTGCTAGAACAGGAGAAAATGTGGAACAATGCTTTGAAGAACTTGCGTTAAAGGTAATGCTTATGCCATTTGACATTCCGTTGATCCATGCAATCACTTTATGGTATGCTATAGTTTGGCTGGCAGCCGTTGGTTGGAACCCCCTAACTATGAGGGGAATGGTCGGGTGGGGAAGGGTTGGACAAGGCTTCCCCAAAACTATGATTGCCATAATAAGTATGATTTGGCCATTTATTCTCATTTTTAACGAATTTGAGATTATTTTACAGATAATGGAGGTTCCTAGTATTTTAGAACAAGAGTCAGCAAAAAAGGGAGACATTTTGAACCCTGAACCGGTAGTACCTCCGGACGATAATTGTTGTACCTAATGCCTCCAAACAGTCAAGACTCACTTCTCATGAACGGATCATGTGCGTGTTAATGAAACGTTGGCACTCAGATAACATGAATCAGCTTGTGTAAATCGTTTGTTTTTTTTTTTTTTCCTTAAAATAATATCAGCCGAAAACAGATACTATATGGATTTGCAATGGTTGAGCTGTCGTAGTTATTCAGTCCACAATGCAGCTAAGAGCAATTTCAATTTTTACCACTGCACTGCCCCTGTTCCTAGGCGACTCGCCCATCAGACGCAACTACCGTGCTGCCGATAATCAGTTGACATATGATCCGGTTTTTAAATAATAAATTAGATTAAAAATTTCTACCTTTTTATATAAATACTAATAATTAATAAATCACAAATTAGATTATAAAATTATTTTTATCGTAATATATCATATAAAATTACATCAATCTGTATATTTATTTGTGTGCATAGACTTCTTTTTGCTCTCTGCCCACAAATAACCAGGAATATAAGTTTAGAGGGTCCAAATCCAATACTTTTTGGTCTATAATAAATAGTTGAATTAAGACTTCGATTAAAAAAAAAAAAAACTAAGTAAAAGAAATAAGAAATTGAATTTCAAATTTGTATTTTTGCATGAATAATGGTAATTTTCTATCTAAGTTTTTCATATATTGCACTTAAAATGTGAGGTTGAACTATGGAAATGATCTATTAGAAGTTATATATATATATATATATATATATATATATATATATATATAAAGAGGGTAATATATGTAAACCATAAACTAAGCTTGTATGTCTCTAAATAATGTATATCAGTAACATATATTTAAAAAATTTAAGTAGTGCAATTATATATCACATTGCTAACTATTAAATGAATGTAAGGATTTTGGTTAAATATATTTCACTCATATAATTACAAGTTTTAAAACTAAAGATAAATCCAACTCGTGAGAAAGTCTTCTCTTTATCGTCTGTGGAAAAGCGATATTGGAGAAGTTAGTTAGTCTACTCTATTTCCGAGGGAATAGGAGGAAGGAGAGGCAGTTGGAGACAGAGGGGAAAACTAATGGATGAATTGGAAGAGATCTGTGATCGGTTGAACCTGAATGAAGAAGAGTCTACTCCAATAGCAGTGGACATTGGAGATTTGGAGGATTTGAAGAAAAAAGGAGACAAAAGCATGGTGGCGAAATTGTGTTCGGAGAGAGTTGTAGGAAAGGAAGTGGTGAGATCGATGATGGAGAAATTATGGAGAGTTAATAGGTTGATGAAATTCTATGAGATCGGGGCAAATTTTTTTGTTATTTCTTTTGCTACGAAGGCAGATAGGAACAAGGTGCTCTAAGGCTGCCCTTGGCTTTTTGATAGCTATCTGTTGGCACTCAAAGTGTTTGATGGAAGTACTTAGCCAAACCTAATTGATTTATCCAAAGAAAAATTCTGGATCCAACTGTTTAACTTGCCACTAGGAGGAATGAATCTTAGATTGGGGGAATCTATTGGCAGTTTAATAGGAAGAGTGGTAAAAGTGGACACTCAAGAAGGAAGCTTGGCGTGGGGGCGTTGCTTAAGGGTGAGGGTGGAATGTGTATTATCAAAAGCTCTGGCTAGAGGCAGAACCATAATGTTCGAAGGTAAGCAGATGTGGATTCCTATTAAGTATGAAAAATTACCTAAGATCTATTTTCGATGTGGTTGTATTTGTCATAATAAAGAAGGTTGCAGAGGTGGAGAACAAGTGGAAGGAAAGAACCAGTTTGGTTCCTGGCTGAGGACCCTTGCAACAAATAGAAAAAGAATAGAGAAAAGGGGGGAAGAAAATTCTCAGAGTGTTGAATCTAGAGGTAAGGAAGTGGAAAGTGAGGAGGAAGTGGGAAAATTAAAAGTAGTAGAGAAAAAGGAAAAAGTAGAAGAAAATGGAAAGGTTGTGGTAGAAGATAATGAGAATGAAGTGGAAAAAAAAAAGGGAGGGGAAAAGAATATGGAGGGGTTGACCATGGTAGGGGAAGGATGGGAGGATAGAGTGAATGTAAAACAAGTGCTTATAAGGGTTGAGGGAAGGGAATTAGAAGGAGTAGAAGGTGTGATGAAGGGTAGCATTGAAGATAATCCTAAGCTAAATGTAGTGGTAGCAAAGGGAAGCATTAAAAAAGAAATAAAACAACATGGTAGTGGATGGAAGAGAAGGGCAAGGGGTAGAGGAGTAGGAGGGGATCCAATAAGTTTTAATTCTTCTTTGAAAAGAGATGCAGAAAGATGTGGTTTGGAGGAAAGGGAAGATGGTGGAAGAGAAAAAAAGATAAGAATAGAAAATGAAGAGGAGGGAATGATGCTTGTTGATGAATTGGTGGAGGCTGTGAAGCAGCCCCGCCAACAGCAATGAATCTTTTATATTGGAACTGCTGAGGGCTTGGGAACCCTCGGATAGTTCAGGACCTTAGCAGTATTGTTAAGGATAAGTGTTCCAAAGTAGTTTTTCTTATTGAGACAAAAGTTAAGGGGAGTAGAGTGGAGAGGTTGAAACACAGATTGAAGATGGATGGGTGTCTGGCTGTAGATTCAGTGGATAGAAAAGGGGGTTGGGGCTATTCTGGAGAGAGAAGAAAATAGTGGAATTGATGAGCTATTCTCAATGGCATGTAAATGTCAAAATTCATGAGGATGATGGGAAAGTGTGGGTTTTTAGTGGTTTTTATGGCCATCCAGACACTGCAAAAAGAAAGTATTCTTGGGACTTATTATCAAGAATTCGACCTGAAGGGGTTTCGCATGGTGTGTAGCAGGTGATTTCAATGAAATCTTAACACAAAGTGAGAAGGAAGGGGAAAGAATGAGAGCTGAAGCTGAGATGAAAAGTTTTAGAGAAGCTTTAAAGGTGAATGAGCTGTATGACGTGGGATGTGTGGGTTCTGTTTTCACATGGAGCAATGGTCATTTTGATCTCTCTTTCACTAAAGAGAGACTTGACAGATATGTAGTGAACAATGAGTGGAGGAATATGTTTAAAGATTTTATGGTGGAAGGGTTGGTGACTAGGTGCTCTGATCACAAGCCAATGCTCATGACTGTTCTGCAATCAGAATCTTTGAGGAGAAAAAGGAAATTTATCTTTCGATTTGAGGCTAGTTGGTTGAAGGAGGAGGATTGTGGAAAAATTGTGGAAAAAATTTGGTCTGAAAGAAAACAAACTCAAGAGCCTTTGATGCAAGCTCAAAAGCTTCTCAAGCTTTGTAGTGGTTATTTAACAAGAAGCTTTAGAGATAGGGACAAGGTGTGACGCCCCCAAATTCCGTTTGGGATTAGACGGACATTTGAATCGTCGAGACATGTAACACAAGGTTACTTGCCCCCGTTCATGACATATAAGATGCAATGTTCCTAACATGCATCTAACATTATGCAATATTCGCAGCGGATAAATTATTTCTTTAGCAATACTATGCACAAAATTGAAAATATCCCAAATATTTAAAATATACTTGATATATAAAGACTCATTGAATAACTAAAATCATAACACTAGTCCAAAATGATTATGATTCAAAAAGTACTGGAGATGCAACTCCATCGTACAAGTAGTAATTTACGTTAACTACTATATTAACATTTACGTCGCATCGTCGCTCAGTCAACTGTGTCTAGTTGATCAGCTCCTGATTCTCCTTCAGATCCTGTAACAAGATCTACCATTCGGGGGGAATGGTTGTTGGGACTACCACAGTGAGATTTGATTACAAATCTTATCAAGTTAACAAAAAACTTCCACACAGGCTAATGATGCATGGATGACAGTAAAAACATAAATGCATAATTAAATTCATAAGTAATTAAAGTATAACTTGGCATACACCATAGCATAATTGACAATACTTAAATTGAAAAATGAACTGAACTTGACTTGACATGAACTTGATCTGAAACTTGACTTAACATGAAAAATACATACTCCACAGTTGTTGTGGCCCCATGTATTCTACACAAACTCGACTTAACATAAAAAATACATACTCCACAGTTGTTGTGGGCTCATATATTCTATGTGTAAATACATACTCCACAGTTGTTGTGTCCCCATGTATTATACGGAAACTTATTCTTTAACTGCTTAAATACATACTCCACAGTTGTTGTGACCCCATGTATTCTACGTGTCACAATTGCTGTGTCTCACGTATTGTATGCGTCACAATTGCTGTGTCTCACGTATTGTATGCGTCACAATTGCTGTGATCCCATATATAAGTAATCAAGATGAAACGTGACTGGAATACGAAAGGACTGAAGCTCTGACGTAACATAACGTGACTTGAACATAACTTGAAATACATGACTAACTTGAGATAGAAACATTTCGTATCATGGCATAACATATAATAGACAACATATTTAACATGACATACTTGCAACAGTGAATATTACATGACTTGACATACATGTAATATATGGCATAATTAGCATGACGTACTTGCAATGTACAATAATACATAACAGAATATATTATGTAACAGATAAAAATTGATGACAGAATAAATTCTGTATAATAGACAATTATGTGATAACTTGGCATGGCATGACATATATGATAACACACATACATACACTGTAGTTCCTTTACTTAGCACACATACACAATAGACTGCTAGTAAGTTAAAAGCTAACTTACCTCGATCTCCGCGTTTCTTATAAAACCTTAAGCACGATCACGAGAAACTGTAATTAGTGATTCTAAAAGTTAGCACTAAATCACTAATAAATTGAAACATAGAAAATACTAACTTAAAAAGTAAAATTTCTATTTTATTTTCTGCATGTAGGAAAATGACCGTTTTACCCATAACTTAAGGATTTTGCATACTAACTCCAAAAGTCACCAAAATTTACATGCCTCATGTAAATTTTATCCTCAATTCATATATCAATTTAGAAAAATTTAAAACTAATCACAACTATTAAAACTCCATAGGGCCGAAATTCTCATATGCTATTTCTATTGATTTTTGTTTCCAACTTGTTTTGATCAACCTTTTGATCTATGAGTTATAAATATGTGATCTTCAAACCAAACCATCACATGGTTTAAAAAGATGTCCTAAAACATATATAAGCTTCTAATTCAAGATCACATGGTTAAAAATTAACCAAAACATAAATTTAGCCAAGAACATCCATACTTTGGCTTATTTGAATATCTCTTTACATAAAATTTTATATCTTTGAAACTAACATCAAATATATTCAAAATAATAATATAAAATGTATATAAAATGCTTAGGATCCTCCAATAAAATTATCAAAGTCATTGGAATAGGTTTAGACCACCAAAGAGTTAAACTTTCTCAAAACAAAAACTGTTTTTCCTCTTCCAGTTTCTAAATCTAAGAAAATCTTTCATCAAAACATTTAATAATGCAAAAATCCTCAACCAATAGTCATATATACATGTTAACAATACTCCATAAAAATTTCGGACCAATATCTATCCATTAGCTTGGTCAAAAACTCCAAACTATAACATATTCTCCAGTTTATCTCCCAGAATGACCTTTCTATAGTTTACATAATATTTGACTGATCAAATGATTTTCAAATGGGACAAATAAGATATCTATGTAAACTAGACTAAAAAAGGAACAACTTATATGAAGGAGAGTTTATGATAAAACACTTACAAAAACTTTGAAATGGGTGTGCAAAAGAACTCCTAAAAGCTGTCTGAGAGAAAGTGTTTGATATTCTTTTAAAGGAACGTGTAAATGAAGATAAGTTCGTGGGTGATAGCTGGAGATGCTTATGGACGAGATAAGGAAGCTGATAAGGCTGGAGTTGAGAGTTGAGTATAGTTTTCTCCTACCCAAAATATCTATAAGAGATTATCTCAAAATATTCTATCTAATAATATCTACAAAAATCAGTTTAAGATATTTTCCAAATGTGGAGTAGACTTGGAAGAGTAAGGTGGCTAAAATCTTTCTATGTGTATTTTAAATCTCTATTCTTAAGATATTTTCCAAATGTGTATTTTGCTTAGGTGTCATGATCTCACACCTTGATTTCCTTCATAATTCCATCTAATGGTTTCTTTTTGTGCCAAGTATCTAATACTATTCATTATGTGTGGTTAAGATCTTGCCAAGTGTCCAAATAAAATTTCGCTAACCTAATTTGGACATTTCACACTGTGATTTTGAAAACAATGCGCTTAGTTGTTTACCGAGGTTACTATTCACTCCAAAAATAAACGTAATAAACTTAATACTGAAAAATCCTAAATATTCAATTAAGCCTAGTGGTGTAGACTATAATGTATTCTGACACTTCTAACTATCTCAAATAATTAAAATCGCATTTCTGGCACCATAGTGAGTGATAACACTAACTATGTTGACAGGCTAAAACCTATACGATTAGTGGATTCGTGAAAGCTTATAGAGTTTTCACGAGATTCATAAAGTCAATAGAAATTCCACAATTGAATTTATAGCAGGCTGTTACACAAGGACATGAATGTCAGTATAGAAAAGTTAACTGAAAGAATTAAGGAGCTACAAGATAGGGAAGGGCCGCAGTACATAGAAGAGATAAATGTGCTCAAAGGAGCAGTGGAAAACCTATTAGAACAAGAATATATAAGGTGGAAGCAAAGGGCAAAAGGAACTGGTACAATTCAGGGGATAAAAATACAAAGTATTTTCATGCTTGTGCTAGCCAAAGGAAGAAGAAGAGTCTCATTTATTCTGTACTTGATGCTCAGTCAGTGTTAAGAAGCAATCATGAAGAAATAGCCGAGGCCTTCAGGGCACATTTTTTTGAGGTTTATAAATCTGGAAATCCTTCTCAGAAGGCAGTAGAGAAATGTGTTTAGGAGATGGAAGGGAAGGTGACAAAAAGTATGAATAAAGAGTTGATTAAGCCTTTTTCAAGAAAGGAGGTGGAGTTAGCTTTAAAGCATATGGGACCCTACAAATCACTTGGCCCTGATGGATATAGTGCCTGCTTTTACCAGAATATGTGGAGTAGCATTGGGACTTATATCAGTGAAGTTGTTTTGAATTTTTTGAATGGGAGTAGTCGGATGGAAGAGTCTTTAAACTTTACATATGTGGCCCTAATCCCTAAGATTGTTGACTCAAAAAAAGTGGGGGATTATAGACCAATAAGCCTATGCAATGTGTTATACAAGTTAATTGCAAAAACCCTGGCAAACAGATTGAAGAAAGTCCTGAATGCTGTCATTTCCAAAAACCAAAGTGCATTTGTACCAGGGAGATTGATTGTGGATAATATCATAGTGGCTTATGAGACCTTGCATACTATGAAATGTAGACAAAGAGGAAGAATGTGAAGTATGGCTATTAAATTGGACATTGCAAAAGCATATGACAGGGTTGAGTGGCCTTTTTTAAAGAGGATAATGGAGAAGATGGGTTTTTGTGAGAGATGGATAGAATTAATAATGAACTGTGTCACTTCAATTACCTACTCAGTGCTGATAAATGGAGAACCAGGGAAGGTGATTTATCCAACTAGAGGATTAAGGCAAAGAGATCCTCTTTTCCCTTACCTTTTTCTGCTATGTGCTGAAGGTCTTAGTACCTTAATCAATGGGGCTGAAGCTAAGGGTGAGTTACAAGGAGTAGCAGTGGCAAGAGGAGGGAAAAGAGTTACACATTTGCTCTTTGCGGATGATTGTATCATTTTTGGGAAAGCTTGTTGGAAGGAATGGAGAAAAATCAGTAGTATATTGAAGAAATATGAACAAGCCTCTGGACAATGTTTAAACAAGCAGAAAACATTAATTATATTCAGCTCCAATGGAAGACATGCAGACTGGGACAAAATTGTGAAAGGTCTGGGAGGAAGGGTGCAGAACAACTGTGAGAAATACTTAGGTTTATTTACAATGGTGGGTAGATCTAAGTATAGCACTTTTAGATGCATCAAAAATCGTGTATGGCTCAAGATCAATAACTGGAAGAACAACTTCTCTCACATACAAGAAATGAGGTACTTTTAAAAGCTGTTATACAATCGATTCCTACTTATGTTATGAGTGGGTTTTCATTACCAAAAAAATTATGTAAGGAATTGGCTGCTTTGATGTCTAAATTCTGGTGGGGGCAGAGAGAAAATGAAAACAAAATAAAATGGATGAGTTGTGCTAAAATGTGAGTGTCAAAACATGATGGGTGGTTGAGATTTAGAGAGTTAGAGAGCTTTAATCAAGCTTTGCTAGCTAAACAACTATGGAGAGCTCTTAAGGATCCTTATTCAATGGCTGCAATTGTCTTGACAAACAAATATTTTAGCCAGTCAACTGTACTAGAAGCTAGGTTGGGAAATAATCCATCTTTGATATGGAGGAGTCTATGGAGCTCTTTAGAGCTTTTAAAGGATGGATTAGTTTGGATGGTGGGTAATGGGAAGTCGATCAGAATTTGGGAGGATAAATGGGTTCCAAAGCCATCATCTTACAAAGTTCAATCTCCAAGAGATGGTATGGAGGCAGATGCTAAAGTGGCACAGTTAATAGAAGAAGGGAAATGGAGGGAGGAAGCAGTAAAGTGTATGTTTAGTGAAGAAGAAGCTAAGCTGATTTGTACACTACCCATTAGCCAGACAGGAAGAGAGGATAGAATGATTTGGGCACCTGCAAAAAAAGGAATCTTTAGTGTCAAGTCTGCATATCACTTTCAACTGAGCAGAAAAAGAAGAGTAAATGGGGAGTCATCTATGGGTTATGAAGGAAGAGAGGGTTGGAAGAAATTATGGAAGCTAAACATTCAAGGAGTCACGAATATGTTTGTATGGAGGACCCTTAATAACTGCTTACCTACAAAAGGGAATCTTTTCAAAAGGAGAGTGGTAGATAACCCTTTATGTCCTACATGTGAGCAGGAGGTTGAAAATAGCTGCCATGCTATTTGGAGGTGCCCTGCTGCAGTGGATGTATGGGCTGAGGAGGGTAGCCCGGTTCAAAAATGGAGTTCAGGTGAAGTGAATATGGAGTTAATATGGAAAAACATGGTGGAGAGACTGAGTACAGAAGAAGTGGAATTAATAGCTACTGTTATGAGATGTATTTGGTTGAGGAGAAATAAATTTGTATTTGAGAAGGGCTTTAGTTGCCCAAAAGACATTCTCATATAAGCTAAGCATAATGTTACAGATTTTCAGCTTGCTCAAACCAGCAAACTAGAGAATATAAAGCTAACAAGGAGAGACACGGTAAGATGGATGGTGCCTGAGAAGGGGACTGTTAAACTTAACTGGGATGCAGCCTATGATAAAACATCTCAACAGATGGGGGCAGGGATAGTTATGCGTGACAATGAAGGGGAAGTCCCAGTATCTCTGTGTGTATCAAAGTCTAATGTTGGGTCTCCTTTTGTAGCAGAGACAGTTGCATTGTGGAGAGCTTTGACTCTGTGTGAAGAATTAAATGTATGGGAAGCTGTTTTTGAGGGGGATGCTCTGGGTGTTATTCAAGCTATTAACACAGTAAGGAGGAATCATGGGGATGGAGTGGGCAGTTGATTGAAGATATAAGAGGTATACTAGTAAATAGACCTTTATGAAAAATCTAGCATATATACAAATAAGGTAACAAACTAGCTCATTTTTTAGCTACTTTTGCTTACAATGTAAAGGAGGAACAAGTGTGGATAGAAGATGGCCCTAAGGGTTATTTTAGTTTCTTTTTACAGGATAAGAATTGTAATGACAATAGTTGATCAATAAAGGAGGTGATGTTTTGATTTAAAAAAAATATATAATTACAAGTTTTAGAAGAGAAATATTTTATTCTAATTTAATTTTTTGAAATAAAATAGAAAAAAATAGTACTATAATTTATATTACCGGCCATGCCCCTGCCTCCTTTTCCCTTGTCATTGTTTAAAAGATTGAGATTGGTTGTATTATTTCTCTTATTATATTCCCTATTTATGGAGGTAAAAGGCTAAAGCATGAGTACTTCATGCTGATGGGGCTTTATTCGTTAGTTACCTAAGGGAGGATTGGGCCTGAGTTACGGCACAAAATATTTATTTGATCTGATTTTATTTTTAAACATAATTTAAATATAAATTTTTAAATTAATTATTATAATTTTTTTAAAATTTTAAATAAAAAATAAAAAATAATCTCAACTTTTTCAAATTTTTAAATAAAAATAATATTATAAAATCTAAAAAAATACTCAATTCAAACTATCTCATTACTGTTTACAAACTATTTTATTACTATTCATAAATTTTTTTTTTTATCTCATATAATTCTTCAAACATCGTCTAAATCTTTACATGAACTCAATTAAAATATTAAGATGGGAGAAGCTATATGCCGGTCGGGTGCCAATACCCTTGTTACACCCACCAATAACGCGTTGTCATGTGAGAGGTGCACGAAACTCCATTCTACACATGCATGCATGAGAAAAAATATTCACAACATCTTCCCCTCTCTCTCCCTCCCCCAAACTCGACAACTATTCTCCCCCTTCTTTCTTGCTGTTGGAAGGTGACACTATTGATAGGATCTTTGGGTGCCATGTCCTCAACAATTGATCTAATAAATCTTCAAAGCCCATTGATGGTTTGACAATTTCTAGCTTAAGATCGCAAAGGAGAGGAAGCAAGATTTCTCTCATTTCTTCATGAATAATAATATTCTTTTTGCAGCGGACAATCAATTTTAATCCATTGGAGTGCTTGAGCTTTTTAAGAAATTGTCTCAATCTATCAAATCATAGAGCATCGCTACGAACCCATCTCTGTCAATAGATTTGGAACCCATTTAGGCAAATTTTGAAGTTGGATCTGGGTTGTCGTTTTAGCTCCCATGCTTATCCGTTCCTTTTCTATTCACAAGTGGAAGACGGCATGATAAAACTAAAGAGAATCAAGCCCATCTTTTTCTGACTTTCAGCTCCACCTTGTCTGCCTAGACTACAAATTGACAGTCTAATTTTTTTAAATGAACTCATTTGACAAAAGATGAAGCAACACTTGAGAGAGAGAGAGAGAGAGAGAGAGAGAGAGAGAGAGAGAGAGAGAGAGAGCATGTTGTTTAAATACTCTCATAGTTTTATGCTAACAAGAAGTATTAGAAAAATTCTATAAAAATGTTTCAAACCGTATTGTATGAATGGAGAAGGGGAGACTCGGGAGAGGAAATGGTTGTTGAGGAGAAGAAAAAGGAGAGGGGATAAGCGAGGGAGAGGAGAGAGATACGAGGAAATAATCTACTCAACCCCCGGTTTATTAGTCACACACCACACACCCACGTAGCAAACCCGGTCTGTAGCCCACGTCACGGTTCTTCTCTCTCACCCATCACGCTTCCCTCAGGCATCCCTCGGACTCCCATCCCTCGGACTCCTCTTCTCCCTCTGACTCGAAACGAACAACTTCTCCCTCACCCACAGCTCGTTGCAGCACCCCAGCCCCCCACAGACCACATGAAGCAACGACATCTCTTCTCCCTCACCCAGACTCTTCCCTCACCCATCACCCCTCGACGCCCCTCAACCCAATCCCTTCGTGTCTCTCACCGCTAAAACCCTAGAAGATCTCTTCTCTCCACCCCAAACAAAAATGTGTATAAATATTACAATACGTGGACCAGTTTTTTCGTCTTCCTCGTTTCACTTTCTTCCTCTTTATCCCCCCCTTCTTTTCACAGTTCTTTTTTGTACCCATTTTCTTAATTTGTTCTCTTCCTTGTCATTCCTCATAACTCGAACCATGAAGGAGGCTAATGGTAAGGTTCACTGCAACTATTTTTCTTTTTTATGTTTTCTTTTCTTTTGTTCTGTAGTCAAGTATCTGAGCTCCCTTGAAAGTTTTACAATTTATCTTGGTTGTCATTCTTGCTTATCTATATTGATTTATAGTTTAGATTTTTTTTTTTCTTTTTATGGGAGTTTCCATATGGGTCCATTATCATCACAGGCCATGACACTATTTATGTATATATTTTATTACAAGCTATGGTTCTTTAGATTTTGGGAAATTAGCTGTTAGCATTCTAGGTTTGACCTGTTCTATTTTCTGGGAGCGAATGGGTTTGAGCATGCATGGAATTATTTATACTTTTATGTTTGTTTGGTGATTTTCTTTTCTCCACACATGAATTAGAAAAATTCATGTCTCTACCTCTTTGCTTGTAGAGAAGGTTTTTCCTTACAAGAAAAGAATTTAAGTTGTTGATAGATTAACAACTGCTAGATTTTTAGTTTCTTAAAAAATAATTAAAATAAATTAAGAAACTTTTGTTGTCCAAGGTTTGAAAGAGAAATAATTTGTATATTTAGAAAGTTGTATGGTTTAGTGCAGAGAAAAATTAAATGATGGAAGGAAAAGTGGCAAAGATTAAAATAAAAAAAAAGACTCAAGCATCTGTTGGTTATCTCTTTGGAAGGAATTCTCTCGCATTGACAACAAATCTTACATTGTTGTAGCTCAAGAATGCAATAAAAGTGCATCTTGATTGCTACTAAACTACTACCAAAATCAGGTTTTGTATATGCAAATTATTTTTTGTTTCAAGCAGTGAAAGCAAAAAACTTGGCAACTGCGTATTAAAGTTCATTTCTAGTATATGCTTTTCGATTTTCTTTGCTTAATATGATGCAGTGTTAGAAATGTCAGAGGTCTGCATGCTTTCTTCTGTTAGAAATGTCAGAGATCTGCATGCTTTCTTCAATTTCTCCATTGATTATCCAGTATGTAGAAACAATTGAGATGACTACTATAAAATATTTTCCCCTATTTTGGGTTTGCATTTTAAATCAATTTCCTGTCTTTGTCCTTCTATTAACAATGGTGTCATTGGCGTCAAGAAATGCCATCAATAGTACAAAATGGAAATTTAGTCATATTTAAAACTTGAAGCTGATGAGTTTCCATCATTTGGGGGTGATGGCTCATGGTTCCTGTGATACTATTATTTTTTTTGTGAATATGAGAATATTTTTAAAATTAATTTTTTTATATTTTCGTAATTAATTAAATTATTTTTGAAACTATTATTTAAAACTATAATAAATATGAGTATGAGAGAAAGTGTAGATGATTGGAAAATTATTTATTTGATATATTAGAATAAAATATTGATAAAAATAATTTAGGGAATGAATAGTAAGTCTCCAAATATGGGGACTTACTGTTTAGTCCATAAACCTTTTCCCTAAAATAGGGATCCGGATGTAGGGGATATTTTGATCAAAACCCCAAAATAAATCCCAAATTATGGGGAATATGGTGTTTTAGGGAACCGGATGGGGATGCTCTAATCTATGTTCAGAAATTGCATAGAAGAATTGTTGTTATGTTTGTTTTGTGAACTTTTATTCCTCATATTTTAACTAGGGCTTAATGCATGTGAGACCCTGCATTTTTATATTGTTTTTTAATGCATGTACTAAGTTATCATATTTAAAACTTGAAATTCTTGAATTATATACATGGAGAAGCAATATGTCAATTCCTCATATGGGCAAATATACTTCAATTGGTAGAGGAGAAAATCTTGACAAGAAATAATGCAGTTCAGAAGAGAGAGGATGACTTATTGCTACGTGAGAATGAAGCTAAAAAAAAAAAAAGATAAACTAATAGAGAGAGAATGAGTTTCACAAGCAAGAGGACGAATTGAGAAAGCATATCACAGAGAATAGGGGTGCACCTATATTATTGTGTTTGTACTAGATCGTATCTATTGTAATAGTTTTTGGTTGGTTCATACTATAGATGTTTCATGTTACTTTTAATTGTAAATAAATGTTTTGGATCGTAACTGTATGCTATATTCTCTATGAATATAATTATGATAGCTTATTATGGATGTTAAATTTTGTGTTTGTGGGAATGGTAATGGATGTGTTAAATTGCTACATCCTCTCTGTATGATAGGAAAAATGCATTTTGATGTTCTCTAAACATGCTTACCTTGTATGCTGCAATCATTTAAGGTTCTAGGATTGAGGAGTGGTGCTATCAAGGCTCTTTTCTTGTGAGCCTTGAGGAGTGTTGTACGTACAAAGGGCCAAGAAAAAAATTGTGATTCATTGCCTTTTAGAACAAAAGCCTTTTAGAACTTGAACTCATGCTTACTCTTTCTCATAATACGATGATCAAAATCAAAGTACATTGCTAGAAACTACCCATTTAGAAATACACTATTAGTTAAAACTACCTAAAAATTAAAAACACATACACAATTAGTAGGCTGAAAATACCCATTTACAAATACACAATTACCCATTTACATACACAAATTGTACATCCCCAAAACTTTTTGGAGAGTCTAGACTATTGGAATTGTTCTTTTCCACGGGCAATCTCTGGTTGGATCTTTTGTCAAATTTGGATGTAAATTGCTGAGACCCATCATTGCCATTATTCTTATAGCCAAATAAGTCTTTCTCCATGCATGGCTACGAATGGAAGTTGTCAAAAACTGTTACAAAAAAATGAAGCAACACTTAGGATCACCATAGTCACAATAATGACACATGAAAATTTCAATATTATCTGTCTAAGTTCATTTGGAAGTAATATTATCTTTCACCATACAATGAAGTTTGATTAAAGAGTTGAGCAAACAGAATACAATAAGCAAATATAAGTTTTATAATACAACCTTTAAATTACTTCCCACTTGTGGATGCTTGAGCTTTAACTATGAGTCAAGTCTAGCAAATGGACCATAATCGAAAGCAAGGGGAAATTAGTGGAAAGTCAATGTTACCACTAATCTACCTCCGTATGTCATTTGACTTTAGTAATTTAACAATAAGGCATGACTCTAGAAAATAAAGAACAATGAAATAAAAGTATATAAATAGGATCAATTAAGGACATGACAAATCAGAAAACAATACATGCACAACATATTGTGACAGGCCAAAGCATGAAGCAAGAGGAGTGCAAATAATCCTAGTGTTGGGTGAACCAAGCATGCCAACATAACTGCAGTGAAAAGATCCAAAGCAGACTTTTCCTTCCCACACCTCCCACCATGTCATTTTCAAATAAACAAAGCATATCATACCTGAGTCAGTGAAATTAAGGTAGAAGGCCTGGGTGACCTTCCATCTTCCTCTTTGCACATCATGCTATTTCAATTGTTTGAGAACAACAATTAATATCAGATAGCGAGGGAAACATACATGCTGATCTCTCACTCAGAGAGGTGGTTTTATATTTTTTTAATCACTATCTCCCTAGTATTGGCAAATTACTAGTATATGTTTTATTTTGAAATGGTTCTTTGCCGTCTAATGCTAAAGTCATACAAAGCTTGTCATATTTTTACATGGTTTGATATTTTTTTAATCACTATCTCCCTAGTATTGGAAAATTACTAGTATATGTTTTATTTTGAAATGGTTCTTTGCCATCATTAAGACAATGCTAAAGTCATACAGAGCTTGTCATATTTTTACATCTTAGCTTTGGATTTATAACCACAGAAGGCTAAAACCGCATTGCTAGAGTGGACAATATTATAAAATATGGCATATTTGTGATCATGACATCTATATGGCATCTATATATCTTTATACATATGGCATATGGAATTTCCCAAAATAGAGATAAATCCAAGTTCAACCTCTGCAGACCAATTTTATGCTAAGGAATCAGCTCATGGCCTTATGTATGGCAAAACAAAACTTACACAACAGTCAAAAAGTGGAAAGAGATACACGAACAGAAACATGAGCACAACTTTAGCATTTCTACTTTTAACTTGTATAATGTAAGGCATACGAACAGAAAAATGCCCAAAATCTAACATGAGCACAACTATTAATATTTCTACTTTTAACTTGTCTAATGTAAGGTACACAATAGAAAAATACTCAAAATCAGAAACCTTGTCTAAAATCAACAACCAACCACAAATCCAACATACATAAAAATACAGATGATGAGTCACATTAAAAATGGAGAGATACTAAAAAATGAAATGCTTCTTTCAGTCAGTTCTTACCCTTTTCGGCAGCCTTAGATGGTGACAGAAGTAGAAGACGAACGGTAAGAATGGGGCGGGAAGAATTTAGGAGGAGGGGTGAAGCTTGGAAGGAAAATGCGAATGCAGGAGAGGGAAAGAGCAAAATTTGAATGAAAAATAAAATGGGAGGGGAGCTTAAAGCCTTAAACACAAGTTTCAGTTTCTTTTTTTTTTTAGAAAAAAAAAAATTACACGTCGGCTGGTGTATGGTAGATGAGTAACAATAGGAGGTTGGAAATGAAATTTTTTTTTATCATACATAGGACTGTTCATATGGGTCAGGTAAAAACCCACCCCGGACCGGAACCCGGATTTTTTAAATCGGCCTAATCCGGGTTGGTTACGGGTATTACATTCGGGTCTCTTTCGATCGACCCAACAAAGAAGGTAGATCTGTTATTTTTTGTTAAACATGGGATGTTTTTTTTTCCCAAGTCTTTTAGTCTTTATGTTGGTTCTTCTGTTTCTCGTTTTTGTTTTATTTTATTTTATTTTTTGTTGGTTCTTTCCCCCTAAGCTGAGACCACAGACCTTTCTCTTTCTCACGTGAAACCAGTTTGGAAAAGACCCACGCGGCACGCTCAAGATGGCTATTTCGTGAAAGGTAGTTGAGATCTTAATCTATATATATATATTTTATCGGTTTTAGCCTTGACTGCACATATACTTTGGGCTCGCCTTTTTTCTTGCTCGAGATGTTCATTTCGTGAAAGGTAGTTTAGATTTGCATGTATCTTTTTTCTTTTATGGGTTTTTTAGGGTCAAATCTGTGCTAGCATCTCTGTTCAAGTTTAGATCGGCAGTAGTTTTTTAAGAGTTTTTTTTTCCTTTGAGTACTTTGTTGATTTGGGTCTGTTTTGTTTTCATTTCTTTGTGCTTTATGCCTAGATCTAGGGTTCCTTCATTTTTTTGTTTTGATCATTGGAGTCTGCTGGGCCTTTCATTTATGAGAGTGTATTGTTATTAGTGGGTATTTTTAAAAGAAAATTTCTATTATTTACGTTACCCTTATGTTTTTGTGTATTTGTTTGGTTGCTGGGAAAATGAGGGGAAAGAAAATTTGGATAAGGGTTTCTCTCAAGAGCTATTCATGTCCTAGTTGGATAAGTGCTACGTTGAAAGTGATGCTTCAGAAGAAGAATCATACACTTAGATGTGTAAAATATTGGTAGTACTTTTGTAAAATTCACAATGATTTTGACATATTATAGGAACTTCTTATGTTGTCCACCGGTAATAGGAAAACACATCTAGTCAATTAAAAAACTGTCAATACGTCAAAATAGAGAAGAATTGGCTATTAGATCCAATTCAGCACAAGCAAAACAGCTCATAGACAAATACAACTGGAGATGAGGATAAGTTTCCAAGGGAAAAAATCTTAAGAGAAAAATACCTTCCAGCGCTAGGGTCAATACTTAATACAACTAATATCTTAAATCCATAATCGGTTCCAGCTTATAAAAAGATTGAGAAACTTGTAAGAAAGGCCTTGAACGGTTCTTAGATTATAATGGCTTTTCCAAAGGCCTTGAACTTGAACGGTTCTCAGATTATAATGGCTTTTCCTTTGCACTCCTATGCACATAACTCAGATTATAACATCCAATGCCATATTTATAATCCTAATCCTAACTAGCTGTCTTCAGCTACTCCTGGAAAATTCTGTAGCAAATCTTCTTGCTAGTTTTCAAATTTTGGACTTGACGGTCTGATTTGCCACAAAGATATCCAGCTTTATCCCAGATTGAGTTCATAACAATCTTCTTTTATATTCAGTTTTTGAACTAATAATTGTTTTGGATTTATCTGCATTAATAAGGCTTCCATGCTAGCTTATGATGATCTGGACATATATATGCATCTTTTATAGATTCTAATGGGTTTCTTTGCTTTGTAATGAGTTATCTCTTTTTGATGCCTTTACCACTTTTTGATCTATTGTTGCTCGAGAGAGAGCACTTGTAAATATTACGATCATTGTTATGCTATTTTGTGTTGAAAATGAAATTCCAAGGTTAATTTCTGTTCTAGTGGCTTTGGGATGCTTTCCTTTATTTCTATATTAGTGATGGACCTCACAGACTATCAAGAGTCGTTTCTAAGTTATAGGTAATAAACTTCCACTAAAACTTTGACTTATTTAAATATATCGGTTAACATTCATTTAATAACATAATGAGGGAGTAGATGATAATAGGCATGCTTTCAAAATTATATGTTGTAGTGGTTTTAATTTTTATTTGATGACTTAATAGGGGAGCGATCGATGTGCTGGACAGGAGAAAAGCTCCATGCTTCCAAAGTTCTATATTAAAATTTTATTTCACTGTGATGTCTAGTTGCTTTTTATTCATTAAAAGAACTGCATTTTCAATACCAAGAGGAAATGGATGCACAACTTGTCTCTTTAGAATAGCATGGTAAATCCATTGCAGTTGTTCAAACTGGATGCACAGTTTTTCATTTCTCCGAGTATGGTGCACTTTTGTGTGTGTGACTATGTGTATGTGTCTCTGCAATTTAACCTTTGCTCCATACTTCAAGTAAACACTAAAAAATAGAATACGAGTTTCAGGATTCCATGTTAATGTCTCTTCTTTGATTCTTGTTTTGCAGTCTGATGGGTTGTCATATGCTGTTGTTCGTGGTCCTTTTCACTAGATTCAAGCATATTTTAAGCATTACTTTTGACTAATTGTATTCTGAATGTGTTTTTCCATATTTGTTTTGTTATTTTGTTTGTTAATCAAGTGGGTGTTTGTAACTTTTATAGTATTACATCATTTATATGGTTGATTTGGATCTTGCTAATTGTTATAAAAATGACAAAACGTGATCAATTTATATTCATAATCACATAATCAGAGTGGCTACAATATAACCAATATAACACAGGTTAAAAAAAAAAAAAGTAAAAAAAAAAAAAAAAACAGGTTCAATCCGGAACCTGAAATCCGGGTTTTTCAAAACCTGGATACATTCGGGTTTCGGATCAGATCTAACCCGGCTTAACCTGGCCTAGATTTGAGACTCGGGTTTCGGTCTAAGTGTACCCGATTTCTCGAGTTGGAACTCGGATGAACAGTCCTAATCATACATGCGAGTGTAGAATTGAGGTTTCTGTACCTCCTACATGGCAAAGCAATATTAGCCGGTGTAAAAATTGGAAAAGCACTCGTCCGCCCTAGAGTTTTTTCCTATTGGGATATCATTAACGTCTATCGACTAGTCTTCTTGAGATATCATATTCTATATCGGTTGTTGAGATTGTACTTCAAAAACGACAAAATGAGTGTCAGTCAAATTTGATCTTTTATTTTTTATTTATTTTTTATTTTTTATTTTTAAGGATCCTACACATTGCATAACTTAGGTCTGTTTGAAACTTAAAAAGATACTGAGATCATCTCAGTTTGCTCTAATTTTAAATTGAATCTAACATCTAATCATCTAACTTACAAATTACTAAATATCACTAAATTCAAAATCTTTTTACACGTAAGACCCACAATGTTTTCAACTCAATACTTCTTCTTTACATGTAAAATCTAAAAACTTTTCAACTTTTTATAAATGTATCTAAACTCATCTTAACATCCAAACACATTTTAAATAAACTCCACAAAACTCATTTCATTATCTCAACTTATTACTATTTATAAAGAAGTCAACTCAACGTGAAATCACGCCTTTATATATCAAACAAGTTGAGTTAAATGCAGAGTAATTACGAGCTGTATAAGGGTAATAGTGGGCAGAATCTTCAAGTTGTATTGTAAGTATTGTCAAATATTTTAATCCCTAGGGATTGACTCAAGTGGTAAAGGTCTTAGATTTAGAGGTGTGTTCTCCTTAGATATAAGGTTTAAATCTCCTCAAGTGCAAACAATCTCTAGGAATCATCAGATTATATGAATTTTTCCTTTAATTATATGATATGCACTTACAGAAAACTCATTGTTGATGGACTTATGCATTCCTAAAATTAGTCGGAATGTTGTTCTTGGACACACGTACCAATAAAAAAAAAATATTGTCAAATGGTCTAAAGTCAGCCCCCACCTCAGCACATCTCAAATGTTGGTTGTTAGAGTGAATTTGATTATGTTCTCATGGTTAATTAGTTTTCTCTCGAAGCACATCCATTATTCAATTTACTTTCATACCTTTCGCACTCCGGTATTCACTAGTGCGACTAATAATATGGCACAACATTTGAAATAGAAAACATCAAAGCGAGTGATTTATCGAAGAATACACTGCCAGTCTTATCAATAACTTTGTTCCGATCGTCCCAAGCAGAGGGAAATATTAATATAAGAGGTCCGATGAGATTCGAGAGCAGTCGCCAGAAACCTTGAGCTATACATCATGGGTTGGGTAGAAGAAACAACCACACATCCATTGGACGCAAGAAAGATGTATCAGGTAACCTTGGCTTGTTAGTTCTGCTCATCCTTCATTGTCTGAAAATTCGAAGGTTAGCACTGGTGGCTAATAATTTGTATGGGGTAACCTTTCAACTCTCACTTGTAAAAATATATCCATTGAATAATGGTAAACTCTGCAAGAATCAATATGGTACATTACCATTATAAATTGGTAAAATCATGGTACCCAACATTTTTTAGGGGAAAAAAAGCTCCAACAATGTTCATTTTCGGGAGCTACTAAAAGTAAGCTTATCCTATAAACCGGTAGCAATGGTTGGGACCCAGAAAGCCTACGCAAGATGATGTCGTGGTGAGCTTCTACGTTTAACTTGCCATCTAATTAAGAAATGGGGGGGCATTCATAATTGAAGGAAGCAGCAGCCTGCTGGGGTCCCGCAGAATAATTAAGACAAATCCACCTACAAACACACCAAAGATGTAATCTTGTTCAGAGGCGCGCACGCAGAAGCACAGTATCAACCAGTGAAGATTCTAAAACCTGAAAATCTTAAACATGCAACCTTTTTATAACTTTTTATACAACTATACCATTTTTTGTAAGAGTTAAAAAACATACTTTCTGAGCATATCATTCTCACACATGCAGAACAATTATTTTCATTAACACAAACCTGCACACTAGATACATGTTCAACAAAATGGCCCTTAGGGATAGACTTGACGTAGCCGAGGTGGTTGCCCATGAAACAGGGATCTTTGGTGAGATCGATGGTCTCAAGTGCATGCCTACAGAGACGATCATGCTGGTTGATATAAGGCTTCTTGCCGCCCTCGCCTACGAACCACAGTCCCTGTCCATTCCGCAAGCGTCGTCGATCGAGACCAATGCTCGGTAGGTCCTCCCTCTGTCTCTGTCTCTCATATAGTTAAAGAAAAATCTAGTTGCAAACATAATTGTGTACTAATATGTGCACTAATGTAACGTGATTGGTCAAAAAGTAGATTTTATCAAAAACAATGCTAATTTAAATTTTGAATGTGAATGAATCAATATTAGTACGCAGATTAGTGCGCAAATTTGTTTATATGAAGCAAAACTCTATAGTTAATTTGGTTGAAGCTTAAGCTTGAGTGGGTCCAACATCAGTGAAGGTCGGTGCGCTTAGCCTGATCGCTATATAAAAAAGAAAAATGGTTGTATGATTATTAAATATATCCACCAAATATATTTATTTTTATATTTTTTTAATATTTAAGAAGGTGATTATTAGTAAATTTTTATTTTTTTTTATTTTTTTCTTAATAGTTAATGATGTTAAAAAATAATTAAAGAAAAAAAACTCATTTATTAGTGAACACATTTAGTAGTTACCCTAACATTGTCTTATAAAAAATGCCTTTAGGTTCTTAGCCTTTTCTTGCCCAACCCAATTCAGGAGCAAAATACGGGTCGTACATGTCAGGTTCATTATGTATATAATAGAGTTTCTTAAACCAGGCAAATTAGGAAAAAAAATTAAAAATAGAAAGTGAGACTACTTTTTTTTTTTGATAAGAAGGGGGATATGCGGGGTTGAACAATGAATGGTGTCCCTTTTTCATGTTTTAGGAGTAGTTCGTTAATGTTGCACTAATCCACTATTCATCTAAGGCACTTGTTTTGGTCCTAGACATCCATTACATACGTTCCTAATCTGCTTGTGCCACAACTTGCGCACTTTTACTACACTATAATGTAGTGAGGTGGGAAGAAACAAATCCCACGTGTAGAAGTGATCTCCTTTTTAAGACTATTCCAATTTTGTAGTCAACAACCTTAGTTCATTCGTACGGGTGATTTGTTTGCTTGTTCGGTTGGTGATGCTCTGATGGCGATGTCGACTGCCTTCACCTCGGTAATATCAATTCCTTTTATTCTAAGGAAAGCAATGCATCACAATGCTATACATTTAAAAAGAAACGAGGGAAATGAATCAGCTCACCACCGTCCCCTAACTGATCTACGTTGGCCTGCTGGACCGACAGGCTCACCTAACAAAAATGTCTTCATGGAAGGTGAAAGCCATATCAGATAAAATTTCTAAAGATTGTGGCCACAAAATAGGATTGGAGCAGCAGCTCACAGACAAGCCTGCAAATATTGAGTTTAAGCATAAAACAAGCTAATGATAATGGAGCACCTTCTTGTCTAGCTATTTGATAATAATGGGGTCACATCTTTGTTAACAAACAATCAAGGTTCCTCTTCACCTGGTGGGGCAGGAAGTTTGGACACAAACATGTGTTTTTTTTCGTTTTGTGGAATGTTTTTATGTTTCTGCTAATTATTTATGCTTTTTTGCAAACAGAGTATCGACATTAAAAATAAATAAAAAAATAAAGTCACCAATTAAAATTCCGTTCATACTGGTTCATTTACCCCCACAAACAGAGGGGGGGATGAACCGCGAAAATGGAATGGAATAGCATCATCATCTTAGAATAAGAGACACAGGAGAAAAAGAGAGGAATAAATACGTTGGAATGGTTTGGTTGTCAGAGGTGTTGTCCAGATAGCCGTTTTCTTTAACTTCCCACTTTCTCTGTCCCAAGGGCCAAGATGCCCCCATTATTATACTCTTAGCTTTCCTCCTTTTGGTCTGTATCTCGCCCCAACCTTATAAACATTTCTTTCGCTCTTCCTTTTAGGCAGAGAGAGACGCGCAGAAAAAGCACTAATCCTCTGAAACACGCGTATACAGAGAGAGAAGGTAGATACACAATCTTGTGTCTGAGGACTAATGGGTTCGTCTTCGGGTCAGAGCAGCGGCAGCTACGATCTCTCATTCAAGATCTTACTGATCGGAGATTCCGGCGTTGGAAAAAGCAGTATCCTTGTCAGCTTCATCTCCAACACCGTCAAAAACCTTTCACCCACCATTGGTGCTTTCTTTTTACTATTATTGTTGTTGTTTTTTAAGTTAACTTTCACCTCTGTTATGTCCAAAGATACTAATTTTAAGTTCTGCTGGGTTGAGTTCTCTACTTTTCTTGGGTATTCAGTGAATGGAGATTTAAAGATTTGCGATGAAGCTAATTTGGTTTCTCTCGTTCCACGATTTCCTAAGAACCAAACAGAGTCCAAAATTGTTGGATCTACGACCAGATTCTTCAAAACTTTGGTTTTCTCCAATTTCTAGATTAGTACAGAATTATATATAACTCGGTTGTTTGGAGTGTTTGGTTTAGCTGCTCTACAATTTGACTACATGAGGCTCGTCAAAAGGGATCAAGTTTATTAATTTCTCGAGTTTTTGGATTTTAAAAAGCGTAATCCTTCAAAAAATGGGAGTTTTTTTGGATTTTAAAAAGTTTATTAATGAGTATGTATGATTATGTACCTTCGTTTACCTATTAAAAAATTATGTATGATTATATCCCTTCATTTTTAATTAATCAGTGCAACCATTTCTAATTTTCTACGCATTTTGAAGGACTGAGTAGCTTAAGTGGTCTATAAATAGAAGTTCTTATTATGTGTAGGCGTGGATTTTAAAATCAAGCTGCTCACCGTTGGTGGGAAGAAATTGAAGCTCACAATTTGGGACACTGGTAAGCTGTGGCAGTGGTGCATTCTCTCACTGTATGCTTCCAATTTCAAATCTACAACATATCTGCCTAATGTGAAAGATCCCAGCAAGATTTCGCTCCCATCCTTTCCCATTTTAGCCAACTTGTCAAATAAAAAGAAACAAAAATTTCAGGAAATTTTTTGGTCGAGATAAAGCCATCCACTGACTCTAGGTCTCTATTGCAGCTGGACAGGAGAGGTTCAGGACATTAACAAGCTCTTATTTTAGAGGTGCCCAAGGGATCATTCTTGGTATGCTAGCAACAACAATGTATTCTTAAAATCATGCAAGGAAATATCAACTTTATTAAACTGGTGTATGGATGAATCTTTGTTTTAGTACACCTGCTACTATTCCTCCCATTTGAGATCATATGTGTTATAGCCAAAGTAGAAGAGCGATCTTGGTGTCACAATCATGAATTTTGCAACATCACTTGTCCTTTCACTTGCAAAGTTAACTTTTGTAGTGTTTTTTTGAAAAAATTCTGAGGAAATCAGGGCAGAGATGCTTTTATACAAAGCTGAATAAAATTAATGTGTATTGTCTCAAGCATGATCTTCTAGACACTGTTCTTTAATTTGTTGTTTTCGTAACTCTTTTTCGTATTCAGATATAGGATATAAAATTCACTGTTGCTGGAAAGTAAATTACAAACCCAATAGGTGTTAAGGAAAGGGAATGCTTAATTAAATGATCCTGCCATGCTTAAAACTAATATTTGTGATTTTTATCGTAAACATTAGATTCAGTTCTCTCTCCAATATTTTTTCTGCTATTGGCTTGTTGACTTTGTTCCTAACCTTTCAATAATCTATATTCTCATAATTTTAATAGAGATATTCCTGATTTATTCTCTTTTATTTTAGTTTATGATGTTACGCGTAGAGACACCTTTACAAACTTATCAGATGTATGGGCTAAAGAAGTGGAACTCTATTCGACTAATCAAGACTGTGTCAAGATGCTTGTTGGGAATAAAGTTGATATGGTAAGTTTAATATTCTCCATATCTTACTTATGAAATAAAATAAAAAATCCTCCATACCTTACACATTCTGCCAGTAAGTTTACAGAAACTTGGCTACACACTCTTTCTGAAATGACTTTTAATGTTGAACTTCTTAGCTAATATATCTCATTTTACATTAATATTACTTCAGAAAAAAGAAAGTAATGTCTCGTTTTATGTGTAACAATGGATACTCGTGTTATATCCCCTTGCTTCTTGAAATATGCCATGAATTTTCATATTTATAGTGAGCTGTTCTTGGCATATTGTGAAGGTATGTGGTAAATTGCAGGGGTATCTCCAAGAGTGCGTTTTTGCTCATCAATTTCATTGTTCTTTATTTTCTTTTGTAAATCCCTTATTCTGCTGAGTCACCATTTACTATGCGACTTTTTCCTCAGTTTTTAGCAGTCTATGGTTCCCTTTCAACTGTTATAAAAAACTTCATGTGATTATTTGAAAACTTGATCATTACTTGTAAACTAAATTTTCTAATAGAAAGCTCTCAATTTATTTACTTAGTAGCTATAACGGCTGATATAGACGTGGTTCCAGGCCTCTGAAAGGGTTGTAACTAGAGAGGAGGGAATTGCACTAGCAAAAGAGCTCGGATGTTTGTTCATTGAATGTAGTGCTAGAACAAGAGAAAATGTGGAACAATGCTTTGAAGAACTTGCGTTGAAGGTAATGCTTATGCTATTTGACATTCCGTTGATCCATGCAATCACTTTTTGGTGGAGCTATGGTTTGGCTGGCAGCCGTTGGTTGGAACCCCCTAATTATGAGGGGAATGGTCGAGTGGGGAAGGGTTGAACAAGGCTTGCCCAAAACTATGATTGCCATAAGTATGATTTGGCCATTTATTTTCATTTTTAACGAATTTGAGATCATTTTACAGATAATGGAGGTTCCTAGTCTTTTAGAAGAAGGGTCAGCAAAAAAGAGAGACATTTTGAACCCTAAACCGGAAAACCAAGCACGTCCAAACAATGGTTGTTGCTAATGCCTCCAAACAGTCAAGACTCACTTCTCATGAACGGATCTTGTACATGTTAATGAAATATTGGCACTCGGATAACATGTATTAGCTTGTGTAAATCGTTTGTTTTTTTTTTCTTCCTTAAAATAATATCAGCCGAAAACAGATACTATATGGATTTGCAATGGTTGAGCTGTCGTAGTTATTCAGTCCACAATGCAGCTAAGAGCAATTTCAATTTTTAGCACTTCACTGCCCCTATTCCTAGGCGACTTGCTCATCAGACCCAACTGCCGTGCTGCCAATATCAGTTGACATATGATACGGTACTCCAAATGAGAATTTGGGTTAAAAACTTCCACCTTTTTATATAAAAATAATAATAATTAATGAATTCTCATTTGGGTTAAAAACTTCCACCTTTTTATATAAAAATAATAATAATTAATGAATCATAAATTATATCGTAAAATTATTTTTATTATAATGTTTCATATGAAATCATATCGGTCCGTGTATTTATTTATAAGCAAAGATGTAGCCAGGATTATAAGTTTAGAGGGGTCCAATACTTTTTGGTCTAGAATAAATAGTTTTAACGAAGTGATAAAAAAAAAAAAACTATGTTAAAAAAGAAAAGAAATAAATATATGAATTACAAATTTGTATTTTTCCATGAATAAGGGTAATTTTATATCTAAGTTTTTCATGTATTGCACTTAAAATGTGAGGTTGAACTATGTAAACGATCTATTAGAAATTATATATATATATATATATATATATATATATAAAAGGTAATATTTGTAAATCATAAACTAAGTTTGTATTTCACTAAATAATGTATATCAGTAACATATAGTTTAAAAAATTTAAGTTTCGAAATTATATACCACATTGTTAACTATTCAATGGTGTAAGGATTTTGGTTAAATATATTTCACTCATATAATTACAAGTTTTAAAAGAGATATTATCACTATAGAAATAATTTATTCTAATTTAATGTTTTGAAATAAAATAGGAAAAAATAGTACTATTATTTATATTACCGGCCATGCCCCTCCTCTTTTTCCCTTGTCATTGTTTATGAGATTGAGATTGGTTGTATTATTTCTCTTTCTTTTCTTTTTTTTCTTTTTTTAAGAAAGATGATAGTATCTTAATTTTATTGATAATTCTCACTTGTGACGAAGGAAAACCGTGATTACAACCTGAGACTTAGGGGTTACAAATATTAAAAAATGACCAAACCCAAGTCTAAAAAAAAAAAAAAAAATCTTAGAAACTCAACCACAATACAATTGCCACGAAGAATACAAGAAATTAAGAATAAAGCAAACAACCTGCAAGAAAAAAACAGCACATGCATATAATAAGATAAGAATTAACCAACTGTAGAATTAAAATATACTTGATGAGGAAAACCTCAAATAAGTAAGACCAATTATGTCTAAGCAAAGAAAAACTCTTAATTTACTAATAAACGAAACTTGGTCACCAAACCAATCCAAAGTTAAACCCTTGCACCCAGAAAAATTGACACTACGATATCCATAGATAAGAGAGACCGAGTTTATCCATGTAGAGAAGACCTCATAATTTGCTGGGAACCATATTGCCATCACCATACCAATCCATGTTAGCACCTGCTTAGCAAGAAAATCAGCTATAACATTTCCTTCAAGAAAAATATGTCTCGCTCTATATTCTATGGAAACAAGGTAACCATGTAACGCGTCCCAGAAATCTTCTAAATACCATATATTACAATTACCTTTGACGATCCAATTAATAAAGATTTGAGAATCAGTCTCAATCTCTACCCGATAGAAACCTAGCTAATAGCACCTCTGTGCCCCTTCCAACAAACTTCTCATTTCAGCCAAATTGTTAGAATGCTGACCTGAAAACACAGAGTAAGATGCACACAACTGACCACAGTCATCACGAATAACACCACCAACTCCTGCCAACCCAGGACTTCCCATGCTACTACCATTACTATTAAGCTTCACCCAACTTGGATGAGGCTCCACCTCACCACATGAACCTTCTTAGGATTAGGTAATAAAATCGGGATATCCATCCTATTTAAAATAGCAATATCTTGGCTTGGGAGCCTAGAAACTTTCATGATTCCATTCATAATTCGCTAAATCCAAAATTTAATCATTAGCCAAATCGAATCAACCGAATCAAGCTTATCTTCATATCTAGCTTTGCAACACCTATTCCATAACTTCCAAGTGACAATAGAGGGAATAAGACAAAAAATAGTCCTCAACTGCGAAGAATTGCCAGCATGACGAAACCAAAAATTACTTTGTTCCTGCCAAGTACAAAAAACACTCATATGCATGCCTAATTCAATCACAGCCCGGCGCCAAATCTGTCTAGCAAACTCCCCTGTACAAAGCACATGATTAAGATCCTCAATATAACTAGAAGAGCAACAGTTGCATTTAAAAACCATAGGAATGCTAGCCATCTTAATCTTTTCGTCAACACTCAAGCAATTATTATAAGCATTTCGCATCATAATAGAGATTTTCTTAGGCAAGTGAGTGTGCCAAATCCAATGAGCCCACTGTAAAGTAGGCACCTGGACTCTGATACAATCCCAAACACTTTTTGTAACAGCCCGCTATAAATTCAATTGTGAAATTTCTATTAACTTTAGGAACCTCGTGAAAACCTCATAAGTTTTCACGAATCCATTAATCGTATAAGTTTTTGTCTAACTATATAGTTAGTGTTATTATTTACTATGGTATCATAAGTGTATTTTTGATTATTGGAGATAGTTAGAAGTGTCAAAATGTATTATGGTTTGTGCCATTAGACTCGGAGGATTATTTAAAGTCTTATGGCGCAATAACATTTTTTCATATTTTCAGACAAAACGTCTGTTCAAAACTGTAGATATTATTGGATAAAAAGAAATATCTTGAAGTAATTTTCATGAATATTATTGGGTAAAAATATTTTGAGTTGATAGATATTATTAGATAAAAATATCTTAAGTTGATTTTTTTTTTAGATATTATTGAATATAATATTATAAGATAATCATTTATAGATTTTTTTTGGGTAGGAGAAAACTACACTCAACTCTCAACTCCAGCCTCATCTCTTCCATATCTCATCCATAAGTATCTCCAGCCACCTCCCCCCACGAAATTATATTCATTTACACTTTCCATTAAAAGAATATCAAACACTCTCTCTCGGACAGCTTTTAGGAGATCTTTTGTACACCCATTTCGAAGCTTTTGTAAGTATTTTATCATAAAGTCTCATTCATATAAGTTGTTCCTTTTTTAGTCTAGTTTACATGGATATCTTATTTGCCCCATTTGAAGATCATTTGGTCAGTCAAATATTGTGTAAACTATAGAAAGGTCATTCTAGGAGATAAACTGGAGAATATGTTATAGTTTGGAGTTTTTGACCAAGCTAATGGATAGATATTGGTCCGAAATTTTTATGGAGTATTGTTAACATGTATATATGACTATTGGTTGAGGATTTTTGCATGATTAAAGGTTTTGATGAAAGATTTTCTTAGATTTAGAAACTTAGAAACTGGAAGAGGAAAAACAGTTTCTGTTTTGAGAAAGTTTAACTCTTTGGTGGTCTAAACCTATTCTAATGACTTTGATAATTTTATTGGAGGATCCTAAACATCTTATATACATGTTATATTATTATTTTGAAGATATTTGATGTTAGTTTCAAAGATATGAAATTTTATGCAAAGAGATATTCAGATAAGTCAAAGTGTGGATATTCTTGGCTAAATTTATGTTTTGGTTAATTTCTAACAATGTGATCTTGAATTAGAAGCTTGTATATGTTTTAGGACATCTTTTTAAACCATGTAATGGTTTGGTTTGAAGATCATATATTTATAAGTCATAGATCAAGAGATTTATCAAAACTAGTTGAGGAAAAAGTTTCTGTTTTTGGACTAAGTGTAAAACCAAAAACTCCAAATGTTATTTTGTGATTTTGGTGACTTTAGTTTGATGATTTAAAGCATGGTTGATGTTAGGATGATATTATGAATATGTTAGAAGTAAGATTTGATTTTTGAAATTCTTGGAGATGTTTTGATTTAAGGTCAAAACTTGTGATTCAAGTGCTTGGATCTTTTTATAAAAAAGTTTGGTGTTGATTATTAGCTTTTTCTAAATGGATGTTTTAAGTATGGTTTTGAACTTAGGATTGGAAGATGTTTGTTGCAAAATTTTGGTTTAAACATGAGTTTTGAAGTTGGAAGGAATTGGAACAAAAATAAAGGAAAATGGCCTATGGATGTTTCGACCATAGTGTGTTCTTCATAGTTGTGTTTTATTTTAAATTTTTCTGAGTTGATATTTAAATTTAGGACAAAATTTACATGAGAAATGTAAATTTTGGAAACTTTTGGAGTTAGTATGCAAAATCCTTAAGTTATGGGTAAAACAGTTATTTTCCCACATGTAGAGAGTAAAATGAAAATTTTACTCTTTAAGTTAATATTTTTCATATTTTAAATTTTTAGTGATTTAGTTCTAACTTTTAGAATCACTAATTACAGTTCCTCGTGATCGCACTTGAAGTTTTATAAGAAACGCGGAGATCGAGGTAAGTTAGCTTTTAACTTACTAGCAGTCTACTGTGTATGTGTGCTAAGTAAAAGAACTACAGTGTATGTATGTGTGTTATCATATATGTCATGCCATGCCAAGTTATCACGTAATTGTCTATTATACAGAATTTATTCTGTCATCAATTTTTATCTGTTACATAATATATTCTGTTATGTATTACTGTACATTACAAGTACGTCATGCTAAGTATGCCATCTATTACATGTATGTCAAGTCATGTAATATTCACTGTTGCAAATATGTCATGTTAAATATGTTGTCTATTATATGTTATGCCATGTTACGAAATGTTTCTATCTCAAGTTGGTCATGTATTTCAAGTTATGTTCAAGTCACGTTATGTTACGTCAAGGCTTCAGTCCTTTTGTATTCCAGTCACGTTTCATCTTGAGTACATTATGTTTGTGTAGAATACATGGGGCCACAACAACTGTGGAGTATGTATTTAACTACAATTGTGATGCGTAGAATACATGGGGCCACAACAACTGTGGAGTATGTATTTACACGTATAATACATGGGGCCACAACAACTGTGGAGTATGTATTTTTCATGTTAAGTCAAGTTTATGTAGAATACATGGGGCCACAACAACTGTGGAGTATGTATTTTTCATGTTAAGTCAAGTTTGTGTAGAATACATGGGGCCACAATAACTGTGGAGTATGTATTTATACATATAATACATAGGGCCACAACAACTGTGGAGTATGTATTTTTCATGTTAAGTCAAGTTTGCGTAGAATACATGGGGCCACAACAACTGTGGAGTATGTATTTTTCATGTTAATTCAAGTTTCAAAGCAAGTTCATGCTAAGTCAAGTTTCAGATCAAGTTCATGTCAAGTCAAGTTCAGTTCATGTTTCAATTTAAGTTATGTCAATTATGCTATGTTGTACTCCAAGTTATGCTTTAATTACTTATGAATTTGATTATGCATTTATGTTTTTACTGTCATCCATGCATCATTAGCTTGTGTGGAAGTTTTTTGTTAACTTACTGAGATTTGTAATCAAATTTCACTTTGGTAGTTTCAACTACCATTCCCCCCGAATGGTAGATCTTGTTACAGGACCTGAAGGAGAATCAGGAGCTGATCAACTAGACACAGTTGACTAAGTGACGGTGCGACATAAATGTTGATATAGTAATTAACGTAAATTACTACTTGTACGATTGAGTTGCATCTCTACTACTTTTTGGATCATAACCATTTTAGACTAATGTTGTGATCTTAGTTGTTCAATGGATTTTTATGTATGAAGTATGTTTTAAGCATTTGGGATATTTTCAATTTGGTGCATAGTATTGCTAAAGAAAAAATTTATCCGCTGCGAGTATTACATATTGTTAGATGCATGTTAGGAATATTGCATCTTATATGTCATGAACGGGGGCAGGTAACCTTGTGTTGCATGTCTCGACGCTTCAAATGTCCGTCCGATCCCAAACGGAATTTGGGGGCGTCACACTTTTAGTTGTAAAATTGCCATCATGTTCTTTCAACCAAATAAGAACATCCTGCCCTTCCTTTCGACTAGCCAAGAATTGATATAGTTCATTAGCTTTTTGATGGCCCACTAACCTATCTAGAAGAGAAATATCTCACCCATTATCAAGACGACACTCTTTAATCTTAATAAACGGTTGCTCAATAACTAGGTAACAAACATGAAGAGGATCTCTTTCAGCCCAATTATCATACCAGACAGATAAATTTCCATCTTTCACAACCCACTTAGAATTATTGAGAACTTTCAGAATATTCTGGACAATAGACTTCTAAAACCTAGTCCCATTATTAGGCGACAAAATGGATAAATGATTATCCTTAATGCATTTCCCTTTAGAAAAATCCGCCCATAGAGACTAATCTTATTATAAGATGCCAAGCAAGTTTCAAATGTAAGGAGCTTTGAATATCCACAAATTCCCTAATACCCAACCCTCCATCTTCAGTAGGTCTTCAGTAGGAGCGTTGTATTATTTCTCTTATTATATTCACTATTTCTAGAGGTAAAAGGCTAAAGCATGAGTATTTCATGCCGGATGGGGCTTTCTTCTATAACTTATCAGCAACATATTTGATAACTTATCGTGTAAACATATTCTCTTATTGTTATGAATTGATTAAATAACAATTTTCAATCCTCTAGGATTTATACTGATATTTGGGATAAAATCATTCATTTAAAGTATTAATCATATTTAAGAAGGAAATGCTTTAGCAGACAACCTTGCTACTTATAGATTTCAAGGCCGCGCTGTAAGTTTTTTTCTCCAATTTTGTGCTTCACAAACATATGGTTGACCTTTTTACTTTGAATCATGCACGTATTCCTAACTTTCGTCATTAATTTGTAATATTTTTTTGTTTTAAATAGAACTATATTGTATTTTCTAGCTTGTGTTTTTCAATAATATTTTTTTTAAGGGCCTGGTTTTGTTTTTTTTTTAACTCATTAATTATATTTATATAAAGCATTATTCCGTCATAAGGAAGTTTTTATTAATAAAATTAAGATATATATATTTTTTAACGTAGACATGATTCTTGAAGGGGAGAGAGAGCGATTGAGGGAGAGAAAGAGACAGCTCCGGGGCCTCGGGCTTGGGGGAGAGAGAGGGAGCTTAGTTGGGAGGTTTCCGTGTATCAACTCAAACCATCTGAACTCTGAAGACTCTCCCTTGGATAGGATATTACTGACGTGATTAGAGAAAAAAAAAAATTAATTGTAAGTATAATTATATATTAATATGTGTATTAATTTATTGTAATTAGTTAAAAAATAATTTTTTATTAAAAATTATATTAATTTAAATTTTAAATATAAATGAATCAATATTAATATGCAAATTAATACGCGACTTTATTTGTAAGTAACAAAATTTAAAAAAATATTTACAATTAGAAAATGTGCAAATATTACATTTTTTTCTTAAAAAAATATGAATAATATAAAACTTAGATAAAAAAAATTAATTTTGTAATAATTAATTTTTTTTAAAAAAAAAAAAAAAAAAGGAATGCAGGACTTGTAAAAACCATAACTGTACCGTTTAAAAAAAAAAAAAAAACAAATACGAGAAATTTCGGATGTAAATACAGGGAGTTGGGCATGCGACACGCACGTGTGACCCGAGCTGTATTTGGCATTGTAAAATCTTTCGTTGCGAGGTTTATAGTATTCGTCTTCCGTTCAGGCAGAAAGGGGATAAGGCCGCCTTCTTCTTCTTCTTCTTCTTCAGAGGTACATTAACAAAAACTCCATACAAACAATTATAATCAAACATATTATACCTCTTTATTTCTTTTGTGTATAGAAAATCCTTGCTTTTCCTCAGGTAACCAAAATCTCCTTCTTTCACATCTCAATTTTCCTACTCTCTACGTTCCTCTAACTTAATTTTCTTTTTTGCTGGGTTTTAGGGTTCTATCAAAATTTCAATTTCTCCCATCAATCTCACCTTAGTAAATACATTTACGGATTTATTTTCTGGGTCTTTTTGTTGTTGTGTCAATAAATTGTTAATTTTTCCCTCTGATAAGTTACTATCGGCATGCTGTGTGGTTGCTTTATAGATAGACAGCGAGCACTGGCTGTACATATTTTGCATAACAATTTCTTTATTCTATTTTATATTGGTTGAGGAGTTTTTTTATTTTTCCCTACCGGAACTGTTGATTGCTAGGGTTTAAAACCTGCTTTTATTTTGTAGGTTTTTTTTTAACCTAAAGCTTGATCTGTGGACCACTTGCTGATTGTTTATTTATACTTGGTTGGAGTAGTAGGTCACATTTATCCATGGCGTCCCTAATACGTGAATGGGTAGGGATCAACACGTTCGCCTCCGCCACACAGACCAAATTGCTGGAATTGCTGGGAAAACTTAAGCAGGAGGTTGTTTTTCTCATACCTATATTTTGGGATCTTATTAACAAACGCGCTTGCTTGCTGGCGTGTAATTGACCATTTCACTAGAGCTTGGTACATGTGGTGTGTATGGTTCTATATCATTGGGTTTTGAATTTTTGTCCATATATTGGTGTAGAATGTGAACACATTGACAATACTTGTAATGGGAAAAGGTGGTGTTGGGAAGTCATCAACTGTTAACTCGATCATAGGGGAAAGAGCAGTGTCTGTTAATCCATTTCAGGTATAGGCTGAACTCCCTATTCTGGCATTTTCGTGGTATCCATGCTATGCTCTTCATATTGATGTATATGGATTTATTTGTCTTCTTATAGTCTGAAGCACCTACGCCATTTATGGTATCACGTTCAAGAGCTGGGTTTACTTTGAACATCATTGACACTCCGGGGCTCATAGAAGGAGGATACATCAATGACCGGGCACTCGAGATTGTTAAACGGTATGTTCTTTCTCAACATGAAATGGGTTTACAATTTCCTTATGAAGTATGTGCTGGCTATGCTCAAGGAATTGAAATCAATCTGTTTTAATGACTATGACTTTTTTTCTCTTTTCAAAATTTTCTTCACCTCTGTTCACTGTGGCTGGGTGTGTGACTTGTTGTGTGAGCAGTTTCCTTCTGAACAAGACCATCGATGTTCTCCTCTATGTGGACCGTTTGGATGCATATAGGGTCGATAACTTGGATAGGCAGGTTGTTAAAGCCATAACAGATAGTTTTGGTAAAGGAATATGGAATAGGGCTGTGGTTGTTCTCACACACGCTCAGCTCTCACCACCAGATGGATTACCTTACGAAGATTTTTGCTTCAAAAGGTCTGGGGCTCTTCTAAAAGTTGTCCGGCTTGGTGCAGGGTTAAAAAAGCGTAATAAGCAGGTTCCTTTTTTTTTTTTTTTTTTAATCTTTTCTTCTGATTATACTTAGTACTTATGGACTCTCATTTTCTTGGCTTTGTTAGGCCTTCACTGTAGTGTCATTTTCTTTTTCTCTTTAGTGCATGGAGAGAGTTGGATGACTATTTGTTCACTCATGCATGTTATGGTGCTGGCAGGAAGTCCTGGAATATGATCTATCTGTTGTAAAATTGAAATCTGTTTTTGGTTGGAAGGCTGCTACTAGTTGATTCTCCTATAATATGTTCATTTTTTAACATTTTAAGTTTTAGAAGTTAGGCGTTTCTCTTTTCTTCCTTTTACATACAAATTACATCCCCCCCCCCCCCCCCCCCCCCCTCCCCCCAAAAAAAAGAAAAAAGAAAAAAGAAAAGAAAAGAAAGTTTTCTTCGCTCTCTTCCCAAATTTCTCGTATTTGGTCTTTTTTAACGATATAAGTTCTACAATAAATTTCCATTTCCTAGATATGCTTAAGTGTTCACAATTTCATTTCTTGGTAGAGTTCCACTTTGTGTAGAACTTGTAGTTCCTTTATGTTGGAGCTTAGCAAGTTGAAAAAACTTTTGTTCAAGAAGAAATTTATTCATGAAATTTTCCTGTCAATTTTGTTTCTGGAAATTCATTTGTCTATTTTGCGTTTCTCCCTATAGGATTTTGCTCTCCCAGTTGTTTTAGTTGAGAACAGTGGAAGATGTAATAAGAATGAAAATGATGAAAAGGTAAGTCATTTTCCTGTTTCAGTACATTTAGCATTGATGTTTTTTATTCTACGAGAGATTTGAGAAGATGGGTTGTGCTTTTTGGTGACAGGTTCTCCCAAATGGAACTGCGTGGATTCCTGATTTAGTCAAAACTATCACAGAAGTCGTGTCAAATGGAAGCAAGTCAATTTTTGTCGACAAGAAGCTGATTGAAGGACCAAATCCCAATGAGAGAGGGAAGTTACTTATTCCACTTATATTTGCATTACAAGTAAGCTTCTGAAATTTTCCAATGGTGTCTCTGTTCTCATCTGATGCAGGGATTGATGATCTCATTGATGTCTTCTCTTTGCTTGTTGACAGTATTTCTTTGTGGTCAAACCAATAGAGCGTGCAATCGCGGATGATATTGAAAAGGAGAGTAGACCATCATGGGATAATTAGGGTGTGAAGATTGTAACCTCTGCTATCATGAAACTTAATTTTGTTAATGTTGGCTTTTCTATATTCTGCAGTAGTAGTAATCTGCGGCAGATGGGACTCCTTGGTGTTTTGAGAGAATTCGGTTTCTTGTACTTGTACTCTGGTAAATTATGCTCTTTGAATCGTTGTTTCTGCCACTTCATTATATCCCTTGTGACCTTTTGTTTTTATACAAATCCACTTGTAGGGGGGAAATCAGCTTTTCATTTCCCTATTAACTGACCCTTCAAAATGTCCAAATTATTCGTGTTAATTGAAAAAAAAAAAAGGAAAATACAAAGCTAAAAGGGGATAAATTGTTGGTTTCCTACAACTCTCTGAACCTTTGCTATCATGAATCTTCTTCAATAAGTACTCCGGCCGTCAGAAGAAGGGGTATGAAAAATTGATGCTGACCTTGTGGATTTAGACCACTCACCGTCTGCGCTCTCACCAAAGTTGACCCCAACACCCTGAAGGGAAAAAAACAAAACCCTTCTTTTTCAAAAAGAAGAACAAAATTTCAATATATTATTTATGAAAAATAGAAATTTTTTTTTAAGGTTAGGTTTATTTTCAACCCATCTCATCTCATTCCATCCAATTTCATTATTATTTCACAAATTTTCACATAAAATATAATAAACAATTTAACTTTTTCAAATTTCAAAATAATAATAATATTCTAATAATATTTTATTTAACTTTTAACTTTCATCTCATCTCAACTCACTATACAAACCTATATAAAACTACCTCTAAATATTGTAATATATATAAGTATAGATTTTGATAATCACCCTTTCAAATTATTTAAAAAAAAAACATATAATCTACAATGTAAAAAAAAAAAAAAAAAACTTTGATAATCATACGCATGAATATATTCACGCACACCTTAGCCCTAAAGCTAAAGAGTGAGCAATGAGGAGTAGAATATGCAAACACACATATTATAGCAATTAGAGCAGCAATATCAATAATATGCATATAGGTACAGGAATGAGGAAACAGGACAATTTTCAATCTAAGCAATAACATAAAGTCATTCGACTTATGGATTCAACTATTGATGGGTGGGCAGAAAAGAAGAGCCTAGTTCAGAAGTAGCAGCAGTGACACGGATTTTTACAACTATGGGAGAAGATGCAAGAAAGGTTCAACCAAGAGAAGTTAGAAGAGATTGCATTAATTTTCAGAGGACTGTGACATGGAAAAAATAAGTACATTTTTTAAAACAAGTTTGAGGTCGGAAGGTTTAAAGTTTGTTGCACTTCGCAGCTTTGCCATCCATTGAAACCATCATATTTTTCATGCAATAAAATTCCTCCCTTAGATGTATTCCAATTGAAAACATAGATAATGCAGTAACGCTTTTATAATTGGCGAGAACTTTTAGGTTTCGAATAAATTGATTGCAATCTAGAGCTTTTCTTCTGAAGCTAAAATCCCAACGTATCTGGCGGCATGAGTGTTCGAGTATTCCTTCTGCATGTTGAAATCCCCCCCAGTATGCATACCCATGCGTAGCTACCTTCTCATGTGTAGCTACCCACCCACCGAAAGTTCTTTGTCCGTATTAGGACATCCAATCCTCTGGCAGCAATAAATTGCTACACCGATTCTCTTGGTCAATAATTGTACGTGTTTGTCCTCTATGACTTCTTCTATAAAAAGAGAGCTCATTTGTGTATACTGGTGTGGGCAAAACAGAGAGATAGTGGATGTGAGAGAGAAATTGTTGAGTGTTTGTAATCTTATACAAACTCAGTGAATTTTGACTCCAATAGACGTAGGCAATTTGCTGAACCACTTAAATATCGTCTTGTATGATTTTGGACAAGCTATAAGCGCAACACTGCAAGTTACTGCCAATTGTTCAACACCCAAAGGAGCATACAGTGTTCGACAAAATGAGAGAATAAGGAGGGGAGAGAGGGAGTGTTGGCAAGGGAAGAGGGAAACCTAGCATTCAGTGAGGGAGAAAATGAGAGAAAGTGGAAGAAAATTGAAATAAAAAATAAAAAACGGAGGGAAGGGGATAGAGGTAGTGTTCGGCGAAGGAGAAAGGGAATTGAAGTGAAACAGGATATCGGGGAACTGAAAAATGAGGGAAATAAAATTATTTTTAGAATAAAATAATTCTTTAGAATAAGAACAATGTATTGCCAAATTTAAAGGAAACTTTGGTGGTACTCTCTAGCTCATATGTAGAGTTTTCTCATTTTGATTATTCTAATGTAGATCATTATATTGATATATAACCAAACTTTGAAAATGCATTGGCGTTTAGCGTTTAGCCAAACGCCAATGCTCTAAGCATATTAACCTCTCTCTCTCTCTCTCTCTCTCTCTCTCTCTCTCTCTCTCTCTCTCTCTCTCTCTCTCGGAGGATTTATCAGGATGATCTATGGATATATTGATAAATGATCTAAAGTGACGGTCTGACCAAGAGTCTCTCTCTCTCTCTCTCTCACGGAGGATTTATCAGGATGATTTGTGGATATATTGATAAATGATCTAAAGTGACGGTCTGACCAAGAGGGGTGATGATCCTAGAGGAAGTGCGAATCGTGTGACTGATAATGCTTTATATCAATGGTTGATTTGCGTGGTGGATTAATTTGGTTTGGAGTGGTGGTAGGATGGGTCTTGATAAGGCCAACTGCTTTTTTATTTTTATTTTTTTATTTTTTTTAAATATATATATTTTTAAAAAAATTACAGTATTATTAAAAAATATTTCTTTAATCACTAAGTAAAAAAAAAAAATTATCAGGACACGACTCTTGGTGACTTTAGCCTTTTCCTTTGGTTTGATAATGTTAATTATGGTAGCAGTGTGAGTTTAATTCTGAAATCGTATTTGTGGATGAGTTTAATTATGCTGGCTTGATCTTCTTGACCTCATCCACCTGACATCGTATTTTCCTTTTGTTTGATACTGTTGTTCCATCACATGCGTCCTCCAATCCCTTTCCACCACCGTCCAATGATACAAGTACAGTTTAAAATTATTTGCACGAGGTGTTTGGGCGCAGCCGGGAAAAAGAAGAGAGTATTGACGAAATTGAGTCATGAAAGATTCCTCTTTCAAGGGTAATTTGCATATTGAGCAGAACGTATGCATAGGAATCAAATCTGGGAAGTGTATGCAAAGATTCTCGTTGAAGCCAACATTTATGGCGCACATAATTTAAGTCATCGTGGAAATAAAGTTGCTAGCATTATGGTACGATTTTCGAACATCCATTCTCTCTAATCCCACTTCTCATCAAAACAATATTAAATAGTTCTATTACTTTGTATGCACACCACCCTTTGTGTGATTTATTGTAGTGTGTATATATATATATATATAAAGGTTAAAACATCAATATTTTCTTATTATTATGGAACTACTTCATTGATGTAACGGGTGTTAAAAGACATTTGTAAATATATTTTTTTCATCTTAACATTCAATATTCCTGAATCCTAATCAAAGCCGAGTTTAAATATTGAGAAATATTGTTTTTTATTCTAAATTGTATGGATCTGATCAGTTATACATGTTGATGTTACACATTTCAAGTGATTGTATACACAAGTAGTAGATGTACGAAAACACTTCAAATGTATTGGATAGCATGTGTAATTAAGAATAATATTATTTTTCAACATGTCAAGGAAATATTTAATCATTTTCCTTCAGACATTTCCCTCATAAGGCAGTATTTATTTATTTTTTCAATTTGGTATAGCGCTTTGAATTGCTAAAATAGTCTAATTAGAGAAAAACGAAAAATAAGAAAGTTAAAAATGAGGTGAATGCACATGCAGCCGAATCCTATTGCTGATATTTAAAATAAAAATAAAAAACACCTTAACCCATCATTCTCATTCCAAGCCAATTCTATCAAGCAACCCACGGTCCCACAGCCTTCTCCCTCAACTCATGAGAGCAAAAAGAGTAACAAAGGCAATAGGCATCTCTTCAAAGTAAAACTCTATGTCTCTAGATGTGCCCACACCAAGGACCAAAAGGAGAAGCTTAAATCAGACTCTTTCGAACGCAAGCCATTTGAGTTCACCTTTAACCAGACTCTCGTTATATTTTAAAACAATTTAACTTTAAAGGATAACTAAATTTCTATCATGTTGAGTTTTATATTTAAACAATAGAAAAAGAGATATTTTGCAAGAATCCATCAAAGAGGGCATTCTCCTAGGTGGGTCCATCCTCCCTATGTCACCCTTTAGGATTGATAAGAACTCAAATAATGTTATATCCCCTCCCCAGCTCTTGGCTTCAATCTTCACTCCAAGAACAAGAGGACACCAACGCGGTGGCCCGCTCTTGTTAGTGATGGAAATTCCACACCAAACTCCATCAGAGCCACCTTCTTTGATTCAATAATTCAAACCTCCTCAAACCACAAATTGCACCCCCTTACTTTCTTCCATTTCCAAGTTCCTCTAGGAAATGGATCTTGATGAGTGGGAATACCTCCCTGATGATGGGTACCTTGATTTTCATGCAGTCGGTGAGAAAAAGACGTTCTGTGGCAAACCAAATTCTGATTCAAAAACTGTTTTCAACATGAATTACTTCCTATGCCCATCGCCAAATTCCATGAAAATTACTGAACCACCGGGGCTGCCTGGTCAAGTTGTCACAGTTCCAATAAATTTGGAACCCACAAGTGGCATCGGCAAGGCCCCCCAAGATGGTGAACCAGTGAAGGGTATCACCAAGGTTCCTATTGAAATCAGTGTTATGAGACCAGTAGTTATCCTCGAAAGACCCAATGTTCCTAATACGGGAGTTATGGAAGCTGATCAAGACGTGGTTTCCCACGTTTTCTTCAAAAAGAAGGAAAATGAATTCGTCGACATGAAAAGGGACTCCCCAATGTCTAGTTCTAGGGGATTTATGCCTCAAATTGACACAAGTACGTTTCAGTTTGAGGATAAAGGTGAGTCCTTGGAGAGCAAGACTTCCCCAAGAACCGAAGCTGAGAACAGGGATTGTTGTGATAGCAACAAAAAGGTCACTTGGGAAGAGAGTGGGGGTAGTCTTAACATATGGAAATGGAGCTTTACTGGGATTGGTGCTATTTGCTCTTTTGGTGTTACCGCTGCTACAATCTGTATTCTGTTTTTTGGTAGCCACCAAAGAAACAAACAGCACCAACAGAGTCAGAAACTTCAGTTCCGGATCCACAGCGATGAAAAGGTGACCAAGTTTCTTATGCCTCTTAGCTTTTTTAACCTACTCTTTTATTCATTTTTCGGTTTAACCTTATTGCATAGATAATTCAGAAATGTTGCTATTTTGGTAAGTTGTAGGTCTGTAAAGCCAATACTTAATGATCAGAGATATATAACTCTGATTTCATCCTTCTTCGGTTAAAGTTGATTTTACTAGGTATGCATACCATATGAGATATCCAGAGGGTCCATGAAAGATAGTAACTATCAAATTCTAAAAAGAAGAATGGGATGAGTGATGCACTCACTACTACTCAGGAGGAATGAGGTGATTCAAGTTCTTCCCTCTGAAAGCGTATATTGCTCATTGCTTTCATAGCAATGCAATGCACGGGAACACATATAGACAACATACCATAATCTTTCATTTACACACCTATGACAGTACAACTTTTTTTAAGGCATGCCCGAGCTTAGCTTGCTTAAGTGAAAAAGGGTATGATGGATTAGTTTGTGCTGAGGTGACTTCAATTATATGTGATCGCAGGAAGGAAGGAAGTGGAGGTGCACAATTACCAAGCAAGCAAATTAAAGGACGCAATCTCGGCAGTAAGAGGAGTTCCCAATCCCATATCCAGAGCACAAATTACTTTTGGTGGCTTCTCTGAGGGTATTTGAAGCACTGCTTCATCAACTTGGAGACCTTTCCTAATTAAGAACAAACAATGGGATGGAGTTGTTATGCGAATGCTACCATTGTTGAATAAGGCCTCTATACCTTATTTGTAGATATATTTTAGATGCCAAACCCTCTTCATATTCTATAGATAGACACTTTATACTATTATGGTTTGGAGTAATGGGAATCTATTAGAACATTGCGGTTGCACAACTATGGTCTATTGTGGTGTTTTATACGGAGGCCTCTGTATGCATAGAAGTAGCCAATAAGCCCTCAGGAATTATTGAACTGAAACCAATAATAATAATAATAATATCATCTCTCTAAAAGGATTGCAGTCAAGCACAGGCAACTGGAATGGATTAGAATAAAGAAAATGGACCTCCCAACTTTCCCACACCGTTTTTTTTTTCAAAATTTTAAAATTTTTAATATTTAAAAAAATATTTTGAGTTTATTCTTTCTAAATTAATTCAATTTTTTTATTTATTATTCATATATTCAATATTTGATAAAAGAAAATAATAATAAAAATTAAAAAAATATGGTGTATAGAAATGATGTGAATAGTAAGAAATTGCGTAGATTTTTTTAAAGATGTGCCAGCCCCTCCCTCTCTGAAAATATAATTTGATGTGATAGCCCTACCCACATCCACAACCCTTTTTTTTTTATCATTCGACAGCCGGGCTGCTCATAAATTTAGTTTTGCGTAGTAGAAAATTAAATACCGTAAATCATAAGAGAAGGAACGAAATAAAAAAAGGGAAAAATTAAAATATCCAAAGCTATCTAGGAAAGGAACAGGAAGAGCTACATAAAAAGCGTCCCTTTCCCTCAAACTGCTTCGGTTTACTTGCTGTGTGCCCCCGTCTGAACCAAACGGCGTCGTATTTGAAGTTTCCTTTCTTTGACGTCTGGTTATTCTAGAGGCAACCCAAACGGATAGATAGAGAGGTGACTGTGAAAGAAATACAGCCCCCGATTTAAATAAAAAATAAAAGTGAGACTAAAACATGCATCCTCATACAAGAAAAAACGAAAGAAGAAGAAGAAAGACATGTCCAAAGGCTGACTGGGGGCCATTTGATGGGAAATAGAAGTAAATAGTCCCCTAAAAAATAAAATCAGTCTATGAAATCGATCTGTGCCTCCAAACTAAGCCAGTCTATGAAATCGCTAGTTAGCTTCATAAGGCTACTCTTTGAGGCATTCATACAAAACAATCATATTTCAACAAACAGAGAAGACGGTCAGACAAGGAAGATAATAGAAGAAACACGGCTTCTCAGGAGATGAGAGCCATCCCGACTAGGGTTTTGCTTCCACGGCTTGCGAGCTTATAAAATGCGGGATCACACCCTTTAATTACTAAGATGCCCCTTATTTTCTTTTTCTTTTTCTTTTTTTAAAGAAAAAAAAAACATTAATAATTGGGGCTTCTATTTGTAGGGCTAACCCGAAACGCTTGTCGTATAAGCCTATTATTCTTTCTTTATTTTTTCTTTTTCTTTTTTTTAAATAATGTATAAGTCTATTTTTCTTTTCCTTTTAATAAATTTTTTATTTTTTTGCAAGACATTATTATTGTCATTAATACCAATTTTCAGTACCCACTTGCCAGAATTTTGTTTGCCAGTAACTAGGTCATCTGTAGAGGAATTGATCCATTTTTCTACTATGGTCGTTGAAAGTTGTTGTCCGTCATTCAGGATTTGTTTGGGAAATAAGACGAACATCTCATCTCAAAATTTCTCGTCATTTTCTTTTTAAATATTACTCAAATATAAATAATTTTTAATTTTAAATATTAACTTTTTTTTTATCTAATTATTACAATTTTCCAAAACTTCTCAAAACTTCTGAACAAAACATAAAAAATGATATATCTTTTTTAAATTTCAAAATAAAAATAATATTATAAATTTATATTATAAAAATATTTAACTTTATAATATTTTTATTCAACTTTTTTATCTTTCATTCTCCAAAACCCAATAAAATATTTTAACTCAAATCATCACAAACATTTAACTACTATTTACAAAATTCTAATCCCATCTAATTACCCACATATCAATTATATATACCCATATTTATATATACACATGATTTTCCTAAAAGGGCAAAGATTTTAGACCAGGAGGCGCTCATCTGAATGATGCCAAAACAGAGTGGTAAGTTGCATGGTTCTTAACTTCTCTATTGAGTGTGTGCGCTTTTTTAGCCTGGATATGATCCCTCAATTGGCTCAAGCAACATCTGTAATTTGTTGAAAGATTGGGTTTCTTCGTAGATAAATTCCTCCAAGAAAATCATTTTCTTTTTATCCCCCATGCTAATTATGCATCTACCAGTTTTGATTCTAATGGTTATTTAAAGGACTCTTTTAACCACAACAGCCTCTATAAATAAAACGCCTGAGCATAGATGAGAAACAAGAAAAAAGAACACCCATTCTATTTGTTCCTATTTCCACCAGAATTCTCTTTTTCTCATTTTTCATGATTTTGAATCTCTCCACGTCCAGAGAAGGCAATGGCCATGCGCTGCACGATCCAACATAACCAGAATATGTTTGTTAAACGTGTATCTTCTCTTTTCTGATCTGAGATCAACCAGTATGAGGCTTAGCAGCTTGAAGCATTTCCACTACAAGAGTCTTCACATCCCTAACAAGATACAAGAAGATGTTAATTTTCCAAGGTGGCAATTCACCCAAAACCAATGCAGCCGAACATAATGTTAGCAACCTTCTAAAATCATTATCCTTCGTTAGAGACAATATCCTTGTTCAAAACAAATTTCTCTATCAAAATGGAAGCTTAAACTTTCTGAATTCCAACTCCTAGAATCTAAACTTAAGGAATTTTTATGTGTAGTCAAAGTGAAAATACAACCCACTGCAAAAGGCTGGGAAACGTGTAGTCTATAACTCTATATCATTATTATATTATGATTATGATATTTGCAATTTATTGGTATCAATGCATATTCTGACGACTTTCTAAAATGGAATTAACACCATTGAGGGCTTGCACCATAAACTCCAATAATTACTTCAAAACAAAAGTAGAAGCGCAGATATTAGGAGTTCTTTCAAATAAAGTGTCTCACTTCCTATCTTCTGCACGTCTAGGGAAAGGTACTCGAAGCTTGAAAGTGTTCCCTTGATAACCAGCCTAATAGAAGAAATAAGAGAGTTCAATAAGGAAAGCATCAAAACCCAGCAAACGAGTTAGAACAGAATTGAACATATAGACTAGCATAGGGAAAAAACCCTAGAAAAACGTCTCACTTACTATCAATTTTTATTTAAAGCAACTAACAAAAGAAAGTGTCAAATACTTCGTAGAAACTCCATGGGCTTGAGAGAAGGCATGATTTTCTTAAATGCACAAAGAATAAGTACCAAAAAGAAATAGTTTAAGTATTTATCAATACCTTAACATTGAAACCAAGGCTGTCCAAATCCAGCATATAAGCAGAGTCCACCTACAGGGATAAAAAAATGCAGCCTTTATATTATTAACAAAAAAAAAATACTCCCCCCAAACCCCCCCCCCCCCCCCCCCCCCCCAAAAAAAAAAAAAAAAAAAACACATGGGTGTTGGTAATTATAATTAACAAATCCAGGCAATTGAAGCCATCACGTCACTTGTAATCACAGCTAGATCCAACCAATTTTGGCTTATGGTAACCAGTTCATTCTAATTTTGACCAGTGGGTGCAGTCTGAGTAATGATGATGATGACAGATATCTGATGATGAGCTACAAGAAAGAAAGAAAAATCTGCTGCTTCCTGCTTCAGATGGTAATAAGATGTCCAAGATCAAATTACCGGAATTGATGTCCAGTGTTGCACAATAACTTTTGTATCTTCAGCATGATCTTTATTCATGTGAGACTGACAAAAAATAGAATTTCAATCAGGATGGTTTTGACAAGAAAAATAACCATGCGGCACATAAGACTAAATGAGATGTCTTTACCGTAACAGGTTTAGAAAACTGAGCAATTGGATCAACTTTTGCAGAATTATACTCTTTTGCACTGAACTCTGAAATTTACAACGAAAGAAAGATGCATAAACTGAGTAGGGAGGGAATGTGGTAAAAGGTGTATAGCAACACAACATATAAATTCATGGGACGTGCTTAAAACATATACAGAACAATGCAACAATTCAGCAGCAAAAACATAAGTGACTTATCTTAAGCGGAGTATCAAATCCCTCCTTCCCTCTCAAATATGGAAGGATTTGAAAAAGAACCAGACTATAATTAAAAGGAAAACTAAAAGAGCAGTTGGTTCACAAACCTCCTGATCCTAATACGGCTGTGGCAACCCCTGAAACATACCGTACAACTTTTGGTATGATTCGCATAAATTGGAAGTCACCAAAGTCAACCTTCAGATCAAATTTTTCTTTCAGTTGCCCACTTAAAAATATAAGTAAAAACATATTGTTGAGAGAAAGGGAGAAGAAAAAAGAAGCGTGTTACAGAACAAGAGTGCTAACTATACAAGTTACCCAAAATGCATTTGGATGCCTTGCCAAATATGCTGTACGAATGGCAGCTCTCTCATTTTCAGAAACCTATACAATTGGTACAAACCCAAAAAGAATGTGAAGTTCTTCATCTTAATATGCCATGAAGAGCATAATATAAGACCAAAACAACAGAGTAGCACATAAACAGAATCAATTAATGCCTGGTTTGGGTAGTGAAACCATCTCAAATCAACTCATCTCATTATTACAACTTTTCCAAACTCCCAAATAAAATACAATAGACAATTTGACCTTTTCAAATCCCAAAACAAAATTTTTTTTGATAAATAAAAATTAATTTCCCAATGTGCACAGGCTGTGATTCGAACCAGTGCCAGCCGGTTGGAGACAAATCCCAAAACAAAATTAATATTAAAAAATAATATTCTAACTAACTTTCATCTCATCACATATCAACTCACTATCCAAACCATGCCTAAGACACTATTTAACGCTTGATATAGGTTATAACTTACAAAAATAGCATCACCGTGCAGGGTGATTACTAGATCAGTCCTGTCCTCCACATCTCTAGCCACAAGCAATGAGCATTTTGGATTAGCAGTTAAGTCCTGTAAAAAACAGCAAGATGGGAATTTGAGAAGACTAAAATTTTTAGATAAAATGAAGAAAAACTTTACAAGCTTTTTAAAGGTGACATAAATCTGTGCCCACAATGATACATTTATACATGCATAAACATATGTACTCACACCTAGAAATGTGTAAATCTTTAGTCACAAGGAAGCAGGAAAAACCTAGCTTTCTGGCCTAAACTAGCATAGATGGCATGTGTGGATAGTAACTGAAGAGTGCTGGGTTCAGCAAATACTTATGCAACCAAACGTTGGCAGAAGTCAACTCCAATCACCAGAGCATATTTAATATGGAAGCATTCGACTCATTTCACTTTGCTATGTATTATCAATAAACTTATTCAAAATTTTAGCTGGGGATGGAACAAAGATTGTTTCAATTTTAACTGTATATGTGATGTATCATGAATCCCAAGAGAAAGAAACTTCATAAATTCAACGTGAAGGTAATATTCAGTTATAAACTTTACAATCCTTCAACGTAGAGATATGTATTAGAAGTGCACAAACTTTTGTATGAATTGCCAGGCTGCTGACTGCTAATATTAGGGATCCATCTGCATCACAGGCAAAATCAACCACTGACCCCGATGGATAGCCCTCATGCTTCTGCACATGAAAGGAATTCAGAATATGATTAGGCAAGGAGAATTGGATTGGCTGAGCAGTTAGTAGCACGATCAAATATCAAGCAGCTTGAAGATGCCAAGAACATCCGGAGTATATCAGAGCTTTCATTATAACATCACAAACATTTAGTGAAAGTTAATATATGAGTGATATTTTATATCTACAGCCCAGGCACTCCGCACTTTTTGGGTAAACATCTAAGCAAGCACAAAACAAACAAGACTAAAACCTTATGCAATATCATTTTGCTAAGAATATAATACAAATAATTAAATCTACCATTCCCAATCAATTTAAACTTTGACGATAAGTGATAATTTCGCATAGTATCAGAGCAAAGGTGGTGAGTTCGAACTTTAACTCTACACTCTACTGCATCTACTTAAATCTACCATTTTTCATCAGCTTAAGCTTTTGAGAGACAAGTGGTGAGCTCACACATTTGAGGTCGAGTAAGCATCTATACCTAACAGTAAATCAGCTGCTTATTTCAGCGATCGGAATCAAATACCAGAATCAAGTAGGAAACAGAACAACACCCGGACTTATTATTAATTTAAGTTTGGGTGATGTCAAAACCTGAGAAAAGGTAGATAGCATCCCGCGCACACTGTGATCAAGCACAGTTCGAATCTCCTCAATTGGAGGAAGGCGAGCAGCTTTTTCCTGCAAGAACAAAGAGTAAAAATCAAAAAAGAAAAATTCCGAAAACGCATCGTCCATGTACGATGTTTCCAAGGTTTGTGATGGTAATGAGTTAGAAAGAATACCTGATGCGCTTGAATCAGTTGAAATACATCGGAAACATCTCCAGGTGAGGTCTGATTCAGAGAAAAATGCTAGCATCATTTTACCATTCAATCACGTGGCGGTTGAGTATTTTTACTATTGGTTGAGCTATAAATTGTTCACCCATGAAGAAGAATAATATAATTTCCTATTTGCTTCTTAAAACAAAAGAAATACATCGATCACTCATCGTTAAAAAAGGCTAATCGATCAAAGAAGTCAACAAATTAAATAGGGGTAATAGAGTTGAATTTGAACGACGGTCATGAAAGCTGGAAACAAGTTTTCATTCATTCGATAAGTATGAAAGAGAATAAAAGTACGTACCGGAGGATTGGTGATTGATGAAGGAGAGGAGGATGAAGCGGCCATTAAGAGAGGAGGAGTAGAACTTGAAAGCGGAGAGAATAGCTTAAAGGAGGGGTGGAAATGAAGAAAAGGAAGGGGAGTGGGAGGGGATTTTCTGAGGACATTTATGCGGGAAAATAGGAAGAAGGTTTTGGTCGCCCACGGCGATACCAGAAGAGACGTCATCTCTTCCCCTCGACAAGGCCGCAACTACCTACCTACCTACCTTCAGTCACCCTTTATTTATTTTCTTTTTGTAGGTAATTTGTTTTCTTTTTCTTTTCTTTTTTTCTGGTCTTAAAGCTTGAATACCCCATCTTCCATCCATCGTAATCACGTAAAATTCTCATCTCCTCTTTTTAAAATATTATAAATAATTTAATTTTTTTCAATTTTAAAATAATAATAATATTTTAAATTTTTATCTAAATCAAAAAATCCTCACCTCACTTACCGAATCTAATAAAAACTTAACTTGCGGAGTACTTATTTATTTATTTTCAAAGAGTAATGGAATGGAAAAGGAAAAGGCTCTGTGTATATCGTGAAGTGAGATTGCATTACATCTGATTTTCTAATCTACTCTCCTTCTCTGTTACCTTCTTGTCTAAAAATTACTTCAATTCCAAGGTCAAACAAAACAGGATTTAATTAAAAAAAAAAAAAAAAGGCCTTGTCAAATCGCATTACAATGGATTTATTTAACAGATTGAACGATAGATACAGGGAAAAACAAATCCCTAACAATTGAGTAACGACAGATTTACAGTATTCCAAAAGAGTTACCATCATCGTTAAATTCAGGATTGAACAGAGATCCGATACAAAACAAAAAAACCCTCACCACCATTACTAATAACTATTTTTAAAAGTAAATTTCCCAAATCAAGGTTCCCAAAGAAAAAGCCATCCCTCAATAGATCTGTAATAAAACACTTTACAAATCAATAAAGAAAGAGATACGGATTCAATCGGAATGGGAATAGTCGGTATCGTCGTCTTCGTGGAGACGGGAGGAAAGAGAGGGCGAGCAGAGAGAGAGGGCGATGCGGTGCAAGTATTGGAAAGGGACGCAAAAGAGGATGTGGAGGACGCGATCGCTGCTCAATCTCTCCGGATTGCACGCTATGTATTGGCATAAGTCTGCCGAAACGTTGGCCACCCAAGCCGCCACATGGCTGTTCAACACCATCGTCGCCTCCCTTCTTTTCGTTGTTTTGCTCCGAAATGGGTAAAAGCGTGTTTCACACGAGACGAGGAGGCTTTGCCTTTACCACCTCTACATCTTACCTGCCGTGTTTGCCCTCTCCTTGTTGCCATTATATATTTTCGATTAGAATAATAACAATTTTAAGTCTTGCTTAGATGTTGGGGAGAAGATAAAAATTAAAAATGAATAAAATTTTATTATAATATTATTTTTATTTTAAAATTTAATATAACTTAATTATTTATTATATTTTATATAAAAATTTAAAAAATTTATAATAATTATATAAAATAAGATGATATAATTTAATTTTATGTAACTATATCAATCCTTAATCACATCTAGTGCATAGGGTTTCAATTTCAAACCTTTTATATTTATATTTTGGCTAAATATTTTTTATGGATATTATTTTAATAAATAATCATTACAATAATAACAATAATCAATCCACGACTTTATAATTAATAATATTCTATATATTGTACATGGGCGATCGCTTATAATAGAATGATCATGACATACTTTAAAATGGTAAATATTATACAATTTATTGAGAGCTAACAACTGCGACTAAATATCTTACTCCAAATTCTTATTCACAAGTAATGCTATTTACAGTTGTGTAGTGTGCGTCATACAAAAGTTTTAAAAAATAGTGAGATTTACTATTAAATTTTTTTTTTCATGTAAATCTCTTCTTTTTTTTCAAAATAATTATACAGTACTTATGCACTCACGACTATAAATATTACTTATCTTTCCCTAAACTCACGGCTATAAAAGAAAAGAGAAGATGAATTGAACATGAGAATTTACACCGTAAATACCACGTCAAATGAGTTTAAACTAACTCTCACCAAATCTCTCCTCCAAACATTTTGAAATTAAAGCATTAATACTGCAGTTAACTACAATTTAATTCGGCATGCCTAATTTGCCAATCTCAAACATAATCAACATTGTTTTGCTATATACAAACACAATCGCATACTAATCTGCATTTCAATGCTGATTCATTCATACTTAAAATTTAAATTAATACTATTTTTAATAAAATCTACTTTTTAACCAATCACATGACATTAGTACACAGATTAATACACAATCATACTTGCAACTATATTTTTCCATCAACATTATACCTTCGATAGATAGAGTAGGACCTGAGTTACCATCCCAATTTCCAATCGACGATCACCCTTTGAGATGCTACCACTTTCCATTGTCAGATCCACGATTTTCGTTTTTTTTTTTTTCCTCTCAAAATCAAATCTACACTCGCTACTTCTACTAACAGTGTTGGAATGAAGATCAACAACAATCCAACTTAGCAAAGAGCGCTTCACAAATCAATTTGTCAGTGGTGAGCTTTCTAATCTCATACCAAGAAATATGGAATCAAACCAACTAGTTTAGAGCCATTTCTTTACTTGTATTATTTTTTGATTCTCTGTAATTTGCTGAATTTGAAAGTTTGTTAGAGGTATACCGTATTCCACCCCACCGTATAATGAGTTATCATATGCCAAAAAACTGAAAAAAAAAATACAAAAAGACCTCAGTTACCAAATTGTGGTAAAAATAATGCACTACTTGTAGGAACAAGGTTTCGGTTGACCTGAAACCTTGGACACAGAGTGATTAATTGGTAATAAAGGAAGACAAGGCTGCGCAGAGTTTACAGCAAGGATCCCAGATTTTTCACACCCTGCCAATCTAGACAAAAAATCAGAAAATATTAACTAAAAGCAATATTCCTCATTTCAAACACTTCGAGCCCACTGTTTCTCTGCTGAAAGCCCGAGGGTGTACAAAGCACGGTGTATGCCACCACTTGTGTTTAAAATGACATCCTTTACTTTGAGGGTGATTAATTGCTCAAGATCAGGCAAAAGGTCAATCACTGATCTTCAAGATATCCTTTCTCCTCCAAGTAAGACACTACTTGCGCTGCCATGGCCCCTGGTGTGGGGCAAAACCCATCTGTTTGTTGTATTTCAATCTGTAGAAAGGTGGGAAAATTATTCCTTTTAAAAAAAAAAGGTTAAAAAGCTTACTCATTTATCGACCTTGATATCCTGGCAGACATGCATACAATTAGTTTTCAACTTTTCATCCTTCAATAAAGACGTACCTCACAATTCAACGGTGGTTCATATGGATCATCTATCCCAGTAAAACCTGCAACACAGTGACGTTATTTGAAAGCAGCCAAAAGGTAATGGGCAAGAAATATCCGTTTATCACTGATATTATTATTTACCCTCCAAATGCATATTACAAAGTTGGGAATTGGTGTCTTGTAAAATTAGGTAAATCACGCATTTATATAGTGAATTAGTGGTGATTAATTCTTTGAAAAGGAAGCAGAGGAAGACACCATAATTGAAGGGCAAAAAACGTTTTAAATTCAAAAAATATAAAACAACAAGATAATCTGTGTGGTACAGTAATAACGGCAATGGACTAGATGAGAAAGAATAGGTGCTCCTACAGCACCTCCCTCTTGCTAAAGAAGAACCAAGGAAAATCTCACAAAAATTCCGGGAATTAAATAACATCAAGTTGGCAATTCACAATAGCATCATGATATGTAACACCCCAATGGAAGGCTCAAGCAATATGGCTTATATTTCAAAATGACCAGTCAATAATACAATTGGAGCCCCACTGGAACATTATAAAGAGCCAAGAACTTTCCATCTCAAGAAATGTGAGATCTCATACACCACCTACACTTATCACTTGTTAGAATGGAGTATCTCCTTATATTTCGGACATCCTCGTTGGGCCAGTCTGCCGTAGATGGCATGGCTCAAGTCCCACATTTCTAGTTAGAATAGGTTCTGATACCATTTATAACAACATGGAATGCTCAAACCATATGGCCTACTCCAAAAGGGGTGGCCAATGATACAATTGGAGCCCAATTAGAACATTATAAAAATTAAGAACTTCTCACTTCCAAGTAATGTTCTCATACACTACCTACCCTTTATTACTTATAAAAATGGGATATCACAATGTATATGGTTAAATAAATATTGATTGATGTGCATAACAGATTTAGGTGCCATTTGGATAGTGAGTTGAGATGAGATGAAAGTTGAATCAAATATTGTTAGAATATTATTTTTTAATACTATTATTGTTTTGAGATTTGAAAATGTTGAATTGTTTATTATATTTTGTGTGGAAATTTGAGAAAGTTGTAATAATAAGATAAGATGAGATGAAATGCTTCTTGTATCCAAACCGGACCTTAGTTGAAGATATGATAAGAAAATAAATAATTCATGTGCCATGATCCAGAATCATGTTAGCCTAACAAGCCATACCACATGAGGTGGCTGTCAATTCAACTATGAAATAGTTGAGGGTCAGTTTTAGTTTCACCACCCTAATTAGTCACCAAATAAGGATTCACGTCAGCTGTTAAGAATGCTCATATAAAGTTAAAATAAGCTGATACATGATTTCTCTATAACTAACAAAGAAAACTTTATTTACAAAAGGGCAATGCAACATGGGAAAAGTAACTACACTAAGATTCCTGTGGTGTATTATTGGGTTCTTTCAAACTGATGATTTTTTTTTTTTTTTTTTTATATAGATAATCAAGAAGTTTTATTCATAATACTAGGCATAGCCAAGTAAATAGGACGTATACATGAGTAATACCTAACTAGGATTTACAACTAAAATAAGAAACTCATGGACATTAAGCCCATTAAGATCTATCGCCCCCGCCCAAAGCAAACTGATGATGCAGAGAACACAACTTATAATGGCAGGTAAATAGTGGCCCTTTCTTTTCTTTTCTTTTCTTTTGTGGGGAGAAGAAGACATCATGTCAATGCACCAAAAGTGCAAGGTAAGCATGTTAAAAAACACACCTTTGATCTTTCCAGCACGTGCCAGCTTGTAAAGGCCTTTTGTATCCCTTGCTTCACACAATGTTAGAGGCATGTTCATAAAAACCTGTTTACATACAGGTAAAAATGAATTCCACCTTGAAAATAACAAAAACCAAGTCATAATCATGCTAAACCACACAAGGAGCCTTGCCTCAATAAAATTCGCATATGGCAACATTGCACGGCAAGCATCCCGATCTTTTCTATATGGAGATATCAGACTCGCAATACAGATCAGACCAGCATCCGCAAAGAGTTTTGCGACTTCCCCTAGATCAAATAAATAATAACTTAAGCATAACTCATGCTGTACTGAAATTGACCAAATGCAAGCCTTCACATTATAATAGCCATTAGTAAATACTCATTTGCCTAATTGCATCAACAGCATGGCAATTACTTCTGTTATATCTTTATTCAACAACCGAAAGCACCATATCTACAGGTACAAATTACTGTGGTCCTGCATCAGATTGGAGCTAGAAAATCTCCCCAGCTTCCAATGCAAAACAACAGGTAGCAACAACAGCTGTTACAAATGGTAGATCCAAGCAAGGCGGGAAATAATGTCAAAATCAGGCCAAGGAAAAAAAACAACTCTATACTGACCATAATTAGATTTATCTGGTTCTATCAAGAATCTTTTCCAAATTATCCAATACTCAATGTTCATGACAGAATCACTATGAACATAAACATGATCACCCCCAGAGCAATGTGTGGTGTGATAGCCATTAAAAGCCATATTCAACTTCTATCCTTGTCAGCTGGTCACACAAGCCTTAAACAATATGACAGACAAATGAACTTAAATTCAATACAGTCCAAAAAATTCAAACACCTCCAAGTCCAAAAAATTGTCTGTTGTTTAGAAGAGGGGAAAAAAAAAGGGAGAGAGAGGAAAAAACAGAAACTTACCAACTCTCCTTATATTTTCAGTCCGATCTTCTGGTTTGAAACTAAGGTCCTTGTTCAGTCCATGTCGAAGGTTATCTCCATCAAGGACATACGACAGCTTTCCCCTAGAGTGCAGTTCTCTACTTAGTGAACATGCCAGAGTGCTTTTTCCTAGACAATTTGGACAAAAGAGTTCAGCAAGGCATAGCATATACATCGAATATAGCAGACTACTTGATCTGCATTGTACATGGTCAAACCATCTCAAATTACCCTGCCTCATCTTTTCCTCAATGAGAGTTAGCTGCGCACACAAACATATGCATAAGGGAAACTAAGAGAAACGCCAGGGCACCTTCTAGTCAATAGATCACCCAAATTGCATCCAACACCAATGCAAGATGATAAAAGCGCAGTGGCCACAATAGATGTAAGCCTAATATCAGATTGGAAATTTACTTTGTATGCAAGCCAGCGAGAAAATAAAGTCAACAACCCAAAGTCCAACTTGGAAAAATACGGCATAATATCTACAACAAGAAAAATAGCACAACAGATCCCTAAGACCCCCAGGCAAGGTGCTAATCTAGGGTCCCTACAATATAGAATATGAAAAAGAGGCTAGTCAGTCAGTTTAAAAGCCGAACCTGATCCACTGAGACCCGTAATCCATACGACACAACCTTTTTGATTAAGTAGCTTTTGCCTCTCGACCTTCCCTACTGGACATTCTTGCCAAAATATATTTGTTGAATTGCTCAGAGTAGACATCGGAAACTTTCCTTCTGTTCCTTCCCACAGATAAACGCCGAATCATTAACAGCAATAGAAATATGAAGAATTTTAGTAAAAGGTTTTTATCGTCCAGAGACAAAGATCTCAGGTTATAATCTTATGTTTTATGGTATAGACACAAGAAAACGGGAACAGAATGTATCAAACGAACACAAAATAAAAAATAAAAAAACACCCCTAGAAGTTATGTAGACATATACATCGCACATATGAATATGATAGGAAAAGAAGCAAGAAATTTAGTCCAGCAAAGAGGAAGTTTGAAAATATATATTCAGGGATTGGCTAGAGTGGAGAGACAACCCGTTATAGTTGCCAACCAACGGTTAAAAAAAGGAACAAAAAGATCGATCGGGTTAATTTCCGGTCTTCCACACTGATCTAGGCACACGCTATTCTCTTAGTTTAATTTGAAGATTCAAGGGCAATGAAGAAGCAGAGAATGCAGATATATGGCTATACTGGAATAAAAAAAAGATAATGTCGGGGAACACACTTGTATCGAATTGAGAAAATGCCCCCCCTCCCCCCTTAATTTGATTGATTGTGTATTTTGCGGAAATAATAATAAAAAAGTGCGGTATAAATATGAAATAAATGGGAAAGTGATGTTGAATGAAGATTATAATTGAAGACAGAAAGAACACTGGTAATTGATGAACGTAGAAGCGTACAGTAGCACACATTTTCCGTAAAGGAAGCGAACACTTTGGGTTAGCATCACCCATGAAACAAAAACGATCATCAGACAGAGAGAGAGAGAGAGAGAGAGAGAGAGAGAGAATACCTTTTTGCTTGTTTGGGCGAGAGAGAAAGAAGTGAAATGTGGAGACGGTGATGGAGGTGGAGGTAGAAGCGGTGGTGGTGCTCCTGTCCTTTTTGGGGGTTCCATTTTGTTGGAGGTATATATTGTTTTTGGTTTTTGGAATGAATGAATCTGGACGCACACAGAGCCGAGTACCTCCACCTTCTTCCTTTTTTTTAGCCTTTTTTTTTTTTTTTTTTCCCTAAAAAAAAACCTTCGCGACTTTGTGTATCAGTGTGAATGCTTCATCTTCGCCGTATCCAACGGAACCTTGGCTTGTGGTCAGAGTCTCGGATGGGTCCTAACCTTCCGTTTGAATGACGTGGTACCAGTAATTATATATGGTTTGATGCAGAATTTGTGCTCTTAGGTAAGATTAGTGTGGTACATTAATAAGAGAAATAGCATAAATAAGTATTTTTGTTTTAATTAATATATAATTTGTTATTTTATTTTATACTTAAAAACACATATATAGGATAGAATGACAAAAATAATAAATCACATATTAATTAAATAATAATAAAAATAAAAAGTAATTAAAGATATATAAATAATACAAATGGAGAGAGAATAAATTTGAAAGTAGATGAATAAGGTGGTTGGTATCAATGGCCCAAGATAATCGTTGCGGTATATAAATAGCTGAGGTTTGTAATGGTTGATTGTGATTTAAGATAGAAAATATAACAACTCCAACCACGGATTGGATAGGTGAGAATGGACTTGGTCTTGGCCCATTATGGAAACGTCTACTTTTAAGTTAAGCATATGAATCATATGATTGATTACTTCCACCTTTAAAACTCCGGCCTGCAATCTTTTCTGTACAAATGATTAATTGGGCTTGATTCGGTTCTCGCACTAGTTTTTTTATTCTTAGTTTCCTGGCTCTACCAACACCGAATGGGACTCTGATTTTCTACGTCAATATTGGGCCATTATTTCAGGACTACATTCACGTATAAAACTTAAATATTCATTATCTAAACGCAATTGATTTGATTTGATATATCATCTCATATTATTATTATAATTTTTTTAAATTTTTATAAAAAATAAAATAAATAATTTAATTTTTTTCAAATCATCAAATAAAAATAATATTATTTTAAAAAAAAAAACATTGATTATTAGTTTGATTCACTTTGCCCAAGAAGACAAAAATAGAAAACCAAAAGTTCTAAGTGCTGGTCTAAATGCAAAGGGAATCTATCCTGTGCCCATAATGGAGGAGACGGTGTTTGTAGATTCTGACACGGAATTCCAACAATGATTCTCTGTGGCTAGCAGTAGGTAGTAGTGGCAATTAACATTGTTCTCTTATCTTTTTATCACCACTACACTGGTACACGTGTGTATATGGTTTTGGTGGCACTACAGCGACAGTAGGTGGGGGCCTAGTACATTTTAAGTCTTTATTATTATTATTATTATTATTATATGTATTTTTTTAACACTTTTAAATATTTTTTTAAAAATAAAAAATTTACAATATTATTAAAAAATAATTCCTTGATCACAAGTAAAAATAAATAAAAATAAAATTTCTAGAAAGCCTAATATTTTTTTATAATTTTGGATTACAGATTCACTTTCCTTCTAATCAAATTTTGTACCGATTTTTATCTTCTATTACCGATTTTTTTTTTTTTAATTACCGATTTACTTATTGAGGAAGGTAAGAGGAAACCAACAGATATTGGAAAATATAAAAGAAAGAAAGCAACCACTATTCGATCGAATTGTTTAAATGGACTGTGACGTCCACTTGAAGAATGGAATAGGAGCTTGGGAATCATTTAATTCCTGCTTTTAAGCCCCCAACTATTGGGAAGGAACTAAAACATCAAATCAAAGTTCTTCCTTTCTCATAATCAAATCAATCATTGTTAAATTTAAGCTTATTTTCAAATTAAAAATTAATTGTTATCTCCTTTTGAATTTGGTGTATATATATGTGTATGGGTGCTACACTTGTTTAATAATGTGAAGCGTTTTGAGTATCATATCATTGCAACTTTTTATGACTTGCATGTTCATAAAATTAATAATTTACAATGCATGAAGCTTAATTAATTGTAGGGAAGGTATTGCATGGTGGATTGGTTTCTTATGTATCTTATCTTTTTCTCACTTTGAAGGTAAGGATCGATGCGTAGGAGTTCTTAATTGGTGTAGTGGAAATCCAACCTTTTGGCCATCCATTCCTATTCGCTTCTGTGTCTTTCTTCCAAAGAAAAAGAGCTCCTCTCAATTATTATCTTTAATGGAGAAAAAAAAATATCATTTCATGGACCACTTTTTTAAGAGTTATTATATTCTTAAATTAGTGTGTAAAGTATACTATCTACATCATTTAAATGATAAAATTTGATTTGTACTATTCAAATTTTAAGATTTTTCTTCTATATCAAATTGTATGGATGGTATGTTCTCAATTATATTCTCATACACTTTATTAAAGATATTATCCACACACACTAACCCTTTTTTTTTTTTAAGAAGAGCCAGTAGCCATATATATAGCGGTCCCGTTTCAAGTTTATTAATTAACCCTCATTTATAGCGAAGGAATACCGTGGTAACATTATACACTTAGAGATTTATAAGAACGAGCACTATACCTAATCCAAAACCAAGCATATAATCCAAAACCAAGCATTAACAGAAAGACAAACCAAAAAACCAAACAAAAATCACAAAACACAAACATGAATAAAATACTTGATGCTTTTATTCTGTCCAAAAGCACCTATTCCACTTATAGACGGACAGCCGGAATACCAATTTTATCAACTTTTAGAATCCCTTTAAGCAAATGCGGCACTTCCTTTCCCACATACTGACTTATGAATAAAAAATTTTTCTAAATATTATTAACAATGTTAATGATCATTTTAGTTAGAGGTGAAAAGAGCTGCGAAGAGATCAATTAAGTCTTGTGCTCCACTCGATCGGGTATATTTTAGATACATGCATAATATAATTAAATTTTTAGCAATGGTTACATATATAAGAGATATATAGTTGTATCGTGATGGATCCACTGCATATATAAACACATTAATTCGATTGATCCTTTACCCTTTTTTTCAAACAAATAATAATAATAATAATAATAATAACGAATACAATTATAATTTTTATAAAATTGGCATACGTGCATGTATTTGAATTGAAAAGTCGCTTAAAACTGATTCATTTCCATTTCCTTTATTTGAGTCTAAATCAATGTATTTTTGTTTAAAAATGTATATACATTTTAATTTAAAAGATAAATAATACATTAATTGATGTCATGTAAACGGAAAATAAAAGGATTTTGGAAACGTGATATATATAATGATTCTCAAAGTGAAGGATGCTTGCGTTTTGAGAGATGTTTACCGAACGAGCATATTAATTAATTAATGAGGCAGCCAGCAATAAAAAAGGGTCGGCTGGCATGCTGAAGTTTCTGATTATATTATATATATACATGGGTCATGGCTATGCAGTCATAGGCCACAATATAAAGTTGAGAGCATGATCAGTAATTAGGTATATACATAATCACACCGCCCACAAATATTTGGATATAAGAGATATGTAAAAATTTAGTTATAATTATAATTGTGTATTAATATATATATTAATTTAATGTGATTAGTTAAAAAATAAATTTTATTAAAAATAGTACTAATTTAAATTTTAAATATTAAAAAATTAATATTAATACGTAAATCAATATGAGACTTTACTTATATATAACGAAATTCAAGATATTATATATATATAGTGCTCCATCATTTCATTTGGATATGATATATCTATAAGATATTGATGGTTTTGGACTTTTTCGGTGGATATTGCTGCCCTTATTTTAACTTTTAAGCAATGCATAATTTGAGTGTGTACATTGATTTATAGTTCCACATAAAATAGAGTTATTCTATTTATAAGTTGGTGTGAATGATATATCTAGTAATGTATTTATAATAAAAATTTTAATATTTAAATTTTATTAATCAAACCTTACTATTTAAATGAAATGAACGATGTATACTATATTTAAGAATATGATAATTTAAGAAAAGATAGATTCGGGATAGTTGAAAGAGGAGACTAAAATTAAAACGAAAAAGGAAAAAAAGGAAAAAAGAAGGTTGGCTGCCAATCAATTAATTTGACGAGATGACATACATAAACGTTCACTTTCGAATATTTCTTTCTATCTTCTTCATCTTCATCTTCTTCTTCTTCCTTTTTTTTTTTTTTTTTTGCTTTAGCTTTCCTCATTGTGCAATCTCTGTGTGACGACACCTTCAAAAGCAAATATTTAAAATTAGATAACCTAATAATAATGATTATGAAAGCTCTCTCTCTCTGATCTCTCCCTCTCAATGGACGCACACACGTACACGCAAGAAAACACCGAGACACAGAGCTAGCTGTTAATCACTATGCCATTCAAACGGCAAGGAACGAGCAGAGAACATTAATATGGCAGGGCAGCTACTTAACCCCTTGATTATGTTTCCAAAAATGACTCTTTTGCATAATAATATGGCTATCGCGTTGGATTGCACCTTCTTCCATAACCATTTGTGGCTTTGCCTTTGCACTGCTTTGCATTTCCAAGTTTGATTATTCTCTCTCTCTCTCTCTCTCTCTCTCTCTCTCTCTCTCTCTCTCTCTCTCTCTCTCTCTCTCCCTATTGAGTCATTGACTGACGAGTGACGAGTGACGAGTGGCGAGAGAGTAGTAGTAGTAGTGTGAGTGTGTGACAAAGGTTAATGGAAGATGAGTTTGATGCTGTGTGGTAAAAAAGGGTATCATATTCTTTTGAGAAGCCCAACACATGTTGGATGACGTTCATCTCATCCTGTCATCCTATTTCCACAGCCTTCTCTTTGTATTTATGTCAGCGTGATTCTGGATTTCATTTGCACTGATTCCCCGGCTTGGATTCCTCCCGAATTAGATACTTATTCCTCCTCCGCTTCTCCTTATTTATTCCTACCTAGATTCCCTCCCTCTTATATTAACTCTTTTATCTACCCCTCGTTTCAACCCCAGAATCAAATTCATTTGCTGCTGAATTTCAAGGTTCAATATACTCTCTCTCTCTCTCTCTCTCTCTCTCTCTCTCAATGTTTTTCTTTCACTCTCTGTTGGTAATCATTGTGCCACCATCTTCATTTCTGTGTATTCTAATTTCTTACTTGGTTGGAGCTTCATAATCTTCTACTTTTTTTCCCCCAAAGAAAGAAACTCTTGTCCGAATTCAAGCAGAGATTTCAAAAGAGATGCAGCCCTCTGGTTTGTGAGTGGACCTTTGGTGGACTTCGGCTGTACCATGGGCCAAGTACTGGGTTTGGGGCGACTTTTCTATTCTTTCCATCCATTTACATCTGTATCATTTTGGGCTGGAAACAACATACATAGTCGCCATGATCTACATATACTGACATTTTAAAATATCTTCATGTATCTTCAGGCTCTAATACAGGTCCAAAAATACGAGTATATACATTATTATATATATATAGATATATATGTTATGCCACTTCCTGGACTTTTAGATAATACCAACCTCCCCAGTCCTCACCCACAAAACACACAATACATACTTACATACATATACTTCGATCTTTTAGATTAGATTGGTAACGCTGGGTCGGATTCAATCTTTTCTCGGACCATTAGCGATATGTTCAGAACAAACACAAGTCAATCTCAATATTTCAATTAAAAAGACTGGAGGGGCTTTGGGGCCAGGTACATGTTACGGAAGGAAGAAAATGAACAAAGTTCCGCGACTGGAGAACTAGCTTACCACTCTGTGGATTACAACGCTGAATGGTGTCAAAATCCATCGGATTTTATTACCACATCGTGATGCACAAACGCTATAAGAACACCATGTGCAAGGCATTTGAATATTATAAGAACACCATTGCCTGACATGTATGCTTTTCAGTCTGCAATTCTAAGTTTCAAAAATCAATGGTATGAAGTATCTTTTAATATTGGCCAGGGTCTCCTGACATTGCGCGCATTTGCTACTTGCCTTCAGTTCTGAAATCTTGAGGTCATTTTCCAGTTTTGTAGTTGCTTTAGCAATACTGACTAGAATTTTATGGAAATATTCAGACCTTAAAATTGCTTATACATTAATTATCGAGCAAATACAATTTATACAGATATGTCACTTTTGAGTGACGACAAATGGCAAATGCATTTGATGCCTTTGATTGCTTATTCCACCGCAGCATGGGGGGATTCTTTCCTGTATTATCTTTGGTATCTCTTCTGAGAGACAAAGCAAAAATCTTTTTCAATAATGCGTACCACTTTAACTCTTATATGAACAACTTTGTCTGCTGTTGCCTTCAAAATGCAAAGAAGTATTGGTGTTTAGTAACTTCTGCTTGGCCACTGCAAGACGCACATCACGTCTCATATGTTTTCTTATAAATTATGATGTCATATCTGTCATTTATGTTTTTGCAGCTATTGCAAGTAAATGATAACTGTTAGCTACGGATTTGAGTGAACAAGCTTTTGATCTTATCTTTCTTACTTACGTCTATTAATATGTTCTTGATTATTGTTTGGCATCAACTCGGACTAACTGCTCTATATCTCTTGTGCTAATGACAGATTGACTTAAATTGACCCATCTTCCTTCCTTGCATCTGCAAGAGAGAGATCTGATTTCTGTGTTTTGCTTTACAGCAGACTGTTTTCAGACAACCATGAATGCATTAGTGGCAACCAACAGAAACTTCAAGCTGGCAGCTCGGCTTTTGGGTTTGGACTCTAAGCTGGAAAAAAGTTTATTAATTCCTTTTAGGGAAATCAAGGTGATTAAATGTCTTGATATTCTCTCCCATTGCAATTTATCTCTGATAATACCTATGTTTTAAACCGTAATTGCTTTATGGGATAGTAAGCAAACAAAAAGGATCACAAGAATGCTAGAACATTTTCATGAATCACTGAATGTCCTTTCTCAATTAGCTGTCAACATTCATTCCGTTGTCTACGTATGTTCGATTTTTCTTTTTGTAAAAAAATGTTAGTATCTATGGTCTATACGGATGAGATTTAGACACTTTCGGTTAGTTACTTCAGCTGCATGTGCCAGGCTGATTATAGAGCACACGATATGAATCTTTCAGTGCTTAAAAAGGCCTAGACTCAGCCCCCCTCACCCTCCTCTCTCGCAGCTAAATAGACCATATTGCCATACATAAACTATGATTTCATTGTTCATTTGTCCAATCAAGTTTGACTTGGTGACTTTAAAGCCTCAATGCACCCTGTTTATAGAAACTGCTCCACCTATCAAGCGGAAAAGTGATCATAATTTGATGATTATTTAACGATTTTGCTTATGTTAGGATAACCATGATGACGCAGATTTACTTATTGAGGATTCTAATTAATTGCCTAATTTTCCTTGTGCTTACTGATTTGATCTAGTTTGTCCGACTCTTCTTTAACTGCTTTTGAGCAAAATTGCAGGTTGAGTGTACCATTCCCAAAGATGATGGCTCTTTGGCATCTTTTGTTGGGTTCAGGGTTCAGCATGACAATGCTAGAGGCCCAATGAAGGGAGGAATCAGATACCATCCAGAGGTTATTTACATTCTCATGTTTGAAATCTTTTGAAACAAGAATTGGGGGATGTTTCCGTTGCTAGGCATGCAATTGTTTTGATTCCACGACGATACTTTGAAGACAGCAGTGGCAATTTTTATTTGCCAAATTTGGGTCTTAACTTGGATGATTTTATGGATGATACAGGTTGACCCGGATGAAGTGAATGCTTTAGCACAACTGATGACTTGGAAGACAGCAGTGGCAAATATCCCATATGGTGGGGCGAAAGGGGGGATAGGATGTGATCCCGGGGAATTAAGCATCTCTGAGCTAGAAAGACTTACAAGAGTTTTCACCCAAAAGATACACGATCTTATTGGAGTTCACACAGATGTTCCAGCACCTGACATGGGAACAGGTCCACAGGTCAAATATATTACACTCAAATCTTGTTAAAACTGGCTATCTTTAAAAGGTGGAATTAGTTTGTGTTTCTGGACTGGAGGTATAATGAATTTTGAACTGATTTTGGGGCTTATATCTGGTTTCTTTTTGTTTGAACAGACTATGGCCTGGATACTAGATGAGTACTCGAAATTTCATGGATACTCACCTGCAGTGGTGACTGGAAAACCTACTGTAAGTTGATACAGCGAAAGAGAGTCCAGCTCTCGCATCCAATTGTAGCTATGGCTTTAATAGACCTAAGTGCAATGACATTCTTGTGAAATCACTGTGATTCTCTGTTTCCAATAGAATTTGGTCCTTTGTGTGACAAGGGTCCACATATTTTTTTTTTTTTGGTCCTTATATTAGGACCTTGGTGGATCTCTAGGCAGAGATGCGGCCACCGGACGAGGGGTTCTCTTTGCAACTGAGGCTCTTCTCAACGAGCATGGGAAGAGCATCTCTGGACAACGATTTGTCATACAGGTGAACCTTCCATATCATACTACTGTTTTGATCTCTTGGAAATGTGGTACTCTAATCGCTCATCATCCATCTAAGTCGTCATATTATATATATATATATATATATATATATATATATATATATATATATATATATATATATTCTCAGGGTTTTGGAAATGTGGGCTCCTGGGCTGCTCAATTGATCAGTGAGAATGGTGGGAAGATTGTCGCTGTAAGTGACATCACTGGAGCCATAAAAAACAGAAAAGGAATTGACATCCCAAGGCTACTGAAGCATGCAAAAGAACATCGAGGAGTCAGAGATTTCGATGGTGGTGATCCCATTGATCCCAAGTCAATATTGGTTGAAGACTGTGACATTCTCATCCCTGCTGCTCTTGGAGGTGTCATCAATAGGTTCTTTTTCTATATCTATATATAACACAACAAATCCTGTTTGTAACAAGTGAACCTTGTATTCTTTCTATATCTAGAATGCAACAAAATTCAACCTCGATTCATTATTAGGAATCTAGGATCGGCTAACTTTCTGTTTCACGGATTAATTTTCAAAAGTGCCTAACTTTTGGTATATGATTGAAGGGAAAATGCAAATGAAATTAAAGCCAAATTCATTATTGAAGCAGCTAACCATCCAACTGACCCGGAGGCTGATGAGGTCAGTGCATCCTGTGGAATATAGTGGTAGTAGTAGTAGCAGCAGCAGCAGTAGTAGTAGTTAGAAGAAGAAGAATATTATAATTCATAGCAATTACTTGCAGATATTATCGAAGAAGGGTGCAGTTATCCTTCCGGACATATATGCAAACTCAGGAGGCGTTACTGTTAGCTACTTCGAGTGGGTTCAGGTAGTACTTATTTTCCTCCTGTACCGTCAACTCGTCATTCTACCCTGGCCGCTTTCCTTACACGTGGTCGTCTCGTCTCTTATGCATCTAGTTTTCCGATTTTGCATTCCTTTTGTTTTTTTGTTCATTTTTGTTCCAGAAAAGGTGTATACAGATGCAGAAAGTAATGAATAACAAAAAGAAAGAAAACAAAGCCATGCTCTGTTCCCAAAATACCAAAGCCGGTCATCCATATGTGAAAATTTAAACACATGTAGCCCATATGCAAAGCATTCAGGACTGGTGTGTGTGTGTGTGATGGGCAGTCCTAAATGCGTAGTTGTTAAATATGGTTATGAAACTGATTTGGTGAATGAATAAATGCAGAACATCCAAGGGTTCATGTGGGATGAAGAGAAAGTGAACAATGAACTGAAGAATTACATGACAAAGGGTTTCAAAGATGTGAAGGAGATGTGCAAGACCCACAATTGTGACCTTCGCATGGGAGCCTTCACCCTTGGAGTTAATCGCGTTGCACGGGCTACTGTTCTCAGGGGTTGGGAAGCCTGAGACTCCGCAGACTATTATTTTCTCCTTTCTAATAAATAAATAAAAATAGACGGCAAGGCAGAGGCTCCCCTATGTTGTCGTGTCGAGGCTTTTTGGTTGTGAACTCTTCGGAGGGCTCTGTCCTTGGCATCCACCCAATAACCCTATAGAGAGTTCTTTTTTAATTTGTGCTTTTCTTTTTCCTTATAATTTTCAAAGTACCTCTGTTGCACACTTCACCCATAAACTATATTGTACCCGTATTTCTTCCAATATTACGAGTGCAAGAAAAATCCATGTTTTGCCTTCTTCTGCAGTTGTGTGCCCTAAAGAATGCCTGCCACGTAGCCCATACATAATATAGTAGATATAAACCGAAAAATACTTCTCTTGACCTTCTAATCCTTAACTTCCCCTCCCTCTTCCTCTGAAAACGTCCCTAGGCTCCATTGGCTTCAGTGCTAACTCTAAATCGTAGATGCTCCTAAATTTATGAAGACAACTTTTGTTTTTTCTACAAATAAATATATGAGTATGTCTTCAAATATTTTAAGACATAACTTACCATGCACTCAAAATAAACATGGGTTCATCACTGAATACTCCAAAAATAATATAGTTGGGATTTAATATCAATATGTTATAAAACTATCGAAATGAGAGAGAGAGAGATAGAACTCAAGAGAAGTTATGAAACTTATGAATTTCTTAAAAAATTCAACAATATATATAGGCGTACAAAGGGAACTATGCCAGTTACTATGCAGTACTATGCATATGTACTATGCCAGTTACTATGCAGTACTATGTTGGCACTATGCACTGTGCGATATCGGCCATTTACTATGCCAGTTACTATGCAGTACTATGCTGGCACTATGCGCACTGTGCGATGTCGGCCATTTACTATGCTAGTTACTATGCAGTACTATACTGGCACTATGCACACTGTGCGATGTCGGCCATTTACTATGCCAGTTACTATGCAGTACTATGCTGGCACTATGCACTGTGCATTTGACTTCTAGCTCAAGGTGGTCATACAATTTTACAATGTTATTTTACAACACTCCCCCTTTGGATGACCACATATAATGAATATGCCTCGTTAAAACCTTGCCAAGGAAAAACCCTGTGGGAAAAAACCAATGGCGAAGGAAAAAGAGTACAATATTCATGTGTACCGTAAAATGCTTTAAGATTGCCTCATTAAAACCTTGCGAAGGAAAACTCAGTGGGATAAAACCTTAGCGAAGGAAAAAGAGTACAATCAGCATAAGTTTTCAAGACGTTACTCCTCCTGAAAAGTGCATGATAAAAGGTCTTCAAGTCTCCGCATTCCAATGTTCTGTACAATCTTCTTAAATGTTGCAGTTGGTAATGCTTTTGTGAATAAATCTGCCAGATTATCACTTGACCGTACCTTCTTGATATCAATTTCAACTTTCTTCTCATGAATTGCAATGATCTTCTTGTGTGTATCTGAAAGATAACTCGCATCTGTACATCCAACTAACTGTGGACTTGATCCATGTTGATAAAATAATCACAACTGGATCTTTCTGCTCATCACTACTCTTCTGGAGTTGTACTCTTCTGGAGTTCTTGTAAATAACACAGTTAGTGGAGAATTCATCAACATTAAACCGCTAACCTCATTTTTTAATAAAAACGGTGGCCAGCCTTTTAAGATCAGACAAGCACCGCAGATTTTCAACTCCTCTGTAGGTGTCAGGCGTGCTGTCAGGCATCGCAGCTGTCAGACGTGCTGTCAAGCGCCGCAGAGCTATGAAGCTATATTTCGTCTCTTTTCTCTTGCTTCACGAGAGATGTTGTATCATAATTTTCTCTATAAAAGAGATATTCAGCTCATTTTCATTCACATCTCATCTTCTTCACTTTTCTGTAATCATACTGCATTTTTACTCTGCAATCTCTTTCTGCATTTTTACTCTGCAATGGCTCAGCGATCTTCTCATAGCCAATATATGAGGTACTCTGCACCTCGTTCATCAGCTGTTCCTGCCTCTACCACAGGTGCTATCATGCAATATAATGATCTGACTCGTAGGGCAGATAATGAAGCTATCTATGAGCTTGTGAGTCTCGGTACCTGCTACTCATCATCCATTGTCGCATTTTCTCAGCGACTGCAATCCAGAACTTGTGGAGTTGACGATCTCCATGAGAATATTGCTATACTTCAGCGACTTCTTCTGGAGTCCAACATGAAGATAGAATCAATAAAGCAAGAGAATAGGAATTTAAAATCCTTGCTTAAGTCTTCTTTTCGATTGCCCACCGCTTTAGATAGGGATGCCATGCAGATTCTTGAAGAACAAGAGCATTTGAAGAATGAGGCAAAGTGCCTTAAATTTCTGTAATTCTTGTTTCAAGATAATAATATTTCACAAATATTCATATTTGTGTTTCTATCTTTTGGTAAATGTTCTGTGTGCTTTATTTCTTCTTTAATAATGCACATTTCATATCTAACACATAATATGAATCTGAAATACTAATTGTATTAAAAGATGGTATTTCATGACTAATAACATCATCCATCTTCCCCTTGAAGCCGCAAGGGTTTCAGATTTATATTTCAAATATGTGCAGTTTTTATGAGCTCTTCTGGAGCCTCAATGACATTTAAATCATATATATAAACTGCAATAATAGCTTATTTTCATTTGCGTTTGGATTGCTTTAGATTATATAAGGATCTTTGAAACTTGATAGAATACATATTTCCAGATGTATTCATATTAGAAGTTTCAGACATTTCCTATCCTTCAGGGATTTTCATATATATATATCATGATCCAATGATCCATATAAATATGCAGTTAATCATGCATATCCAAACTTTCGATAACTTTCAAGCTAATAAAAATCTTAATATGATTTAACCACTTTAAAATCATATCAATATTGTTTCATTTGTGTTTGGACTTCAAGTCCATATTTATCACATTTTACTTAGTGATATCAATTCTGCAGGAATTGAGAAACTGACTCGTGATTTATATATCACATTTTTATTTCCTTTCCATAAATACCCACTGACATTCAACAAGCATCACCTCTTTAGGTGTTTGGACTATAAGTCCCGATGCATCATATTTTACTAGTGAATCAATTCTGCAGGAATTGTTTCTTTCAAATATTGGCCAATATTTTACGTCGGTCTTCTTCGACGGTTCTTGATTCACTTTCTCCATTATTTCTGGTAATGTCAATTGCCATCTCATATGGAAATACGTTGTCGACAACGATTTTATTTCTATCCATAATTTCTCCATTATTCGAGATCTCGTTATTTTCAGGTACCTGTCCCTCTTCAAGGGAAGACATTTTCATGAAAAACCTCTTCAGGAGGCACTCTTCAAGAGTTTATATAGGAGAATTTTATACAAAGAATTTGGATGGACTTTATTGCTTGTTTTGTGGGTATGGCCTCTTCAGGAGCACCAAATTATTTGTGCCTTTCTCTTTTGAGATACTCTATATTTTGTATCGATAAGTCTCACATGCCTTTATACATGTTTTTAGACTGCTGAATTTCTTAATTGTCCTACAGGGACTTCAATCCTCGCTGGGATTTTAGCAGTTAGAATATGAGACATTTTTATCTTATTGCATCCAAAATTTAATTATCATCTGAACTTCTGGTTCACATATGATAATCAAGATAATGTTGAATAATTTCATCTTATTTGCTTCAAGCAAATTTTTCTTTTCACTTCTGGTGGTAAGACTTTATAGTAAAAGAATCTTCTGGTTCTTTTATGGACGTCCATATGAAAATCATTCGACTTATCATAATTGATTTTGGATGATCAAGATAACCATGAAAAGATACAAATATTTTGAATCATATCATCTTTTGATGCATCATAATATTTGATTCAATAATTTGTATAATATCATCTCAAAGAGAAAGCTTACAGCTTTTCCAATACGAGCTTCTGGCCCAAAAAGATATTCATTATCACGTTCAATCTCTTAGTTTCTTTGAATGAAACGCATCATTCTTTTTACTTCAGGGAATAGAATGATATAAATTCATTATCATTCACTTCAGGGAATGATATAGATCTAGTAAGACGTGATTAATGATTCTTATCAAAAACTCATTATTTTGCTCAGTCACTGAAATACCTGACACAAATTTAGAATATATTGTGAACGTTTGCATTTCATATTACTACTTCAGGAGCATACTCGATATTGCTACTTCAGGAGCACATTCGAGACGTTCATTCAAATATATATTCTTTCCACAATTTCAATTATGCAACTTCAGGTGCATAAATCATAATGAGTTTTTGGTACAAGTATCACTCATATGAGATACTCAATAAAATTATTGATTTAGGGCGATCCTTCAGGGATGCTCCATTTCCATTCTCAGATAAATCATATCATCAATAATTTATAACAAGTATAAAAGAATAAATAAAACTTTCATTACTACAAAACATTGCAGAATATAAAAATATTTTATAATAAGATAAAGGAAATACATTAATTAAAAAGGAACACTTTCATGATCAACTCTACCACTAGAATCCTCAAAGAAATCAGAAATATCAAGACTTGTAATATCTTCTCCATTTATAGAATTTAAAGCATATGATGGTTCAACAAAATTTGTTTCAAATTTCTTTGTTTTTTCTTTTATAGAAGATTGGTATAAGTCAACCAAGTGCTTGGCTGTACGACAGGTACGAGCCCAATGTCTATTCATACCACATCTATGGCATCCATCTTCATCTTTCTTTAAAAATTTGTTTTGAGGACCTTTGCCCTTCTCTGAGTTGAACCACTTCTGGTAGTACGGTGTATATCTATTATTATCCCTTTTAGTGTGGTCACTTTTAGGACCTCCACTTCTATAGTTTTTCTTACCACGTCCACGTCCTCTTTTTCTTTGAAAAGATGCACCATTCGCTTCTGGGAATGATGTAAATCTAATACCATTCACTTCAGGAAATGATATAGAACCAGTAGGACGTGACTGATGATTTATTAATAAAAGTTCATTATTTTGCTCAGCTAATAGAAGACAAGATATAAGTTCAGAATATTTCTTGAACTTTCGCTCTCGATATTGCTGCTGCAGGAGCACATTCGAGGCATGAAAAGTAGTATATGTCTTCTCTAACAAGTCATCATCAGTGACTTTTTCACCACATAATTTCAATAGCGAGCTAATTTTAAAGAGTGCAGAGTTATACTCACTAACACTTTTGAAGTCTTGCAACCTCAGGTGCATCCAATCATGACGAGCTTTTGGGAGGATTACAGTTTTCTGGTGTTCATATCTTTCCCTTAAATCATTCCACAAAATAAGTGGATCTTTCACCGTTAAATACTCAGTTTTTAATTCTTCATGAAGATGGTGCCGAAGGAAAATCATTGCCTTAGCACGGTCCTGCAGGGACCCTTGATTTCCTTCTTTAATTGTATCTCCCAGGTTCATCGCATCCAGATGGATCTCAGCATCAAGGATCCAAGATAAATAATTTTTTCCAGAAATGTCAAGAGCAACGAATTCTAATTTTGTAAGATTTGACATTTTTTACATATATAAATCAAGAATATAAAAATATATTGAAAAACTTACTTGAAGTAGAGGACTATTAGCTTCAAGATTGTCAGAACTTTCGTGCTGATAACGTGTTATAAAACTATCGAAATGAGAGAGAGAGAGAGATAGAACTCAAGAGAAGTTATGAAACTTATGAATTTCTTAAAAAATTCAACAATATATATAGGCGTACAAAGGGAACTATGCCAGTTACTATGCAGTACTATGCATATGTACTATGCCAATTACTATGCAGTACTATGTTGGCACTATGCACTGTGCGATGTCGGCCATTTACTATGCCAGTTACTATGCAGTACTATGCTGACACTATGCGCACTGTGCGATGTCGGCCATTTACTATGCTAGTTACTATGCAGTACTATGCTAGCACTATGCACACTGTGCGATGTCGGCCATTTACTATGCCAGTTACTATGCAGTACTATGCTGGCACTATGCACTGTGCATTTGACTTCTAGCTCAAGGTGGTCATACAATTTTACAATGTTATTTTACAACACAATAAATGATATTGGCAATTCTTGAATATGCAAGTCCACAGACTTTTTTTAAAAAGTAGTTAAATCTAATACCCACATGACAAAATCATTTTTTAATAATAGATTCCACTTTTTTTCAAATGAAGTATGTAAAAATTACACACTCTAAGAGTGTATCTTGCATTATGCGTCCCATAGCAACACTGAAGATATTCAGCCCGCTAATGGACCGCATTGCATACATGCCAACCCTGGATCAGTAATCATGGATAACCTTCTAGAAGGACCCTAACCAAATCACAATTGTAACATTCTCGAACTAAATGGATTCTAGGCTATTGCAACTAGAAAAAGATTAAAAATACTCCAAAAACATCCGAAAGCCAATATCCAAACGTGTTCAAATTCTGATTCTTGAGTCCATTAATAATATTACAGGCTGTTTTATGATCTTCCTCTGCCTCTGAAGCCACCACCTCGGCCACCACCTCTAGGAGGGCCACCTCTGCCACCCCTTGGACCACCCCTTCCACGAAAGCCACCACCCCCACGGCTTCCACCTCTACCACCACCTCTGAATCCACCACGACCACCTCTAGTTGCAGCTTGTGGCTGTCCCCTACAACGACAATCCACCATTGCAGTTAGATCAGACAGGCAGGCACATCGATAACAAAAGTCTCCAATTAACCATGAAGAGTTTTTCAAGTATGTTTCAAGGCATGACTTAGTATACATTAATAAGATACAGTATAACTCTTCCACCAGCATTTGGGGAGATATCACAGTGGTAATTAAGCAAATGGATCAACATCTAAAATAAAGACGGCATTAAGAGTCAAGTCTCCAAAAGACAAAATAAAAGCAAATTAAGAATGAATAACCATGTTATTATTGACAACTGAACACAATCAACTCTTTCGACGCCCACAGTATAGAGAACATGAGGGAAAATGACACTTGAGATAGCAGCTAAGACATACAGTCGGTTATTATTAGAAGCACCTAAAACTAAAAGTGCAACATGAAAACAGCAGAGTAAAAATAAAAGGCACCTTTTATTTATTTATTTATTTTTATAAGAAAATATATTGGTCCGCATACTTGGGCTGTTTAACTAAAAATAAGTAAGAAATAAACCATTTATAATTTTATCCTTGATTAGTTATATCAATTATTGTTACAGTCTAGCGGACTACTTGTGAGTATGCTTTTCATGTTGAGAAGCATGACACAAGCCAGTGTTTTCTCTAATAAGATATCAATTCATCATGGTTTTTTCCCTTTCATACCATGCACACAAAGTGTAACCTTGGCTTCGAAAATGTGGAGGCATCATGTTATATCTTGCCGAAGGTTATGCATTTTAGTTTTTTGAAGAATGCAAGATACAATCATGGATTATCCAAGCGTCGCACACTTCTTTTTAAAAAAGTGAGTAAATATGGAACTCAAAAAAAATAATTTTTAATGGTGGACCCCCCTCTTTTTCAAAAGGAGTGTGTGGCGCTTGCACAACCCATGACTATATCTAATATTCCTCAAAAAACTAAAGTGCATAACACTAGGCAAGATATAACTTTGCACATTTCTTCACATAGTGCTCCATGCCAGCACATCCAGATGCTTAATTCCTGGCAGCCTGGGTGTCTACCCTGTTTGGCCATTCAAACCTGGACACTAGAATCTATCACTAGCATGCCTCTGAACCCATAACAGGCAGTTTCCATCTTTCACGTGTAATGAAAAATTGCCCTATATCCCCTCTTTCACAGGCACTTGGCACAACAGTCTGGTTTAAAATTGCAATGCCTTCACCTGCTGCTACTTTCAGACCCACTCTCTCACTATAGAACTTTGGTATACATAGAGATCTATGCTGTAACCTCCAATATCCTACTTACGCGCATTAAAATGGACACATACATAGAGATCTATGCTGTAACCTCCGATATCCTTCATTCGCGCATTAAAATGGACACATACATATGCCATATTCAATGAGCATTGAGGAAACAAGCGTACAGGAAAATATGTAGTACATTTCTTGCAGCCAAGGAAAATTTTGGAATCAGCTAAAAATCCAAAGCATAAAATGCACCATTTTCAACAATATATGGGCTAGGAGAAGAATATACTTCGGCTGTGGCAGAAATCTTGCAAGAGGCAGAAGCTTTGCAGGGTCAATGTAGAATCTATCCCCAGTCGAATACGAAGTTGCAACAATTCCTTCCATCATTTTAATTGAAAAATACTGCATGAAAGTCCAGAAGCGTCAAAACTAAACGCGAAATGCATAAATCACAAGCAATCAGAAACACAATGACAGGCAAGAGAATTCACAGATTCATTGATGGGGCCGAATATTTCATCAACTTTCCCTATCTGGGTCTTGTTCTGCAGGTATATTGGGGCGTTGAAAAAGGGGATCTTCTCGTTTGTGAGCCTTGTGACTGCATCACCCTCACATGCATGAAGGAACGTTGAAACCTCTGCAGACACCCGGGCATACATTACTACAACATAACTGATGAAATTGTGAGAATAAACATAAATCAAATTTTAAAAATCTAAAATTTCATCGTAATTTGAGGACCAAAATGAATGGCCTTGTTTCCATTGCTTAAGTTTCTAAAAGTAAGGAACCCAAATCGATCGTGCAAGGCAAAAACTTCCCTTGTCAAAAGATCCTGCTCAGAAAACCCAAGTTGAACAATAAGCTAATATAGAAAAGGATCGATAAGATAAGCAAACGAAAGTGATTTTCTTTTCTGCAAAGATGTCTCAGAAATAAGGTATTGCAAATAAGAGTATAAACTATACGTACAAATTTTTAAAAAATAAAAATAAAAAAGAACACGATTCTTTTATGGGTTTTACAATACTTTGCATTGTTTTCTCAGTAAGTAAACAGAGAGGAAAAAAAGAAACAGACCAACAACTTGGTCCGGTGGGCCCTCGTCGCGAAAGCCACCGCCGCGACCACCAAAACGGCCACCACCTCCTCTCCCTCTGCCACTGCTTCCGCGTCCACCGTCTCGGCCTCCCCTAAAACCCCCACCGCGTCCGCCGCCTCTTGGGGGTCGCATTGTTTACGGATTTAGCAGAGATTTGGAAAGACGAGGTAAAGGGTGAGTGCCAACTTATAGATATCATGGGTGGCTTTAGGGTTTAGGGTTTTGTATGCTTCAAAATGACTGAATTGCCCCCAACCTCACCATAAATACAACTAGAATAGAGGATTAAATTAAATGATAAATAATATTTTTAATTGAATTTTTAACTCCGTATCATATTATTTTTGTTTTAATTTAACTATTTTTGGATTTTTTTTTTGTTTATATTTTTATGATTGCTTTCACATATTTCAGGTTATTTTATTTTATTTATAAATTTAATTTCTCTTGCATTTTTAAAATACGTTTGGTTATTTATATTAATTGTAAGTTTTTTTTTCTTGATTAATAAGTTATTACAGGTAGCATGTTGCATGGTATGCCACATCAGCTTCCATATCGACCTAGTTGTTCCTCTTCACTCTCTCTTTGTTCAAAGAAGAGCTTGTCATTGTAAGGACAAAATTTAAATCAATTGTTTTAGAACAGCCTAATTATAATATGTAACGAGATAAAAGTTAAAAATTAAATGAAATATATTAAAATATAATTTTTATTTTGATATTTAAAAAAATTGAATTATTTATTATATTTTGTGTTAGAATTTTGAAAAGTCTTAATAATTATATAAGATTTCATTTTATCTATCAAACCAAACCAAACCTTAGCCAATTGAATCATGAATAACAAACTACATTTAGATTCGAATGGTATCCTTTTTTTTTCCTCCTTATGAAACTTTTCCTAGTTTAATTAATATTACAAATTTGCAATTAGAATGGTTCTATTTGGCAAAGAGTAATGATATATGTACAAGTTTTTTTTACAACTATACAACTTTTGTTTTAAAATGAACATATTTTATGTAAAATGGTGAATATAAAATATTTATTTATATATTTTATTTTTGTTTTTTAATATATTTTTTTAATCCCCTTGAATATTTAAAACAAAAACAAAAATTCAGAATAGATAGAAATCAACAAGAGAATACCTCTCAGTGGGATTATTGTTTTCTTAATTTTTTATTCAACTTTTAATCTTTTATTTTCTAAAATCCCGTAAAAATATGAACTCAAATTTTTTTACTATTATTTACATATTTCTCATCTCATCTGCATAACTAACTCAAACCTAAACTAGAAACCCGCCGTTTTGAGGCCTAAACCTTGCTTCCTCTCTATTCAAGGTCAACTCCCACACTCAGCTAATCCCACCGAGCCACATCTATAAGGCTCTATTTGATTAGATCAACTCAATTCAGTCTAATTTTAAACTGAATCTAACATCTAAACACTCAACTCTCAAATTACTAAACTCTTTTTAGCTTAAAACCTTATATGAACCCACGGAATTTGAATCCTTTGAACCCATCATCTCACCTCCTTACACGTGAGACACACAAGTTTTTTCAACTCAATACATCTTTATACGTGAGACTCACAATCTTTTTTTTAATTTTCCATAAAATAGTACTAAACTTATCTTAATATCCAAGTAAATCTAAACTCGTTTTTATAGACCCCACATAACTCACTCCACCTACTTAACTCACTATTATTCATAAAGAATTTATATCAACTCTAACTCAACATCCAAATACAGCTTAAATGAAAAAGAGCTTGAAGTAAAATGACAAAACAATATTATCAAACCACTGCATGCTGGAGAGTTTTGGATTTGCTGCAAGTCTGGAACCCAACAATAAATGGCTCCAAACTCCCTTGGTGGCTTTGTTCGTAACTCCTTATGTAATATCGTCATCATCTCACAAATGCATGCCGTGCGACCAACAGAAAAGAAACGTTTCGGATGATTGATTGATTCCTTTTACGTTAACCATCATAGTTCCTTGCTCATTTCATTTACTGTGAGAGGGATTGATAAAAATAAATATTGCTCCACTGTCAGAGTTCTAATTCTACAGCGAAGATTTACAATGTTGATAGAGAGAGAGTTGTTTAATGAGCTTTGATGAGGCCTTGTGGTGCCAGCGAGTGTGGGCTAAAATGGCTGGACGAGATGAATCTCCCTTGCTTGTGAAGCTTCCGGCTAGTGTGGGAATGGAGCTTAACAGAGAAAATTAATACGTTTGGATGCTGAGTGATCTCAAATTATATGTAAATAGTAATGAATAATTTATGAATAACGATAAACTATTTGTCAATAATAGTAAATATTATTGAAGTAGTTTAAAACTAACTTACCGAACACAACCTTAGAGAGAAAGCAAACAAACTGCAAAGGTCTCAAAATCGATGACTTCAGTTTTACTTTCGAAACGGTGGTTTCTCTTGCTTGGTTTTAGTCTGCCACGCCGGGCCGGTGTGTCACAAATGGTAATTGAAAATAGATATAGATATATACATACATACATACATATACACATTAGGAGAGGGTGGTCGATCCCATGATCTCCATTTTGGAGATGTGGGTTTCTCTTTACTCCTTGGTTGGCGATTCTCTTTTTTTGTTTTTCTCATTTAGTAGCTCTTCTACTTTTTGATATATTTTCCACTCTCACGGCAATCTCAGGCCGCTGTGAAGCAGAAACATGGCCAATCGATTCGATTTAAAATTAAATTAAATTAAAAAAAGAAAAGAAAAGAAAATAATTTAAACGCATATCGGCCGTCATGAAACACCACTCTGGCTGCAATTGCCAGGTTTACCATCGCGTATATGTTTTCAACAAACCGTTATCCCTCTCACTACCTTAGGTTGGTCAAAGGCTACATTTGCTTTCCAACTCGCATTTTCTATTCTTTCTTTTACCTTTTCAATTTTTTTTTTTTTTTTTTTTCACATTCATCGCTGAGAAGCCTCGATTTTATGTAACCTGTAACCCACCCAATCCCAAAATCAAGACTGCAAAGCTTGACTCACATCTGCTTGGGAGGGTGGGGTGATTTCCCCAAAATATACACTCGCCACGGATCAGCAAACAGTCCTTCCATAACATATCGAAGCAATGTATAGATTTTTCGACCACTTTTCCTGCAAAAAAGTATACATATACACATGTGAGCAATCATTTTCGCATAACCCAAAAAAAGGAAACGAAGAAAGAAAGCAAACAGTCTAGTAACAGATACTAAAGGAACAATGAACCACACAAAAAATGAGAAAAATATGTTCCCTGGAACCACCTGGAAATCAATTAACTACGCTCAAGAAAATAAGCTCCTCTTTTCATATCTACTTTTGTATTTCTCTACGTTTATTCCTTAAGCAGGACCTTCCACGTGGAAGTAACTCAATATTACCGAGGCCAGATTATCTAAACCATCAATTCCCACAAGCAAGGCTAAGTCAACAATGAGCAGCGATAATTTTATAGTTAGTTGAACACACACATCTCCCTTTACAATAGAACACGCTCAGCACCCAACTCATCGCACCTACCTTTACATGGGCACTTGGGAAGGCAGAGGTACGCAGAGTTTCTTGAGTTTCATCTATCAATTTACGTTTTGGTATGCTCAGGATAAAGGCTGCTTGATCAGCAGTTGCAGCCATAGACGTTATCCTGTAACCACTTTCCCATCGCCGATGAATTCCTTCACTTGGATACAAAAAATCAAGCTCCACAACCTTGTACCAATGAGAGAGAGAGAGAGAGAGAGAGAGAGAGAGAGAGAGAGAGAGAGAGAGAGAGAGAGAGAGAGAGAGAATCAGCTCAACTCAAAAGAAGCCTCAACTGTTGAACATTCATCAAGGCTCAAAAAGTCATTGGTATGATGTTAATTCGAATTTGAAGTCTTACCTGATCTGAGAATCCAGCATTCCGGGACATTACAACACCCCAACGGCAGCCAGCAGTTGTCATGGATGTAACATGGAAACCTTCTTTCCACTTCTTATTTATCCACTTGAACGGGAAAGATTCACTCACTTTGTAAGATTGCTGAGTGTAAGGAGTTCCTACAAGATATAAAAAAGCTCAGACAACAAAAGGCCTGCCTAGGGAATTGGATATTTAAGGAGACAAATACTACATAAAACAAGTTTGGGTTCCCTTGATCAAGTCAATTTTAGGCAGGGATCAGTAATTGATAGGCCCAAAAAATCCTGCTTCATATCTGAACTGGCATCTTCCACCAGTGGAGATAGGCATCATAATAGATATTTAATACATTAGAAGCAATGATATAGATATTCTTACTCCATGGAACAATGAGAGGCGCCTTTTGTAGTGTCGTGTCTCAGACACCCATTTAAACATAAATTTCGACAAGGTAACATTCCTAAGATTGTGATAAAACTAAGAATGCCTAAAGGTATAACATTTAATGCCCATCAAGAAAGAAGATTAAATAAGCATGCCAAAAGGCCAATGCTCGTAAAAAGATATAGGAGAGGTTTGGATAGTGAGTTGAGATAAGATGAGACGAGATAAAAATTAAAAATTAAATAAAATCTTGCTATAATATTATTTTTGTTTTGAAATTTGAAAAAATTGAATTATTTATTGTATTTTGTGTGGGATTTTGGGAAAGTTATAATGATTAGATGAGATGAAATGGTTTCTGAATCCAAATAAGGCCATAGTGAAAAGAAGAAATGAAAATTGAGACATAGTACCAACCAAAGACAACACGCCAAAAACCATTTTATACGGTTTGGTCTGACTAGTGATACACTTTAGGAATGAAATATATGGAGGAAAATTGCACACACAAACACACGGTATATGGTTTGATGATAGCATAGATAGTTGCCAACCTTTGGACATAACAACCAAGGAACTCCCATTGGCTGCACCAGCTATTGAGCTGATATAGAAATTCTTTTCCCATTGTTCCATAATCCAGTCCTGATGAGAATCCAGAGAGAGTAATTGAGATAGTCAATATAGCTACTCATTTATAATCACTCACAAAAGATAATAGCAACCGATATTTTTTGGATTACAACCTTATGCAGGAATACTGCTGACAATTCATAAACCTGGGCAGTGAAACCCGTTCCAGCATCCATTATTAGGGCCCAGAGATTTGCTGCGGAAGCCACACAGCTGATATGCAATCCATCTTCATTACCCTTGTCTATATGCTGACGCAGCCTGGAATCTGCTACATTGTAGTGATATCTGCAGTCCAATAAATTTTTTAATTGGTGCCAGGAAACATTTTGCTAATTTCAAATGTGGAAAAGTTGCACTTTCCAGGACAAAAGTGGTCATCCTATTGCATTCAATCTCCAAACAAGCATGCATATATCTATTAATGACAAAATTGCACATCCTACTGTATTCAATTTCCAGACAAGCACATCCATACATACATGTATTCACGTACAGACATGTTTGATAAGAAATTAACTAAGGGGGAAAGAGAATTAAGATGGAGGTCTTCCTAAGAAACAATATGAATAAAATTTAACACATCATTAGTTGTTTCACAACTTTTGCCGCAACCTTAACTTTTACTTCATGAAGTACCAGAACAATTAGATTTCAATAGCAAGCAACAAACTCCAGTAACAAAAGTTTATGCAGGTATGAATATCAAACCGCAGTCATATACTCAATTTGAGATATTAAAGCCAGAAGTTTGTTTTTCAGGTATATTTGGTCAAGTTCAAATTGGGAAACTTTAACCTGATAAACTATTTGAAAAAATAACATATATATCTATATTTTTGATAAGTAATAAGATATTTTATTGATATAAAGATAGGCATAGCCCAGGTACACTGGAAGCATACATGTGAATACACCTATTTAGGAACTAGAAATAGTTACAATTTGAAAAAATATATCTATAGACAGAAAAGATACAATACAATGACATATGGGGGAATCTGGAATGATAAAAAGGTAATTAAGAAATCAAAGTGACCACGTATATTACCATGATGCAGGAATTTCAAAATAGGACAGAGATAGAGCAATATGTTATAGAGAAACAATTATATGAGCAAAGTAGGCCATAAACCAGAACATGCCAAATTAAATAAGTAGGTAAATTTACCTTTGCTTCATGGGACGACGTGCATTATACACTGAAATCCATTGGGTAGCAGGACTACCTAATCGCAATTTTTTCTTTGGTTGCTCATCTTCTTCCAAATTTATAAGCAATCTCCCCCGCTTTTGCCCAACCTAATTATGCAAAAGACGACAAATGTGGGCAAGAGAGCCAAATATAAAATCCAACTCAACATAGATACACAAACATATTTCTATGCATATATATATATACACACAAAATATATATATATTTGCATGCCTGTATGTATATATAAAATGCGTGTTTACATATATATGTATGTAGAGAGAGAGAGAGAGAGAGAGAGAGAGAGAGAGAGAGAGAGAGAGAGAGAGAGCACGGTAACCTTAAGAGCTCCATCAATTCTAATTGGTCTTAATTGCGTGCAGGGTTCAATCAGGCTTTCAAAAAAAGATATCAGCTTCATATAATTTGGCTCCTCGTCAAATTTCATTTCGGTAACAGCTTCAAGGAACTGCTTGAAAGGGGCTGGACAATAGCAACACATTAACTCTGGAGAAGTCGCCATCTTTTTCTTACAAACAAGAAAACTCTTGTTATCTCCCTGTAAAATTTAAAAACAAACAGATGAAGAAAAAGAAATATATCAGATTAAACAAAGCCTCAAGATGAATGTGTCCAAGAAACACCACAAAACTTACCTGATATCCCTGCCAAGGTAACCTTCCCTTTATGAGAAATATCAACGTGTAAGCTAATGACTCAAGATCATCCCTTCGACTTCCCGTCCGACCTAAATGGGCATGTACACTTGCATACCTTATAGTTCCCCTGCCAGAAGAGGTATAAATTCAATACATAAATTGGGCATATAATGGTGAATATTACACAAACTACAAACCTGAATATGTCAGGCCTTTGATCATATCCAACGTGTTGACCAGATGATGCATCTTTCCATCTGGATGCTGAAACAGAAGGGTGTTAATGGCAGCATTAATAGATATTAGCATTTTGCTTGGCTGACATTCCATTATTTGGTAATTATGATAAAGTGAAGAGAAGATAAGGAGAAGAAAAAGAAATATTTTAATTATGTTCTTACTTATACCTAACTTTCTCTCAAAATGTGAGAAATTTTGGTGGGCTCAATAGGAATTTTTTTTTTGATAGGCCAATAGGAAAATATTGACAGACTTTCCTCACTTTTTCTTTTCCCTCCCATTGAAAAACAAACAGAAAAAAATTATTTCTTTTTTTCTTTATGGGTGAAACAAACATAAGGTGAAGATCATTACTCCAAATAACTTGAAAATCATGGTAAAAGGGGGGGAAATGCCCACACACAGACACCCCACCACATGACACCGTGGAATGCCCCAAAGCTAGACCCTTTACACAAGGAACGAAAGACTTCAAAAAGGCTAGCGTACCCAAACCAAGATCTATAAGATACAGCTTCTTCTCATCCTGCGTTCCAGGTTGACCAAGTAAGAAGTTCTCTGGCTTCACATCTCCATGCACAAACCTTGTTCAAGGATAGGAAAGAAAGTATATTTATAATTGCAAATTAGTTAAAACTCTGACAAACAGGGGGACACTAGAGAGAGAGAGAGAGAGAGGGGGGGGGGGGGGATAATAAAAGTGAGCAAGAAAGGAATAACAGGACTAACCCCTTCAAGTGAAGCTTCTCAAGAATAGATATTGCCTCCACAGCGATGCAAGCAACCATATTTGGTGACATCCTGTTGCAGATACTAATGGATCAAAAAGGCAATTTCTTTTCATAAAAATAAATATATTTTATACAATACTGGGCATAGTGAACTCGTTTGTAGGTAAGAGAGAGAATCTATATCTCACGATTGGCCAAGAGAATTCCAAACATCCCAGAGACTAGGCCCAAGTATGTCCATGACCTGACAAATAGTAATATCCATCAGACACCAAGTTTGGAAATCCTAATCATGAGAGTCCAGATCAAATCTCACCAGAATGTAAAACTCTCCTTGGCGACCCTTGTAATGGACCCAAGGAATTCCATAACATCCATTTAGAGTACTTGATAACATCCCAAAGTAAACAGGAAAGCAAATAGGTCAGATAATCAATATGGCACATTTAGCGATTGACAAATATGGCCTTGCTAAACCAATCCAGACAGTACAGATATACAACTTACCTATACACCTGCCATTCATAAGGAGGGCCATAATTGCAACCTTTACTACTTCGGTGCTCAAACTTCAATGCGACCTGGGAAAAAAGTATTCTTAAGCCATCACATCTCATGCAATTCATTATCTAAAATCCTTGTACAGCAATGGCATCAGCATTGGCATAGACTTGGCCAACATAGAAGTATGAAGTCATACCTCAATTGCATCAGCATCAGTTCCACCACTTACCCTTCGGCCAACATAGACTTGGCCAAAGCCGCCCTTACCCAGCTTCTTTTCTATCTTATATACAGGGGAATTACCTACTTTTACCTGCATGTAACAGCAGAACCACCATCTTAATAGAGAGACTCCTTTTGAGTGAACAACTAGACAATAAGAAATTTACTAATTGGTAACTATCACAATAAAAGGTAATGCTATCTAAGCTTAGCAAGTTTACCCTAGAATGATATGGCACAACAAATGTCAAATTTATTTTGAAATAAAAGCACTGACATCTTCTTCTTCTTCTTCTTTTTTGATAAGTAAAAATATTATTCACTGAATGCAATAGGTGAAGCCCATGTATACAGGATGTATACAAAAGAAACACCTAAAAGCACTGACATCTTCTCATTAGTATCAAACAGCCCATTCCATGTCAATATGACGAGTGGAGCAAGAATGATGGAAAGAGACACATATTATCCCGACAATAACAGTCATCTGAAGAGAGTATAACAGAATCAAAGTACTCACAGTAGCTCTATTGCTATAAACAGCAACCACATTTCTGCGTACATATTTTCCAGATACAGAGTTTTAAAAGATAACAATGACACCAAAAAGAGCAACTGAGTAAGCAGGACGTACCTTCTCAGGAACAGGAGTTGCGCTTGCTTCCTCTTCAACCCCATTCACTTTGTCAGCACTCCCACCCTCCATTCCAATACCTATATCTGCCACTACCTCCACTTGATTATAGAGGGGTTCTGCGGCTCCTAAAGCAACAGCTTCAGGAAGAACCTCACAGGGTTCTGGATCTAAATCTATCAATCTAATGCCGCGGCCTCTACCTGCTGCAGTTGGCCTGGTTGGTACTGCCTGTGAAGGCCCTTTTGCTAGAGCTGTTGCATTACCACCACCTCTCCCTCTTCCACCACCACCTCTCCTTCTGGTTCTGTTTTGAGCAGGCTGTAACCAATTGTCTCCTTGATCGATTGGTTGTGGGGTAGGGTAAAGATCATCAACACGCTTTGATCTTCGGGCTCCGCTTCTTAACTCTGGCATCATCACCCCATGCAAATCACTTCCAGTCGATTCACCTAAATCAGAAATCCCTTCAGATTCTTTCCTTTTTAAATCAGGTGGACTAGATTGGAAAATTTTGGGGCTACGAGACTAAGTTGGAAAAATTTAGGGGCGTAGCCCGCAACTTCATTGCATCTTCTGCAGCCCAATTTCGAAATTAAAATATAAAAAACACGTGACACAACCAGGGTTAAGCAAGCTTATACAAGAAAATCCTTGTCAAGAACAAAAAATCATTCTTTAGTCCCTTTTCAGTAAAATAACTTCGCATTTGAAGAAAAATACAATGATCTAAAAGATTATGTGGCAACAATGACGATGTATACAAAAAATATTAGAAGACGCAAAACAAAAAAAGGAACAAAAGAGTTGGCTAGGTGGCTGCCGCGTAAACGATCAGAGTGACAGAGTACCGTACTGGAAAAGAAAAAGATACAGAAGAGATATACTTTTTTCGGCAATAATTATCCCAAATTTCAATTTTCCTGATAACCAAACAATGATAAAGCAAATGCACCCAAATTCATATACGAACAAATCTATTCGAACTTGGACATCTACATTAGCACATTAGACCAGTTTTTTCTTTTTTTATATGACAGATGAATATGGAGAGTAAACTACGTCAACAAAATAAATCAAAAACAAATTTTGATCGATGGCGCTCATACAATTCGAAAAAAACTAAAGCGGAAAAAAAGATACACATTTCAAACCAAATCCGATCATTCAATCCGTGGAAAATTCACAGATTTTAACGTATTCAAACGGATCATCGAAGCAAGCTGGGCAGTGCAACGGACAATAAAATCAAAACCGAAAAAGGAAAGAGAAAAGAGCAGACACAGATCGATCCCAAGAAAGAGCAAAACCAGAACGATCGGAACCAAGGGAACGCACCGGACACGAGTCAACAGAAGCCGATCGATCGCGTTGGGATCTTGTTTTTGTTTGTCAGTGAAAACGCACGCACATATTTAGCAGAAGCTGGAACTTTTGTTGAAACGAGAAAAATATAAGGTGGAGGTTTCGGTAGATAGTGGTGTTATGCGATAATAGAGAAAGGAAATGTGTATTCAAGTAAAACGAAAGTGGTGATGTTAAAATGGTGATGATGATGGCGGTGGCCTTTGGGTTGGGTTTGTGTGTGTGTGTTTGTTGTCTTTTCTTTTCTCTCCTTTTCCTTTCTCTCCCGTCCTTTCTCTCTCTCTTTTATCTCTGTGGTTATGGCTATAACTATGGCTTGTATTCTATGAAATATCAACGTACAGCGGTGTGCTGCCTCATAGACACATCTTCAGGCAACTGTGGCCTTGTAATACCCAATAGGATATTTATTTTAATTTAATTCTTTTTAAGACAACTTGTGGCGTATTATTATTATTGTTATCATATATCTCCTTTTTTCTTTTCCAACAACAAAAATTTATCGTTTTGTTGTTATTATAATAATAAAAAAAATACAGTATCTCAGATAGCTTTTTGTTTGAGATTTCGGGCTTGTTTAGTTTGGTAGATAAAATATTTCATATAATTATTATAATTTTTTTAAATTTTAAAATAAAAATTATATTTTAATAATATTTTATTTAATTTTTAATTTTTATTCTTATGTAAATAAACGAAACCGAAGCTTATATATTCAAATTACAGTAGAAGATTTGTCGGATACCAAAAAGAAAAAAAAAAAAAAGAAGAAGAAGAAGAATAATAATGCACTAGGCTGTGTGGTCGTGGGTCTACCAAGTTTTATTTCATTCTTGGGCCAACTTGTTTACAAAATTTTCGAATGCCATCTTTGCGCAAGAGTTTGAATGTGACCCTTTACTGTCTTTGAAAGTTGGGCAATGATGCATGGCTTTGGTGCTTTTCGGCCTTCGTCAAAAATCAACAATATATATACACGCAATTAACTTAAGACTCATATATATACTGCGTGTTTTACTACAATTGGTTTGGATTTTGTAGTTTAAAGCAAGCTAAATGGTTAACGTGTGAAACAAAATTAGCTCTGGGTTTTTGGTTATTCGATCGGGCATCAGATTGATAATATATAGCCAGTGTTTGACTGTAAATTCATAACAGAGGTTGCATACCACAACAAAAACATTATATAAATTATCTGTTCTAATTTTATTACAGATATTGATGTGATTGTATCTTCCTTATTTCTTTTTTTCTTTTTTGATAAGGGGGTGGGGGTTTGAATCCATATTTTTTATTTGAAAAATCGGGCTATATGCTATAACATCATCAAGCTCTATGAGATATGATTATATCTTTAGTATACCACAACAAGAGAAATGTTGGATTTACAAAGACTCATAAAAATTTTATAAATTTAATGTAACATATAATTTACATTATAACCATAACTTTATAAAATTTGTTCAAAATTTACAAAAACAAATATCATTGTGTGTATACAATACGAATTAGCTAGCATCACTAAATAGTTTTGTGGTTTTCAATAATGCTATGTACAAGTTTAGAGGGTTTAGATTTCGTGTAACTTCTTTAAAAGAGAGAAACTCTTTCAAAAGTAGATTTTTCAATCAATCTCATTTTTTTCTAAGGAGCTTGCATGAGATTTGTAGACCCTAAACTTGAACAAATCATTTTCATTTTTAATATTATTCAACTGTTAGGGATGAGGATCCATATCTCAGCAAGCGAAGTTACCTAAAAACCAATTGGAAGATCGTTTCTCTTATTAAAGACATATCAATGGACCTTAAAAGCATTGAAAATTCTATTTACAGTCTCTACTTGGAGACTGTATATGCAAGCCCTTTATTAAAAGAAAAAAATCATTTTAAGATGAATATTTTAGTAATTTTAAAATTTTTTAAAGATAAAATTATCTATACCTATATTACAATCTTCAAATGGAAACTATACGTAGCATTACTCAAAAGCATTTACCTTCTATTACTAACAAAAAAAAAATTTATCTTCTAGATAATACAAAATTACCAACTATGTAACACAATCTTACTAGATGTCACAAAATCTAATTGGAAAGCATTCCAAATCAAAACATACCCCTTCACAACGTAATATGAGCCCCTAAAAAAAATAAATAAATAAATGTTTATAATCTCTAATGATGGTTGTTGGGCTTGTATCTTGAATGTGACTGAGTCTTATGTCACGTGGCCTAGGTTGGGTCCTGCAGTAGTGAGTTTGCTTTTTAGTTATAGTAGAGCCTGTATTTAAATGCTTGGCAGTATCAGTAATGAGAACAACTTACTGAAATCTCAAAGATTGCTGGTTGCGGCGGATTTTGGCTCCTCGAGTTGCCATATTACTTTACATGTTCTAATTATTTAATTACATCACACATTACAGTAGTCTCAGAGCCGGGATTCCTGCACAATGGTTGAACGTACCAGCCATGCTCAACTTACAGAAGTTGTGTCCAATCTGAAGGAGGAAACAATGCACCTGCAAAAATAACAAGAAAAACAGAGGCAAATCTTAGAAGCCGTACTACAACAAATTAATAACTTGGCTGCCAATTCCGATTAATTGGTAGTCGTGGCTGGAAATCACCAATTGGGAGAAAGTCTCTTTCAATCCTAATGTCAAGATCAGTGCTAATTTTTTATTTGAAGGGAATGAGGGAATTCAAGTTAGAACTCTTAGGTTGTATTTTCCTAAGTTTGATGGTTCTGAACTCACGGAGTGGGTTTTTAAGACCCAATAATTTTTTTCTTACTGTAATACTCTAGATGATCATTTTTCTTATGAAGGGTAAGGCCCTTTCTTTGTATTGTTGGCTTATAGACTCTAGCCCAATCTATATCTGGTAAGGGTTTGTGATAGTTTTAAATGTGCATTTTGGGCCCTCATCCCCTATAGGAGCCTTTACAAAACTAAGGTAGACAACAACTATAGAAGAATTCAAGTGCCAATTTGATGCTTTATCCAATAGAATCAGTTGGATTACTAGGGAGTTCCATATTATTACTTTTCTTAGTGGGCTGAGAGATGACCTTAATATTATTGTCACCATGTTTAAACTCGCCAACCTATAAGCAGCTTTTGGGTTGGCTAGGTTACAGGAGAAGAAAGTCTTTCGTAGAACCCAAGGATTTCTGCCTAGAAGTCCAACACAGAACCTCACCATCCAAAACTCCCTATTCCAGCTCCTATCTTAAGACTACCAGTCCCACGTACCCACCAAGACCCAACACCTCCTCACACGAACTTTCCACTCAACAATCCAAACAAAAAATCAACTCTACCTATTAGAAGGATTACTCCAACACAAATGCAAGAGAAAAGAGAGCGTGGGCTATGTTATTATTGTGATGAGTAGTTTCACCATGGCCATAGATGCAAAAGTCTAAAGATCTTTTTGTTGGAAGGCATGGGGAGTGAAAAAGAAGAGCAAGGAAAAATTGATGGGATTTTGGTAGTAATACATAAAGATGAACCTGTAGAAGAGGAGAGGGAAGTTGGGGAGCTATTAGGTATTTCATTACATGCTATAGCAGGCTCCTTAACTCCCAAAACCATAAAGTTAAATGGGATATTAACCACCAAAATGTGTTGTATTGATTGAAAAAGGAAGCACACTCATAATTTTATTTAGAGGTGCTACCCGTATGGTGCGGTGCGGGGTGGGGGGACCCTTCTCCACACCTCGCCTTGCAACATGTGGACGAGGGGTTTTCAACCTTGCCCTTCACCCCGGTAGCCCAAGGATAGGGTAAAAAATGCCATCCACCTTGGCCAACACATTGAATCTAAAAAATTATTTTTGAGTCCAAAATATTTGGTTGGATCCAAATTTTAATTTTTAGAGTAATATTTTGGATTGTCTTGACCTTCTAGACCGACCTTTATATAGAAAATCAAGATAATACAATAATCATACTTAAACGTGTCACTTACAACTATATTAAAATATAAGATTTTAATATTATTTTTGTTTTAAAATTTTAAAAAATCAGACAATTTTTTAAATTTAGGCAACGTTTGATTACTTAGCTCAGTTCTACTCAACCCAACTCATCTCATCTAATTATTACAATTTTTTTAATTTCTAATATAAAATATAATAAATAATTTAATTTTTTTAAATCTTAAAATAATAATAATATTAAAAAATATTAATTTCCAATTTAAAAAAAATTTAATTAATTTAATTTTTTATTTAATTTTTAACTTCCAATTTATCTCAATTCAACTCATCGTTCAGACGTGGCGAGGCATTGAGACGAACGTCCAAACGTTTGGGCTTAATTTAAGTTAGGTCTTCTTTCCCTCGTTTTCTCCCTGAAATTACACACAAATCTCCATCTCTCTCTCATTACATATATATCGTCACTTGATCCGACCATGGCTACCATTGCCCCACCGTCCGATCGTATCCTCACTACTTACTCTCAACTGGGTATGTTTTCTCGCCCACACAACCCACACACGCACGTTGCTTGGTTTTCCATAAGGCAGATCCTTAATGTGTGTGTACGTGTTTTGGGCTTAATTAGGGTTTTTTTTAATAAGCTTAATTCGTGTATGCAGCCTTTGATTTGTTCTTTCCTTTAATTTTGTATATGTCCCGTATACCTGGGCTTTTGGCATTTGCTTCTTATGATCGATAAAATTTTCATTTAATTAGTTAATGACATTTCTATAGCTGTGGTGTGTATGAATTTGATAACCTTTTGGGTGCGAAGTTCCCCAAGCTTTCCTGGTTCTAATTGTCTTCAAACTCTGCATCTAACTTGAACTATTTAGTGTATGGTTATATTAGGCTGTGACTTGATGACTCTTTGGTTCGTTCAAGGTTGTTTGTGTATGTGTTTGTGGTTTTTGAATTTGTGCGCTTGTCAATGGGTTTATTCCCCCTCTACTCCTGCCATCACAGAAACTGCAGATATACTGCAGAATTTTTCATTAGACTCTCAATCTGACGCCCTTGAAGTTACTAATCCTGCAAAGATGGTAGGTTCACTATTTTTTTATTGGTTGGTTTATCAGTTTATTGGGAACTCAACTCTTTGTTTGTGGACATACATATAGTATGTTCAGTAATATGATGTACTGATCCGTTGTGAATAACCTTCTGCAATGTAGTATGGGCTGGTGGATTCGAGTAACCACACTAAGGGAATGACCAAGCCGTTGAACCCAAATGCAAGCAACTTTCCTAATGGGTATCAGTCATCTGCTTACTATTATGTAGGTAAGGTAAGCTTTTAATACCAGGCAAAAGCCATGTTAGGTCTCTTTGAGATATCTGTTTCACAAATTCATTTTCTGGTTGAAATTTACAAAATGTTATGATTTGATGTTTTTTCTTTCGCATGCAATATTACATCTTGGAGTGAAATGTCTCCTCAGGTTATGATAGGCAAGGTAATGAGTGGAATGACTACTCTAAATGTGTGAATCCTGATGGTGGAATAGCTCATGTAAGTTCTACATGTTACTCTATCTGTATGTGTTCCTGATAGGTATGTTTATATTCATTGGTGGTATTGTGGATGTACCTAGTGATCTTTTGAACTTTTTTCTGCATCACAATGTCATCTTTTCAGTTCTTGGCTTTGGTTCAATGAGTTATTGTTAGGGACAATTGTTACTGTAAATTTTCATCTGAATTAATGTGAGGAGATTCATCAAAGACTTAGTATGTTATGGGAAATCAATTCCTTTCAACCATGTGAGTCAGGATATAACCAATGGTTTGATTGGCGTATTTTTCCTTGATCTGTATTTTATATAGGTTTCATACCTTTTCTTTTCAGTTTTTGTTGTGGGTTTTGTTTCTACATTTGATTTATTACTTATAATTTGTTTTCTTAATTAAAAAGAAGATGAAGAAATTTGAGCAACCTTTTGAGTATTGCCTATATTAATTTTTATTTTTATTTTGTGAATAATTGCCTTTTGTTTTGGTTGACTCAGAGTCTTTATGGTGATAATGGCTCTTTAATGTATCACCAAGGTTATGGTTACTCACCATATGGACCATATCACTCTCCTGGTTCACCCACTCCGACCATGGGGCAGGATGGTCAGTTGTGTGCTCAACAGTACCCGTACCCTATTCCTTATCATGAAGTCTCTACCCGGACTACGCAACCTTATGCAGCCAACCAAGTTAGAGTGCCTCAGGGAGAAATTTTAACTTCAACTGCAGCTGATCAATTGCCCCCATTGGTTGCAAGTGGAGGAGACCCCAATAAGATAGCAATCGGTGGATGTGTAAATGAAAAGACCAGCTTGAAGCCTTGTGTCCAGAACTCATCTTTGAATGCATATGGTTCTTATGGAAGGGGAGGCTCTCTGGTGGGCATTCCTTCATTCCCTAATCCAGATCCAAGATTTGGCTTTGATGAAATTAGGCTGCCAATCCCTTCCTTCAATGCCTCACTGATTCCAGATGGTCAGTCAATGTGTGGGGCAAGTGCTTGTTCCTCTTCACCATTCATGCATGCGAACAACCTCTCATTGCGAAGGAATCAAAATCTTTGTCGTCTTCCCCATTTCATGGTATGAAGTTGCAATACTACTATATTTTCATTCTCTTGATATTGTTGGTGGAGGCTGGGGCATATAAAGTATGGGTGTAGGGAAAGCACTTGAAGTATCAGAAATGGATTATATAATCAATTGACTGATGATTAGTTATAAACAAATAAATAGTTCATGGCAATTCTTTTTCTTGAAAGTTCCCAAGCAGGGTCATATCAGGTTTTATACCTAACTAATAGTGAAGAAGTCATTTAGGAACTTTATCCTCCAATTTCCCATGATTTTTATGTTTATTGGATTGTCAGTCTGTCGATGTGTCGATTTGGTGCTTCGTTGTAATTACATAGTATATGCCCAACTTTTTTATACCTATTCCATCAATAGGTTGTATCTTTCAGCTATTCATTCTGTGGGTTTGTGCCAATCATATGTAAAGGTAAACTCTATCTTAATAATCAATGATATGATGATGTTTTTTTATCGGTAATGATTTGATGATATTGAGAATTAGATATATTTATTTCATCACAGAATTGGCACAATGCAAGACCAACATCTGGCTTGGGCATGGCTCCTGGAATCATGAACCAACTGTACCCAAGCAATGCAGTGTATGGTCCATATGGAAACACACTCAGAGCTGGTTCTGGTTTTGGATCTTTTGGCTTTGATTCAAAGACGAGTGGGCGTGGGCTAGCTATTGATAATAAGTATAAAAAATGGGGTTGTGGACCTATCACCTTAGCATATGGCAATGAGAATTTGGATAGATCAAATGAACTGAGTAAGGGACCTAGAGCCAAGGGTTTTGATTTTAGGAACCAGAAGGGGTGTGGACATATCGCCTTAGCAATTGAAGGAAAGAACCTCCCGGTGATTGAGAACGAGAAAGAGGCTAACTTTCCTATAATTCCAAACAAGGAAGAGTACAACAGAGAAGATTCACCTGAGGACTGCTTGGATGCAAAATTCTTTGTTCTTAAATCTTATAGTGAGGATGATGTCCATAACAGTATTAAATATAGTGTGTGGGCCAGCACCTCTAATGGCAATAAGAAGCTGGATGCAGCGTATCAGAAAGCTAAGGAGAAGCCCGGTGGCTGTCCTGTATTTCTGTTATTCTCTGTGAGTATGATTAGTCTGGTGCCTTATATTAAGCTGGCTAGTGCATATTGTTTCTTGGTTTCACTTTTTCCTGACACTTTGTTTCTTTGCTTTAACTGGTTATTATAGGTCAATGGTAGTGGGCAATTTGTGGGTTTAGCAGAGATGATTGGCCCTGTCAATTTTGAGAAAACCTTGGAATGTTGGCAGCAGGACAAGTGGAATGGTAGCTTCTCTGTGAAGTGGCATATCATAAAGGATCTTCCTAATAGTTTGTTAAGGCACATAACACTAGAAAACAATGAGAATAAGCCTGTCACTAATAGCAGGGATACACAAGAGGTGAGAGTGTGGGTGTCAGTGTGCATGCACGGACTTGATCTCCTTTTTTTGTTTTCTCCATCATATCTTCTTGGTGTTTCTACTTTTTATATTGTTATTTTAAAATTAACTGTTTTTTTCACCGCAGGTTAAGTTTGATCAGGGTATTCAAGTTCTTAAAATCTTCAAGGGTCATTCTAGCAAGACATGCATTCTGGATGATTTTGGATTTTATGAGGCTCGCCAGAGGACAATGCTGGAAAAAAAATCTAAGCAACAGGAGCCTCAAATGCAGCCAGGAGATATCTTCTTTCCTGTTTTTTTCCACCCCTCTGTTGTTATTTATGCGAGCATGCTTTCATTAAATTTTCTCATATATGAAAACTTCAGTGCCGGGCACTGCCCTACTTAAATTTTAATACAATTGCGTTCTGATGAGAGTACGATGAAGTAAAACATGATACTGAATACTTTCAGAGAGAACTTTCATCAATGCATGTTTTGGTGTATGTGGCACAAGCACTTAATTATCTTTAGTAAGCAGCTTGCAATGTTTTGGGCAGGCATCTAATGCATTTTTGTCGTAACAGGTTGGGAAGTCGAGGGATGCTGCAACAGATATAGTGAAAGAGAAATTGCCAAAAGCTTCAGATGTAAGTTTGATAAAGGAACCGGTGGTTGCAGAAGCCGTGTCACTAGAGAAGGCAGATGGAGATGAAGCCCTTTCGGAAGGAGAAGGAAAGGGATCGAGTGCTACTCTTGGAGATGGCCAGGGAGGTTCCAAACCATTTATAGCGTCAGAAAGAAAAGGCGTTTCAAATGGAGTTGCTAGTTCTTGATAAACCTTTTCCCCCTTCGACGGTGTAGTTGGTGGATGTTATGGAATTGTTACTGATATTATTAGCATGCACATAAACGCTGGCTTATTTGTTACTCGGGTCAGTGTTGCTATTTTGGAAATGTGAAAAATAAAATAAAAAATTGGTTAAAGGGATTAGAGCCATCGCTGCTTTCTTTCTTTTTATGGAATTTTGTCTCCCCATTTCTTTGAACCGGTTGTCGTTTCCACCTGCTGCTTTTGGTTCACTTCACTCGTTACTTTTGGATCTTTGCTGCTTCAGTTTTTTAGCGGTGCTCACTATGTCGCTAAACTGAGCGGGGAAAAATCTCTTATTTATTACCTAGAACAAAAGGGAGCCAGATTTTTAATGTGATTTATTTCTTCTTGGTTTTTAATATATGGGTTAGGTTTGCAAAGATTTTATAAAAAGTGAAGTTTTCAAAATGATGAGAATATTAAATTTACTTTTTAAAAGAAAATAAATTTACAGTATAATATATTATAGTAAGTTATGTAACTTAAGTTAGTTTGAATTTAATTTTGTAAAATATTTTTAACCTTTTTTTTTTATTATTTTAAAAGAAAATTTCTATTCAGCATCCCTACATGACACATCTACTCAAAGAAATAAAAAGTAAAAAAATTAAAAATAAAGACTCACGTTACTAAAAGTGTGTAGTATAAGATTTTTGATTAGAAGAAATCATTTTAAAATATCTAACAAGTAAGATATTTGTATATTTAATAAATTACTCCCCTTCAATTGAATATTTGTATATTTAATCCCTTAAATAGGATCAATTAGATGACAAAATCTAAATACCCTCAGCTTTTAAAGGAGCACGTTGTCCACTTAAAACATATATTTATTTTTTATTTTACAGTCTAAACTATTAAAAAAAATATTTAATTTTATAAAAATGATCTCTATTTAGTATTTACGAAAGATTTAAACAATTTATAAAAAAAGAAAATTAACTCACTTTCCTTTACAAAATAAAAATGCTCGGCGTCACTGTGTAGTATAGACTATAATACCCGTGTACCGCTCTAGCTATAGGGTTGCAGGGCATTCTGGATTTGAATTGTGCTTTTTTATTTTTATTTTTATAAAAAAATTTCCTTCGTAGTTATAAAAGGAGTGCCAGTGAGAAAGGACGCATTTCTGCCTTGGTTAGGGTTTCTGGGTTTCGATCTGCGAGATAATGGGTTTCCAAATGCAGCCATATGGGATACAAACAATGCTTAAAGAGGGCCACAAACACCTCTCTGGTCTCGACGAAGCCGTCCTCAAGAACATTGATGCCTGCAAGCAGCTGTCCACTATCACTCGCACCTCTCTTGGTCCCAATGGTTTAGTATATATTATCTCGATTCAAACACTTGGTCTTTTGATTGTAGTTTATGTTCTGATTTCATTATGTCTGAGTGAAACTCCTTTTATCTAGATTGATTGGAAGATTTCAAATATACGGGCCAATTGGCATGAGCTAGTGTAACGCTGACGTAATTTTTTTTTACCAGTTTTTAGTTGATGTATTTGCAAAAATATTCCCCGTTTGAAGGAAAATATCAATCCGGAATCATTAAGCATGAAACGGTGTCCCGTGTTCATGGGTTATCCCTACGTTTTCATCAATAAAATCTTAATTCCTTGTGAAAAAAAAAGGTGTTGGGACTTTGGACAGAGTTTAACCGAATGCTTTGGATAGCTAGTGCTTTGCCTCAATCGACAGCAGCATTGCAGCTACAGACAATTGTAGTAATTTGAAGTCATGAAAGTCATAGATTATTTTCTTGGTAAGCGTGACATTCATGGATTTGGAATGTGGACAATTGCCTTGGGAAATATGGAGATCGCTTCTGTATGTCTGTTGTGGGATCAGAGAATTGGATGCCATCATATTTGTTTCATCTCTGTTGAATAAGACTAATGTCGCACTAGTTTTCTCTTCTTTTTCTTCTTCTTCTTCTTCGTTTTAATTCTTAATCTTCTTCTACTCAGGTATGAACAAGATGGTTATCAATCACCTAGATAAGCTCTTTGTCACGAATGATGCGGCCACTATTGTGAATGAACTCGAGGTTCAGCATCCTGCTGCCAAAATTCTTGTCTTAGCCAGCAAATCCCAGCAAGAGGAAATTGGAGATGGAGCTAATTTGACGATTTCTTTTGCTGGGGAACTCCTCCAGAATGCAGAGGAACTTATCAGGATGGGCCTGCACCCAAGTGAGATCATCAGTGGATACATTAAAGCAATTAATAAGGTTTGCCGATGCTGTCCGACCTGGTTGGACTAGTGTTTTTAGTAGAGGTATAGCTGAATATTGTCTCCTGATTCAGTTTTTATGGTTTAAAATTGTCAGACAGTTGAAATCTTAGAACAACTGGTTGAGAAAGGTTCTGAGAATATAGATGTGCGAAATAAGGATCAAGTCATTCGTCGAATGAAAGCTGCTGTTGCTAGCAAGCAATTTGGTCAAGAAGATATTTTGTGCTCCCTTGTTGCTGATGTAATTATTCCTTCCTATTACTTTTTGTTGTTGTCCATTTATTCTATTTAGCATTCTGGCAGGGGGTGCTGACTGTACCTTTTTTTGGTTTTTTTTTTTTTTTTTGGGTGGGGGGGGGGGGGGATGTGTTTGTAAATATAGGCATGCATCCAAGTGTGCCCCAAGAACCCTGCAAACTTTAATGTGGATAATGTCCGTGTTGTTAAGCTCTTGGGAGGGGGCTTGCATAATTCTGCAGTAGTTCGGGGTATGGTTTTGAAAAGCGATGCTGTGGGGAGTATAAAGCAAGTGGAGAAGGCAAAGGTTAGAATTTATATGCACTTGCAAAAGGAAAGTGATATTTTTTCATGATTTGTAATTTAGTTTCTTGGTTATTTGTTTCCCTTTTTTTTAATGCATTGGCCGTCATTTTTTAACACTTCCATCCTCCCTCAATTGGTTTGTACTAGGCGTGTTATGTTTAATTTTTGTTTAAAAGGATGAATTTCATGTTTGCTCTGATCATGTTCTGTAATATCTCATTTTGCTTGCATGTCTCACTTTTAGTTACTGGCGGCAAGAGTTATTTTTTATTTATTTATCCCCTAGAAAACTTGATGTAGGGATGAAAAATTCTGTGACTATCTCAGGACAATGAGCACAATCCTCCCTGTTTTTATTTGCCTTTAATATGATCTATTTTTTTGCACTTGAAAAGAATAGTTTTGATTTTGAGGGATGGGGGTGTTTGTCTTCATTTATCAGCTGACTGAAATTAGGCATGCTAACTTTGTCGACTTTCCGTTATTGTGTTTTCTTTTTCACGATATTGACTGCTTTTATATGTTTTTAATTCAATGGAGAAAGTACTTTAATTCAGGTTGTCAAAATTTATTTTCTTTTAGGTTGCTGTGTTTGTTAGTGGTGTTGATACATCTGCAACTGAAACAAAAGGAACTGTCTTAATCCATAGTGCAGAGCAGGTAATCTTGGGGGCATCTCTTCTGGTCCAGAGTAATTAACTTCTTTATGGTTGTTTCATTTGTCTAATCTACTCTCTCTGCCTCTCTCTCTATGCTTCCCATTTTAATTTTTTATTTCTTTAAACGTTTAATTTATATCAAACTTGGCTCTTTTATGGTTGCTATTTGCAATACTCTGCAAAACATCATTATTGTTATTTCCTACAGCTGGGTCAATGAAGTTTTGTTTCCAAATCAGAACAAGTTTAGCTGGGATCCTTCTCCCTTTCCTGACCCCTTATTAGTAGCTCAAATCGATGCCTTCTTCATATCTTAATAAAGGAAATGGAAAGTAGTACTGATTGCATTGGATGTATGTAACCACTTGACACTTAGTGGGGAATGATTGTTCTTACTGGTTTACTACGGTTGGAGTTTTTCCATACTTGTTTTCACAATTTTATCCTTGTCTGTAGCAAGCAGCATATTTGAATTTGGTTGCTGTACTTGTTCCACACTGAGATTTCTGCACACTTATCTTCCTTTCTTTATGGAATTGTGTAACTTAAGTAGAAACCTTTTTCTTTGGGTATTCTTGGCATCTTATAGCTAGAAAACTATTCAAAAACGGAAGAAGCAAAAGTCGAGGAACTTATCAAAGCAGTAGCAGATTCAGGTGCCAAAGTAATTGTCAGTGGAGCAGCAATTGGAGAGATGGCATTGCACTTCTGTGAGCGTTACAAGTATGCCAAGTTTTTATTGTCTCCATAATTTTCAGTCATGCAAGTATGCATATCCATTAAGATCTTACTCATTCATGAATTGAGTCCTGATGAATATATATAGTCTGACAATATTCATTATAGCTTTTAGTATTCTATGCTTGGGATCTTGCTTACTGATAAAAAAAATTATTCTATGCTGAAGACTCTGTAAGAGATATGGTGTTTCTAATATTGTTGTGACTTGCATGCAGGCTCATGGTTCTGAAAATCAGTTCAAAATTCGAACTGCGTCGATTTTGTCGTACAACTGGTTCTGTTGCCATGGTAATATCATAGGACTTAATTTATGGACCGTTCTTCTTGTTGTTTCATAATGTTTTTTCATATTCTTGCATCAGCTGAAGCTCAGCCAGCCTAATCCAGACGATTTGGGACATGTCGATTCTATTACAGTTGAGGAAATTGGTGGTGTGAGGGTATGTTGAGAATGTGGCCTCAAGTTACTTTATTTTTTCTTTTCTTTTCTGAGTTTTGTTTCTTTACTTATTTTTGTCTGTTTGCATGATGTTTTTTTTCCTCTCTCACTAAATAAATGTATTTAGGTTACCATTGCCAAGAATGAAGAAGGTGGGAACTCTGTTGCCACTGTGGTTTTACGGGGAAGTACTGATAGCATATTAGATGACCTTGAAAGAGCAATTGATGATGGAGTCAACACCTATAAGGTAACTTCTCTGAAGACTAAGAGAAATTTGGTAATTTTTTATAGGTGTTCACGCTTTGCCTTTATAAATATAGTTGGATTAGACACACAATGTGACTTCTGTAGTAGTTATTTGCATCACCTCTTTTTTTTTCAGGCTATGTGTCGGGACAGCCGTATTGTACCGGGAGCTGCAGCTACTGAGATTGAGTTAGCTAGAAGAGTGAAGGAATTCTCTTATAAAGAAACAGGGTATTGTATTTGCTTCTTTCTCGTTTATCCTCTCTAATTTTTCAAAGCTGCCAGTTTGCTCAGTATCAAAATTAATGCGGAAAAATGAGTTGGTCTTTTGTTTTTGTGCACTCAAATGTCTCCTTGGATATGCAGATTGGATCAGTATGCTATAGCAAAATTTGCTGAAAGTTTTGAGCTGGTGCCTAGAACATTGGCTGAGAATGCTGGGCTTAATGAAATGGAGATCATATCTTCTCTATATGCTGAACATGCATCTGGAAATAGCAAAGTGGGTATTGACTTGGAGGAAGGTGTTTGCAAGGATATCTCAATCCTGGATGTCTGGGACCTCTACATTACTAAGTAAGCTGGTTTTCATGCATTATTCATAAACTTGTGGTACGTGTTGGTTACTTCTGATGTGTGATACAGTGCAGGATCTAAAGGCTTATCTCAATAGTTTAGAGTGTGTCTGTAATTGTTTATAGGAGGAACACTCAGTGCCTTTGTCTTGGGGTGGTGCCTCTTTGTTCCTGTTTTTTTTTTTTATGGTAATGAAGTAGAACTCCAGCAAGGTAGGTCCCTTCAGATTCACTCCTGGGTGCAAATCCTGGATAAATGATCCTAGCCACGAGAAAGATCTTATATTTCTTCAATTATCAGTTTGGTCTGACTGAATTTGATGTGCTTCAGCTTTGTGCTGGCTATCAGCAGAGTCCCTGACTTAGCATCATTAGATATGTAGCTATCATCTTGGTAGTGATTAAGATTATAGGTTGCAAAATTGGCATTTATTTGATGTGGATTTCTGTGCCAAAACTTTTATGACTTGCCTATGCTTTGGGTCTAGATACTTCCATATGATAGTTATTACTGAAGACTTCTTTTTGGCTTAGGCCTGGTTTGGATAGATGCTTTCATCTCATCCCATCTCTTCTTAATATCCAAACACCACAAACACACTTTTCAATTTCAAGTCTTCAACTTTTTCATCTAATCATTACTTAATTGTTACTACTTTCCCAAACATCTAAACAGAACACAAAAAATAATTGAACTTTTCAAATCCCAAAATAAAAATAATATAGAAAATATATATTTTAACAATATTTTAACTTTATAATATTTTTATTTAACTTTTTCTCTCTTATTTTCCAAAAACCCCATAAAACATTTTAACTCTTTTAACTATTTTTTTTTTCTTTTATAAGTAACTCAAACTATTTTTTTTTATACGTAAGTAAATTTTATTGATATGAACGAAATAGGCATAGCCCATATACATAGGAAGTATACAAATGAACACCTAAATACATTATAGATTAGGAATTAACTCAAACTATTTCTAACTCATCTCATCTCAACTCAAGTATTTCACTACTATTCACAGACCATCTTAATTCATCTTATCTTAACTCACTATTTGAACCAGGCCTTAGGATAACCAACTAGTCTTATAAAATCTCTTTTCTAGATCGATAAATTTCAAGAATTTGGTGGATCATTCTTTTGCCATTATTTAAAGTTGGAGCTGCTGTTTGTGTTTAACCAACATTCATTACGTTTGTGTACAAGAGTATAATATATTTTTGGGGTGGTGGGACTTTGTACAGGTTCTTTGCTCTCAAATATGCTGTTGATGCTGCGTGCACTGTACTTCGTGTAGACCAGGTAATTGACTCCCTTTTAGATTGCTGTATGTATTTAAGATGAATGCGCTTTTATTGAACAAGTCACCAGAATGCCTTTTTGTTTATGGCTAAGCCATATTTGCTCCGTAATTAAGAAAAGTTATTCCTTGGCATAAGATATGTTTTAAAGTTGGGTAGTCAGCCCCTAAACTACGGGATTAGTTGCATTCTACCCAAGGTTAAAAGTTTTCAATTTTGGTCAAAACCCTCATTATAAGTCTGAAATGAGTTTCATATGGAATAATTCAGTGCCTTATATTGTTAATTATAAATAGGTTAAGATCCTGTAATTAATTATAAAACATTCTAGGCAGAATCTTAGTATTTTTTTAATCTTCTTTCCAAGAAGTTTTATTGATGGTGCCTTGCCTCCTTATGTCTCAGATTATAATGGCAAAACCAGCCGGTGGCCCAAAGAGAGATCAGCCTGCAGGGATGGATGAGGATTAATTTCATGTGGCCATCAATATATTGGTTTTACTAGTATCGCAAGGCAGGTTGCTGGACCGGTTGGGCATCTGTTGATTTAATTCAGATGCGAAAGGCTTTAGTTTGAAAGATTTTGTTTGATGTAGGAAAAATGTCTAAAAATTTGTGCTTTGTATATGTCACTCAGCCCTTAGCCGTGTTATGGTTGTGAATGCTGGTGGTGTCCACTGTATCCTTTTTATACTGACTGTACTTGATCTTGAACCTTTCGAACCCCCCACCCAAAAACTCGAAGGAATTACCGTTCACTATCTGGCTAGGGAAAGAGCGCAAAGAAGATATGAGTACTGCAAGTTAAATCCATAATGTTGGCTGACTTGGGTTGTGAGTACAGATGGAGACATGAACATTGGTTGTAGTAGTTACGAACGGCCCTATAATGATGGAGGTTGGATGTATGTGGTCGTGGTTAAAATGGTACAACTAGCTGCGCCGGTACCTTGTTGTGTGCCTTTTGGCTTTTATCTGCGATGTTTTTCTGGTACATGTTTTAACAATGACAACACTCTAGAAGGATGAAACTAAATGCTGCTTAAAGATGCAGGATATGTAGGAGAGAGAGCATTGAAGCAGATCAAATGCTCAAACAAAAAATTGGAAATAAATGTATTAACTTCAATTAAACACGAATTTAACTCTTGACGGATAGCGAGATCTACTATTGATTTTCGTATTTGTAACAGCCAATCTGAGCTCTCCATATATACAAGAACCGTTTGTCTGGGTGGACGGTAGGAGGCATCAAGGTTGTGAATGTCGCAAATGTACGAGCACTGTTGCGATTGGTGGGCTTGGAATGATGCTTCTCAGTTTCAAGTCTACGGCGTTTAGAATTCGACCGGAAAATAAAGAGTATTTTTAGCAAGGAAAATGCCAGTTTATCCTTAGATTTGAATCGATTTAGCCGTTAGTATATATTTAAACAAGGTACAGCTGATATATTTGTATACATTTTTGTTTGAAAGAAAAGAAAAAGAAAAGAGTGCATTTGCACTAGAGGAGGGCATGTCCAACAATACATGCTAGACAGCAAATTAGCAAGATCTTTTGAAAAAGAAAAAAACAATCTCTTTCAAAGAGAAATCTTGTGCTTCTGAAAAAAATTGGCTCTGGACGCCCAAAACTAGATTGAATACTAAATACTGTTACAGGACTAACGAAGAAATCCTCCAATAAAACCCATATATTGTTAAAGGCTTAGGCTCATTCAACAATTATCCTAACACTGAGTTACTATGATGAGAAATGAAATATCGTTATGAGCCGCATCAAGTCGGAACGAGATGGTAGCCTTCATCCTGAGTATTGATCCAAACTAGCGGAGTAAACAGTGCAAGTGAAGCAAAAAGAAGCCCACAGACGAATTTTAAAGCAGGCTTTCGAACACCAGCCCTTTGAATTGGATTCTTATTGTCGGGAACAGCTTCCTGGGACGCTCGCAAATCAGCATCAGTGAGAACATTATCAGTTGATGAAACTGATTCAGGACCTCCATTTTCTTTGCCATTATAGTTCAGGTCATGTGAAAAACAATTTTGGTCATATTTGGCAGATGGGCTCCACTGAATATTGCTCGAGGATAGACTTCTGAACCTTCTGCCTTGTTTTTGAAAAATTTCTGGGTTACCATCATTTGGATCCTGAAGAGAGCAAATGAGTTTCCTTGGAGTCTTGAAGATCTTTATGTTTTCAACATCGATACGAGTGCGAGACCTCTGAAACACAAGAAAGAGTGCCAAGATTTTAATGGTCAAATAAGTACCACGAAAGAACATAGGGATCAAAACTGTGATGAGAGCTTCTATAAGCACAAGAGAAGACGAGAACTGCCAAATCTTGAAAAGTGTTTATTTGTTGAAATCAATTCAATTTATCTTAAATTAATTATTGATGGAACCACTAATTTTTCAATTTTACATAAAAAATTAAACTCATCTAAACTTACTTCCTACATTCAAACACATATCTCAATTTTTTTAACATTTCAACATATTTCAATGTGATCCACAAAACAATACTATTACATATGCTCATTTGAAATCAACCCAATATCTAAATGCAGTCCTAATTAATTCCAATCAAATTATATAAGAAAAGCACGATTTCCAGAAATATAGAACCAGAAATTTCAAAGCTACCCCCGATGCTACATCATTTTAGGCACCACGGTTTCTGTTATATTATTTTAAATATGGCGAGTAAGGATTATAGCCATGTTCTCATCACCATTTTTTCAGTTTTGACTTTTAAACTATACTTAAAAAGCATACTACTTATTATTCTACACAATACATTTTACATATTTTTTATTTTTTATATTTGTTATAAGAAAAATATAAAATTATTGAACTTAGGATGGAAGCTACATAAAGGTCAATATCACTTTTTTTAAAAGAAGAAAAACAACCGGACGTTTATTCAAAATGGAAAAAAACAAAAAAAATGATAATATGATCAAATACCTGGGGACTACTTGTAGTGCTTCTCGAAATTCCACTTCTAGGATTTCTGGGCAAGAAGCCGGAAAATTCCTCTGCATGGTATTCACCATTATAAGCATATTCATCATTCAACGAGTGCGTATTAGACATTGGACTTCCCTGAACAATCTCTGAGAACAAACCATCCTTAAGAGACACATCAACCCCTCCATTCTCATAACTCCAAAGCTTCCGGTTGACACTCCTACGATCATAATCAGAATTCCGAGGAACCTGTCTCATTGAAATGGGCGTCTCACCCAATGAATCATATCCAATAAAGGAGTCCAGAGTCTGTGATTCAGGCGATGCAGATGAAGGAGATCTATCACCAGCACTACACAAATTCCTCCTATGCTCTCTCCTACTAAAATTTGACCCGGTTATTGAACCCGGACCATTCTCAAAATTCAAACCCTTCATGGCAGATATTTTTCTTGCAGTTTGCAAAGCTTCAAAAGCAGCACCTCTGACATACGCCATTCTATCAGATTGACACTTCTCCATCTCCTCAATTATCAACTCAAGCTCAGAGAATATGCTCCTGGGATCCAAGCTCTTCATCAAGAAATTCACCATTTGAATTGCCAACAAACGTTTCTGGGAATTTCCCTCTGCAACCCCAGCACTCAATATCTGCAATCCAGATTGTGTTAACAGTCTTGCATATGCTTCCACAATCAAACCATTACGCTTTGCTAGAACCATCACGAGACCCATATGTGAATTGGTCTGAGTGGATTTCTCTTCCAAAGCACCAGCAACGTTTTGACAGACCTTATTAACCATCTCATCTGAAGCAAATCTCCAATTATCAGAATCCACAAGAGCCTTTAAGCAAAGGGCAGCCCCTGAAGTCAGGCACTCTTGCGAACCCAAGAGAGCATCAGAAAGAGGCTTACAAAGCGAATGAATTATATGTCTCTTCTTGTCTTCGGTGGTAGTTGGGTCAATCCCATATCGTGCAATGGCCGGAACCACTTTCGAACAAGCCTGTTGCAGAGGAAAAGACCCAGCACTTGAAGCTAAGGTCGAGATTATGCATGTCATGATACTATCTATCAAAGGAACAATTTTGACACCATGAACACGGGCAAGAACTTCATATAGTGAAATCGTGCACTCCCCAGACAAAGAACCAGTTCCCTTATTTTCAGAAACCTGGGCAAGAAAAAGTGGAATTGTCTTGGAGTCCAAGTCTTTCACATAAGATTTCAGCGCTTTCATTGCCGATTTACGACTGTCAGCATCTTTATCAAGATTTGCCAACTCTTGCCGTAGTATTGGGCTAAGATTCCGACCCATTGCTGACCTAAAACAACCGAAGGAGAAGAAAAGAAAAGAGTAGGGACTGGGGAGAGAGAGGGTGATTGGGAGTAGGGTTTGAGTGAATGGCGGTCGATTGTAAGGTTGGGAGTTGGAAATGTCCGATTAAGTTTGAATTTCCCCCTTCTTGCTTTCCCTCTTTTTTAAGTAGTTGTCTTTTCCTTTCCCTTTTCCTTTTTCAAAATGTTTCCCACATATCCCACCGCTATCCCCTCCTCGTATAGTTTCCACCTTTTATACTTTTATTGGACAATAATACCCCTCACCCGAATTTTACGAGAGACCCAACAATGACATATGAACTCTATGGAAAATGCTGGGCAACCCGCTGGAGCTTACCGCTCCTCCTTTTTTTTTTTTTTTTTTTCTTAATGATTAAGAATTTTTTTTTAATGTTATTATAATTTTTTTATATTTTTTAAAAATATTAAAAAATAATTTGAAAAAAAAAAAAAAATACAAAACTTTTTTTTTGTCTAACCGTAACTCCCAGCGGGAGCTACCAACAGTTCGTGTAGTATCGTCCATGACATATACCGGTCCTTATGCATTTTTGTATTTATTAATGCTACATTTATAAATAAATTATATCAAAATAATCCTATTAATTGACAGAATTTTATTTAATTAATTAAATCTATTTTATAATAAAAATAATTTTATAATCTAATAAAATATATCAAGTCACTTCAATTTATATGAATACCTTCATGATACCTCTGTTGATTTTATATGTATATAATTTTATTTACCATTACTCAAACTAAATATATTTATTAATCCTTTTCAATTTCTATTTTCCTACGTTATTGTACAAGAAGATTGTGAGATTTATATGGTAAAAAGAAGAGCAATTCAAATTTTTATTTTGCCTATTCGAAAGACAATATTAAGTCAGAATCTATAATGAATAATTTAATTTTCGTACGTGAGAAAGAAACAAACAAAGAAATTGAGAAAGAAAATAAAAATCAATCATCTGGCAACAATTTCTTTACTACTACTATGATTGACTCTATAATACATACTAAAGCTTTGTTTGGTTAATATTTACTATTCAAATTCCTTAATTACTATTCACAAACTATATATCACTTTTTTATTACTATTTATTATTTTTTCATTATTATACACAAATTATTTGATACAAATCTCATCATCCAAATATCACTTAAACACAAATATCTTTCAATTTCAAATTTTTTATTTTATTTTATCTAATCATTACCATTTTTCAAAACTTATTTCATAAAATATCTTTACATAAATAATTTTATTATTATTTATGACTTTTTATCTTATCTCATTTCATCAGCATGATAACTGCTACACCTACTTGTTAACTCATATACTTGGCATGCTATAAACTAAAGAGAAATACTTTGGATCCTGCATTCCGGACCCAAATTATGTCTTGAATTCTAAACCCAAATTGTGTCCCAAGTACTTTGTCTTTTTTCTTGACTTAGTGATCAAGTAGGCCTTATTTGGTTAACCAAAATCAAAAAACTCATTTCATCTTATCTAAACTCATCATTATAATTTTTTTCAAATTTCAATATAAAATATAATAAACAATTTAATTTTTTCAAATTTCAATACAAAATTAATATTAAAAAATTATATTATAATAATATTTTATTTATTACTATTTAAAAGATCTCATCTCATCTCATTTATATAATCAAACGGAACCTAAGTCTTTTTTAATAATATTGTGATTTTTTTTAAATATTTTAAAAAAATTATCTTATTCAATGGATTCTCGGACTAAATCCGCCGAGGGATGTAGTAATACCCTAGACTAAAACTAGCTCCGCGCCAATATTTCCCGCCGTTTGGATTTTGAGCAAATTTGCAAAAGACAAGTTAGAACCAACCAATGCCTTCTTGTTTTTAATTTTTAATTTTTATCAAAATGAAATACAGAGGAAGGGAGGGAAATGTAATTCTCTTTGTGTAGTTAAAATGAAATCTTTAATATAGAATAAAATAAAATAATGATATTATTTTTATTATAAACTAAAGTTAACAAATTAAATAAAATCACTTCAATATGTAAAAAAATATTTATATAATCTATTTATGACTATAACGCTTCTCAATCTTAAAATAAGATGCAGTCCTTTTGCACCCTCCAATCAAAATTTGTCACATCATGTTTTTGTGATATGTAAACTTGACAGGCCATGCATAATCAAGGACTGACTTTATAAAAAAATTAAAGAAGTAAGATCCATTCAGATTTCACTGGATTCGGGGGTTGGGAGTAATTCTAGTATTTATTAGGTATTAGTCTCGATTAATTAATATAATGAAGTTTTTTTTGAAGAATGGGAATTTGGATGAGCTGTGAGCATTGAAGCAGCGACCCCATGATGTAAGTAGTATTTGAAAGATAAAATCATGTCAACTTATCTCAAATTAATTATTAATAATGTTTATTACTTTTTTAATTTTTTTTATAAAATATTAAAATAGATCTCAATCTATTTTATAAATTCAGACATATAATTCAACTTAACAAAATAATACTATTTAAATATTAATGGAATTCACAAAATAATATTATGTTTAAACATATTTACATAGAAACATATTTTAATGAAATTCACAAAATAATACTATTTAAATATTAATTTAAATCATCTGAGATTACCTTAACAATTAAAACAAACCAACATGTAAGATTATTTTTATGGTTAGAATATTTTCCTGCCAACTAAGATTAAATTACCGTGCATCATATAAAAATGCACTTTTTTTAATGACATTGATTGTGTTAGGAGCTTAGGGCTTGTCCGGAAAACTCATATCATCTCATATAGTAAAAGTGTTTCATTTTATCTTATCTCATCATTACAATTTTTTCAAATTCTCACACAAAATGTAATAAATAATTTATCTTTTTCAAATCCCAAAACAATAATAATATCAAAAAATAATATTCTAATATTATTTTTATCAACTTTCAACTTTCATATAAAATCATCTCATCTCATCTTACAATCCAAACCACTAATCTCATCTCAAGATTTTTCATAATTTTATTCTCAAACATAATTCAAACATAAATACTCATAAATTTTAAATTTTCACCATTTTCATTTAATCATTACCTAATCAATAGAGTTTTCACATACTTCCAAACAAAGCATAAAATATTATACCACATTTTCAAATTTTCAAATAAAAATTATATTATAATAATATTTTAATTTTATAATATTTTTATTCAATTTTTTATCTCATTTCCCAAAACACAATAAAAATTTTAACTCAATCATTTCATTACTATTTACAAACTATCTCATCACTATTCTCATAGTTCTCATCTCGTTTTATTTTCCAAACATTCCCAAGACCCTGTTTGGATGTTAACTGATCTCATCTCATCTAATCACATCTCCACATCCACACACCACTCAAAATATAAATATTTTTCAACTTCAAATCTTAGCTTTTTCACCTAATAATTTCCTAATCATTAAACTTTCCCAAACTTTCAAACAAAATACAAAATCAATTTAACATTTTTTTAAATCTCAAAACAAAAATAATATTAAAAACTAACATTATAATATTTTTATTCAATTTTTTTCTCCTATTTTCCAAAACCCCATAAAATATTTTAATTCAAACAATTTCACTACGATTCACATATTTATCATCTCATATCAACATTCAAAATAGGTCTTACTCTACCATAACTACGTTTGAGAACGCAACTGTTCTTAGATATTTTTAGACTATTTTACTACTATTCTCATATAATTTTATTATTATTCACAAACTACTTCACTACTATTTACAGATATTATGAGATATTCCTTTCTAATCTCACACCTTTGCTTCTATTTATAACACAAACAAATCTCTCATGCAATTGGCAATTTATATGATTGGAGTTATATAATTTTCTCTAAAATTGTTTGAAGGAAATATTTGTTCATGACCTATATATGACCTCATCTACTTTTTTTCTATTTTTCTTGGGGCGTAGGAAGAATCGACGGGATATTTGTGGGCATTTAGCGCACTGAAACTTTGTTAGTTACAAGACATATTAATCATATTATAGTTAAAAAGCACTTTTCCTCCCTCTTTCCCCCAAATCCCCAAGCAGCTTCAATCGTGCAATATCATTGACATTCGGGCAACAGTTTGCAGGTTGGACAATACCATTTTCCTTTGAATCTTGTCTCCGGTGTCAGCCCCACACAGGAGTAATGGAACCATTCACCTCCTTGGCACTGCCAACTTATAAAGGGTTAGCTAATCCATACAAGTGAATAGAGTAAAATAATGATAACATACAAACTATGAACTGTTAAAATTGCCTGCAATCATTGTCAATCTGTAAGAAACTTGACTAATGTAGGATCTCTCGACAGAAAGGTGAACTTGTACTCTCAGAAGAGAAATTTTCAAAATATACATTATACACAGATGGATCCTGAGTCCTTGACATTGTTTGTTTATATGGAATCATGGATATATAGAAAGTGCTTGCAACAATCCTCGTGCAGAGAAAGCAATCCACAAACTAAGGTGCCAGTTTTCAGATATCTCAAGTTCCTTTCATTTTACACTGAAGCCACTAGTTGGGGGAATAAAAGATAAAATCTAAAGAGAACTGGTTTAGTAGGGGCTAATCCATAATTGAATGTCTTCAATTCATGCGGTCTTTACTAATGCAGTTATTGCAAAATTTTTAAGATCTCCCACAATGAACCAGATCAAATTAAATATGGAGTGTGGACCCACACAAGCATTTCTGCAAATTTTTTCAAGTAGTATTTTTTTTGTAAGTAAAATTTTTCAAGCGGCTACAGCTGAGACTTGTTATTGGTTAATAAAACTTTTGTATCTAATGCATTGCTGCCATCTAAATAAAATGAAGCCATGCGCAATATTATAACTAGATAAAAAGAGGAAGAAAAAAACAAGGCCCTCAGAAAATGATACTCACGTTTTCATTGTCACAAGCAATCATATCTCCAAATGACACCTAAGAGATCAAGATAATTATAGTACATTAGTAAACGAATCAAAGCAGTTGGAAAAAAAATTCTTGCTAAATTCTCCAAAAAGGCTTTCAAATTGAATATGACCAAAACAAAACTGAAACAGAAGTCAGGACCTGATGACAGACACAGTAGGTGGGTTCGTTCGGATCAATAGGTTGATCAACATCCACTGGGGCAGCAAATTCCTTTCTATGGCTTCCTGGAGGAGGCATGAGTTCTAAATCCCTATCACGCTCCCGATCCCAATCCCTATCCCTGTAATCCAGCCTTTTTGCTTGAGTTGTTCCATAGATTGGCTTGCGTTTCTCACTTTTGGGGGCTATAGGTAGTGGGGGTAGAATTACCCGTTCATCTGGAGCTAGTTTTCCCTCTGAAGAAAATTGGAAAATATGAAAAGAAAACAAAACACGAGATAGGTAATAAACTTTTCCACTTTCAAAGCAGATTAATTCTTTGGTGTCTTTTATGTGCTTTCAGTCTAAAAAAACATATAATAGTTTGATATACTAGAATTGAACTTCTTTCAAAATCATTGAAGACATACAATATAACATAGAAATTTAGCTACCTTGCTTTAGATCTTCAGCAAAATTGTTCAGGTCCTCATCAAGTCTTTTTACATGGCTATCTATCTGAAGCAAATGCAAATTACAAGATACTCTTAAGGTCTCTAGTGATAGAAGAGGATGCTCAAAACCCACAATATATGAAGCTGTAGGTTAACAACCTAAGGGGAAAAAACTGCAGGTTAAAAAAGAATCCACAAAGCTGGCTCTAAGGTCATGCAATATAGTAAAGAACCCACCACTGGTTGAGTGAATTATCATATGCGATAATCCCAAACTCGAGATACTCTAAAAGCCAACTATGAAGAAACAGATACATAAATGTAGGTATTGAAAATTGTGAGACATTTATTCAGGGTTGTTCTATGTGCAACAGGCAGACTTACAATTAACAAAAGTGGATCTTTAGGGTAGAGAAACAAATTCTATTTCCAGAAAATAATCCAATGCTTACATATCACTACCAATGCTGATATGCCAAGCATGCTCGTGCTACAATGTCAATATGTCCCTCAAGTGATCTCAGTGTTGCGTTAAGTTAATGGCATCCACATGATGTAAAAAAATATCAGCTTTGATCACTGGTAATTTATCTGTTTATACATTCTATGGAAAAGATCCAGTGAGTTTCTTCACAAAAAATTAGGGGAAGATGGGGGAGACATACAAGTCTAAGCTAATTGTATGCCATCCCTTTTTTTTTTTTTTTGATAAATAATTGCATACCATCCTTATAATGCTAAGAGTCGAATAAAATTTTACACACCTCCAAAAACTATATAATACATGGAGAAAAAAAAAAAACTATGGAGAGCCATCATAGAGAGGACTGACTGACTTTCATTGCAAGCTTATGTTTGACCAGTATTTGACGTGTAGACAGTGCACTTCAAATAAATTAGTAATTAATTAAGCATTTAAATCACAAGTATGTGTGCACATATAAATCCAATTTGATATATCAGAAACATTAGCCTAATAGATAAAACGATTACCAAGTTGTAATGATATGATGGACCTTGACTTGAATAACACTCCAGAGAAACTTTTCCTAGAAGCACTTTAAAAAAAAAAAAAAAAGATTGCTTAAATAAAGTTAAACACAACAATCCTATAATCAGATATGCACTTTGAGAGCTCAAAAAGTGCAGCTTATTCAATCTGGTTGTGGTCTTTAGTGAGATCATTCTGGTCAGCTAATATTTGGTTTTTCTTAGTTTTTGGGACAGGGAACTAACATTATTGCTGAATTATCAACTTTGCACCAGGCCCTTTTATTTTGTTTGCACTTTGACATCTCTGCAGTCACTATTGAAACTGATTCAGCTTTTTGGTAGCTCACTCGCCGTTCATCCTCCCTGCCATGGTAACATGTTTATGGCAGGATATCCTGATTTTGAGCCCTTCCATGCATGTTAAATTTCAGCACTACACTTGTCAAATTTTACTCCCTGTTAGTTGGTTGTAATTGTGTGGTTTCTTGGATTTCAAATCCTTGCTTTTGGGAATTGTGTAACCGCAAGCTTTCCTTTTATTTTATTTTTTGACAAGTGTAACATGTTATTCCTCAGTGGGGGCTCTAAGCCTCTAAATAAAATTTGGTGTATTATCCTGTTTCTGAAAAAAAAAAAAAAAAAAAGATGCAACAGCAACCACACAGTAATTTTAGAACGCTTTAGCCCCAAAAATGTATTGTCCAATTTGGATTCCCATATATCGAACAAAGCCGACTAGTAGAGCAAACCAGTCACACTATCGTGAACTAGGGGCATTCTAAGCATGTCGAGAAAAGCACAAAACCTTTCGGCCATCAAAACCTACAGCGACCATAACAGATGGCCTCACCAATTACAGAAGAGAATAATCAAAATTAGGAATACCCCAATACAAATCCATTAATAATAAAAAGAAGCCTACCAGGTCATAAGCTTGTCGTGCTAACAAAACCTTTTCGGTGCATAAACTCAGTGCACTGTCCTGATTCGACTCGACATCCTTTCGAATTTTCTCAATTGCCACCTCCTCGTCCTGATTATTATAATTGCTATTATAATAGTAGTTATTATTGGTATTACTATTGTAGTTCCCTTTCTTTGAGCTCTGTGAAGCCAGTCCCAAGCAGTACTTCGTCTGCTGCCTCGTCTGGTTTATCATCGCTTTCACCCAAAAAATGTTAACAAAAATCAAAACAAAACAAAAAATCACTAGTAGACACACGCAAAATAGATATGAGAAATAAAATTACAACTAATATATGAGAAATAAAATTACAAGTAACTGAAATATTGAAGAATTCGGGGAATTACATTGGGACCGTTCATCGAGTTCTCGGATGGTATTAAGAAGCCTCTGAAGTTCAGCGGGTAATGTGCTTGCGTCTGTAGAAATTTCAGATTTTAGATTTTTAACAGAATAAATTACGAGAGAGTTTTGGAGAAAAATTAGAGGGGCTTCGGGGATGATTACACTCTAAATAGTCGTCGACATATACTCCAGTTCGCGCAATTGCCATTTCCCCTTCGTCTTCGTCTCCTTCTTGTTCTTCTAGGGTTTCTGTGCAGGGTCCCGAAGTTTATTTTCTTTGGACATAAAACGTCGTCCGTTGAATGAATGGGGGAAATTATCGAAAGGAGACGGTAACAGGGTATCCGGCCAACTTAGAGGCCGTTGGGACGGTAGTTTAGTTGAAAATTAATAAAATATTATTTTTAATATTACTATTATTTATGATGTAAAAAAGTTGAATTTTCATTTAAAAAAATTAAATTATTTATTATATTTTATATAAAAATTTAAAAATATTGTAATTATAAAATCAATATGAGTATTTCTTAATTCAAATAGTGTCTAAAAGTACTAGCAATGTTGATTAGGAAATTTATTTTTATAAATTTAACTATTCACTTTTCAATAATACTAAATAACAGATTTTTTAAATTTATCATTTTTCTCAACAACTTTAAATTTATCATTATTTTATTAAAATATTGATTTTGACATTTTCATGTTTAAAAATATGTGCATAATGTTTTATGTTGTCTGTTATAATGTTTAAGGTAAGTTTTAGATAATGAGATGAGATGAGATGGTTTTAGATAAAAGTTAAAAGTTGAATAAAATATTATTATAATATTATTTTTTAATATTATTATAATTTTGAGATTTGAAAATGTTAAATTATTTATTAACTTTTGTATAAAAATTTAAGAAAATTATGATTATAAGATGAGATAAGTTGAAATAATTTTTGTATCCAAACCTAGCTTAAACGTTATCAATTGATCAGATAATTAATTCATCTTTTTATATTGTGTTTAAATAGTGAGATAATTTTAAATTTTCTATTAATAGTATGAAAAAGTAATGAAAAATAATAAATAGTAATATAAAATAATAAAAAAAAAAGTGAAAAATATTGATCAAATAAAAAATAATAGTAAAGTATTTCACCACCCAAACCCAACGTTAATCTTTTCCATCCCCAATTTCAATCGATTCTTTTGATCATGATTTGACCCTAAACAATACCTGGCTAATACCATTTGCTCAAGTGCGTTCAGAAAACCAATTCTTTTTAAACAAAAAGTTAAATAAATCTGGATTAAAGAAGAAAAAAGCGCTAGAGCATAAAACAGACAAGACATCCCTTAACGCCTTTATGCATGCCAAGTTCCAATAAATAGCATCTCTATTAACTTGGTCTCATGGAACCTAACCAGGCAGTAGACATGTGATACCTCACGTAATAAGAATAATAATAGGTGATGGATAAGATTTTACATTATTTAAAAATAAAAAATTCTTATTTTTTATAAGATTTTAATAAGACTCTAATTATATTATTGACTAGTCATTTTAAAATATATATCATGTGGTTTGGACCTTTTATTAGAGCGTTATAAATTGATATTAGAGCCTAGGTCGAGAGATTATGTAGATTTTTAAAAGAAAGAATTCTAAGATAGGAAATACCTAAAATGACTTTGGCCAGCTCGAAGTTTAAGAGAAGTTATGTACTATTATATTTGATGATTATTGCCATGTTCTTGATTGATTGTATGATTGATGAAATATTTGTACTACTATTTACTCATTTACATGAACTGTAATATTTAGAATGCCAACGCCTAGGAATGTAACTTGTCTGGTCCAGTCTGATTTTAGATAAAATTTAGGACCGAATTGGTATACATTGATTTTACAGTTTTCAAAACTGATAACGCACCGGTTACTCTCTTAAACTGGTATTCCGGTTTCCAGTCCAATTCAATCCGATTTTCTGTTTGTAATATACTATATTATATATAATATAGTATATAATATTATAGTGATAATATATTATAATATATATTATAATTATATCATAGACTATAGTGATATATTATAATATATATATATAAAAAAAAAAAAGCTATTCACAATCGGGATAGGAAACCTTGGAAAAACCACGTCCCAGGTGGCAAAATGAAAGGATGGTGTGGACTGATTTGTCATCATAAGCAAAATACCAAGACGGGCCCATATTCAGTCTAACCTTCATTTTAGCCCTTCCACCACCTCTAGCCTCGTTCTTAAGGCTTTTCACTCTTGCACCTCTTAAGAATTTAGTTGCAGAAGAGATGATGTTGTTGGGAAAGAGGCAGCGCCACCCGATGAAAAAAGAAGACAAATAAAATGGCAATAAAAAAACCCAATCTTCAAAAAAACAATGAATGCTAGAAAAAGAGGAAAAAATGCAGAAAATACTATGAAGTGAAACAACTCTCTCTCTCTCTCTCTCTCTCTCTCTCTATCGAAGATCCGAAAATCTCTTCCTCTCAAAGTTGGCCTATGAATCACATGCGTCAGTAAAACTATTTTTTTTCCAATCAAAACCCATTTCTTAGACCACTCGATTTCCCTCTATATTCACACAAAAATTGCACTAGACCATTTTCATGAAAACCAAGTTGCAAAACCTTTAAACCCAAACCAAACATAATAATAAAAAAAAATCCCAGAAAATGAACAAACTGTGAGAAATGCCCAAAAATCAATAGCCCACATCCAAAGCCTCCACCCAAAGTCAAAAACTTCATACATGAAGCGCAATCCATGACCACAAAGCCAGGAAGGCTCTTCAAAAATCCATTATTTTTCCTGCTCAGTTTCCTACCCACGACAACGACAATGTAGATTCAATCCACGACGACAAACACATATGTAGCTTCGGTCCTACTCACAATGACGATCATAGACGCAGATTCGCTATCCACAATGACAACCACCAGTGCAAATTTGGTCCTACTAATGACGACGACTCTCAGACAGTTTTTCTTCTATGTATTTTTCTTATTTTTGGTGTGTTTGTTGTTTTATTTTATTTTATAATATACTGAATAACGTGGCATAGTTGGTTCCCCGCCTCGGTTGTATATAGAAGCGATGTAATATATAATATAATGATATATTATAATATATAGTGATATGTTATTAGTATAATTATTAATATGCACTATATAATATTAGTATAACTATTAATACAAAACTTTTTTTATATATAATTACTAATTATATATAAGAATTATATATAATATAAAAAATTAAAAAATATATGTGAATCGGTCCAATCCGGTTTTAGAAAAAGAAAAATCAGAATCAGACCGATTTTGACGAGTTTTAAGAAAAATAAAACCGGTACCGAATCGAACCAAACTCGATACAGGTTCAAACCCACTGGTTCGGTCCGGTCCGATCTAGTTCACTAGTTTTTTTTTTTTTACACCCCTAACACCAACTACTAGAAGCAATGCGTACCCTGAAGGGTTTGCAGAACCACAAGCAAGCGAGCCTGAGATTTTGGCTGCTGCTGCTACCAGACTCCTCCAGCATTTTGCCGACGGTCACATCATAGGAGTTAGGACTCCCATGGTCGGTTGCACTCTAAATCAATTTACACAATAGCATCCTCCAAGCTTTGATGGCAAGTTGGAAGTACTTGACGCTAAAAGTTGGATTAAAAGGATGGAGAAGATCTTTAGGATTCTTTTCTGTACTGAAAAATAGAAAGTGGAGTATGCTACCTATGTACTGGTAGATGAGGTAGATGAGTGGTGGTCCTCTACATGGAAATTACTGTAGCTCAAACTCGGCGAATGAGTACCTATCACTTTGGGTCACTTCAAGCTAGCATTTCTAGATCGATTATTTTCCCCAGCACTCTGGAAAGCAAAAGTTAGATGTTTTCTTGATCTAGTATAGGGAACTATGACTGTAGAACGTTATGCTGCGACGTTTGTGGCATTGTCGCATTTTGCAAGTTACATAATTCCGGATGAAGTAAGGAAATGTGATAAGTTTGAACGAGGATTGCATCCAAGAATTCAAATTTGTGTTATACCACTTAGGATCCGTAATTTCACTGACTTGGTTACTCGAGCCATGCTGGTGAAAGAAAACATGAGGATGAACACAGATCAATTCAATTAGAAGAAATGCCAACAAACATTGTAAGAGCCTCACCGCAACAAAAAGCCTACTCCGAATGATCGTCCAAGGCCATCTTAGGCAGTGGGTCTTATCCAAGTTGCGATGCAGAAAGATGCATCTAGGAAAATTTTTGAAGGGCCATAATGCTTGCTTCAAATGTGGGGAGTCTAACCATATGGCCCATGATTACTGGAGAAAGAATGCACTAGTGTTAGCAAAAGGAAGTGGAGAGAGTGTTTTCCCTTACTATTGGAAGTCACGGTGGTGCAATTAGTGGTTCTGTTGGGACCTCAGTCAAACTCTCACACGCTAAAGGGTCTATCCTCTCTTTGTTGCTCCTTGATTGATCGAATAGACTCCTCTGCTTGATCTTGATCACATGTAGCCTAATATGGGAGTTTTGGTGAATGGTGGCTAGTGTTTAATGGTGGGAATAATGGTGGTGTATGGGCTATGGTGATCTCGGGTATGGTGGTCATGGGGCACGACAAGGTCTCTCTTAGGTGCTAGGCGCCACTTGAGTGATTTAGGTTTGGAAGATGGGTGAATGAGGTTAGGGTTGGATGTGTGTTTCGGCCAAAGGTAGTGATGGGATTCGGCTAGGGCTTAGGTGGATGGTGATCTCCTAAATTATTAGAATTGGAATTTCAATTTCAATTTGGAATGAGTTGGCCGAATATAGGAATAAAGGATAAGGTTGGATTTGATTTGGTTGGGTATGTGATTTGATTGAGTCAATTAAGGGATAATGACAAATCAAATAATATATGGAAAGATGTGGTGGGGGTAATATGGGAAGTAGGGTTTCGGTCAAGTCAATTAAGTTATGGCCGAATGGCTCAATATGGTAATTAGGGTTTTGATTGATGGTTGGCTATGACAAGTGGTGTGGGCGTGTAAGGTAAGTGGTAGGGCTAGGGTTGGCTAATTTTGATAATGACTAATCAAATAGTATATGGAAAAGATGTGGTGGGGGTAATATAGGAAGTAGGGTTTCGGTCAAGCCAATTAGGCTATGGCCAAATGGCTCAATATGGTAATTAGGGTTTTGATTAATGGTCGGCTATGAAAAGTGGTGTGGGCATGTAAGGTAAGTGGTAGGGTTAGGGTTGGCCAAATCTTGTGTTTGGTAAATGGGAAACTTCAAGGAAAACTTATGAACATGCAAAAAAATACATGAACGCAAGAAGAATTTTGAAAAACTCAGTCACAAATCCAAGAAGCACAATGCCCCTCCAATCAACCACATTCACAACAATCACAAATATAAACTCCAAAGAACAAAATATAACCAATCAACTTTGATTCACGAATTACACAAAGAATGAAATGAGACCTCAAATGATAAATAAAGATAAATAGAATCATACCTATTCACGAATTGTAAGATGTGATCATTCTCCTTGGGAATTCACGAATTGCACCCTAACAAACCCAAGTGCTAAGCATCGAATAGAGAATCCTAAGCACAATGGCCGGCCACACAAGGCAAAATGTCAAATATTCAAAAGATGCAAATGAAATTTCTAAGGGTTCTATTTATAGAGCTTACAAATTGAAAACCCCCAAAAGGTCCATAGAAAATTATTAAATTAAATAAATAAAGCAAATAAATAGAATAAACATAATGGATAAAAGTCCCTATGGTGGCCGTGGCATGCAAGGCCCATGGTGGGTAAGGATGGTGCATGGCCCACGATTGAGCTAGTTTTGGTCTGATCCAATGGCTGACTGCATGGCATGGCATGATGCCATGAGTTGGTCTGGTGGTGGGCATGACATGGTCTTGTGCGTGGCCTGCTGATGGTGGGCATGACATGGTGCCATGCCTAGGCTTGATGGTGGGCAAAGGGTGGTGCCGTGTTGCTGCTGTGAGGTCCAATCAAGTGGCTTGGGCGCTGGTCCTGCATGGCCCGGGTTGGTGGCTTGGTCGATGGGCATATATTAAGCTGATGGTCTGGGTGATAGGGTTGCAAGGCATAAGCTGGAGCCGTGCGTTAAATGGCATGCCTGCAAGGCGGGGCTGGAGCCTTACCCTGGAGGCATGCCACTAACTTTATTGAGTGGTGTTGGGGCACACAAGCGCATGCGCAGGCCTGCACATAGGGATTGCTCGCGGCCAGTAGCCTCTATGGGCACTTGCTGTGTGTCTGAGCATGATCTAAGGCATGTATGCAGGTTAGTTATGTGACCTTCCTGACCCTCCAAGAGCTATGTTGAGGTGTGGTCCCCGGCAATCCTCCTAGGGGTTGTGACAAGTTCTCTTTGAGTGTGGTGGTGTGGCATAGAGAGAGAGAAAGTTTAGAGAGAGAAATTTACAATAAAAAGCAACATAGAGAGAGAGAGAGAGAAAGAGGAGGGTGGCGGACAGTCATGGCTTATTGAAACAATGGAGATCCGCCGAAACTTGACTGGTCGATAGTTTCAGAGTTACCCACTGGTGTTCCAACATCCTTTGTGGTTGACGGTGGGCTGAGCGACACACACACAACTATCGGTTAATAACGATGGAGAGAGAACGACAGAAAATGGGTTTAGAGGGGCATCGATGCATGTCATGGAGGAATGATGGCTTACCGTTGGCATGCTCTGTGATAATTTCCAGTGAGGTGATGGATTGGTACGGAGAGAAAGTGCTAGGTGGCTTCTGTTTTCGACGTGGGGCTTGCCATGAGAATGGGTTTGGTTGTGAAGTGATAGTAACGTGGTATTGACCATTAATATTTTAATTTGCTATTTTATTAAATAAATAGTTAATTTAATAACTGCAACAAAGTGCTATAGAAATAGAATAGAAGTGTAACATGTAACATCCCTCTTATAAAAATAGTTTTAAAACAGTTATACATATATGAGAAATACTATTAAAATATACTATTAGTATACTCCTATTCGATTTATACCATATTATAGTGACATGGTATCGACCATAAATATTTGAATTTGCTATTTTATTAAATAAAGAGTTAATTTAATAATTGCAACAAAGTGTGGTAGAAATAGGACAAAAGTGTAACATGTAACAACCCTCTTATAACAATAGTTCTAAAATAATTATACATATATGAGAAATATTATCTAAGAGATCACATAAAATTACATCAATTTATAATATTGCTTTTATGTAATTTATTTGTAACTATAACAATCCTCATAAAATATTGATACTAACCAAAATCGGTTGAGCAAATTCCTCAACTGAGCAGACTTCTCGAGTGCAACTCCAAAATCATCTAACTCATGGCTATGGAAGAGAATCCTAAAGACAAGGTAATTGATGTTTAAAGGCAAATGTTATCAAATTTTCAATAGATTATTAGTAAGAGTTTTGCTATTCATTATCTTTATACATCACATTTTTTTTCTTTCTTATTTTCTTAAATATTTTTTTTAATTTTATTATTTTTATACTAATTGAATTCTTCTACTCTTCATCCATATATCACACATTTAATATGAGAAAAAATATAGTATGTAATGTATGGAGATGATAAATAAAATTTTTCTTTAAAATAACAGTACTATTAAATTTGACAATAGTTATAAAAAATTTGAAATTTAAACGAAAAAAAAAACTCAAAATTAGACAAACTGTAATAAATAAATTTACAATTAAAAAAATATATTTGTAATAAAATGATAGTATCATCTAAATAAATTTTATAATGAATTATAAAATAATATTTATATTATTATTCTCACACCGCATAATAAAATAGTAGACATTATTTTTTTTATAAAACTTATCAGCTCATCTATTCTCATTTAATTATTATATAAAATAAAATAAATAATTTATTTATTTTTTATTTTAAAATAAAAAAATTAATAAAATATTTTACCTAATTTTTAACTATGTCAAACTCAAATAAACGATCCCAATTTACCAATATTATCGCGGAAGATATTCGGAGTGGCTCTGAGGGAATAATTTGAAAATATGTGGTAGTGGTTTTTTCCGTTGAGCGCCTGATTTTTTTCTCCTCTCTTTCTTACTCGCTTCCTCAAAAAAACAATCTCTTCTTCGGTTTGAGCAACGATCGTATCTCTTCCAATTGTATAGCACTCGTACGTAACCGAACATTCGAAACGAGAATCAAAGACTAAAGAAAAGTCCCCTTCTCCCAATCATCACCCAAATACACAATAAATTGTAGTTTTGGTGAATGGCACAGTTCATAACACAGGGACGCTTGAAGTTGCTCTTCAGTGGCGACGGGATTTCACTTAGGTTCGAATCCAGAGACCCATTTCACTGTAAGCTCAGATCGGTTCCAGCCCACATGCACAGAGTCGGGTTTCTTAGTTCTACAAGTAGATTTTTCTCTTCTTCTTCTTCTTCTTCATCCGTGAATAACAAGCTCGGCCATTTCAATGCGGACGCGCGTCTTGGTGATGACGAGGCTGTGCATGATGATGATGGTAATATTCATCATGATGATGATTTTGAGAGAGATGATTTGGCTGGTTTTAGAGGGCTGGTCTTGGATATCTCCTACAGGTCAGCCACCATTATGGCCCGCTCTGTAGCTGATTATTTTATGTTTTGACAATTTTGTTAGTGTCTGTTTAGCAAGGTTTTATTATTATTATTATTATTAATAATATTAATAATAATAATAATTATTATTATTATTAACAACATGTTTCTTCCTATGCCAGAAAGCATTAGGAAGTTCCGAGCAGACTTCGTAAATCAAAGTTTTTTAAAAATCTTCGATTTTAGATCTAAGCAAGGAATCATGCAAATTATCAGAAACACGTTTGAACTTAATTTCTTGTTTAAGAAAATCTAAATGTCTTCTTTTTGCAGAAAGCAAAAACACAGATCTTCTAGCAGTATCACGTTCAAACTTAGAAGCAAACTTAAATTTAACTTTCTGTCCAAAGGGGTCAGTGGTGATCCCATCAGCTTCAGAAAGGAATGGATAAATCATGTTGAGAAAAGGCATGCCAAGAATAACATCATGATATTATTATTATAATTATTTTTTACTTTTATAATTATGAGCTGGTACTTTTTTAAGCATTATGAATTTAACTATTTCGTTGATCTCTGCTAAAAATTTGAGTTTGGGTGTTGAGAAGTGTTAAGGAGAATTATAAATAGTAATAAAAAGTAGGTGAAAAGTAATAATAAAGTAATGAATAGTAATAAAAAGTAGGTAAAAAGTAAGGAATAGTAATAAAAGTAGGTGAAAAATAATAATAAAGTAATGAATAGTAGTGAGAAGTGTTGAGAAGCGTTGAAGATACTTCAACACCCAAACACCCGCATATGGTCTTTAGTGGGCCTTGCAATTTTGCACTAATTTAAATGGTGGGTTGTTACTGCTCTCAAATGAAAGGAAGGAATCATGGTCATGTAATTTTAGTATGAGCTGGAAATAGTCTAGTTTCGTTCCTATGGCACCGGTCATCAACTTACTTGGCAGCAACATGAACGTGAATCCGATGTTTTTAATAAGCTAGTTAAACTGCATCGTGTTCAAAATCAAATAATTGTTCCTGACTAGAAATTAACTACATATGGGAATGCTTGGAGAATGAGATGAGATGAGAAATATGTGAATAGTAGTGAAATAGTTTGAGTTATTATATTTTATTGGGTTTTGGGAGAGAGAAAAAATTGAATAGAAATATCATAAAGTTAAAATAATGTTAGAATATAATTTTTTAATATAATTTTTGTTTTGAGATTTGAAAAAGTTAAATTACTTTTTGTATTTTGTTTGGAAGTTTGAGAAAGTTGTAATGATTAGATAAAAAAGTTAAATATTTGAAATTGACAAGTGTTTGTGTTTGAGTGATGTTTGGGAATGAGATGAGATGAAATCTCTTCCAATCAACCCCTAAGTCTTGAAAATTTCATAAGAATTATGTGTTGATGCATTTAACAAATATGAAGAAATTGGATGCTATCAGCCATAACCACGGAAAGTACAGTTTCAATCAGGCAATTATCACTGAGAAGCCCAATAGTTATAGACATCTAAGTTAATGGAAAATATCAGGCAAGCACCATATAAGAGAATGCAAGATCCTGTAAGCATGTTGCATTGCAGAACACAAGAAGAGGTACTATATCATTTTTTATTTTATTTTTTGCAAATTTACATAGAAAGAAGTCAAGTGATAGGACTACGGATCAAATACACAGGGAAAGAAATAGACACAAACTCAGTAATTAATGAAAAAATAGTTCCTAGTTTATCATTTTTAATGTTGAAGATATGATCAAGATAATGATAATTTTTTCGCACAGAATATCCTGACCTTAATCCAGCAGGCTATAACCATGTTAACTTCTTTAATCAGTTTAATTTACCTCTTCTGTTGATTTCTATCTGTAAAATGTAAATATTGGGCGTTCAATACTTTATTTGCAATTGGTCATATCTGTGCCTTTTTCTTCAAATAATTGTCTTGAGAAAGGCAGAAGGGAAAGGGCCATGAGAATTTAAGCTTGAGTTCATTTCCTGCTGTTCATATGGCTGCAAATATGTAAGCATCTATTGTTGGGTGCTTAAGTACTTGAGTTAATTCTTCTTTCTCTCTTTCCTTTCTACCATTCTGGATGGACTTGCATGGTTGTTTGCTTATGGTTCTTATCACTGTTTTCCTGTGCCAGGCCAGTGAATGTTGTCTGCTGGAAGCGTGCTATTTGTTTGGAGTTCATGGAGAAGGTTTGATTGCTGTGATCACTTACTCATGTTGGATTTTTGGACATTTTCTAGTGGTAGCTCTCCATGCAATTACTTACCTCCATGGATACTCTTTTTATTTTTATTTTTATTTTTTATTTTTGTCAAAAGAAGATGAAATCTTGGCTATCATTAAAATATAAGAATCTTTTGGATTACCGAACATCATGTCTAGTCTATCAAAATGGATGACTAATACTGTTCATTTCCACATGATGCTAGGTTGGTGTGTTACATATCTTATACGCTACTACCTTGCATATGTGATCACCACATAGAAGTGTTCTCTACAACAATTTATGGGTTTGACTGTTTGAGTATAGGAGGGTGATGTTCCAAAGGATTCCAATTGTAACCTATCCTTTCTTTTGTTTTGTTTTGTTTTTTTTTTCATTTTTTGTTTTTTACAAATGGCAGAAGAGTCAAATACTCAACAAGTAGCATGCCATAGAGTGAAATTCTTTTATAAATAACAGTTATCTTATCTTTGAAAAGTATCAGATTTCACATGCACCGTGTGTATTTATTCATGCTTTTCAAAGATAAAGGATCACAATTCCATATGTGTGGCCACGAGTGGAGTTGTTACTCATTCTAAAACATTTTTTCTTTGAAACTTTTGGGTGGCCTTTGCACATGTATGCCTTGTGTCAAGGTTTGTGATTGCAAGGATCCCAACTTCGTTCTTGTGGTGTCACATGTAAGGAATGACAACACTTGATATACAATGGTGCATTCGAGTCGGTCAACCTACATAGAACATACACTGATGGTTGCCTCCACCTTTTTGCTCCAGTACCATCACCTCAGTATACAGCCAAAACATTTTCAATGCATTCATGCATCATCATTCATTCTTTTCAGTATTTCCTTTATTATAACTTTCATAACATGAGCATATCCACGTCATAAAAATAATAGACAAATGCATCATAAAACATTTAAATGAACTTGCAATTGATAACATATCATGTATGATAGATAAACCAGAGTTTCCAAAGAAAAAGCTATAGCATATACATAACTCCAAAACGTTTTTGGAAAAATCATACAAACCTATGTAATCAAAATAATTATGCAATGTCCTAATCATGATCCTTATGCAAAACTTGAGATTTAACAATGCTAAAACATGTGGATAGATTATAATTTTTTTTTCTCTGCATTTTCAGATCTGTTTCAACTCACAATTAGGCATGCGACACTTCGAATCATTGTTAAGCTTTCATGCAGCATAAAATCAAATATACAAGAAATAATCATGCTACTTAAAGGATAAATCAGAGTCTAGTCCTATTGGTGGCAGATTTCTTGATAATTTACTGTGAAAGATTGGGTCTTGCATTGATTTTCATGGCAAGAACCATTCAAGAAAGATGTAGAAATCCATTAGTAAGCAATTTGAAATCTAAACCTTAATCTTGATGACAATATGAAACTCATTTAAATCACCAAATGTGGGGCTAGCTAGGGTTAATCTTAAGAAAGGAGAAGCACTATGACTTTTATGAAATATTTGATTTTGAGTTGAAAAGGGGGCATTAGCATGTTGAGTAACGGCTGAGTTTTGTTGAAAAACACAACTACAAACCACAATTAAAATCCACGCACAGCCAGTTTCGATCTAGTTTTGTTGAAAAAAAGATTCTTGACAGCTTTAACCTTCCTTTAGGAAGCCTTCAGTCCCTTTTAAACCAAACCGTTTTCCTCCATTTTCTAACCAAAAAAAAAAGAAAAAAGAACAATATTTTGACTTGTATACTCAAAAGAAGAGTGGAATGACCAACAGGGTATCTTTTGACATCCATATAAAAAATGTCCTTTCTAAACATAGAGACTTAGATTTACAGAAAGTCCCAGTTTCCTAAAATAAAAACCGCAGAATTTCGGGTGTGACATCTGTTTGAGGTTCTTTTTGTCAAAATTGTTGTTGGCAGTTGGAACATAATCTGGTTTTTCTTTCTCATTGTCTTAATATAGGCGTATTTCAGGCAGAATTTTTTTCTCTTTTGGTAAATTCAGCTACAAACATATGCATATAAGATGAGCCTGATTTAACATTTTAGTATCAAAACTTGTTTTTATCCAGGCTGATGTGCTAGAATATTATGATCAGACAGTAAATTCCCCCAGTGGATCCTTCTACATACCAGCTGTCTTGAGGGTACGCAATCAAGGTGTACTTTTGGTTATTAATTTGTTTCATATTTTATTTTTTCCTCGGATGGCAGTATTGCCGATGGTTCTTATGAGACCTTTTCTTTTGTTTTGAAATTTTATCTTTTGCAGGATTTCCTGTCTTTTATTTCCCATGTCTTCCAGTCTGCTTAAACTGATCATATCTTGCTTTGCTTCCAGGTTCCCCATTTACTGCAGGTTATAAAGAGAAGAAGAATCAAGAGCAATCTTAGTCGTAAAAACATACTATATCGGGACAATTACACTTGTCAGTAAGTAATTTGCTCATGTACCCTTTTGCTCAAGTTAAATTAATTTAATTCAGCAAGTTAACAATAGTTTGCAGAACGAACACGTTGTCATGCACATTCTTGGCCTCAAAAAGGTCTCAGGCAATCCCATGCAGATTTAGGGTTATTTCTCTCTCTCTCTCTCACACACATACACCAGTGGGTTCTCTATGATAATCTGTTCTCTGCTGCTGTAACGTTACATTTCCTTTTGTGATTAAAAACCCGCTTCAGAATAACCAGTGCTAAAGATAATTAAAGTATAGTTTCTTGCTTATATATGAATACAGACCTAAACCTGGGAAGTTATAAGCTAAATCCAAACTTGGTGGTGCGTCAAAAAGCATCAGAATTGCTTTTAGGTTTTCCTGTTTTCTTTGCGCTGAAATAATTCCTTTCTTTCCAATAATGATTTTCAATGTATGGTTATTTGAGCTATGCAATCTGATGGTAATTTGTTGCTGTTTAGTTTGTTGTCATTTAAATTGTATTACTAAGTAGCATTCCCTTTCTCAACAGGTATTGTTCTTCACATGAAAATTTAACCATTGACCATGTTTTGCCGGCTGCACGTGGTGGACAATGGAAATGGGAAAATCTGGTAAGATCATATATGACATGTTTTTTACAAAACATTGCCTCCACTCTCATTGGGGTCATTCTTCTAAAACTCCGAGGTGGTGCTGTAGTCAGAGACTGTTTTAGTGCAGTATTTATAGCTATAATCTATAGGGAAACAAAATTTTTAGGAGCTTGTGCAATGGATGGGATGAGGTTTTTCTGAGACCTTGAAAAGCAAAAGAGCTTATAATTGAAAACAGCACTACAGGAGCCACACTGAGATGGTGTTGAGTCTCCAACAAAATATGCTTAGCTGACCATTGCACTGGTATATTTTCCAACTGAAGAATTCCATGACATATTTAACAAGGGTGCTTACATTTCACTAGGTCCTATAAGAAATAGCCTTGACTCGGATAATTTCAGTTTTAATTGGTTGTCAGCTTCTTCCCTACGCTCTCAAATATTAACTTCAGCAAGGAGTTTATATTTATTTTCTCATGTTATTCTATGATTAATAGTGTGCCGGTATACCCCTTGCTTTATAAAACCGATAAACTTATCATTGAGGACAATTCTAAGGTGGAGAACATTGAGATAACTTTGGTAATAATTGACTGTATTGTAACTATGGTTGACCAGATTGACAAAAGGTTCTAGACTAGGTGGAGGAACCCTGGACGACATTGTCAAATTTTTTGGCTTTTGATATTTGATTGAAGAAAGCTGGCTTATGAATGTGTATACAGAATATTGAAGTGAGTGTTTGCATTCTAGTAAGTTTCCTATTTTAGTAGCCTTCTACCACTTAAGTTCATGGCAGGTTAAGTGATAAAATTGTATCTAGGACCTTAATAAGAGGATTTTCCTCTCGGTCAATTGTATGACCATTTCACCTTAATATGGATGAATCAGAAGAACATCTTCTGGGTTCAAATTTTCATTTCTCTTAATTGATATTGTGAAAAAGAATGAATATGGAGTTGACTGAAAACACTAATGAAGAACTATGCTAAAAGAGAGTATGAAAAGTTGTTCTAAAATGATTAAAGAAATCTTCAATAGGAACTAACATAGCCTTAAAAAATATGGGAACAAACATGTCCCGGAAATCATGTTAGAAAAGCTATTGGTGATAGAAATTGGGGAATGGAGAAGTCTCTTTCTCTAAATGTTGGAGGTGGGAGAAGGAAACTGGGTCAAAGAAAGAGAGTTTCTGGTAATTATGGTTTACATGGATAACGGCTACTATCTAAAAACTAACTTTGTGGTTTATGGTTCTTTTCAATAATAGGTTACTGCTTGTGCCAAATGCAACTCAAAGAAGGGTCAAAAGACTTCAGAGGAAGCAAATATGAAGCTGATTAACATTCCAAAGGTACTAATCCTTCTCTCTGTTAGTATTTGTAGAGAATAGTTAATTGCAAGCCTTCATGTTTTGTTGAAAATCATTTCCCTTGAAAAGAACGTTATGTGAGAGTCTGGCTACAAATACACACACCACTGCATTTATATTTATTTTGGGGAAATTACGCTTTTTACCACTAACACCTTGAAAAGACGCAATACCATGACATCTAGTATCCCCATGACCTGCAAGGCTCATTAAACATTTAGAATTAATGATGCTCGTAAAATGACACAAGCTAGGACACTGTAGATAAAAATGTTGGAAAAAGAGGGTCTAAGTCTTCTTCATCTACTCCATTTTGTGAATATCAAAGAGAGAAAAACGAAGGTTGTAATACTGGGAGTAAATAGGGAAGACACGATTATAGAGAGCTTGAGGTCTCCATCTTATAATCTCCATATTTTATAGTGGATTTACCCACTCCGATTGCCTGTGAACAGAATCCTTTGTGCTGAACCATTTAAATATTCTCTTTTATTTCCTATTATTTTATGCCACCATTTATTATGCAAATCTTGTTCTCCTGCCACCATCTGGCCACCATTGATTGCAGCATCCGAAAATTGCAATTTGCTAATTGAAATATTATATATTCCAATTTATAGTTCACAGATATACGTGGCAATACTTTCTTTTTACTGTAACAAGACTCCATGCCCTGGATCTTTCAGGCGCCAAAAGACTATGACATACTTGCCATACCACTGACAAGCGCAGCGATAAAGATGCTGAAAATGAGAAAGGGGACGCCAGAAGAATGGCGTCAATATCTGTCACAGCCGTCTTCAGAGCCATGAGGTTATCCGTGGTGGCCGCTGTATATTCCGGTGTTATGTACATATTATTGACTCATTCTCATTCATAATGCTCAAGTCACCTAAAAGAATGTCAAATGTTTATGTATTCCATTGTGGTGTGAGCATTTCTCTTCATTTCCCTCAGGAATTGTAAAAAAGCTTTGTACTCTGTCTAACATGGTTTTGAGTATCTTGCTTTCACCTAATTTTTCCCAAGTTTTTAAAACTCAGATACTGGGTCTACTATCGCAACTAGTTTAACCTTCTGTTCTGTGTTGATTCTCATGATGTGTAAAATTTGGAAATGAAAACAGAGGTTTTGATCAAAGTAAAACTGAACTCATTCTCATTATCAAAATGCTTGATTGATGTATCTGTACAAATGACTATTTATAGACTTGTGATGGACTGTAATGACTATGCAATTCTTGATATCTGACTGTACAATTCTTGATATCTAGCAACTTTACTTGGCTACCCTTGTAACTAACTTAACTAACTTTCTTTAGATGAAGCCTTTTGTTTGGCTTCTTGGGACTTCAATTCTAATTCCTCTATATAATTCTGTACATTCCAACACCCCCCTCAAGATGAGAATGGATGTTAATCATTCCCATCTTGCAAAGAAGATGATGAAAGTTAAGAGATCCGAGAGGTTTGGTTAAGATGTCTGCTAGCTGATGCTTGGAAGGAATATGGATGATCTTGATGAGGCCTTCTTGTAGTTTTTCTTGAACCAAATGGCAATCCAATTGGATATGTTTTGTTCTTTCATGATGAACAGGATTTGAGGCAATATCAGAGGTAGGTTTGCTGTCAGTGTAAAGTAGTGCAGCTTGAGAATGAACTATGTTGAAGTCAGCTAAAAGATAAACCAGCCATTGAAGTTCACAAGTTGTAGAAGCTAGGGCTCTATATTCAGATTCTGCTGAGGATCTACAAACAGTAGGTTGTTTCTTTGACTTCCAAGATATAAGAGAGTCACCTATGAAAACTGTAAATCCAGTGACACTTCTTCTAGTGTCTAGATAGCCCCCCCAGTCACTATTTGAATAGGCCTTTAGGTGCAAGATGGATGTTGCAGATAGAAAAATGCCTTGACCTGGTGTAGCTTTTATGTATCTCAGAACCCTTTTAGTAGCTTGAAGGTGCATGGTGCTAGGATTAGACATAAACTGACTGAGTGCTTGCACTGAATAAGCCAGATCAGGTCTTGTGATTGTGAGGTAGAGTAGTCTGCCAATTAGTCTTCTGTAAGAGGCAGGATCAGATAAAGGAGGAGTAGAGTCATTTGCAGTGAGCTTTAAAGTTGATTCCATAGGAAAGGCCACGGGTTTGCAACCAGAGAAGCCACTGTCTTGGAGGATATCTAGAGCATACTTTCTTTGACAGAGAGTGATGCCCTTGGCTGATCTAGCCACCTCAATACCCAAGAAATATTTCAACTCACCCAAGTCTTTGATGGTAAAGGAATCATGTAAAAATTTCTTTACTGTAGCTATTTGCTCAAGATTATCAGAGGCAATTATAACATCATCCACATATATCAATAAGGCCATGAAACTAGTTGAAGTTTGTTTTATGAAAAGGCTTGAATCTGACTTGCCTTGAGTAAAACCAAACTGAAGTAAGGATGAAGATAGTTTAGAAAACCACTGTCTTGAGGTCTGTTTTAGACCATATAAGCTCTTTCTGAGTTTGCAAACTCGAGGATCATTAGGGGCTGAAAAACCTGGTGGTAATTGCATGTACACTTCTTCATTCAAGTCACCATGCAAGAAGGCATTATTTACATCAAATTGATGTAAATGCCATTGTTTGATGGCAGCAACAACAAGTAAGACACGCACAGTTGTCATTTTTGCAACAGGAGAGTAAGTGTCAAAAAAATCTAGGCCTTCTTGTTGAGTATACCCCTTTGCTGCTAATCTAGCTTTGTATCTCTCAACTGTACCATTAGCTTTAAATTTCACACGATATACCCATTTGCAACCTATTGCAGTTTTATTTGGAGGTAGAATGGCAAGATCCCAAGTTTTATTAAGTTCAAGAGCTTTTATTTCATCTGCCATAGCAGCTTGCCATTGAGGGTGTGGAATGGCTTGTTTGAAAGTTTTGGGCTCAAAGATAGAAGAAACAGCAGAGACAAAAGCTTTGTGTTTAGGAGATAATTTGGAAGTAGAAAGAAAAGAGAGAATTGAATGAGGCTTACCAGGAGAACATCTGGGAGATACTTGAGCTGCTGAAGCAATCTTAGTCATGTTATCACAATAGTAATTCTGCAGATATGTAGGTGGATGCTTAACTCTTTCAGATCTTCTAAGAGTATTAGTGTGACGCCCCCAAATTCCGTTTGGGATTAGACGGACATTTGAAGCGTCGAGACATGCAACACAAGGTTACCTGCCCCCGTTCATGACATATAAGATGCAATAATCCTAACATGCATCTAACATTATGCAATATTCGCAGCGGATAATTTTTTTCTTTAGCAATACTATGCACCAAACTGAAAATATCCCAAAATACTGGAGATGCAACTCCATCGTACAAGTAGTAATTTAACTACTATATTAACATTAACGACGCACCGTCCTTCAGTCGACTGTATCTAGTTGGTCAGCTCCTGATCCTCCTTCAGGTCCTGTAACAAGATCTACCATTCGGGGGGAATGGTAGTTGGGACTACCACAGTGAGATTTGATTACAAATCTCAGCAAGTTAACAAAAAACTTCCATACAGACTAATGATGCATGTATGACAGTAAAAGCATAAATGCATAATCAAATTTATAAGTAATTAAAGCATAACTTAGCGTACAACATAGCATAATTGACATAGCTTAAATTGAATCATGAACTGAACTTGACTTGACATGAACTTGATCTGAAACTTGAATTAACATGAAAAATACATACTCCACAGTTGTTGTGGCCCCATGTATTCTACGTGTAAATACATACTCCACAATTGTTGTGGCCCCATGTATTCTACACAAACTTGACTTAACATTAAAAATACATACTCCACAGTTGTTGTGGCCCCATGTATTCTACACAAACTTGACTTAACATGAAAAATACATACTCCACAGTTGTTGTGGCCCCATGTATTTTACGCATCACAATTGTAGTTAAATACATACTCCACAGTTGTTGTGGCCCCATGTATTCTACACAAACTTGACTTAACATTTAAAAATACATACTCCACAGTTGTTGTGGCCCCATGTATTCTACGTGTAAATACATACTCCACAGTTGTTGTGGCCCCATGTATTCTACACATCACTATGCAGTTAAATACATACTCCACAGTTGTTGTGGTCCCATGTATTCTACACAAACTGAATATACTCAAGATGAAACGTGACTGGAATACGAAAGGACTGAAGTCCTGACGTAACATAACGTGACTTGAACATAACTTAGAATACATGACCAACTTGAGATAGAAACATTTCGTAACATGGCATAACATATAATAGACAACATATTTAACATGACATACTTGCAACAGTGAATATTACATGACTTGACTTACATGTAATAGATGGCATACTTAGCATGACGTACTTATCATGTACAGTAATACATAACAGAATATATTGTATAACAGATAAAAATTGATGACAGAATAAATTCTGTATAATAGACAATTACATGATAACTTGGCATGGCATGACATATATGATAACATACATACATACACTGTAATTCTTTTACTTAGCACACATACACAGTAGACTGCTAGTAAGTTAAAAGCTAACTTACCTCGATCTCCGCGTTTCTTATAAAACCTCAAGCGCGATCACGAGGAACTGTAATTAGTGATTCTAAAAGTTAGTACTAAATCACTAATAATTTGAAATATGGAAAAATACTAACTTAAAGAGTAAAATTTCCATTTTACTTCCTACATGTAGGAAAATGACCGTTTTACCCATAACTTAAGGATTTTGCATACTAACTCCAAAAGTCACCAAAATTTACATGCCTCATGTAAATTTTATCCTCAACTCAAATATCAATTTAGAAAAATTTAAAACTAATCACAACTATTAAAACTCCATAGGGCCGAAATTCTCATATGCTATTTCTATTGATTTTTGTTTCTAACTTGTTTTGATCAACCTTTTGATCTATGACTTATAAATATGTGATCTTCAAACCAAACCATCACATGGTTTAAAAAGATGTCCTAAAACATATATAAGCTTCTAATTCAAGATCACATGGTTAAAAATTAACCAAAACATAAATTTAGCCAAGAACATCCACACTTTGGCTTATCTGAATATCTCTTTGTATAAAATTTCATATCTTTGAAACTAACATCAAATATCTTCAAAATAATAATATAACATGTATATAAGATGCTTAGGATCCTCCAATAAAATTATCAAAGTCATTAGAATAGGTTTAGACCACCAAAGAGTTAAACTTTCTCAAAATAGAAACTGTTTTTCTTCTTCCAGTTTCTAAGTTTCTAAATCTAAGCAAATATTTCATCAAAACCTTCAATCATGCAAAAATCATCAACCAATAGTCATATATACATGTTAACAATACTCCATAAAAATTTCGGACCAATATCTATCCATTAGCTTGGTCAAAAACTCCAAACTATAACATATTCTCCAGTTTATCTTCCAGAATGACCTTTCTATAGTTTACATAATATTTGACTGATCAAATGATCTTCAAATGGGGCAAATAAGATATCCATGTAAACTAGACTAAAAAAGGAACAACTTATATGAAGGAGACTTTATGATAAAACACTTACAACAGCTTCGAAATGGGCATGCAAAAGAACTCCTAAAAGCTGTCCGAGAGAGAATGTTTGATATTCTTTTAAAGAAACGTGTAAATGAAGATAAGTTCGTGGGTGATGGCTGGAGATGCTTATGGAAGAGATAAGGGAGATGATAAGGCTGGAGTTGAGAGTTGAGTGTGGTTTTCTCCTACCCAAAATATCTATAAAATATTATCTCAAAATATTCTATCCAATAATATCTATAAAAATCAGCTCAATATATTTTCCAAATGTGTAGTAGACTTGGAAGAGTAAGGTGGCTAAAATCTTTCTATGTGTATTTTAAATCTCTATTCTTAAGATATTTTCCAAATGTGTATTTTGCTTAGGTGTCATGATCTCACACCTTGATTTCCTTCACAATTCCATCTAATGGTTTCTCTTTGTGCCAAGTATCTAATACTATTCATTATGTGTGGTTAAGATCTTGCCAAGTGTCCAAATAAAATATCGCTATCCTAATTTGGACATTTCACACTATGATTTTGAAAACACTGCGCTCAGTACATTTACCGAGGTTACTATTCACTCCAAAAATAAACGTAATAAACGTAGTACTGAAAAATTCTAAATATTTAATTAAGTCTAGTGGTGTAGACTATAATGTATTCTGACACTTTTAACTATCTCAAATAATTAAAATCGCATTTCTAGCACCATAGTGAGTGATAACACTAACTATGTTGACAGGCTAAAATTTATGCGATTAGTCGATTCGTGTAAACTTACAGAGTTTTCACGAGGTTCCTAAAGTCAATAGAAATTCCTTAATTGAATTTCTAGCGGGCTGTTACAATCTCCCCTCCTAAAAAAAAAGATTTCGTCCTCGAAATCGAATTAAATAAGAAGTAGCAATTTAATGAGGAGGTGTTGCTTACCAACCTATTGTCTATCCCGTATATATATATATATATATATGCTTTTGAGATTATGTCATTCCTTAACTCTATTACTTTAATCAACAATTAGATTATACTTCTTTGCACAAGGTTGGCCAAGTTGTAACGACATACTCTCCAAACCTAAAACTTTAAGTAATTAATCTTCCGAAACTCTTCTTTAGAAAAGCATAGGTGATATACTTTAAATGTTCTTGTAAATACCATAGTTAGTAAAGAATTCATCAAAATTAAACCGTTAACCTCTCTCTTTTTAACAAAATCGGTGGCACTCTGTTTTAGACCAGACAACTCTGATCCGCGTGATTTTTATAGGTCTTCTGTAGTTGTCAGGCGCCGCATAGCTACGACACTACTTTGTTCTTCTGTAATTGTCAGGCACCGCAGCTATGATACTACATTGCTCTTGTCTCTTGTAGAGAAATGATTCACGAGAGGTGATTCGTCATAATTTTCTCTATAAAAGAATTATTCAGTTCATCTTCTTTCTCATCTCATCTTCTTCACTTTTCTGAAATTAATCTGCATTCTTACTCTGCAATCTCTTTCTACTTACTCACTTTGCAATGGCTCAGCAATCTTCTCATTGCCAAAACATGAGGTATTCTGCACCTCGTTCCCCAGTTGTTTCTGCTTCTTCCATAGGTGCTATTATGCAATCAAATAATGATCTGACTAATAAGTCAGAAAATGAACTTATCTACGAGCTTGTGAGTCTCGGTACTCGATACTCATCAGCCATTGTCGCATATTCTCAGAGACTGCAATCCAGGACTGGTGGGGTTGACAAACTCCACGAGAGTATTTCTCTGCTTCAGAGGCTTCTTATGGAATCCAACATGAAGATAGAAGCAGTAAAGCGAGAGAACAGAGATTTAAAATCTTTGCTTAACTCTTCTTTTCGAGTGGCTACTCCTTTAGATAGGAGAGGCATGCAGATTTTTGAAGAGCAAGAACGTTTAAAGATTGAGGCAAAGAGCCTCAAATTTCTGTAATTTTGCTTTATGATAATAAAATAATACTTCACAAATATTCATATTTGTGTTTCTATCTTCTGGTATATGTTTTATGTACTCCATTTTATTTCTTTCAGGGATTTTCATATATATGACATGATCCAATGACTCATATAAATATGCATTTAATCATGCATATCCAAACTCTCAGTAATCTTCAAGTTAATAAAAACCTCAAGGAATTCTACTGGTCTAGGACTAACTTACTTCTTTATAATCGCAACAATCAGTCATCTTCCTAGGTGGTACTTTGATAACTGACCAGTTAATAACTTAAACTTGAAACTTTCTCTCTTATGATTGTCATAACTCTTCTATCCATCATAAATTATCAATTATTCTAACTCTAAATGATTTGTTCCTAATGTTCACATAAATCCTCAAGACCAAGATTTTACTCTCCATATAATAGTCTTCAAAAGAAGATCGATCTATGTATCCATAAAGATAGTGCTTTGCCAGAAATCATTTACTAGCGGCGTGGTAATACTATTATCATAAATGAATCCTACTAAGGCTAAAGCTTCTCCTAATCAAATTACTCTTCCAAACACAATTTCTATCGTATTTTTAGAATCGAAACAATTCTCCAAATATGTGGAAAACCATTCATCAATCCTACATATCCTTTCTCATATTACTAAAATGTATTTTATATCTACATTGGTATGAACAATAATACTTCTAATGAAAATTTTTTACTCTTACCACTAGAGTAACAATTCAACTTCCAAGCTGAATTCTCAAGCACCACAATTAATAGAAACAATGACTCGTTTGAATCAAACAATGTACAATTTACCAACCCTAATGACTTGACCTACTCCAAAATAACAATAATGCAATACTACCATCAATTGCAATCAGATCAACGTTAACTATGTTTACCTCAACTAATCCTTCATCCATCGGGAAATTCTGATCCTCTTGATTATTATCTCCCTTAGGATTCCGAGGTATTCTATCACGAGTCATGTGTTCCTTCTTGAAACACACGAGTATATGTATAAAAACCACATACTACCTTTCATACCTTAAGAAATTCAAGCCTAATGTTTGGTGCATTTCCTAAGGACATGTGGATTTACTGCCCAGAGACGTATTGCTCTGATACCACCCTGTGACGCCCCCAAATTCCGTTTGGGATTAGACGGACATTTGAAGCGTCGAGACATGCAACACAAGGTTACCTGCCCCCGTTCATGACATATAAGATGCAATAATCCTAACATGCATCTAACATTATGCAATATTCGCAGCGGATAATTTTTTTCTTTAGCAATACTATGCACCAAACTGAAAATATCCCAAAATACTGGAGATGCAACTCCATCGTACAAGTAGTAATTTAACTACTATATTAACATTAACGACGCACCGTCCTTCAGTCGACTGTATCTAGTTGGTCAGCTCCTGATCCTCCTTCAGGTCCTGTAACAAGATCTACCATTCGGGGGGAATGGTAGTTGGGACTACCACAGTGAGATTTGATTACAAATCTCAGCAAGTTAACAAAAAACTTCCATACAGACTAATGATGCATGTATGACAGTAAAAGCATAAATGCATAATCAAATTTATAAGTAATTAAAGCATAACTTAGCGTACAACATAGCATAATTGACATAGCTTAAATTGAATCATGAACTGAACTTGACTTGACATGAACTTGATCTGAAACTTGAATTAACATGAAAAATACATACTCCACAGTTGTTGTGGCCCCATGTATTCTACGTGTAAATACATACTCCACAATTGTTGTGGCCCCATGTATTCTACACAAACTTGACTTAACATTAAAAATACATACTCCACAGTTGTTGTGGCCCCATGTATTCTACACAAACTTGACTTAACATGAAAAATACATACTCCACAGTTGTTGTGGCCCCATGTATTTTACGCATCACAATTGTAGTTAAATACATACTCCACAGTTGTTGTGGCCCCATGTATTCTACACAAACTTGACTTAACATTTAAAAATACATACTCCACAGTTGTTGTGGCCCCATGTATTCTACGTGTAAATACATACTCCACAGTTGTTGTGGCCCCATGTATTCTACACATCACTATGCAGTTAAATACATACTCCACAGTTGTTGTGGTCCCATGTATTCTACACAAACTGAATATACTCAAGATGAAACGTGACTGGAATACGAAAGGACTGAAGTCCTGACGTAACATAACGTGACTTGAACATAACTTAGAATACATGACCAACTTGAGATAGAAACATTTCGTAACATGGCATAACATATAATAGACAACATATTTAACATGACATACTTGCAACAGTGAATATTACATGACTTGACTTACATGTAATAGATGGCATACTTAGCATGACGTACTTATCATGTACAGTAATACATAACAGAATATATTGTATAACAGATAAAAATTGATGACAGAATAAATTCTGTATAATAGACAATTACATGATAACTTGGCATGGCATGACATATATGATAACATACATACATACACTGTAATTCTTTTACTTAGCACACATACACAGTAGACTGCTAGTAAGTTAAAAGCTAACTTACCTCGATCTCCGCGTTTCTTATAAAACCTCAAGCGCGATCACGAGGAACTGTAATTAGTGATTCTAAAAGTTAGTACTAAATCACTAATAATTTGAAATATGGAAAAATACTAACTTAAAGAGTAAAATTTCCATTTTACTTCCTACATGTAGGAAAATGACCGTTTTACCCATAACTTAAGGATTTTGCATACTAACTCCAAAAGTCACCAAAATTTACATGCCTCATGTAAATTTTATCCTCAACTCAAATATCAATTTAGAAAAATTTAAAACTAATCACAACTATTAAAACTCCATAGGGCCGAAATTCTCATATGCTATTTCTATTGATTTTTGTTTCTAACTTGTTTTGATCAACCTTTTGATCTATGACTTATAAATATGTGATCTTCAAACCAAACCATCACATGGTTTAAAAAGATGTCCTAAAACATATATAAGCTTCTAATTCAAGATCACATGGTTAAAAATTAACCAAAACATAAATTTAGCCAAGAACATCCACACTTTGGCTTATCTGAATATCTCTTTGTATAAAATTTCATATCTTTGAAACTAACATCAAATATCTTCAAAATAATAATATAACATGTATATAAGATGCTTAGGATCCTCCAATAAAATTATCAAAGTCATTAGAATAGGTTTAGACCACCAAAGAGTTAAACTTTCTCAAAATAGAAACTGTTTTTCTTCTTCCAGTTTCTAAGTTTCTAAATCTAAGCAAATATTTCATCAAAACCTTCAATCATGCAAAAATCATCAACCAATAGTCATATATACATGTTAACAATACTCCATAAAAATTTCGGACCAATATCTATCCATTAGCTTGGTCAAAAACTCCAAACTATAACATATTCTCCAGTTTATCTTCCAGAATGACCTTTCTATAGTTTACATAATATTTGACTGATCAAATGATCTTCAAATGGGGCAAATAAGATATCCATGTAAACTAGACTAAAAAAGGAACAACTTATATGAAGGAGACTTTATGATAAAACACTTACAACAGCTTCGAAATGGGCATGCAAAAGAACTCCTAAAAGCTGTCCGAGAGAGAATGTTTGATATTCTTTTAAAGAAACGTGTAAATGAAGATAAGTTCGTGGGTGATGGCTGGAGATGCTTATGGAAGAGATAAGGGAGATGATAAGGCTGGAGTTGAGAGTTGAGTGTGGTTTTCTCCTACCCAAAATATCTATAAAATATTATCTCAAAATATTCTATCCAATAATATCTATAAAAATCAGCTCAATATATTTTCCAAATGTGTAGTAGACTTGGAAGAGTAAGGTGGCTAAAATCTTTCTATGTGTATTTTAAATCTCTATTCTTAAGATATTTTCCAAATGTGTATTTTGCTTAGGTGTCATGATCTCACACCTTGATTTCCTTCACAATTCCATCTAATGGTTTCTCTTTGTGCCAAGTATCTAATACTATTCATTATGTGTGGTTAAGATCTTGCCAAGTGTCCAAATAAAATATCGCTATCCTAATTTGGACATTTCACACTATGATTTTGAAAACACTGCGCTCAGTACATTTACCGAGGTTACTATTCACTCCAAAAATAAACGTAATAAACGTAGTACTGAAAAATTCTAAATATTTAATTAAGTCTAGTGGTGTAGACTATAATGTATTCTGACACTTTTAACTATCTCAAATAATTAAAATCGCATTTCTAGCACCATAGTGAGTGATAACACTAACTATGTTGACAGGCTAAAATTTATGCGATTAGTCGATTCGTGTAAACTTACAGAGTTTTCACGAGGTTCCTAAAGTCAATAGAAATTCCTTAATTGAATTTCTAGCGGGCTGTTACAATTAGTCTCAGTATTAGCAGAAGTATTGGAGGAAGTATTTGAGGGAATTGATATAGAAGAAGTATTTGGGACTGTTGAGTCATAGATTTGAGGAAAATCAGGAAAAACAAAAGATGTATGGATGGTGTTTGGAATAGAAGGAAAAATTGACTCATGGAAGACCACTTTTCTAGATACAAAGGTTTTGAGGGTGAGTAGATCAAGAACTTTGTATCCTTTTATGTGAGGTGGGTAGCCAAGGAATATACATTTGGAAGCTCTTGGTTGAAACTTGTCTCGATTGCTTGTAACTGTGCTTGCAAAACACAAGCATCCAAAGACTTTGAGATGCTTATAATCTGGTAGTTTTTGAAATAAGAGGTAATATAGGGTCTGGTTATTGAGTATGGAGGAAGGAGTACGATTAATAAGATGTGTGGCAGTTAAGACACAATCTGTCCAGTAAGGCAAAGGTAGTTTTGACTGAAACAAAAGAGCTCTAGCTACATTCAATAGATGTTGGTGTTTTCTTTCAACCCTACCATTTTGTTGAGGTGTTTCAACACATGATAATTGATGTATAATGCCATGCTCTTGATAAAAAGTAGGCATATTAAACTCTTGACCATTATCTGTTCTAAGAGTTTGAATGTTTGTGTTGAATTGAGTATGAACATAGGTAATATAGCTATTGAGTAGAAACCGAGTGTCTGTTTTTGCTTTCATAAGAAACAACCAAGTAAACCTTGTGTAATTATCTATGATGGTTAGAAAGTATTTATAACTAGAATATGATGTAGTGGAGAAGGGATCCCAAATATCACAATGAACTAATTGAAAAGCTTTATTGGAATAACTGTTTGATACAGGAAATGATAGCTTCTTTTGTCTAGCTAAGGGGCAAATCTCACAGACATGATTGTGAGCAGCTTTTATAGAAGAATCAAATGAACTAATGATTTGCATTCTTGCAAATGGAATGTGTCCTAATCGAAAATGCCATACATCAGAATTGGTATTTGTTGAACTCAAGGTTTCAAATTTTATGTGATTATAAATCTACACATGGATTTTGATGATAACAAATGAATTCAAAGAATAAAGGAGTTTCAAGCTCAAGTTGTTCACACAATGGAATCAAGCACATCAAAGAACCAAGCATGAGCAAGAAGGAAACAAGTTCACATTAAAGTTATAGAGTAATGTTGTAAATCTCTTAAAATTCGAAATTAGGATTAATGTTCAAAATTAACATTTTATCATAAAGCATTAAAATACATTTTCTACATGTGCATGAATATTTTTGAAAATTAAATTTGAAAATTTTGAAAGATGATTGATTGTCATCTTTTGCATGTGCATGCTTTGATTAAAGGGTTGAACTTTGAAAATATTAAAGATGATTGATTGTCATCTTTCACATGTGCATGTTTTATTTGAATATTTTCAAAAGTGATTGATACTTTTTTAGACTTATACAAAAAGTAAAAGATTAGGTTTGAATTTTTTGAAAAGGAAAGTGTGCTCCTTTTGTCATATGCAAAAAGTAAAAGATTAGGTTTCAATTTTTTGAAAAGGAAAGTGTGCTCATTTTGTCATATGCCAAAAGTAAAAGATTAGGTTTGATTTTTTTGAAAACGTGAATGATGTTGTCTTTGACAATTGAAAAAGAAGAACATTTTATTTGAATTTTTTGAAAAAATGAATGATGTTGTCTTTGACATGTGAATCTTTTTAAATTTGAATATGAAGTCTCATATGCCTATAAATAGATCATTTGAGAGCTTCACATTCACAACACCAAGAGCATACAACATTCATTCAAAGCTTTCATTCTCTCTTCTCTAAGCATTGAGCCTTAATCCTTATTCATTTTGAGAGATATAGTTTGCGCTGTATTGTTCTTATTTCACTTATTGAGGAGTGTTTTCTGATAACCTACCCACTATCAGCTCTTGTATCAGAAAAAGGGTGTGTATAACCCTTGTGTGTGTAGAAAGTATTCTACACGAGGAATAGTTGAATCACCACGTGTAAGGTGATTGCAAGTGTAGATGGTGTTCTACACGGATCCTTTGTAGCGGTGTTGTTCAAAGGTGTAATAGGTTTCTATCTCCACCTAAAGGAGGTTGAATAATGAATTTGGGAATCCTCAAGGGGTAGCTTAAGGCGAGGAAGTAGGCAGTGGGGCCGAATCTCGTTAACATACTGAGTTTGCTTCTCTCTTACCCTTACTCTTTATATTTATTGTTATTTCATATTTTGTTTATATTTTATATTATATATTTGATTTATAATTGTTATTTTTTTAATACAACTCAATTCACCCCCCCTCTTGTGTTAATCATTTGGGCAACAATTGGTATCAGAGCTAAGAGCTCTATTATAAGATTAACTATCTTTTGAGTTAAGATCTTATGACTAACATTTCAGCTTCATTTGGTGAAGGTCAATCTAGCAGTCGGCCTCCACTTTTTTGTGGAGATAATTACTCATTCTGGAAAGTTAGAATGAGAATATTCCTTCAGGCTCAAGGTCGAGAAATCTGGAAATGTATTGTAAATGGACCTTATATTCCAATAAAAGTGGTTGATGGAGTAAAGGTCAAAAAGGAAGAAGAAGAGTTTGATCGTGAAGACGATAGACTTTATACTTTGAATTTAACTGCTATGAATTTATTATTTAATGCTCTCAATGGAAATGAATTTAATAGAATAATGACTTGTGCTACGGCAAAAGAAATTTGGGATAACTTGGAAGTTACTTATGAAGGAACTTCGCAAGTCAAGGAATCAAAAATTTATATTCTTACTCATGAATCAAAAATTTATATTCTTACTCATGAATATGAAATGTTTAAGATGAATGATGATGAATCCATTTCTAGTATGCATACTCGTTTTACTAACATCATAAACAGCTTGACAGCTCTTGGCAAAGTTTATTCTAAGGTGGAGATAGTAAGAAAAATTCTCAACTCTTTACCAAAACGTTGGAAATCAAAAGTTACAGCAATTCTTGAAGCTAGAGATCTCAAGAAACTTGAAGTCAATGAACTCATCGGGTCACTTATCACCCATGAGTACACATTGAAAAGAGGAGAAGAAGAAGGAAAGCCAAAAAAGAGCTTAGCACTTAAAACTGTTCCTCATGAAAGTGAAAGTGATGAAGATGAGGAAAATGAAGATAAGGATGAAAAAGTTGCGATGATAACAAGAAAAATTCAGAGGTTCTTAAAGAAAAATAAAACTAATCCGAGGAAATCCTTCAAAAAGTTTTCTAAGAAAGATTCAGGTAAAAATGACACTTTAATTTGTTATAAATGTAATAAGCCTGGTCATATCAAGCCAGATTGTCCTCTGCTAAAGAAAGATCGAAACAAGGGCAAGAAAGCAATGAAAGCTACATGAGATGATGATTCAAGTAGCTCAGATAGTGAAGCAAGCAATGGAGAATCAGCAAATTTTTGTCTTATGGCTAAAGATGACATTGAGGTAACAAATCTTGATAATATTGAAAATCTTTCATATGAAGAATTGCAAAATGTTTTAGAAGAGATTTATGAGAAATTTGAAAAATTGGGTATCAAATATACTGCTTTGAAAAAGAAAAATTATTCTTTAACAAATGAAATTGATATTTTAAGAAAAGAAAGTATCATTTTGAAAGATGAAAATCTTGAATTGAATAAGAAGAAAACTGATTTAGAAAATATTGTTGAAAATTTTAAGAATGGAAAAAGAAATTTTGAAAAACTTTTTGATAGTCAAAGATGTGTTTTTGATAAGACAGGTTTGAGATATATGTCAAAACAAAAATACAAACCTTATAAAAATTTCTTTGATAATCCTTCTACATCAAAAATCAATAATCAAAATTCTTTTCATAAAAATAATTTTGTCAAAAAAAATTATTATTATAATCATTCAAGTTCTTCATATATGTCACATACTATTTGCAATTTCTGGAATAGAAATGGTCATAATTATCATACTTGTCCTATTAGAAGAAATCATACAATTACTATTAGGGCCATATGGGTACCTAAAAATCTTATTTCTTCTAATACTAATAAATAAAGGATCCAAATAACTTGGATACCAAGAAAAATTATTTTAATTGTTTTTATAGGTATGCATGAAGTCATCCACAAGCAAAAACAAGTGGTTTTTAGATAGTGGATGTTCAAGACACATGACGGGAGACAAGACTAAGTTCTTTGATCTTAGATCTAAAGAAGAAGGACACGTGACATTTGGAGACAACTCGAAAGGGAAGATCGTGGGAATAGGTAAAATTGGTAATGAATCTTCTCTCATAATTGAAGATGTTCTACTTGTTGAAGGTTTAAAACATAATCTTTTGGGCATAAGTCAATTATGTGATAAAGGATTTACAGTTACTTTCAAAATAGATAAATGCATTATTTTGAATGATTATGATTGTAATATTTGTTTTATTGCTTTTAGAAACAATAATGTTTATACAATCGATTTTGAAGAAATTACCTCACAAGATGCTATTTGCTTTTCAGTTCAAAATGAAACTAGTTGGTTATGACATAGAAGATTAGGTCATATCAATATGGAACTTATTTCCAAACTTTCAAAAAATGATCTTGTGAGAGGTTTACCAAAAACAAATTTTCTTAAAGACAAAATTTGTGATGCATGTCAATTTGGTAAACAAACAAAAACTTCTTTTAAAACTAAGAAACATATTTCCACTACTAGACCATTGCAACTGATATACATGGATCTTTTTGGACCAAATAGAGTTGCAAGTTTAGGAGGAAAATATTATGCATTTGTTATTGTTGATGATTTCTCTAGATATACTTGGGTCATCTTTCTTGCTCATAAAGATGAGGCACATAATGCCTTTACCAAGTTATGTAAGAGAATTCAAAATGAAAAGGGCTATATTATTTCAAGTATCCGAAGTGATAGGGGAAAAGAGTTTGTTAATAAAAATATTGAAACATTTTGTGATGAAAACGGTTTTGTGCATAATTTTTCTGCTCCTCGAACTCCTCAACAAAATGGGGTAGTAGAGAGGAAAAATAGATCTCTTCAAGAGATGGCAAGAACAATGCTCAATGAGAACAACTTGCCTAGTTATTTTTGGGCCGAAGTGGTAAGTACTGCATGTTATGTTATAAATAGAGTTATGCTAAGGTCTAAGTTAAATAAAACCCCCTATGAGCTTTGGAATGAGAAAAAGCCCAACATTGGTTACTTTCATGTATTTGGATGCAAATGTTTTATTTTGAATGACAGGGATAATTTAGGTAAGTTTGATGCAAAATCTAATGAAGGTATCTTTCTCGGGTATTCTACTAATAGTAAAGCTTATAGAGTATTTAATAAAAAGACTTTGACTGTACAAGAATCTATGCATGTAGTATTTGATGAATCTAATTCTCCACTCTCCAAGAAATCTATTGATGAAGAAACATGAGGTATAAATAACACGGAAAGTCTCAATCTCAACAAAGAGAAAACAATAAAGGAAGTTCAACATGGAGCCATCAGGAAAGATCATCAAAATTTAATATAAGATGCAACTAAACAGTGGAAATTTGTGAAAGATCATCCAGTGGAACAAATTTTGAGAGAACCTTCACAAGGTGTAAGTACTCGATCATCTCTTAGAAATATTTGCAATCATACTGCTTTTCTATCTCAAATTGAACCCAAAAATATTGATGACGCACTTCTTGATGAATCTTGGATTCTAGCTATGCAAGAAGAGTTGAATCAATTTGAAAGAAATGATGTTTGGACACTTGTTCCTAGACCCAAAAATCATACTATTATTAGAACAAAATGGGTTTTTAGAAACAAGAAAGATGAGTCCGGAGTCATTACTAGAAATAAGGCTCGATTTGTAGTCCAAGGTTTTAATCAAGAAGAAGGAATCGATTATAATGAGACATATGCACCTGTCGCAAGATTAGAAGCTATTCGAATGCTACTTGCATATGCTTGTTATAAAAATTTCAAACTTTTTCAAATGGATGTTAAAAATACTTTCTTAAATGGTTTTATAAATGAAGAGGTATATGTTAAGCAACCTCCAGGTTTTGAAAATCATATTTCCCCAAATCATGTTTTCAAACTCACAAAAGTACTATATGGACTTAAACAAGCTCCTAGAGCTTGGTACGAGAGACTCAGTGGTTTCTTGATTGAAAAAGGTTTTTCAAGAGGAAAAATCGACACAACTCTTTTCATTAAATATGAAAATGATGATATTCTTTTGATTCAGATTTATGTTGATGATATAATATTCGGTGCTACTAATGAAAATATGTGTCAAGTTTTTGCTAAGACTATGCAGGAAGAATTTGAGATGAGCATGATGAGAGAACTTACATTCTTTCTCAGATTGCAAATTAAGTAAGCAAAAAGTGGGACATTCATCAATCAATCAAAATATATTAAGGAATTACTGAAAAAGTTTGGGATGGAAAATGCTAAGGAAATTGGAACACCAATGAGCCCATCAACTAAACTTGATAAAGATGAATCCGGTAAGCCAGTTGACTTGAAAATATATCGAGGTATGATTGATAGTTTATTATATTTAACAGCCAGTAGACTAGATATTATGTTTAGTGTGTGCTTATGTGCACGCTTTCAATCATCTCCAAAAGAATTACATTTATTTGCAGTTAAACGCATTCTCAGATATCTTAGTGGTACAATTAACCTAGGGTTATGGTACCCTAAGCACACATCTTTCGATCTAATCAATTACACAGATGCAGATTATGCTGGCTGTAAAATAGATCGAAAAAGTACTAGTGGAGCATGTCATTTATTAGGTCATGCACTAGTTTCCTGGTTTAGTAAAAAATAAAATTCTGTTGCACTATCTACTGCTGAGGCAGAATATGTTGTTGCGGGTAGTTGTTGTGCTCAAGTTCTCTACATGAAACAACAACTTGAAGATTTTAAACTCATGTATAATCACATTCCAATCAAATGTGATAATACAAGTGCTATAAATCTTTCAAAGAACCCAATACAACATTCAAGAACTAAGCATATTGAAATAAGGTATCATTTTCTTCGAGATCATGTGCAGAAAGACGATATAATATTAGAGTTCACAAATACACACAATCAGTTAGCAGATATTTTCACAAAACCTTTACCAGAAGATAGATTATGTATGATCAGAAGAGAAATAGGTATGATGCATGCTATGAATATCTCTTAAAAGATAAACCAGAGTCAATAAAAATAGAGATAGATTTTTTCAAATACTTTTACATAAACTTGAGATTCTTAGCCTCATGTTTGAGACGCTCATTCTCTTCATACAATATCATGTCATTCTTATCCATGGGAACCGGCAAGCGGAATGAAGAATCTAATAAAGATTTCAACTGTTTATTCTTCTGCCGAATGATTCATTCCCTTGTGTGAGACTTTTGAACAATTCGTTGATGTACAACAATTTGTTCTTTGAGCTTTTCAATTTCGTGATTTTTGGCTTGTAGCCGTTGAGAAAAAGCAACAATAGAGGAAGAGTAGCGAGTCCCAAGACTCACCAAGTCATAAATAGCATCAGAATCTGACTTATTAGTCAGATTATTATTTTCTTGCTGCAACATGGCACCAATGGCAGCTGCAAAAAGGACAGGAGGTTGAGATGCAGAATGCCTCATGGATGGATCTAGAGAAATGTTAGAAGAACGAGCCAATAAGAAAAGAATAGAAGGCTTAAAACGAGAATGTTGAAGGAATGCAGATGAGTTATAGATATGAGAAGAAAACTTGATGCTGATTAGATGAATTTCAGGACTGATTTTATAGAGATAGCATAAAGAATAAGACAAACTATTGTCTCTTCAAATCTTATTTAGTCAAAAGAAATACAAGATATGTTGGACACACATTGTCAAAAGTTTTCTTACTAACCCAGCGAGATTAACAGTAGATTGTCCCTATTTTTCTAGTAAACGATGAACCTCTGCTGTTATCTGCCGATGTTGACATTGTATCTGAACCCTTTCTCGTTCCAGCTCCTCTATTCGTGGTTGCAGATCATGAGCATACCAATCTGTAAATTTTTTCAACTCTTGGTTTTCTTGCTTTAGCCTTTTATTCTCACTATCCTTATTAGCAAGTTTCTGTCGTAACTCAGATATTTACATGTTAAGATGATCAATCTCACTCACCCTCGCCATTAACCTTCGAGACAAGATTGTAACAGAGGCAGCATATTGACTACTGAGCATTCTTGATTATGCAATAATCTCAGAATCAGTCTTACTAAAAAAACGGTTCACTGCTCCTATCATGGTATTGACGGCCTCAGGAGAGAAGATTGATGATTGATGCGTCAAGGGTTCCTGATTCAAGTCTGGAACATTAGTGGAAGAGAATTGCTCAGCCATTCTATCGTTGTGGTAAAACAGAACTCAGGTCAAGAAGCAATTATTTTTTTGGCATCCGATAGATGAAAATGATCATTTTTTTATAGCAACTCAGAGCCTTCAATCACGTTTGTCAACAACATCAGGCGATTGTTTAAATCTCTAGCCGCACTAAATTCATAGAGTTAGGCCTCGAGTCTTTGCAGCATTTGTCGGGTCACGGACGACTTATTTTTCAACTATCTACAGTGACTATTAAACGCATCATTTTCTTTAGTCCATTTATTTGCTGCCGATCCTTTTTAATGATGCCAAAGGGGGAGAAGTTTTAGACTAGAACATTAACATTGTTTAAATTGCTAAACTTGTTATATATGCTTGGAATTATATTTATACTTTTGCTTGAAAAACTAACGCATATTTTCAGGGAGAGTTTAAGTATTAATACAGGTTTCAAGTTCTATCAAGTATTTGTCATCATCAAAAAGGGGGAGATTGTTGAACTCAAGGTTTCAAGTTTCATGTGATTATAAATTTACACATGGATTTTGATGATAACAAATGAATTCAAAGAATAAAGGAGTTTCAAGTTCAAGTTGTTCACACAATGGAATCAAGCACATCAAAGAACCAAGCATGAGCAAGAAGGAAACAAGTTCACATTAAAGTTATAGAGTAATGTTGTAAATCTCTAAAAATTCAAAATTAGGATTAATGCTCAAAATTAATATTTTATCATAAAGCATTAAAATACATTTTCTACATGTGCATGAATATTTTTGAAAATTAAATTTAAAAATTTTGAAAGATGATTGATTGTCATCTTTTGCATGTGCATGCCTTGATTAAAGGGTTGAATTTTGAAAATATTAAAGATGATTGATTGTCATCTTTCACATGTGCATGTTTTATTTGAATATTTTCAAAAGTGATTGATACTTTTTTAGACTTATACAAAAAGTAAAAGATTAGGTTTGAATTTTTTGAAAAGGAAAGTGTGCTCCTTTTGTCATATGCAAAAAGTAAAAGATTAGGTTTGAATTTTTTGAAAAAGAAAGTGTGCTCATTTTGTCATATGCCAAAGTAAAAGATTAGGTTTGATTTTTTTGAAAAAGTAAATGATGTTGTCTTTGACAATTGAAAAAGAAGAACATTTTATTTGAATTTTTTGAAAAAATGATTGATGTTGTCTTTGACATGTGAATCTTTTTAAATTTGAATATGAAGTCTCATATGCCTATAAATAGATTATTTGAGAGCTTCACATTCACAACACCAAGAGCATACAACATTCATTCAAAACTTTCATTCTCTCTTCTCTAAGCATTGAGCCTTAATCCTTATTCATTTTGAGAGATATAGTTTGCGCTGTATTGTTCTTATTTCACTCATTGAGGAGTGTTCTGATAACCTACCCACTATCAGCTCTTGTATCAGAAAAAGGGTGTGTATAACCCTTGTGTGTGTAGAAAGTATTCTACACGGGGAATAGTTGAATCACCACGTGTAAGGTGATTGCAAGTGTAGAGGGTGTTCTACACGGATCCTTTGTAGCGGTGTTGTTCAAAGGTGTAATAGGTTTCTATCTCCACATGAAGGAGGTTGAATAGTGAATTTGGGAATTCTCAAAGGGTAGCTTGAGGCGAGGACGTAGGCAGTGGGGCCGAACCTCGTTAACATACTGAGTTTGTTTCTCTCTTACCCTTACTGTTTATATTTATTGTTATTTCATATTTTGTTTATATTTTATATTATATATTTAATTTATAATTGTTATTTTTTTAGTACAACTCAATTCACCCTCCCTCTTGTGTTAGTCATCTGGGCAACAGTATTACAAGTTTCAGCTAAAGAAGTAGAAGAAATAACAGAATTAGGCATTGTATTGTTTGTTTCAGCAGTGAAGTTTTGTAGATGGTATAGACCAGATTTCTCTTCAGCAAGCCCAATCATCTTCCATTTGCTGAGATCCTGCAGAATACATTTGGATTGAAGAAAGAACAATCCAATTTAATTATCTTTAGTCAATATTGAAGCTGAAATAAGATTGATATTAAAAGCAGGAACATAAAGGGCATTATGCAGAATTATGTTGGGTGAAAATTTCACATTTCCAGTAAAGATAATAGGAACAGATTGACCATTAGGTAAATGAACTGTGGAAGGTGTACTGGGAATTGTAATGGAATCAAAAAGATGAGGGGAGCAGATCATATGATCTGTTGCCCCAGTATCAAGAATCCAAGTGGAATGATTTTTTGATGATGAAACTGTGTTGCAAGAGGAAAAATTATCTGAGGTAGAGGCAATATTAGCTGTTGCAGTAGGATTAATATTTGACTTTGATAGGCTATTGGCAAGTGTAAGTAAATTTTGAATTTGCTCTTGAGAAAAAATCATGTTGGAAATACTTGGATTCTACTCCAAACGAGAAACATTGTTAGCAATGGGCAATCTTGGAACAACACCTCCAAATGATGTAGGAAAAGATCTTTTGCCTCGTGGACCCTTCCATCCAGGTGGATAACCAATTAGCTGAAAACATTTGTCTGCAAGGTGGCCAGAATAGCCACAATGAGAGCATATCACATCTGTTTTTCCTTTTGGCTTTGTGAATCTAACTCCATTTGTTGATGCTTGTCTTGATGGTTGTGCAACAATCATAGCATGGGAGTCAAGATTGATGCCAACTGCATTAGTCAATGATCTTTGGCTTTCTTCTTGAAGCAACAAAGAAAAAACCTTGCTCATGGAAGGTAATGGAGATTGAAGCAATAACTGACTTCTCATGGCTGAGTAAGAATCATGTAAGCCAACTAAGAATTTCATTACATAATCAGATTGTTGACGGTCAGTGAGATTCTTTAAATTGTTACATGAACATCTAACCAGATTTCCACACTTACAGGATGGAATAGGTCGAAAGCTAATATACTCATCCCATAAAGCCTTGAATTCACTGAAATATTCAGAAACAGATTTTGAGCCTTGAGAAATGGAACTATGAGACTTTTCTAAAGTGAAAACTCTTGGACCATTACTTCTAAGATATCGGGTTTTGAGTTCTTCCCAGATATCAAATGCACTTGTGAAGTAGAGGAGACTGCCACGAAGCTCTTTGGCAATTGAATTCATCAACCAGGATAACACCAGATTATTAGCTCTCAGCCAAGCAACTTGAAGTCTAGGATTATCAGGCTTAGGTTGAGCCAAGCTTCCATCAATGAAGGCTATCTTGTTCTTCACAGTGAGAGCAATGGAAATAGATCTACTCCATGCAATGTAGTTCTCACCCGTGAAGATTTCAGAGACAAGAAGAGCGCCAGGATTGTCAGATGGATGTAGATAATAGTGACTCGATGAATCATCAGAAGGATTTGTCACAGTAGGAGAAGAATTTGCCATAGAAGCAGAGGAATTTTCCATAGAAGAAAGCAAGAAAAGATCAAGAAGAGCAGTAGAAGACTCTTTATTTTCTCGATGATACCATGTAAAATTTGTAAATGAAAATAGAGGTTTTGATCAAAGTAAAACTGAACTCATTCTTATTATCAAAATGCTTGATTGATGTATCTGTACAAATGACTATTTATAGACTTGTGATGGACTGTAATGACTATGCAATTCTTGATATCTGACTGTACAATTCTTGATATCTAAACTTTACTTGGCTACCCTTGTAACTAACTTAACTAACTTTCTTTAGATGAAGCCTTTTGTTTGGCTTCTCGGGACTTCAATTCTAATTCCTCTATATAATTCTGTACATTCCAACATGATGTTTGATACAGGATTTGGTCCTCAAGAGGTCTATTATATTCAGAATTATATGATTTATTTTTCCTTCTAATGTAAGTTTTCTTTCTTCGACCTATAGGCATTTTTTTCAACTCAAAATATGTTTCATCTGGCAAAATAGTTATGCGATCAAGGCTGGTGAGATAGGGTATATCCATAAAATGCTTACGTTTGAGGTTAAATTATTTTGAATGAGGCATGATGATTGACAACTGATATGGATATTTTTGGAGCTGTGAGGATTTAGAGATGAGATGATTTCAGGCAAAAGTTGAAAATTAAATAAAATATTGTTAGAATGTTATTTTTTAATATTATTATTATTTTAAAATTTGAAAAAGTTGTAATTATGATATGATATAAGAATCTTTTTCAATCCAATCGGTTCCTTATTCTATGCTTCATAGAAGAATATCATTGAAAAGGATTTGTCTACCCGTTGAATGAGAGGGCTTGGGAATTCGTAACTTTCATACGTGTCCTTGATGCTTTACATTGTTAACTGGCCCGGAGGGCATTGACTTCAATCTCTCCATGGTCAGTTGTTTTTACAACAGAAATACACGAGAAATTCCACTTTACTTTTATGGAAATCTGTTGACCATTTATTGCCTATCATTGATTCATTCAACAAGAAAGCTAATGGGAAGATAAAAAAAAGGGTGCACTGAATTTTTCGTACGACAATGGAAATGGCTTCTGGGCTTAGAGGGGCTGAGGCGGCTTAGGGAGGGGGGAGGGGGGGGAGCTTTCAACCTATGGCAATCCTTATTTAATCCACATTAAACTGCGCTCTGGTTCTAACTCTCGGGTGGGTTTGGAAACAGACTAAAGTCGGTTAGGCTCATTCACCACATAACCAGGCCGGAACTTGTTGAGAGATAAATCTCCCTGTTTTTCTTCCTTTTCAATCTTTCATTTGTAATGCCGTTATACCTATTAGAAGTGCTGTTTTTGTGTGGAAGTTGCGGAACAATGGTATTCCTTTGGAGAGCAATGTGGAATCTCCTTAGCCTCGATTTGTGCCTGCTATTTAAGTTGGTCTGAAACAGACCCTCATGCGTTTTTAGAGTATTGTTTGAAAAAGAGTGTTTGGCTCACTTAGGCATTGTTTCTCCTCACTTTTGGCTGCCCTCACATAATTTCTAATAGTTGGAAGAATAAGGCCACCTCATGTTGGATCTTCTTTCTTCAAAGGTTGGCTAGGAATGCAGCAAAATCTGAAAATGGTTAATTTAATTCTCTTGGTAAGCCATCTTTTCTTACCGACAAGCAAAACACCCTTGTTCTTGGCTCTCTTCACACTCCTCTAACAAAAGCAATGATATATATAAATAAATAAAATTAGGGTCTCGTCTTGTGCTCCTTTGAATACCATTTATTATCAAATAAACACTCAACCAACAAGTGACCCAGGCACACAATTTTTACAAGTGTGTTCTTTCTGGTTGAGTTTGGAAATTAATCTTTTTGGTTTTCTTCAGTCCTAGCCTCCCCCACATCTATTTACATTTGACAATAGCAGGTTTGTTTATCAATGAATTGGAACCTCAAAGAGGGCCTTTTTTATTTTATTTTATTTTTAAGAGAATATTAGAACAAAATATATATAATGTAGTGCATTTATCACCATTTGATGATAAATAAACATACAATAAATAATTATTCAATGATAATAGATGTACCGCATCTTACTTAATGGGATGCAAGTAAGATGGTAGTGTAGTAGATAAAATTTTGCTTAAACGATACCTTAATAGTATCTGTTAGCATAAAACGTAGTTGAGCGTTTTCTTTAAATTACAGCATTGATCGGTAAGTTCACTGAAAGGATGCTAGCAGCTAGTCATTAAACCTGCACATAATCCATCTCCACTGCCCCTTTTCCTGGACCAATTAAACCGATCTGGTCAAATTTGTTGAAATTTTCAAAGAATCCAGCACCCAGTAGTACACTGCTATTCAGCTAAAGACCAAATCCAAGACCATCACAATGTATCCTTTGGAAGAAAGGGAGGGAGTTGCAGGCATCACTTATCACCTAATTTCTGAGCTGCCCTGCCTATGACAATAACTTCTGCAAAGCTGCACTCGTAATTCAGAAAGAAAGCCCCTATTTTCTTAGGACCCTACTACAGGGATCGGACTGATAGTGTATTTTATCTTCTTCCTCTTATTTATTTATTTATTTATTTATTAAAGGCATAATGCATCGGTCATTTTCCATTTCCTTATCCTTTACCTGAATAAACTAAGGTTTAAAAAAACAAGGAACATAAAAAGTACAAATAAAAACATATAAGAGCTTTCATTTTTTAGCAACAATAAGCTCTAATATGCTACTTCTCTTTTTCTTTTCTTATAACTTGAGAAATAAAACATTACAGAAAATATGTTTTCTTGATAAAACGAAGAAAAAGCAAGGACATGTATAATATAGATGGTATAAACTATAAAGCCGTGGTAAACGGGTCCTCATCAGATAGTTGCAGAGAGTGGTGGGGATGTGCCGATGTGGGCTTGCTCTCTTTGATTGCTTAAATTTGATTTGTTTCTTTAGCTGTATCTGCCGACACAAAAAATAAACGAGGCCATAAGGAGGCACTGAGACAGCTTAGAAAGACTGCATTTTTCTTCTCCTGTTTTTCTTTTTTGTCTTTCTTTGTTTCACTTTCTTTCTCTTGGTGTGTTCAAAATCTCAAGAGTATTTGCATTGTGGCCATGGATTTCTACCGGAATGTGACAGTTGCCGGTGATTACCAGCCAGAGCAGGTCCTTTCCCCTCACTCCAGGCTTGGTGGCCTCACTAACAGTCTTGACGAACTCTTCTCTGCTCAGAACACGGTTCGTCCTTTCCTTTATTGGTGTTCCTATTCATAGTTTCCTTTGTACTTCAATCTCTCTCTGAGCGGAGTTGTGGTTGTGCTTTCGCAAATCTCTTTTGCTCGCTTGTACTGTTAAGAGTTTTACAACTTAGTTTTCTTAAATTGCTTGCCTGTTTCAACTCCTTGGTTCTCCATTTTTTATTTTTCTGTTCCTCCTCGTGCTTCGTCAGGTTGTGTCCCTTCACACACTATTTTGGTCAGGTTTTTCACAACTATATTAGATATGAGATATAACATTTCACCAATACGTAGTACATGTTCTCATGGGTCTTACTAGTTCTGGGTTTCTTTGTGACCAAACGTTCAGGAAGTGGATGTTAGCTTAGAATGGCTTTCAGTATTTGTGGAAGACTGTCTATCCAGTAATGGAAACTGCCTCCCAGTACCCACCGGTGTTCAAACCACAAGTACAATCCCAAAGTCCTCAAGACCCTTGCAGAAGACCGAACAGAACCCAGCTTCCCTGCAAACTTTTGTAGTGCCAGGCAAGGCTAGAAGCAAAAGAAAAAGGGCTACAACTCTCAAAACCAAGAACCCTTTAACTTTAAGAAGCACCTGGTCACATCACTTGAACCCAAAAATTAATGCCCTCAACGTAATCAGCTCGGACCCCCCTTTGCTCCAACAGGCTTACTGGTTGGCTGACAGTGAACTTATTGTGCCCAAAAATGAGGAAAACATTAACATACTAAGAGATGGTGAGCAGGAAGAAACAAGGGAAGAAGAGGAAGGACAAGACGAGAAGGGGATGGTGCGGAAGGGAAGCTTGGAGGGTAGCAATGAACAGCAGCCAATGGCAAGGAGGTGCACCCATTGCCTAGCACAACGGACCCCACAGTGGAGGGCTGGACCATTGGGTCCGAAAACACTGTGCAATGCATGTGGGGTAAGGTACAAGTCGGGTAGGTTGCTGCCAGAGTATAGGCCAGCAAAGAGTCCTACTTTTGTGAGCTATTTGCACTCCAACTCTCACAAGAAAGTCATGGAAATGAGAATGGCTTTTCCGCCTTCCATTCCCTAGTGGGCAGTGGCATGGGTTTTCCCTTGAAAAACAAAGTTCAGACAGAACAATTCCTTGAAATTAAACTAGTAGTGTAGTAACACTGAATTTTCTGTTGGCAGATATCCATGGGATCCCTTGTAATTTAATATCATGCAGTCCTCATTTTTTTCCTCTTTTTTGGTTCCCGAAATACACCTGCAAGTAGATTTTGCAGTGTTCTTCACATGTTCATTCCCCGATCACATCGATGTTCATTATTATTATTTTTTCTTATATGTTGGATTCCAAGAAAAATAGTAGCGTTAAGGGCATTCTCATGGCTGAATTCTGAACATTCGAAAAATTATTTGTTTATATTTTTGGAAAGCTCTGTGCCTGCAAGGCAAAGCTCTGCAGACTGCAACGTTAGGATACAAAAGCAATGAAAACAACAAGACTTTGATGCGTTTGCGACTTTGTGCACAACTGGTTTTCCTCTGTTTGTAATGTCGCGAAGTCTCTCTCGTTTTTTCTTTTTTCTTTTTTTTTTCAATTAAAAAAAATAGAATCCAAGTATTTGTGTTGTCGTATATATTATTCAAGTTTTGCCATATAGCGATACTGCCTTGTAAGAGATAAGATAATGGATTCCAAGAAGGGCATGCACGTGAGTTTTCATTGTTCATGTTTTATCGAGTGATTTGGTGGTTCTCAAGAAAATCTGGAACAGTTTTGAGAAAACAAAAGCCATAGGATGTAGACAAACACACGGTATTTTTGCATATACTGTGAAAAAATGCTGTGTCTAATCAGCCCTCTTGATCAGAAAATAGATATCCCTCAAATACCTTGTTTCCATGCATGACCCTTCTGGCTACCTCCATGCTTACTTCCCAAATATATTCACTAAGTTCTTATCCGTTCATCACTCTCAAAACATTAGATTATGATTGCCGACAAACCGTTATTTGCATGCGTACGAGCTTTTGTCAGCAGAAAAGTTATTTTTTATTTTATTTTATTACTATCATTATTTTTGGTGAGTGTGAAATCTAAATATTGATATATTAGAGATACCTGTTTAATGTGTTAAAATTATGTTGTGCCAACATATCAAGAAGAATGACAATGGTAATACGTAATATTGGCCGGGGGTGACACGAAAACACGCAGCCTAGGAGTCTATGTAAACTAATCACCACTTCCAAATAAAGTACCGACATTTGAAAATATGGAACATGGATGATGATGATGGATGCGAAGGAAGGTGAGTAGGTGGGTGAATTAACACACTCATCACATCCATGACCACAAGAGAGGACTGAGGAGCACAAGTGCCATGTTGTGTTGTTTGGGGTTTTAGGGTGCATAATTGAGATGCTCATTTTCAAATGTTTGTTTGTGTGGATGGTGAAAAACTGGTCCCACCACTGACAAGAGCTCCATCAACGCTTTTGTGAGCTTGAAAAGAGAGAGATTTCTGGCCAGAAAAGAAAAGGGAGAGATTTGGTCAGCCTAATGCAACATGCCCAGCAGCTTATTAGAGCTGGGCTAGATATTAACAGGAGGCCCGCGCCCGAAGGAATCTCCTATCCATTGGTGATTGGAGCAAGGGAACAAACACTACGGGGGGGCTCACTGACTTTAATTCTACCTAGGCCTTGGCCGGACTAATTGTCAACTGATTCTCTTTCAATTCAATCTATCTGGCCCTTTATTTACCCTTTTTTTTTTTTTTGTGCATAAAGGAAGATGTCCAGTCTCCTTTTTGTCTTCCTACCATCAACACCAACATGCTGCTGCTGGAGTGCCTTATGCACCCGCGATCTACAGCCCCATCTAAAAATAAAAAAAATAAAGCCAAAGTGGGATGAGTTCCATTCTGTATCGTCACGAATCTCATCCCACAGGCCAACAAATCAATTAGATGCCTTATAAGCCATAGGATTTATGGTTCCTGTGGACTTTCGTTTAGTTTAGTTTATTTATTAACTAATTTTTATCGAACCAATCTGTGAAGTAAAAATATCCCCAAAGAGTTGTAACGTACAAAGAAAGTACCAAAAATAGTAACAATAAGCCTGATCTCCAAAAATATTATAAATAAAAATAAATAATCTATAGCAACAGAAACAGGAATAGAGTTACAAACACTGCAGTCACCGTTGAGCACCCCCCAGAAGAAGATGCAACTATCTGAATGGGAAAATTGCAGTTCCCTTGCGAGATATTCTGTGCAGTCACCATGGCCAAACCTTGAAAATTGCAAGCCAATGGGTTCTGATTCTGTACCTGGAAATACATATTAAATGCATAAGACGCATTCCCATTAGCATCCAAGCTGTTACAGGAGGAACCATATCCGAGTGATGTGCAATCCGCGAAGGTGCAAGCAAAGTTTATGTTATCTGCAATCTTGCTCAGATCCTTGGCATTGGGGTTAAACATACACCATTTGTTAGGGAGATATTGCACATTTTGTGCAGGCACAAGAAGTTTATTTTGATTCTGACCAGAAAGATCCATACCAAATTTGGGCTGCCCATCATACCTATAAACTCCCCAGTGGCGCTCAAAATTTCCTGGAGCAACGCTCTTGGCATCCTCATCTATAAGACCAAACAAGTAAACTTCTATATATCCAGGCCGTAAAGGGGTGCCCTTATCGGCTGCAAGTCTCGATAAAAGCCCGTTATAAAATCTATAAGCATTGCCTATATTGGCGTTCTTGTCCCCCTCTGTAGGCCACCCAACCTCGCCTACAATAATGGTAATGTTCTCATATCCAACAGCTTTAAGAGCAGACGCCAAGGTGTCAAAGTTGGCATCAAAAACATTTGTGTACTGAATCCCATTACTATCAACCACGGGCTGGCTTACCCCGTCAAAGAAGGCATAGTCAACAGGGAAGTCGTCATTGCCATAAAGACTTAGGAAAGGGTAAATGTTTACCGTGAAAGGTGCATTGTTCTTGCTTAGAAACTGGACAATCTGGGTCATTAGGTCACTAATATCATTCCGGAACCTCCCGGCAGATGGATAGGGACTGGTCTCTGGTGAATTGTACACATCAGCGTTTAAAGGAACAGTGGCCTTTATAGAGTCTCCGACACCAGCTTCATTAAGGGCATTCTGAATGTTCTGAAGTGCTGGGAGGGTGATATTCAAGAATGAGCCATTGTAGGATGTCAGGAAAGGCTCATTGCCAACTGCTGCATATCTGTGCAAGTAGGTGGTAATAATCTGAGAAGAATGAGGAGCTAACTTGGAAGCTACAGCCTCTCAAATCTACAATGCCAAACGTATAAAGAGAATAGCAATAAAGACAAATCAAAATTGTATATCAAATAACAGAAGTAAGCTTCACAGCCAGTTTTTACTTGAGAGCAAGAAGACTGGTTGAAATGTGATAAAATTATTCCTTACTTTTATAAACTACCATGAGGTGTTCGGTTTGGCAATCCACCATTCTAGGAATGTGATGCCAGAATCTGGATTACCAATCTATTCTTTCAAAAAAATTCTTTATTTTTCTCCTAAAGTGCATAAAACTGTTTGCTACAAAATATATTTTTTTGATTGGAAACTCCATCTCTGTGTTTCAGATTTAGAAATGAAATAAACAATGCCGGGGAGTAGAGGAGCATGTAACCATCGTTTCATTTCATTTCCCAAATAAACTTGTTCATAGAATAAAATAATTCCTCACTTTTTATACAAATTTTGCAAACGGTCACAATGAAACAAAATATAATTATTATTAAAAGATAACCCTGACAAAATTCGACATAGAGATACAAATTTTCTTGTACAAATATAATGATATTTCATAGGAAAAAAATAGTTGCATAAAGCCACATTATTTTGAACAATTACAAAATATAACGAAAAAAAAAAAAAAACCATACAAGTGTATCAAAAGGTACAGACACAAAATATAAAACAAGGAAAATTGTGTTGAATATTCTGGGTGATGGGAACGTGGTGTATCACCTCTCTACAAAGGAATCCACATTCCCATCTAAAGATGGTTGGGATGGAATCAAGATTCCCATGCGCATCTGGATTCAACTTCACTTATATGCATTTAAACAGATTATTAAATCTTAAAAGAATATCCTCATTTAAACACCCCACTAATGTAAAAGGTTTATCTAATTGGTAAAGACAAGTCCAAATTGTAAATCTGATAATCATCCCTTCCTTTAAACTTTTCAATAAGCATTCAACAATACAAAATTGAGATCCAACAGAGATGATGACATAACAAGTTTATCAAATAACTTTGACAAATCTATTTCTTTCTCATTTATATTTTGCCTACTAGTCTTATAGTCTGTTTCTAACAATTAGATTTAGTGTCCGTATTCCAATAAACTTTCTAGAGAGATAAATTTTCCTCCTGGATCTTGCTACTCATTCTTTTATATTTCCCATGCGAAATCCACACACAAAAGAACCGTACAAAGAACCCAATGCTTCAAATGATCGCCAAGTAAATGTCGAAAAAAAAAACAACATAACAACTTCCCTTTACTCGGTAAACAAAAATTTTATTTGAATGAGAAGAAACTGGATCAAAAAATTAGTAAACAAGAGAATCCCAAAAATATGCAAGAAGTTGGTGTTAAGTTGGTAAGATACTAAGACCCAAATCTCAGTAATTAATTAAAGCACATTAAGTAGAAACATCGTTGAGGAAAGCATGTGGCGTATTTGATAAAATATAAAGAAAATAAAAAATCTAGTTATAAGTGATTCTGCGCACCGATATATGCACCAATCTAATATGATTGGTCATAAACTTTATTGAAAACAATGCCAATTTAAATTTTGAATATGAACCCATCAGCATTGATACGCAGATTGGAGTGTAAGTTCGCATGTACGTAACAAAAGTCGATTTCTAAAACGCTATAGAACAGAAAATTCAAAGGCAAGGCATTGAATGCCACGTGATAATGTGGAATCGAACATGTCCTAACTGCCCATGGCAGAGTCAAGAACCAACTCAAGTTATTCAACCAATTAACATCCCAAAATAGCATAAGTTGCCCAATACTTCATATCAATGTGATCAGAAAAGATCTTGAATTTTGAAATAAATGAAACAAAGAATATCCCAAAAAATTTTCAAGTTAAAGCAAAAGATTATCAATAATTTTCAGTATATATAAGGAGAATGACCATAGTTAATAAAATTGAGAATCCCATGGAAGTTGATAATAATAAATCAATCGGAAAAGGAATAATTAAACAAAAAGAAAAGAAATATTGATATACTTGATGTTAACTCCTCCATTGAACAGATAGCGGGTGACGTTTCTCTGGACCCATTGCTTAGCACGACTATAGCTGTTCATCACCGCCAGCTGATCGTTGGGAATAGCGACCATGACCTCGATATCAGACCCAGCCAGAGCGCTCATTGTAGACTGCTCTGCATCAAACAGCTTCACCTTCTTAATCCCATTGTCTTTCAACATCTTAACCACTGTGTCTGGCGGCAACTTGTGGGTTGCCATGGTACCCCAATTCACACCAAGACCTTCAACACAAACATAAACACAACCGAGGAGCCACACAACAAAAACCCAGTTAAGAAACCACAGCCTCTCCATGATCCCACCGTTTCTTTGGGGGAAAATCGCCACGAAAATTATGGGTTTTACAGGGCAAAAAGGGAGAAAGTCTTTTTTTTTGAAGCAGTACTAAAGCAATTGTTCGTTTTTCTTCACAGAGATTTAAGGGGAAAAGCAACGGTTTTTTGCAGATGGGTTCGAGGAATCAGAGAAAATCCAGCGATTTTCCAGCAAGTGAGATTAAAGGAATCCAGTATGTATCAAAAGCAGCACAAATATATTTCACAAAGAAAATAATTAAAATATCGAATAAAATTAAGGTTTTGCTAAAAGCATGAAGGGGGAAAGGTTTATCGGAAACCGTGGGAATCCAGAAAAGTGGGCTTGACGTTATTCTTCGCTTTCTTATGTGCTGCTTTCTAATATCAGAGAGAGATTCGAGTTTCCGAGAAACAACGAGCGTTACTGTTGTTTTTCGAAAAAAATATAACAAGATGAAAAAAAAATTATTTTTCGGGTTTTATAATGTTATTTTTTTAAAAATAAATTCGGACTTACAATTTTATTATTTTGCTTCTTAATCTTATAGATTTTCAACAGTTATCCTCCATTTGATCTTTATCAGGTCATGACTAGATAGACTTCTGTGTATAAAAATCATTTAAGAATAAAGTAAAACCTGGGAAGCTAAATTTTAAAAAGTGAATGTTAAAACCAGGCAAAACTTTGAAAAAGAAAATCAAATTTTTTACAGAAACAAAACATAGGGACTGATGGCCCTGACAGGGGTAATACAATTATTTTACTACAGAAAAATATTTTAGACATTAAAAAATTTTATAAAATTAAATTTATAAATTAATGTGATAGGTTAGATTATAAAATTATATTTATTATAAAATAAATTTAACATATCATATTAAATCATGTTAATTTATAAATTTATTTTTATAAAATCTTTTTATAGTTGTAGTATTTTTTTTAATTAAAAGCAGTAATTTGTTTTTATATTAAGTTTTAAAATCTAACTCTAGTTTATTTTTGTTTGTTTTATTTATTTGAGTTATTCTAAGTATGTATGAAAATAGGAAAATAGGAAAATCAATGGCAGATATAGACGGTGAAGTAGAAAGAAGGCATTGCCAAAATGAGTCCCCAAAATAAAAAAACAAGTGTTGAATTTATTATGAATGTGCAAAGAGAAGCCCTTGGAGCCGGTCGGGTGTGTAATGGTGGCACCAGCTAATAAAGTGATGCCACATACAAGTTCCAGCTTCATTGTGAATAGACCAGCATGCACTAGATCAATTTCACATCCTGCGTTTGCCTCCCAAAATCCTGTTTGCAGAATATCTTCCTCAACCCATCATTGGCCTCCTCCCTTTTCTCTCTCTCTCTCTCTGAAAAAATCAGTCGGCATTGATCTTCTCTTCTCCTCCCCCAAGCCCTGTCGACCTGCTCCCACCGTCCACTGTCTTCTCCTCCCCCCACCCCCGTCGGCCTCCATCGTCCCTTCAAAACCATCCCTTTGAAACCCCCTATTGGCCTCCATCGATTGAAAAATATTTAAGGTTAGAAATCAGTCTGTGATTGATAATAAGATAAATTAAATTCTAATTTGGTTTTCTATTAAGTTTTGTTTGGTTGATGAGAAAAAGTAAGAAAATGTGAGAAAATGTGAGGTTATGTTGAAAAATATACACGATCTATATGTGGATGGTTGATCTGGATCTTTTCTTAGTTCTTTAGGCAAGCTCTTTAAACTATTCAGTACGTGGATGGTTGTACATGGGTTGGATCAATATTACTCAAAAATATTCAGTTTCTCCCTCCCACTCTTTCTGAGCTTTTTTCAGCTCTTGCACGGCGATATTAAAATGCTGTTAGAAATCCAAAAGTAACGTTACATGTAGTAATTTTTCGTAATTTTTATATATTTTATTGGTATAATTAGTTAAATTAATTTGTTTAATATATAATTAATTATATTATTAAAAGATATAAAAAAATTTATAAAAATAACTCTACATCAAATAATTTTTATTTAGATATTATTCCGTGAGGAGACAGATGAGAGAGAAATTTCCTTATTCCTTGAGTAGGTCAAATTACAAGAGAAATAAATCTCATTAGTGATGCGATTTAATTAGATATTACACCCGCCTTGAGTTTTTCTCAAATTTTTTTTTTTTTGAAATTTTTTTATAAAAAAATTAAGAAAATGTTGTTTAATTATATTATTAATTTTATTCTTTTTCTCAAAATATTTAAAAGTGTTAAAAAAATAATTTGAAAAAAATATTTAAAAGTTTTCATTTTTTAACACTTTTATATATTTTAAAAAAATAAATAAAATTTATAATATAATTAAATAAAATTTACTTAATATTTTTATAAAAAAAAATTTGAAAATAAAAAAATTTAACGGGACAAAAATGAACGGATCCCCCAGCGGCATCCTAGCATTGTCTAATCTATAGCGTATACAAAGGTTTTTTTATCTTTTATTTTTTGGTAAATAAGGAAGAGATATTTCTGTGCTCTATGATTTTCTTGAAATGATATCGTTGCATGCTTTTCTTTGTCTTTTGTATGACATGTTTCTCTTGAGATTCTGCATGCGACAAGTATCTTCACTTTCTGAAAAGGAGGGGCGGTAGAGAGAGACAGCTTGATCGTGTGAAGGAAGAATGGAGACTGCAAACTAAGGAGTAAAAAGACTGTGGGGGGTTGTATCGTAAATGTATATTTTGCATTTTCCATTGTATACATATTTAACAGTTTCTATTTTTTTTTAAATATATTTAACATTTTTCAAGCAATTGTATCTAAGCTTTTGGGCAAACGTGCAGTGTCAGAAGCCAGAACGAGGTGCATTAGTGGGCCACGTCATCACCGCACCAATCTTTTTGTCCTCTCTGCTGTGAACCGACCATAAAAAAGAAAAAGAAAGAAAATTACATTATTATTGGACGACCAACCAGCTGGGCCCCAAAGCCGGACAGGAAGCTCATGAATAAACAGTGATTTACCTTTTTTTTTTTTAATTGTGTTATTATTAATATAAAAAATGATATTTACGTATAAATCTAGTACATCTTTTAAAAAAATTAATAAATTTAAAAAATAATTTTTTAATAATAAATCTAATTTTTTTTCAAACTAAATGTCTGAAACTTGCAAGATCATACTGTAGTATAACTCCTTGATTTTTTAAAGGATTTGTGATAACTACTGTATTATTTGTTGTTTTTCAACTCAGCGCGCTCCTCTCCACTCAAGTCACTCTCCTTATAGCCGTTTGAATAGAGAGAGACCCGTCGGTCACTCTTCAGATCCTCGGTTTTGTGACCAAAAAAGAAAATCCATGCTTTTGTCGCTTTCTTGCTGCGACTTTGTCCCTTGGCGATCGCTTGGTTCCCAGAAAGCTTTTGTCTGGGAGCGAGATATCTCGGTAACCAATTTTGGACCTTTTGTCAAAATTTAAAGGTTAAAACTTGTTTAATCATTTATATATAATGTTAAAAATTGTATAAAAAGAAGAAAATGTTATTCCCGATCCGTTAAGGTAGTCCAAGATTAAATAAGACGGGTTGGATCTCACAATAGTGGTATGGAATAGTGGTATAATATCTGTATGTATATTTATAATAGTGAATAGAAATTAAATATAATAAATAAAAATAGAGGTGGAAGTATAAAAATTTACGTAATTCGGCACAAGATTTACACCCACGAGTTGTTTGGAGGGTAAATATACTATAATATAATTATTTTATATTTTCTCATAATTTTCTATTTCTCTATGTACCAGAACTACTACAGGTACCTGCCGCTGGGTACCTGTTGCAAAATCGCTGACATCAGCCGATATATTATTAAAAAAAAAAATTAAAATCGTTTAACGCCGTGGGAAACCCATTTCAAACCTAGAATCGGTAGAAAACATCTTGCGAGCGCCAAAACCAGAAATTTGCCCAGCAACCACACTTCTCTCGTCGTCGATTTCGAAAGCCACTACATTGTTCAGGTACTGTTTATTCTTCATCTTCTTTTGCATTTTTTCAAATTCCAGTAGATTTTTTAATAAACGCTTTTGAATGGTGGGTCTTCTATCAGATTTGTTCCTCCTACCCTCAAGATTGGCATTTCCTTTCCTTGTCCGCCTCTACCACATGCTTCTCTAACATTTTTTCCAAATATTCAATTTTATTGTTTTTTTATAATGTTGAAAACAATTCATCTACTTCGTGAAAACATTTGGTCTATTTTCTTCTTATTTTAGATTTCATTTTTTTCCTGTTGGTCTAGGTGTTTATTAATGATAGTTTTCATACCAATGTATATCTTACATCGAAATGCATCTCACTTTCTTGAGATTGGAAATCTGTTCTGTGTACCTGTTGAAACTTAGAAATAATTGATGTTTTTTTTTTTCTTGATAGCCAAACATAGTATCAACTTGAAATTTCTATTGTGAACAATTCGCTACTTAGGATGTAATTTATTTGAAAAAAGGGGTTGTTCAGTGTGTGGGATTAGACAAATGTAATTAACCTCTTAGAGGTGCTTTCTTGTTATTTTTCTGGTATATGTTTTGACTAATCTTGGTATTGTTGGGATATATGTTTTTTTACTACTTCAGCACGATCACAAAGATACACTCCAAACATAAAAAGGTAAAAAAAAAAAAAGAAGAAGAAGCTAGACTCGTTATTTTTTTCATTTTGCTGGGTTGCGCTGTGTTTTTTTGCCGTTTGTATTGTTGGGATAATGCCTGTTTAGGATATGAAAAACTGGAAGTTCTCCAATTTATAATGATTGTAATGTTGAAAACAATTTGATGGTATTTTTAATATGCTAATAATCAGCTATGTTATGTAACCTACGTTCAAGCTTTACCAGCCTTGATCATATAATGTTATTGCTGGTTATAGGAATAGTGCCTTATGGTTGTGGTTGCCTTTTGTTTGGTTTCGTTTCATTTTTGCATCGGATTCAACTTTTCATTGCATAATTCTTGAGATTGACCACTTCGTTTGCAAATATGAGGGTTAGACTCATATCTAGATTCCCCCTCCCAGGACCTTGATTTTTTCCAGCCAAATGAAAAGAATGAAACTTGGTATGTTTTAGAATCAAATCTTGCTTGGAAAAGAGAAAAAGATAATATAATTTATAACAATGATCAAAATGAGTTATTGTTTCATGTACTTACGTAGAGCCATAAGGCTTTTTTTTTTTTTTTTTTTTAATCTATCAGATAAAGACTCATGGCTTGGTTTTTTGCCCCATAGTTGCATTAGTTGTTTTGGTGACAATGTTATCAATTTTCTGGTGTATGTTTTGGTGACATACTCGTTGTTAATCTTGGTATTAGCTGTCAGTTATGTCTTTGACTAGTCTGGTTGTGTTGTATTTAGATTAGGTGGAATAATGAAAGATGTTTTTTTTTTCCCCTTTTAATCTATCAGATAAAGACTCATCATTTGGTTTTAAGCACACAAATGAATTATCAGATAAAGACTTATCTAAATGTGCAGAACAAATTTCTGCAGCTCATATTGCCAATTCCATTTGTAAATTAAGCACACAAATGAATTATCTATTTGTAAAATTTAATTACTTTTGTGGGAGTAGATCAATTAATTGGTATTATTTCAATTTAATTTAAGTATGACTAAATTGCCCTTCTGTAGTTTAGTTGTGTTTATTTTAGAGTTTTTCATTAAAGATGTAGTACTTGTAAGACAAGTTTTATCTACTTTTGTGGAATTATACAGTTCATATCTTCTCATCATGGAAAAAGGGGAAGAACAGTCATCTCGGCTAATACCATCTAACTCAAATCTCCCAACCACAATGTGTTATATTTTTTTAAAAATTTGTTGGACTATGTTGGCTTGATATCCATGGATTTCCACATGAATAACACATTGTAATAACATGTGCAGGGCATACCATCAACTTCTCTAAACTTCAGAAATTACATGCACACGCACGGTTACCATGGAGAACCTCCTACGTGGTCACCAACTTTAATGCAACAACCAGATGGCTACCAATACCCATGCAATATTCAAGAGGTGATACAATTGTATTCTTGAATTTTTGTAAATTTTTGGTTTTCCTTTTAAGATTAATGTCATATGTTTTTTAAATATTTTTCTTCTTCTTCTAGCACAAAGATGGTTACTCAACTCCTGTTATGACTACTAGATTTGCTGCAAGCGAAAGATGTGATATAGAAGAAACACCCAATTGTAGGAAAACTGAGTTCCCATCTACCTCCGCTAGAGTTGAAGAAAGCAACAAAGATAGACCAGATTCTATGGAAACTGATGATAGAATTGGCGAGACAGCTCAGTTAGATGATGAAATTAGAGGTGACACGATTTTAGAGCCCAAGTCGAAGATGAAGTTTAATTCCTTTGAAGAAGTAATGACTTATTATAAGCAGTATGCTAAGAATATTGGGTTTGGGGTGATGACAAGAAGGACTGAGAAAGGAGATGATGGGACTGTCAAATATGCCACCCTCGATTGTGCCCGGGGTGGGAAGGCCCGTAATAGGACGTTGAATGTCGCCAGATCATGTCCGACAGAAAAGACGGAGTGTAAGGCGAAGATTAATGTCTTAAAAGTTGACGGAAAGTTTCAGTTGACAACAGTTAATAACATTCATAACCACGATCTCAGTCCAAAAAAATCCCGCTTCTTTCGATGTAATCGAGAAGTTAGTGACTCCGTAAAAAGAGTCTTAGATACAAATGATCTGGCTGGTATCCGAATAAATAAGAGCTTCATATCTCTTGTCGTTGGCACGGGAGGTTTTGAAAATCTCCCGTTTTTGGAAAAGGATTGTCGGAATTACATCGATAAGGCAAGACATTTACAACTTGGCGCTGGAGTGCTTCGGGAATATTTTTTACGGATGTAATACAAGAATCCTAAGTTCTTTGCGTCGATGGATTTAGATGACGACGGGAGATTGAAGAATGTCGTCTGGGCAAACCCCCGTAGTAGGGCAGCCTATGAAGATTTCGGTGACGTGGTTACATTCGACACCACATATCTGACGAATAGATATGGGATGCCATTTGCACCATTTGTTGGTGTAAACCACCATGGCCAATCAATTCTTTTGGGAGCAGGATTGATATCCAGTGAGAATACTGCAACGTTTGTGTGGTTATTCAAGACTTGGTTACAGTGTATGGATGGTATAGCTCCTAGAGCTATAATCACAGATCAGGACAGAGTAATAAAGAATGCTATTGCTATTGTCTTTCCAAAAAGTCGACATCGATTTTGTTTGTGGCATATACTGAAAAAAGTCCCTGAAAAGCTTTCCTCCTATTCTGTCTATAAAAGTGGAATGAAGAGCGCCTTTCCTCCTATCCTCATCGTTGAGTATTTTCTTCAGCTCTTTCTCCTTTCTTAATAGTTCATTGTGAGTTTCTGGACGATCCGACATCTTGTATTCATCCCACTCTACCCATTTGAAATACTTACAATATGGAAATTCCTGTGAATGAATACAGATTTTTTGCAAAAAAGTTAGATGCATGTAATATTAATAATTTAACTAAATATGAATATAGTTACCTCTTTGTTGTACTTGGGACAACTTAAGAAGGGTCAGCTTGGATTTTTTTTTTGTATTTGAGTATCTCATTTGGACTTCAATCTCACAAAAGCATAATAGATGACCCAGAGTTCATTTGGCAAAAGAGGTAGAGGATGTCGTTGTGGATGATGACATATTCTTATATTAATCCAATGCCACGAAAAGTTTGGTTAGAAAAATAGAATACTGATTAATTGTTAAAATAATGAAATTCTGAATCCTTTCTAAGTAATTGTTTAACTTTCGATAAAGTCAGAAAACTATCTGGCAGATGATCAAGCAATAACTTGTATTATAGTACTCATACATCCAACAATAAAAAGAGTCTTCAAAGCATGCCAAATTACAGTGCATGAGGTCAGGGATTTTAAAGTAAATTATGTTGCTAAAGTCAGAAAACTATCTGGTAGATGATTAAGCAATAAATTGTATTATAGTACTCATACATCCAACAATAAAATTAACTAAAGTAAATTAACTTAAAGTAAATTAACTAATAGTAAATTAACTTACAGTGCATGAGGTCATGCATTTTAAAGTAAATTATGTTGCCCAAACCATCCATTTTAGCTTCTTGAAATAGTGATCTAATAACTTAATAAATCCTTGTGCTATCCAAAGATTGAAGAGAATGGATTTATTAATCATGTCATGTTTTGGAAATCCATTACTATGAGTACTAGCATTGGTTTCTTTATATGCATCTTCAAAATCACAATTTTTGAAGATTGATTTTGCATATAAAGAAAAACCCCCACATTGAATTATGCATTTTTGAACCAAATAACAATAAAATATTATTATTTTTATTTTTTCTTAAAATTATTATTTTTATATATTTTACAATTAACACAATGTGCTCCAAAATACAAATTCCATATATATAAATATTACCAATTTTATATATCAAAATGACTACTTTTATCAATAAATATTAATATATATTAAAAAAACACATTGTATCATCAACTTAATATAAACTTAATATATCAAAATCATATTAATACAAATTTCACAAAATTGATTTTAATGGGTAGGAGAGAGAAAAAATAGTAAAATAATGTTTGAAGAGTGAATTATGGTTCTTCAAACATGAATAAACACTATTCATAATTATGTAAAATTTTGAAGATACATAATCCAATATAGACCAATTTAAAAGGCTATTATTCAAATATGAAGATGAATATGAAGATACATAAACCATTGCCAATGCTCTAAAGTAAAACAAGTTCCTTCATTAAACAATGAAAAATATAAAAATGATTATTTTTTCTTCTGGGTTACTTACGTCTTTTTATTATTTTATATTTTATATTATTATCTTTAGGTGGTTAGGGCTAATTTGGACTATTTTAAAGGAAGAAGGAAGTGCATTACAAGTTTTTGATAGTTTAGGGGATGATTGCTTCAGTGGACTGTAGTAGTTTGAAAGCAGTATGCATATTTTTTCCAAATTGATCTCAACCTTGAAAATAACTCAAGAAATTAAAACATCATATAAAAAATCAAGAATTTTATTTAATATTCTTAATTCCAAATCAGTTACAATTTTTATAAAATTGTATATTTTGGGCATTTGGGTATTTCAAACTCTATTGTTTAAGAAACACTACAAATAAACGAATTAGGGTTAGGGTTTCCAAATTTCCAAATCAGAATAAATTTTTATGCTTGTATATTTTGGGCATTTGGGCATTTCGAAATCTGTTGTTCTAGAAACACTACAAATATAAGAGATTTCAAGTTAGGGTTTCCAAATTTTCAAATCGGTTTCAATTTTTATGCTTGTATATTTTGGGCATTTGTGCATTTCCAAATCTATTGTTCAAGAAACACTACAAATATAAGAGATTTTGGGTTAGGGTTTCCAATTTTCAAAATCGGTTATAATTTTTATGCATGTATATTTTGGGCATTTTAGCATTTCCAAATCTATTATAACTGATTCACTACAAATATAAGAGAACTATTTTCCAAGAGTTGGAATATGAGAAAAATATGGGAAGAGTAACCTGTCTTCGTGGTCGTCTATGGGGAAGCTTGATGCTGAACCCTAATCTGTTCCGTGGGCTGCCGAAAGTGAGTGCTGCAGGTTTGACCTAGAAATAGATGAGGGAAATATTAGAAGAAGATGAAGCTGATTTTAGAAGGGAGAAGAAGGAGATGAAATGGATTACCTATGTTCAATCCGCAACTGTGCCCTAATCTCATCTGAAGGGGTAAAGGATGAAGGAGCAATTTTGAAGGGGGGAAAGGCAACGAAGAAGGTCTATCGATTAAGAAGAATTGAAGGTCTATCGATTAAGGAGAACTGGTGCTGCGCATCGTTTCATTAATTCCTATCCATGTGGATGCGTGTACGCGGCGTGTCCCTTTCGGTGTGTGCAAACAACATTTTTCTTTTTATTATGGCCATTGTCAGTAGTAAGTGAGGCAGTTACCTTTATCCCACTCATTTCTCATTTTCCTTTCTTTTCCGTCACCTCATTCTTCTCCATTTAACACTTACCTTTTCTTGTTCATTCTCTGTCTTTTTCTTTTTGCTTATTGATGGCAGTCATTTGTGCTGGCCTTGTGATGTCTTTTGGGCTAAGAGAATTTTATCTCCTAATAGATGCTCGCGATTCTTAAGGTTGGCTTACTCAACAAGAATTCCTTGAGAATCTTTAAGTTAAATTACGTGCAAAGCTCGACTTGGATGAGAGATATACTCGATTGCACTAGGTGCAAGCACAAAGCTCGGCTTGGTAAAGTAGGCAAGAGATGTGCTCGACTACGTTAATTGCGAGTGTGGAGCTCTGGTTGGGTAGGTAAGGGACTATCACATCTCGTAGTTCGTGGTGAGTCTAGGGATCTAATTTTGCTGAATCTGTGGGTGAGGGTTGAAGTAGTCAAGGGACTGTCATCATCGCAAGTTAAGAGACTCGGCTTTGAGTTTGCTTGATAAATTGCATGAGTATGTTTATCATTAGCAAAAAGTGTATATTCTTCCACCATTTTTATTTTCGATGGCGTTAGCAAATTTTGGCCCCTTGATGTGAATTGTTATTGGTGTTTCCATTTTGGTATTGATGCTAGAGTTTGTGCATAGTAACCCGCACTAAGTGGCCAGGGAGCCCGTCAACCCTTGGGTCCATCTTAGGCAGTTGTCGAACTTATTAAGTCGTTCCCGATGGTAACCCACGTAAGACGGCTTGTGGAGCTCGAAGGGTCGTTCTTGGAGATAACCCATGGGCGGCAGTTATGGCGCGAGTGCATACCCGTGACGTTTGTTATAGAAGATGCTGAGCTAGTGTTGTTGTCTAGGTGCGAGTCCCATGACTTGGCTTTTATGTGGGTGACTTGTGAGAGAGGCTGGGCAATGAAGGACTTGTCCTACCTGTCGAATGCATGAGTGAGTTCGGGTAGGCATATGACCTGTCCCGCCTGTCAAACGCGTGTGTGAGGTCTAGCAAGTGTACGACCTATCCCGACATGAGTGAGGTCAAGCAAGCGTATGACCTGTCCCACCTGTCAAACGCATGAGTGAGGTCAGGCAGGCGTTTGGCCTGTCTCGCCTATTGAATGCGTGAGTGACTCGGCTTTTGTTGAAGGAGATGCTTGATCGCACTAAAAAAACCAAACCGGTTAGTGTAGTTTATCCAAATCACAAATGTGAGATTTGCAAACCTGAATCACTTTGGTAGAGTGTGGAAAATGTTTGAGATGCGTCAACAAGGCCTGTGGGCAACCATGCTTTGGAATGATGATGATTCGGGCTGCCCGCGATACACAGTAGTTTATTTTGATGAAAACAGATTAAGATGTCTGAGTGGTGCTCGAGAGGGACCATGTAGTTAGTATTTTGCACCACATGAACCAATTTTGTTGGTTAAAAAAAAAAATCATACAAATTTTGAGAGAGACAAATTAGGGTTATTTAGCCATTGTAGCTAATTTTTGTTTCATTGAAATTGTTTGCTACTGATTGCTGTTTCTTTATCCGTGATTGATGGACTCATCGTCGTTGTGTAAAGCATTATGGCCGATGATATCATGTGGCCATGTAAAGCACTGTGGCCCATGGACTCCTATTGTTGTGTAAAGCATTGTGGCCAATGAACTCATCTAGCCATGCAAAGCATTGGCCAAGAAAGCTCAGACCGAGGGTCTTCCTTGAGAGTGGAGAAGTGTTGTGGAGAGGGGGTTGCTCGCTAGAGCAGTGGGATGGGTGCCTCAGGCCCAGCAACTCATGGCCGAGAAAGGTTGTGACCAAGGAAAGCACCATGGTTGAGTAGCTTGTGTCTAGGGAGCTGTGGCCTGGTGGCATGGCGGTGAAGGATAGACACTGGCCTAGAAAGGGGTGGCTCAGTTGTGGTCTCATAATGGGCCAGGGCCATGGAACACCCTGCTGGCGATTTCTGGCCTTGCTAGCTCAAGGGTGCCATTGGGCGAGGCCCCTATTAGGTGCATGATGTCGTGTAGCTGCTACCCTCCATGTGCACAACACCCACGGGCCCTATGGCCAGGGGCCACCTTCATTGTGGCAGATATCGTCGACAGTCAACGTGGTGATTGTTGGTTTTTAGTTGGGATCATGGCTAACTGTCATGAGCTCATGGGTGCACATTACATGCACGACATGCGTGGTTGTGGACCACCGTGTGCTCGACCTTAATGGTCGGGTACCACTGCGGCGGTGGCAAAAGGCCCTGGTGGTCCATGTGTTTATATTACTTTTATGCTAAACTTGAAAAATGTTTGGACTCCAAAATAGCCACATAAATATTACTTTTATGTATAGTTTTTAAATTCCATGTGTTGGTATATTTTGCTAAGTTTTACCATTCCATTCAAGCTTAAATGGTTGGGATTTTCCATGTTAGAACGATAATTAGCATTGTAGAGGTAGGTGTTCCATGCTGAATCAAATACCGGTTGTTTCGGTGTTTTTTGATCAATTCCAATTGATTTTGGGTATCCAAGTGAAATTCATATATCGGCTTCGAAAAGAAAAAACAGGGGCATGGTTGATGGCATTTCTGTAATTAGTATAAAAATCTGGCTTTTTCGTAATTTTGGCTCCATTTGACATTTCTCACTCTGAAGAAAGAAAAGGAATTTTCAAATCTTCACTCTTCAAACTTCAAGTGAAGCTCATTTTCTTGAATGAAATTCCTAGCTCACAAAGTTCAGACACAACGTCCAATTCTCCACAGTTCACACCATCATAGACTAGCTCGTATCTTGAGCCTTGAGCATTGACTTTTGGTCTGTAATTTTCTTTTCCGTTGCAACGTGTTTTATCTGGGTATGGGATTGTTCATTGTTGTTTTGTTTTGGTTGTATTTATTAGACTTGTATCAATGTTAGAACTTAGAATACATTGTTAGCCTCACCTTCATGGGTGACCATCTCTTTGGCTTACGTGAGGGTGAAAATTTGTCCGACCATACTGGCAAAATCATAGAGAGGGAGACAGACAGACAGAGGGGGGAAGATAAAAGGAATTGCTTTTACGTATTGGTTTAGATTTGGACAGTGAGAAGTGTTGAGAAGAGTTGTAAAAAGTAAATGAAAAATAATAATAAATGAATAGTATGGGATATTCTGAAAGTACCAAATGTAGTCGTCTTACTTGTAAGGGGGGTTCTTGTTTTTGGGTGGTCTGCAAAATGTGCAGAGAAAAAAGTAAACGCCAAAAGGATTCTCCCTGTTCAAAATTTTAAACCCATTCTTACAAAAATTTTATGGGGTTAGATTTGATAAATGCACACAGCAGGCTTATGAGGTTAGATTTTCACTACTTATCATGTCTCTTCCTCCCATTTCTTTTCACAATCAGATAAAAAAAATCATATCCTTTTTTTTTTTTGGCTGATTCATGAAAGAAAATAATAGTAGGGGAAATATTATAGTTATATATATATAATTTATCAATTTAACGTCTACCCTAAAACTGTATACCAAAAGTACTAGTATAAAAATATTCCATTCTAGTGCCTTAATCGGAATGGATTTCAAAACTTTGATATTTTGTTTCTTTGTCGTGTTTTTTTTTTTTTCATTTATAGATTTATTATAAAGCCCACAAATTATGATGTTGTATATATGATTAATAGTGTGTGTTTATATATATATAACCAATATTATACGTTTTATCTAGTTGGCACTCTAGACATGAATTTCAAGATCTGTAAATGACTATTTTAGGCTCGTTGGATGGTAGTATTTTCACGCTATGCACCTAACATTTTCCTTGCAAGATCTCAAATTAAAACCCCATAGGATATGCTGCTAGATATTGTAGCATTTCCGCACTTCACATGAATGTTGGGACTGGAGGTTTTTTCGAAGTTCATAGGTATGCCATATCTTATGAGCAATCGAAAAAAGGCTTGGAAAAAGAGTTTCTCGATTGTGTGTAAAGGGGCGAGTATGATGCTTAGAGAAAAGCTAAACTCACTGAGGATCCATCCGATGATAGGTCCCAATACAATTTTTTTTTTAATTTTTTACTTTACTTAATAATTAAAAAAGTCTTAATGATGTTGTGAATTTTTAAAAAAAGTATATTTAAAGATATAAAAAAATAAAAATAAATAAAAAAAACGAAATGATCTTGTCGGGAGCCATCCTCGGGTTACAAGTGTAGCACGGCTCATCGTGCTTAGAGCATTAACAATGGCCTCGCTATCGCCCAAAGTCTAAAATTTAAACTCTGGTAGCTAATTTGCTCTACATCGGACTCGCTATATAACAAAAGAGTTCTTATACGGACAGGGAACTCGGTGCAGGTATTGCGCACGAATGAAGTCTCATTGCCACGTCAACTATAATTAAAAAAATTAAAATAAAAAAAAGAAAAGAAAAGAAAAAAATTGGGGAGACTGAGAAACGCACAATACCATTCCAGAGGCATTCGTCGACGTCGTAGTTCCCTGCCATTCCAGTTTGGGAAAATGCTTTCTGCAGTCGGGAGGGGGAGTCGGCTCGCAGTCGGCTCCAACGTGGCATGCAGCATTTAATTAAACGGTGCGTTTAGTCGTTGGCATTTTCCTTTAATTAAACGGTGCGTTTCGATGATCCCCCCATTTCTAGGTTAGGTGCGTTTCATTTTCTCTCCTCCCTCATTTTTCACGCGGATCACCATCCCCCCATCTCCCCTTCTCCCCCTTCTCCCTCATTTTCACCCGGCACCATCCCTCTCCTTCTCCCCTTCTCTTCGACTGCAAAATCCCCCCATTTCTCCCCACATCTTACGGAGCTTCGATTGTTAGGTGCTTCATTTGGTTGTGATTTATGAGAGATAAAATTTTTGAGTCTATTTCCAGATCTCTTTTACGCTGTAAGCTGCACACCTAACAATCTCCTTCCATCGTGTTTCTTGATTTTCCATTTTCATCTGTTGGGGTCCTTTGTGTTCTTCAAGATTGCATCTGTATTGTGTGTTCCTTTGTTTTTCATCTTCAAGATCGCGGCCTTCGTGTTCCCGTTCATTTCCCCTTTTTTTCGAAACAATAGAAAACCCTAACCCAAAAAATTTTCCCCTTTTCCGAAAACCCTAACCCAAAAAATTTCTCCTTTTCCGAAAACCCTAACCCTAAAATTTACTCAGCATCTCCCATTTGAAAACCCTAGTGCTAAAATTTCCCCTTTCTCTGAAAACCCTAACCCTAAAATTTTTCATTTTCTGAGAACCCTAACCCTAACCCTAAAATTTTTCATTTTCTGAGAACCCTAACCCTAACCCGTACCGAAATTTCCTATATCTCTTCATTTTAAAAACCCGTCCCTAAAATTTGCCCTTTTTCCGAAAACCCTAACCCTTAAAGCATGGTAAGCTGCCAAACCCGTTTATTTGAACCATAACTATTTTTACAATAATTAGATGTGTTCTCTAATATTTTACATCTAATGTATTTGTCATTGCATTTGTAGGTTTGATTGAGTGTGCAAGAACCCTGACGTAAATCGGTTCTGTCTGGTTTGGATTGCTACATTATTGTGTTTTAATTTAAGTAAATCAGTTATATTTTTTTATTTTGGATTGCTATGTTATTGTATTTCAATTTAACTAAATCAGTTATGTTATTTTGTTTGGATTGCTATGTTATTGTGTTTCAATTTAAGTAAATCAGTTATATTATTTTGTTTGGATTGCTATGTTATTGTCTTTCAATTTAAGTAAATCAGTTCTGTTATTTTGTTTGGATTGCTATGTTATTATGTTTCAATTTAAGTAATGTATTTTACGGAGAGGAAATCAGTTCTGTTTTTTGGTTTGGATTGGTACATGATTGTGTTTTAATTTAAGTAAATCAATTGTATTTAATTAAATGAGTTCTTTTTTTATTTATTTACATTTCTACATTATTGTGTATTAATTTAATGATGCATCTAATGATAGCTTGGTCAAAATGGTTGATGGTGGCTATTGTTAGTCCATGATATTTATACTAAAGAAAAGTGGTTCTGTTTTGTGGTTTGGTATGATGTACATTATTGTTACTCCATGCTTAGTGTATTAATTGAAGTAAATGGATATTGTTTTATGGTTTGGAAGAGGTACATTATTGTGTAGAATTTAATGAAGCATATAATTTTCTCTTTGCCTTATTGGTTGGTATTAGTTATTGTTACTCCATGCTCAGTGTATTGAGGTAAATCAAATCTGTTTTTGGTTTGGAAGACCAAGAGAATTTAATGAAGCATATAATTTTCTCTTTGCCTTATTGGTTGGTATTAGTTGTTGTTACTCCATGCTCAATGTATTGAGGTAAATCAAATCTGTTTTTGGTTTGGAAGACCAAGAGAATTTAATGAAGCATATAATTTTCTCTTTGCCTTATTGGTTGGTATTAGTTGTTGTTACTCCATGCTCAGTGTATTGAGGTAAATCAAATCTGTTTTTGGTTTGGAAGACCAAGAGAATTTAATGAAGCATATAATTTTCTCTTTGCCTTATTGGTTGGTATTAGTTATTGTTACTCCATGCTCAGTGTATTGAGGTAAATCAATTCTGTTTTTGGTTTGGAAGACCAAGAGAATTTAATGAAGCATCTAATTTTCGCTTTGCCTTATTGGTTGGTATTAGTTATTGTTACTCCATGATCAGTGTATTGAGGTAAATCAATTCTGTTTTTGGTTTGGAAGATGTGTAGAATTTAAAGAAGCATCTAATTGTCTCTTTGCCTTTTTGGAAATCTGTTAGTTATTGGAGCTCCATGCTATTAGAATTGAAGTAAATCAATTCTGTTTTTGGTTTGGAAGATGTGTAGAATTTAAAGAAGCATCTAATTATCTCTTTGCCTTATTGGAAATCTGTTAGTTATTGGAGCTCCATGCTATTAGAATTGAAGTATATCAATTCTGTTTTTGGTTGGGAAGAGGTACATTATTGTGTAGAATTTAATGCACCTTCTAATTTTCCCTTTGCCGAGTTTGATTGATGTTAGCTATTGTAAATGGTTTTTATTTTTTTTTTCTGCTGCTTAGATTATTGTATTCTGAATCTGGTTGTGGTTAGATGTCATCATCATCAATGAGTTCTGCATCTGTCTCAAATCCCTCTCAGAGTACACCATTGTGCTTCTGTGAGGTTGAAGCCACACTGAAATACTCAAATACGAGAAGAAATCCAGGCCGAGCCTTCTTAGGATGTCGAAAGTACAACACTGAGGTAATTACAGAAGTAAATCTTAAACTTTTGCATTGTGGACTTTAGTCCTACTAAATATTCTTGCATGTCTAAACTTTTCTTGTATTGCATTTAGGGACTACCGTACTGCAAATTTTTCAAGTGGGCAAATAGTCAAGACATAGAACAAGACCTTTTCAAACTGAAAAAAGAATTGCTAAGGAAGGAGGCAGACCTGGTCAAGATGCTCAAGGAAATTGAAAAAAGGGAGATTGAACTCCAAAAGAAAGCAGATGAGATTGAGAAGAAGGAGATTTTGCTAGCTAGCATAAATGAGGAGATTATGAAAAAAGAGTGGATGCTCCTTCAGCAAGAAGCTGAAATCAAGCGCTCCCGCACACTATTCCGGCTGTTTTTGGCTTTAGTAGTTATTTTCATTTTTTACATAATAGTATCTAAGTGATGTTGGATTGTATTCAGAGTGTTGGAAATTTGTAACTTAATAGTGTTAACTAAGTCAGATTTGCCGAGTTTGTGATGGTTGAAATACTGTGGAAACACTTTTGTCAATTTCCAGTGGATATTGGTGTAATTGTATCACAGGAGGTTGATGTTAGTAGTGATCCGGGTATTTGCCCTTGAACTCTTGTTGGAATTGTAACAGTGTTGAACACTTGTAGATGTCTGATTGTTAATACAATAGTTGATGTACATTATTGTTACTCCATTCTGAATTCCTTGGATTATCAATGCTGAATCTGGTTACAAAACATATTTCAATTTTGGTACATGATGCACAAAACAGATTGTGCATTTTGAAACATGCTGAACCAAACAGATTGTGTTTATAATACATGATGCACAAAACAGATTGGAAATATTCTGAAACATGACCAGATAATTCAGATTGTCAAATTCTGAACAAAACAGATTGTATACGGGATTTGTAAAACAGATTTGTGCATTTTGAAACATGATGCACAAAATCAGAATGTCAAATTCTCTGTTAGATGATGCACAAAACAGATTGTGCATCCTGAAACTTAATGGCACAAAATACAAAGCAAACTAGCAGGAGCCCTCTGCTCCAAGCCACTCACTTTCATCAACTTGTTTCAATGAAAAAACCACAGATTAATGGAAATAGAAATAAACTTCCATTAACATCCATAAAAACTTTCTGAATCCCACCAGTTAGTAAAAATCAGCAACTCACATCCGCACAAAATAATACTCCTGCATCCCTGTAAATTAAAAATATTCAAAGAGAAGTCAGATTTACAAAACCATCATATCTCCCAACCATACAATTCAGTCACATTCATCAATATATGTGCTACAATATATGAACTTCAACACAAATAATTACTTCCATTATCTGAGCTTACCATATCTCATTGCATTAATTTCCACTCATGTTGAACCCATGTTGCACACTTTGTGATCCATCAAACCCGAGTTGCATCTGTAAGTAATAAATAGCACAGTCATATTTTGACTTTTACGTAACTATTAGACTAAATGCAAGTAGGTTAGAAATATTACACTTTCTTGACTCCCGACCATATTTTGGGTTCCACTCATGTGTAGAGCTGAGCTCACTGCGACAGTCTAGTAATAAATACGTAACAAAAATGGCTGAAATTTCAGTAATTTCCCAAGAATAAGAAATGTATTGCAAGATGTACATACTTTAACAAACAAACTTCCAATTTCTGAATTAATCAAAACATGTGTTTACCTGGATATCTATCTTAGATGGTCCAAATAAATTCCTATGCGTGTCCTAGGCTGGCCTATATCCTCCATCTCGCTGGTTATCAAGTATTTCGAATAAAGTTACAAAATCTATCTATATTTTCAACAAGAAATACTTTCAAATTAACAAAAATGGCAAATATTATTGTTATTAATGTCGTCCTCACCTCTTTACGTTTTCCCTCTACAGTTGTTTTATTCGTCCTCACTTTTACTTTTCGTAAAGCATGCTCCATCCTACATGCTCTTCTCAGACTTGGGGGTCTGCCTTTTTCTCGCACAACTCTTGGACTGAGTACTTGCTGAGAACTACCAACTGTGGCATTTGATGTGCAACCAAAATCAGAACCCGTTTGAGTCATTGGAGGGGCTGGATGCTCGTGATGATATAACTCAATCATGGAATATAACTTTTTAGTAGCATCCTCAGTATGATCTTTCGAACCTGCTGCAAGGGTAATCATCTGATAACAGATATTCAATAGACTAGAATATCTGTTAGTATCTTCCCGTTGATTACCAGTGTCATAACTACTGTGGATTAACGTGTATCTCCGTTTGATGTCCTTCATCCATCGATCTAAAATGTATTTATCTGGCAATGATTTTATCTCATTAGACTTGAATATGGCCAAGATATGTTTGCATAGTATCCACCTCATCTGAAATAACCCACACGAACACTTAGCATCGCATTCTTTCACATTAAAGTCCACATAGTATGTAACATGTTTAGTGAACTCCTCAACACGAATTTCATCTTCTACCAAATATGTCTTTGTCACACCATCGTGTCTAAGTAATGATGGATCCATATCGAGCACACCCATAACTTGCTGCTGCACTTCCCTGAATTTTACATTTGTGTACAACTCTTGGAATCTCTTCTCGATTGGAGATCTAGATATGCAAGGAATGGAAACGCTAAATGAGTGGAAGTCTGAGCTGATTTCATTCTCAATCTTCTTTTTCAAGGCATTGTCAAATTGGTCCACAAACTCCTTTAAATTAGTTTTTGCATGAATATATCCGTCAAAAAATGCATTCATGCTCTCGCTTCGTTGTGTAGTACTCATGCCAGCCCAGAAATAGTCTTTTAGGAATACCGGTACCCACTGCTCGCGGTCAGCATACAAACTACTCAACCAGACATTTTCTTCCAATGAGTATGTGCATATCAAATCCTCCCACGATTTCTCAAACTCCTCAATGTTTTGACTATCATACACACATTTCATTAGTTGAGTTTTCAAGCCACTTTTGTAGGCACGATGGGATCCAAGCTTCTTCGGGACTTTTTTCAGAATATGCCACAGGCAAAATCTATGCCGGCTATTAGGGAATACAATAGATATAGCATTTCTCATTGCTTTATCTTGGTCAGTGATAATAGCCGGCGGGGCTATACCATCCATACACTGCAGCCATGTCTGAAATAACCATGTAAAAGTCTCGGTGTCCTCACTCGAAATTAACCCTACTCCCAAGAGAATCGACTGGCCATGATGGTTTACACCCACAAAGGGTGCGAAGGGCATCCCATATCTGTTTGTCAGGTACGTGGTGTCAAACGTTACCACATCACCAAAAGCTTCATAAGCTGCTCTACTCCGTGGATCTGCCCAAAATACATTCTTTAGTCTCCCATCATCATCTAAATCCATCAAGGCAAAGAATCCTGGATTCTTGTATTGCATTCTAGAGAAGTAGTCTCGAAGCGCTCCAGCACCACCTGCTCCAAGTCTGAGATGTCTTGCCTTATCGATGTAGTTGCGACAGTCTTTTTCCAAAAATGGGAGGTTCTCAAATCCTCCCACACCAACCACAAGAGATCCGAAACTCTTGTTCATTCGGATGCCAGCCAAGTCGTTAGTATCTAGTACTCTTTTTACAGCCTCACTAACTTGGCGATTACATCGGAAGAAGCGGGATTTATGTGGACTTAGTCCATGGTTATGGGTATTATGGACTGTGGTCACCCGCAATTTTCCTTCAACTTTTAAGGCATTAATCCTTGCCTTACAATCAGTCTTTCCTGTCGGGCGTGGTTTCGCGACATTCATCGTCCTATTCCGGGCCTTTCTCCCACGGGCACAACCAAGGGTCACATATCTCACAACTCCATCGGCATCCCTCTCACTTCTTTGTGTCATGGATCCAAACCCACATTTCTTAGCATATAGCTTATAATAGCTCATTAATTCTTCAAAAGAATCAAACTCCATCCCCACTTTTGGCTCCCCAATCATATCACCACCATACATTTCGTCACACTCAGGTGTCTCAGCAGTGCCATCACCAGTTTCTAGTGAATTCATCGTCCTATCTTCTTCACATTGTTCATCAACTCTAGAGGTGGAACATGGCGGGGCTCCTGTTTCCCTAAAACTGGCTGTATCCTCTTGACCAACTCTTTCTTCGGTTCTGGGGCTTGTATCCATGAGCTCCACTGGAGTTCCCATCCCATGTTCAAATGGGTAACTATCATTTTGCCAAAAAATAGAGCAATTAAACTTCCATAAACATAAGAAAAACAAATGAAAAAAAGGGGACAATATCTAGGTTGGCATCACCATCTGCATGTTGGTTGGATAATGATATATATCCGGATATGGCATAAAAGCCGGTGACCAAGCAGGCATTGCTCCATAGTAACTGTGGATGTAATTTGGGGGATTTGGAGTAGTTGTTGGGATGTCCTAGCATAAAAATTAGAATGATGTGTTAGCCGTATTGGAGCGTTTATGAATCTACAAAAATGTAAAAAATGTCATAACTTACCGAGCTTGGGGGATTGGAGCTAGATGATGTTGAAGGAGATGGGTTTTCTTCCCCTTTTCCCATGCTGACAAACTGAAATACACATAAACCAGTTGTACATCCAATTTTATCGGACCAAAATCATCACAGTTGTACATCCATTAAACCCTTGGGCTACCTAAACTTCTTAAGCATTTTAGTCAACAATAAAATATGACTAGAATAATGTATTATGGCGAAAATGTTCCCATTGACAGCATAAAACTTCCAAATGGAGAGAGGGAGTGGAAAACAAAAAAATTATCCTACTCCATACCAGTCGGCCATAACCTAATTTCCTTCTCAACCATAACAATTCAACCCCGTACCAAACTAGCAGACCCTCCGCTGGAACCACCACTCCCCATCAAGTCCTTACCAGCACGAAAAAGAAAAAATCAACCACCAGGAAAAGATGAATAATATTCGCTCAAACTGTTTTTCTTATTTTATTAATATTGAGCACTGTAAAATGGTTCACCCGATAAAAATTTTCTAAATTATTGTCACAGGATCTTTGCTTTTTTAAAAGAACAAAACGACCAAACAAACACCTCATATGATCTCTAGTTCAATCTTACAAAACACTGAAGAAGCAGAAATAAATACACACCAAAATGGAGAAATAAATACACACCAAAACACTGACCAAACAAAACAAAAATAAATAACTAGTTCAATCTTACAAGAAGAAGCAGAAAATAAATACACACCAAAATAGAGAAATAAATACACACCAAAACACTGACCAAACAAAACAAAAATAAATAACTAGTTCAATCTTACAAGAAGAAGCAGAAATACACTGAAAATACCCACATGAAAATAGAGACACACATGAAAATACACACCAAAATGGAGACCCACGGTCCCGGATTCACAAAATGGAGCTCTGTTTCAGCGCATTGCAGCTTCGGTTACGGTTTCCGGCGGGTTTGTTTGTTTCTCCCTCTTGTACACAAATCTTCTACGCTACTAAAAGGATGGAAGCAACAGCAGCTCACGATCACCACGATGGACGATGGACGATGGAGAAATATTTCTTCCAACCTACCAACTGCTGATCGAACACGACCCACAACGGAACTGGAAAAATGTTGCTCAGAACTTCTATGCTACGACGATGGAGCCGGAAGCAACCCAGACGACCGACCAACGTAGAAGTATGATCGAACGCGAGGCAGAGGGAACCGAATGACCCTCTGTTTTGAGTTTGGAAAATGCTTTCTTATTTCGCGGGTTTCGTCCAATTTTTTTTTTTTTTTTACATAATCCGACGTGGCGGTCAACGACTGCGCCCCGACTGTGTAAGCCGACTGTATGTAGCAGTAGTGTCCAGTTTGTCTCCCTCATTTCTGAAACAGTGAGCTTTCTTTTTGAAACCCATTTTCGAAACAGTGACGACTTCACCTCCTCCACCCATTTTAAATTTTTATATTAAATTTTTATCAGTTATAAAATTATTGAAATTTGGAGTATAGATTTCAAGAACTGCCATTGTTTATTTTTCTCAATAGTTCTAACTGGAAATGATCCCATTAGAATTTGGAGGAAGCAAATAAGTTGGACAGATTTGCATCCGAATCTTTGAATTCAGTCATGAAACAACTAGAGGGAAATAAGGATTTATTACATGATACAGAATCTGAAATTGCTGCTCTAAAAGAGAAGGTGAGATTGCTGGAGATTACAATTGGAAGACAGAGGGAATCTCGACGAGTCAGAACGCTGTCTTGACATGGCCAAAGAAGAAACTTCTGAGATGGCCAAAAAGGTCGAGTCTCCAAATTCGGAGTTTGACACTGTAGAGGAGGAGAAAACCCAGGCCTTGAACAATGAGAAGCTTGCAGCTTCTAGTGCTTAGACCCTATTAGAGGAGAAAAATAAACTTTTAATGAATTGGGAAATTCCATGGATGAAGAGGAGAAGAGCAAGAAGGCGATAGAAAGCTTAGCTTTAGCCTTGCACGAGATCTCTGTTACTCAGTCAAGGTGAGAACGAAAATTATGAGATCCAAATAGAAGATCTAAAGTTGGCCTTGAAAGCAGCGAGTGAGAAGTACGAAAGCATGCTTGATGAGAGGCGCTTGATGAGCATGAAAAGCCTATCTCGGGTCTTGGCTGTGCTTCGGAGATGGAGGACAATGAGAATGGAGGAGGGAGATGCGGGAGATTAGGATTCAGAAACTCATATTGGGTCTGGGGAAAGTTTCGGAGATGGAGGAGAATGGAGGTGGGAGATGAAGGAAGGGAATCAAGGGATCCGAATGGGTCTTGTTCGTGCGAAACGCACCGTATCAATTTTCACATAGATCATTCGTGCGCAATCCCTGCGCCAAGTCTCCTGCATCTATCATTTTTCATAACAAAAAATTCAGACTTCAACTACAGTAAATCTTCCTCCTTCACCATACCTGGCGAGCCACTGTTTGCGATGGATAAAATATTTTATTATTTCATCAATCCCCCGCTTGCTCTTTCCCTTCTTATTTTCTCTTTCTTCAAGCTGCAAGCAACCTCACGCTCTTCTCACCCTCGTTCTTCTTCAACCCGCAAGCTTCCTCGTTCATTATTATGCATTTCCGTCAGTCGTCTTCTGTTCTATTTCGGTGCTCCTTATCTTTTAGAACCAAAACCTAATCCAAACTCCCAAAGAACCATAAATTCTAGCTGTCCCTATTCGAAACTTCACACCTTTTCACTCTCTGTTACGAAATTGGACACGAGCTAGAGTTGGAAACAGCGAAACTCTATCGATTACGATCTCATCAAAGGGAAAAAACCAAATTTAGCTTAGATGAAGAAGCTTTGAGAGACAAGGAGACAGATTTGGTTGAAATTCTTCATTGAATGTCGGTAGAGAGGTCGTTTGAGGCATGGGAGGAGGTATAGCGGCACGGTCAGGACTTGGCGGACCGACTAGCTCAAGGTTTCACCGAGTTGATCCAATCCCACATCAGTCCTCCCTCATTTCCATGGCCCTTAGAAATCCATGCTCTTCGACCTCGGCGCGAACTTGAACGGGTTGGTCCAGCAGTTTTTCAAGAGGCTGCTTGCCTTTTTTCGACAGGAGGAGAATGTGAAGGCGCCTGTGATGGTGGACATGGGGGGGAGTAGGCTAAGAAGTGATGGGGGTGTAACTACGCAAGGGGATTTAGGGTTGTTGACAGAGAGGTTGAGGGATTTTGGGTTTGCGGAGAACGATAGTGGTGCTTATGAGTTGGTGAATGATGAAGTTGCTAGGTTTAAAATATAAATAAAAAAAATTCAAATATTATTAAAATAATAATATTTTTTTATTATTTAGACTTTAAAATAGCTAGTTTAATATGGATTAATTTATCTAGAAATTCATGTTAAAGTTAAAAACTTAACATTCTAGCTAAATTATAAATTGAGCAATTGGTAATGCTCTTATAATGGATGATACTACCCCATTGCACATGGAAGTTATAACGAGCCTAGATATACCGTATTACTCTTCCAATAAAGGTGTTTCCAAAATGCATTACATTTTATGCATTTTCCCACATGGTAAAAAAGCATGTATATATTCCATTACACGAGCATCCAATTGCGAACCGTGCTCATTTTACTTGAGCTATACCGTCTTGTTTGTTTTGTTTTCATATATGAGATGAATTGAAATAATTCTAAACAATCAGCCCAATTTTCCTCAAATAATAGCTTTATATTATATGCTACCACCTCAAAAATTACACCAAATTTAAGTTAGACTTTTGCATGGGAAAGAAAAGGAAAACAAATAGGAAATCAATCTCCTCTTCGCGATAGGAACCTCAATTATGCTTGGCTTCCCATTTCACCGCTGAGCAGAGTTCCACCGCAGCAGTCGACCTCCACCAGTCTGTTGGCCACCATGCCCGCATTAAAATTGTCCACAAATTCTAGGGCGAAAGTACCAATTCTATAGGGAAAGAAATCCAATAAAGAAAAACGAGAAAAGGAAAAAAAGCCAACAAATATAAAGACTCAAATCTAAACAAGATGTTTTCAAATATGCAAGGGAAAAAAGGAAAGAATTACAAAATGAACCAAAAAAAAACCTAAGAAAGAAATACACTTAGATCTGAATAAGATTTGTTGCAATCTGTGGTACAATATAGATCTTGCTCCCGATAGATTTGTAAAAAAAAAATTACAATAAAAAAAAAAAGAAAAATCTAGTTACAACCACAATTACGTACTAATATATACACCAATCTAATATGATTAATAAAAAAGTAAATTTTATAAAAAACAGTGCTAATTTAAATTTTGAATATGAAAGAATCAGTATTAGTACATAGATTAATACGCGACTTTGCTTGTACATAGCAAAACTCTAAAGAAAAACACCAGCAAAATGTAAGAAAAAGATTTCCCTCTCACATCTGCAGATAAAAAGAAAGGTAAAGAACAAGACCAAAAAAATAAAAATTAACTTTCAAATTTTTAGATTTAGATCTGTAAAAAAATTCGACTTGGAAAGTAGTCACTTTAAAGAAATCCCCATGTAAATAAAAAATCAAAACACTTCGGAAAATATATACTCAAATCTGCAGGACTAAAAATCATAACCAACAACGGCAATGTTTTAGGTAAAAGATCTCGCAGAACGTTGATAAAACTAATGGTGCATGTATGATTGATAAATGGATTGTGTAAAATATCAGTTTTGAGTGATCATAAATCGTAATTGGCCGTTCTGATTTATGCTTCTTCTCATACTTTTGTCCATTGCCGTCGTCAACAAGGCTGTCTAAAGAGAGTTGCGTAGAGGGGGGATACCGCATCCGTAACAAAATGCGTTAAGTCCGCAATTTCAATTTCAAATCCAAATTATTCTGTTAGGTTGATTATTAGTTTTTTCATTTTTTAGTATCTTTGACCAAATTATTCTGTGGAATGAAAATGCTACTTGTGCACTCACTGTCTATTTCTCTTATTCTTCTCATCCTTCGATTGTTTTTTTAACGCTTTAGACATCCGTGCAATCAAGAGGAAATCCATACTCCTTTTCAAAAAAAAGAAAAAAAGAAAAGAAAAAGAAAACCACAGGAGGCTTTTCCAACCTTTCATGTAACTCGCACCTTCACGATCCTCCTCCCTGAACAACCATTGGTCGTCCATTATATTTCCAACGGTCTAAACGAACTTCGTACTAAAAAAGTTCTACTCTGATGTATTTGAGTTCATTGAAATATCCAAATATTGAAACAAAAAGCAATTCATGAACATGTTTAGTTATTAAAAATCTCCCCTTAATTATCAGGCTGAACCTGAATACGTAGAACATGGAACCTAGTACCTGTACCCCATCAAGAACCAGAGCATGATTTATGAAAACTTTGCACTCGACAGTTCCCAACCCGCTTTCGATCATACCTGCAAGAACAGAAGGCCAAAACCATTTGATAAAAAATTTCACGCCTCCTGTTCAACTTGAATATGTGAGCCATGTGAGCTCCACCAAATGTATGATAAAACAGAGCACAGAGGAGATTTAAAATACGAGATTAAATTTTGAGAAAGTTGACTTCAAAAGTTAAAGCAGAAAGAAAACAGATGAGAGAATATTCACCTAACTGTTCGCATGGGGACAAAACAGGCATCGACTGAAAATTTTAGTATATCATGTAAAAGAAATATTCCATTTCCATCAAGCAGAGTGTCAATTCTCATTAGTCCAACTTCGCAAGACATTTACCACAATTGAACAAAAACTGTCAGGCAAGCGGTGATGTGTTTGTCCGTGCCCATGTCATTATTATGGGCTATAATAATAAAGGTAACCATCACGATTGCTTCTATATCTTGTGATACAAGTAAAATTTTGCACATGGTGATTCAGGGTGCATAAAGTTCTTGCTGAATCAACACAAAATAAAAATGATTCTAATGTGGTGATGGTTTCTGAGCAACATTCAGTTCACAGGAACAAGATAAGGTATCACCATAACCAATTGAAAGAATCATTTAAAAACTTCTAAAACATGGCTCGCATCATACTGACCTGGAAGTCATAATGGCATTTTTTACATTCTTCAAATCCTCTATGCAACAAGTTCATCTTCAAGATAGTTGTACTCAAAAGTGAATTCTGTCTTGATCCTCTGACACCTGAATTGCAACATCCATTTCAAGACACATCATGGAAATTGCAAGCACATTAAGAACAACGTGTGGGGAGAAAAAAAGATGAAAAGAAAATGAAACAGAACGACACATCAGCGAAGGCTAAAGGAATTGAATGAAGTGAAGCATAAGAAAAAGGCAGCCCTAACACCATACAATCAAGCAATGTAAAAATAGAACCACCACCATCATTCATTCTTCTAGGGACTACACCTTGAATTCAATCCCCACCCTCTCCTTCAGTGCTATTCTATTTTTTCTACACCATCAAACTGTCACAACAGGAACATTATTTGGGAACCACAAGATGCCACAATCAGGCTCCAGTGCTTCTACTCATAATGAATAATGATGCATGGCAGACATTCAGCTTAACTCAAAACTTAGAAAAATGACTTAAGCCTAGACACCCTTCCCTTCTTTTCTTCTCTCTCAACAATATAGTCTTCACGTAAGAAACACTGGAGCAGGATTCCATTTTAAAATCATGCAACTGTACTTGAAAAAGGGATATCTACGAGTATGAAAGACGGTATTGCTTTTGCAGTCCGATAAATTCTTAGAACAGAATTATTAGCCCTCCTCCTCCCCCCCAGCGGACCGTGCATGGAGAAAAGAAAGTGACTCATACTACCAAATAAAAAGAAAGAAAAGTCTCGCCACTTCTAAAATATTCCACAGTTCAGTGAACCTTTGGTAAGCAGTCTATGTTTTCCACAAAATGTGCAAAATTTGACACAACACTACAAAAACTGCTTCTTCTTTTTTATTTTTATTTTTATTTATATAAATTTGGAGAGGGGGGTTTCGAACCCAAGACCTCCATTTTGGAGGCTTGTGGATTATGCCAATTAGACCACTACAAAAACTGCTTACATATATATATATATATATATCCACAAATACAGTGTATATCTAAAAGAATGGTTACAACTTAGACATAAATCAACGAGAGATATTGCAAACAAAACATTTCCTTCGGGAAAAAAATAAAAGTTTACATACCATCCATGCTGCAGGTCATCATTGGCAATATGAAAATCGAAGTATACATACGTCCCCTGTTCAAATTCATCTGTGGCAACTTTTGGCTCCTCGTGCCTTTGAAACCATGTGTTGTATTTTCTGTGGTATCTCCATGATTGCTTCTTCAACTCTTTTGCAGCCAAATATTGTTGGTAAGTGTTCTGCAGACAATTATTGACTTAAGACCAGAGCTTAGGTTTGTTGCACCTCAAGAAGTACATGGCATGAAAATGAAAACGTATAGTAAGCTATATACCTGCTGATAGTAAAATGCAAAGAACAGGGTATCGGTGCCATTAACCTCCAGACCGAGTCTTTCCCAGAAGGCAGGATTATTAACAATAGGCGCCTGTACTTGAGGATAGCTAGGAGGAGTAATTGCTGGATGCCTCTTTAGAAGGCAAAAAGATGGAAGTTACAAAATCACAATCATGTTATAGTCAACAGGATGCAAACAGATGAAGATTGTTAAACATCATACCGGAGTATAACTTCTTGCACGTTCAGAATCCTTGGGTTGAGGGAGTTTAAAATATGCAGCCTCAAGCATCTTCAAATTGTATGACTGATCATGCATTCCCCCAGAATTCAGAGTTGATCCGCTGAGGTTATCACCAATGGCACCAAGGTCAGAAACACTTCTTCGGCCAATAACACCAAGGCTCCCAGAAGGTTGATTTGATTGTAAAGGTTGCCCAGGAGAGAGATCAATATCTCTAGGGATTAGAATAGGCTCAGTCAAAGAATCAGATGAACCTGGCTGCAGCATACAGGGATTTAAAATTCAAGATTAGAGCAATGGCAGAAACAAAGGAACATTGACACCAGCACATCTGGCCTGGATATCCCAATGAAACAGGCAAAAAGAGTTTAGGATAAGTTATCTCAAGTACCAACGATGCCATGCTAGTTGTAAAAAGAAAACGTGATGGTAAAAAAAATTACCTTACCAGTTAAATGATAATAAAGATATATCATGTTAGTTAACTGCGACTCAAACAAATCAGCCACTTCTACTCCATTGATGGAACGGTAACACCATTATAGCCAAGATAATTCTTATCGAACAACAATTAAAATAAGTCACTCCTTGAACATCAATTCGTATACATATAATAAATTCTTACTTACCAAAAAATAATAATAATAATTTTTTAATTGTAAGAAAAGTCAATGTGCCAAGATAAATGCCATATACATTTGCAACTCTCAAAACATGCATACTTTGTACCCTATATTTTTGCTTCTATGTTAAACAAGATTCAAGCCAAGGCCTCCCCACAATCCACCCCTTTAGTGTTTGATACAGTCACTGACACTTTCAAGTACCACCTTGACATATGTCCAATGTCCTCAAGGAGGAGAGATATTTAACTAGGTCAGCTCCCAGCATAGAATCTATACCCATGATCCCCATTGCTTCTCACTCAACTGATTCCTTTTTTTTCCTGCTTACAAATTCTGTTTTTTTATTGGCATCGGGTGTCCGGGACTAATCCGAGGGGTGCACAGCCTTGGTAAGGAGTTTTCTGCAAATGCACCCCAGGAATTCAAAGGAAAATTTCCCCCAATGACCCTAGGAGTGAATGCAGAATTTCGAACCGAGGACAATATACGGCTCGCCCAAGGACCACTATGCCACCCCCTTGGGGTTGGCATTGCCTTTCAGTCAGCATCATCCGGCTGGAAAACAAAATTATGTCTGTAACTCGACCAACCAATACCATCTCTTTTTTTGATAGATAATAAGAGAATTTATTCAAAGTAGACATAGCCCAAGTACAGAAGAAGGATACAAAAGAGAGTACACCTAAATACAAGCTAAAGCCAAATAGAACTAAAGCAAAACATTACAAACATTCACAACCCTTACGAGATTCTTCACCCAAAAACTTATAGTGCTAAAGACAATCCCTAAATTCCACCATAGAATGTTTGCAATCTTCGAAACACCTCCCATTTCTCTCTAACCATAAACACCAAAACAAACACAAGGGGATCATCCTCCACGCAGCTGCACTGCCTCCACATCCCATTGAACCTTGCCAACTAGCCAAAAAGTCCACCACATGCAAAGGCATCACCCATGCAATGCCTACCCCTGCATAAACCTCATTCCACAGCTTCGTCAACACCTCACAATGAAGGAAAAGATGATTAACAGATTCACCATCTTTTTTACTCATAAAACACCAATCAATCACAAATAAACCTCTTTTCCTCAAATTATCCGTGGTTAATATTTTCTCAAGAGACACCAGCCAACAAAAAAATGCAAGTTTACTAGGTACCCTAGCTCTCCAAATACATTTCCAGGGGTATACTTTATCACCATGACTATTTAACACCTTGTAGAAAGATCTCACTGAGAATCTGGAATTATAATCATGTACCCACAGCAGCCTATCCTTCCTACTCTGATCGATCTTCATATCATATAATTTTGCAAAGAAATCAGCAGCTTCACACACTTCCCAGTCCTGTAAATCTCTAGTAAATTCCACATTCCAATGCACATATTATTTGAAAACTGATAAGAGTCAGCCACTGCAGGTCCTTTGTTTCTAGCAATCCCAAAAAGATTAGTATAAACATATTTAAGAGCTCAATCCCCGCACCAATTATCATGCCAGAAATAAATATTTGTCCCATCCCCCACTTTGAGATTAATGTTTTTGACAAGATCCCCCCATCCCAACCGAATGGACTTCCACAAACCCACCCCATACACCCCTTTTACTTCATTAGTACACCATTTGCCAACATCCTCCCATATTTAACATCCACAATCTGCTTCCATAATGCATTACTCTCATTGCTGTACCTCCAAAGCCACTTCCCGAGAAGAGCTTCATTAAAATGTTTTAAGTTCCGCACTCCCAATCCTCCACATGACACTGGAAAACAAACCTTGTTCCAATTCACCAAATGAAATTTTATTTCCTTCCCATTACCATCCCATAATGAATTCCAAAAAATCCTCTCGATTCTTGTAGCTACCCCCACAGGTAAAGGAAAGAGGGAGAGGAAATATGTGGGTAAATTACACAATGTGCTTTTAATCAATGTGACTGCCCACTTCTGACAAATAAACGTTTTCCAACCTGCTAACCTCCTTTCAATCTTCTCAATCACCCAATCCCAAATAGAAACTGATTTGTGAGGGGCACCCAGAGGTAACCCAAGATATTTCATAGGTAAAGAAGCTACCTTGCATACAAAATACTGGCCAGATCCAAAATATTTCTGATTCTACCCACTGGAACAATTTCAGACTCAGTTAAATTAATTCTAAGCCTGGAGACAGCTTCAAAACATAACAATAAGGCTCTTAAAGCTCAAAGATGGATCCTGGTTGGTATCACTGAAAATTAAAGTATCATCTGCAAAGAGTAAATGTGAAAAAGTAATGTTGCCCGTGAATCATCACCCACCATGTCTTATCCACAAGCATCACGTCTCCCCAAAACCAAATCTCCCAAGCAAGTAGAGTAGAAAATCCCAATTGACATGGTCAAAAGCCTTTTCCATGTTCAATTTGACTAAAATTCCAGATTGCCCCATCTTTTTTCTACTTTCCAAACACTCATGAGCAATTAAGATCAAATCAAGAATTTGTCTTCCCCTCACAAATGCATTTTGAGACTTCGTTATAATCTTATCCATAACCACACTCATGCGGTTAGCTAACACCTTTGAGATGATCTTATACACCCCATTTATTAAGCTAATCAGACGATAATCCCTCATTTCAACAGCACCCGCCTTTTTAGGATGAGAGCAATGATAGTGGTATTAAAACTCTTTTCAAATTTCATCACCTATCAAAAAAAAAAAAAAAAACTCTTTTCAAATTTCAGGAAAGAATGAAATTCTTTAAAAACTTTCATAAAATCATCCTTCACAATATCCCAACATGCTTGAAAAAACGCCATGGAGAAACTGTCCGGTCCTGGAGCCTTATCCTTAGACATGCCTTTAACCACATCAAGAACTTCATCATCCTCAAAGGATCTCTCTAACCAATCTGCAGTAAGATGATCAATGGTTTCAAAAGCCAGCTCATCTAGCTTAGGTTTCCGTGAAAATTCTTCCCGAAAAAGCTTCTCATAAAAATTCACAATATGATCTTCAATCTCCTCGTCAGAAATCACATTATCACTTACATGAAGAACTTCAATGGTATTATTTCTTCAATGAGAATTTGCCATTCTATGGAAGAATTTCATGCATTTATCTCCTTCCTTTAGCCATAGAATTCTGGATTTTTGCCTCCATGAACTTTCCTCCATAAGCGTTAATTTTTCAATTTCTGCCAGCACCCCTTTCTTTATCTCCATTTCCGCTAAAGAAATTGAACCCATCATCTCCTTTTCCTCCAAACTATGCAACTGTTCCACAAGAAGTTTTCTATTGTTTTCAACATTCCCAAGAGTCTCCGCATTCCATCTCTTCAAGTATTTTTTGAGCTCCTTAAATTTTCCAGCCAAGATAAAAATGATAAGAGGTCCACCACCTTCTTACCCTTTCAACAAAACCTTCATCCTCCTACCACATATTTTCAAATTTAAAGTGTCTTTTCCCACTGATAATGCCCCCACAATCTATCAAAATAAGATAATGGTCAGAAACTATTCTCTGCAACCTTTTCTGGCTTAACTGGAGATAATGCTTCCCAAGAGGCTGAAACCAAGAATCTGTCCAAACAGGACCATGCTCTACCATTTGACCACGTGAAATCCCCTCCCGCCATAGGTAAATCAATCAGCTGCAACTTACAAATGAGTTCTGGAAATTCAGACATAGTTTTAGTAATTAACGAGAGTAGGGTCCCCTACTCGCTCACAAGGAAAGTGAATAATATTAAAATCCCCTCCACCATGAAAGATCCCACCAACAGCAAAGACCCGCCAGTTCTTCCCATAATAGACTCCTACTAGAATCTGAATTTGGCCCATAAACACCAGCAAAAGCCCATTTGACGCCATCGTCCACATTCTTAAAGTGACATGCCACCATGAATTCTCCCATGTAATGATCTACTACTTCTACAGCCCTCCTATCCAACATAACAATAATGCCTCCTGAAGCTCCATTAGAGACTAACTCAACCAAACCCACATAATTACAGCTCCATAAACTATGAACCACCGATTGGTTGATAGCTTTCAATCTAGTTTCTTGAAAACAAATCATTTCAGCCTTCCATTGCCTAACCATATTTTTCACTCAAAGGCTTTCTATAATCGTTCAGCCCCCAAACATCCATGAAATGATCTTAGGCTTCATGAGAAACCATTGACAGCCCTCTCTTTGCCTTTTTCTCTAAAGGCACTCCCATCCCTGGATTTGTAATTAATCTTACATTCCAATCTTTTTTGATAAGTAATTGTACACTCCAATCTTTTTAGCTCCCTCTCCTTTTTAGCAGTAGATCTGGCTAGAGCAGGATGTCCAGCCTCAATAGCAATAAGTAGAGCTCTAAACTACTCTTCAAATCCCTCACAATAAATGCCAACAGAATTTCTAATTTCTTCCACCTTCCTCAACACCCAGTTAGATGATTTGCCAGGCCATTCAATGCCTGGGTTAGCATAAAGGAACAGGATCAAGGTCTTCATCTGATTCAAAAAACTCTCCAGATCCACATGACTCAGAACCTTCACCTCCACAAGTCATCAATTGCAAGTCAGGATTATTAAACTGAGTGCATGGAACCTGTGAGATTGACTGCCATATCCCTTTTGTCCCTCATCCTTCATCTTCAACTTCTTCAACTTCTACAGTTGTTGGATCTATGGAGGACATCACAACCCCCGCACCAGGCGTAAAACTCACCTCCAAATAATCCCTTGAAGAGCCTCCAACCGCCATCACATCTTCCTGAACTACAAGTTCACCTAACAACTCCGTCGACTGAGTCGTTTGAGCCTCCAAACCTGTCGGAAAATTGTAAGGAAGATCTCCTAAACCTGTCGAATTCTTCTGTGTTGATAGGATCTGTGTCGAAGCATTCCTCCTTGGGTTGGTCTCTAAGATTTTCGCCTTGTTCAGGGTCTCTTTCACCGTGTGTACCATAGCAAACCACATCGTCGCAGCCAACGATCCACTCTGTGAAGACTGGCCAGGTCACAGAGCCACCGCGGGCTTGGGCTGGCACAATTCTCTTCTCGAGCTAGTAGATGGTTAAGCCCAACGCCAGATTGTTTCACTCGTAAAACAGGCTTCATGAGTGGGCCTTTCACAGGCCCAGTTCCTACGTTGACATCAGAAGGCTTTCGTCCATACAGCCTCCCCTTTTCCTCTGCTAACCCATCTGGTTTATTAGTTGAAACCAGGCCCATAATTAAGCCCTCATAAATCATCTTCAACATTGAGTCCAGCCTGTCCTTCCAACCAAAAAGTTCTGCCCGTACATGCCAAAATGACCCTTCAACTCTCCTTCGTTTTCTAAACGAAACTATCCCATCCACTTCCATTCCTCCCTTCAGGGATAACAATAATTCATTTCCCTTTCCAGTGCCCAACTCCATCATTTTCACAAACCTGCCAAACGAATTTTGACATACTTGGACCAGAAGGACTCTATTTTTTGATGAATAAATAAATTTTATTGATCAAAGAATGGCAACGCCTGAAATACAACTCCGATGTCCCACCTAAGTGGGCACTAGACCAGAAGTACTCTATTTCCCTCCCTTTTAGTCTAATACGGATCCCTATTACTTGATAACTGTAGACTTCCCTCAACCACCTTAGCCCACCAGACCACCACATCCCTACTGAGGTAAAGGGCCTTCATAAACTAGTTACATTTCTCGAAAATACAAAAGAGATTCACCTCTAATCTTTTGATCACAAAAAGCTTGGCTTCAATCCAAAAACTACTCACCATCGCTGTCATCCTCCAACAAAGATTAAGAGTAAAGCATCCTCCATCGCTGTCATCTCTCCAGCAATAGCACCACTGGAGTACCAAGTTTAAACGAAAAAGTACTGCTACAAATTAAAACATAAACCTGGATGTAAATCACTATAAATATCCATGAGGTTATGACTTTTCAAATGAAATAACACGCTTAAGGCGGACGACTACAAACCAAGAACCGTTCTTTTATGCAATACACATATTGCGTGCATCCATTGTTTCTTTGATATCAGGTTCAAATAGGTTATTATTACTAGAGCAAATATAACTAAAGTAAAAATTCTTGATGGGTTTATACATGTACTAACATTTCGCCAACCACTAATCCCTCAAACCACTGGTGACATATAACAAGCAACTCTGTAAGGCCTTTCCCCAACTAATGCAATAACCAGCCAACCAAAAAACCATCACAATTTTCTTCTGTAGATTAATTTTACCATAAAAGAAGATAGACAATCAGAAAATGCACAGAAAATACATGGAAACAATGTTAAAACAAAATATTGAAGCATCATACACAAAACTTAGATATGTTTCAACATACAGGAGTATCTAACGCATAAGAGGCTTTCAAATCATCCTCATTCATGAGATTCTTTCCAAGCCCAGAACCAGTGGTAGTGTCAATAGTTGAATCATCAGGTAAATTCTGTTGCTGCTGCTGCTCCTCAACTTTTGCATGACCGACATCTGCATCATATATGAACAAGCATTAATCTAATCTAGTGTTATTGGATAGTGTTGATAATTATAGTCTTGCTGCAATACGCATGCAGTGCTTTACAATGTTGAAGTCTGTATACCATTCATATATTTTTTTACAAGTAAAGGTGAGCAATCCTAGTGCACCGAAATGTGTGGAAGAAACAGGTTTACCATTCATATCTCTTTTTTTTAATTTTATTTTATAATTTTGATAAGATAAAATAAAAAAGATCCAAAAAACATAAAAAGAAAACAGAAACAACCTGATGCACCATCAACTCAAAAATCGACAAAGGAATATAGCCGTCAACGTAAAGCTAAATAAAATAAAATTTCTAACCTTCCTTTCTCTCTCTCTTTTATTTATTTGTTTTGCCATAAGAAAAAAAAAAAAAACTTTAAAACAGCGGTAGCAGCTGCAATAGGAGCTGAATATGCTACCCGAGTTCTCAAGCAATAGCAAAATTAATAAAGTGGTCAAATGTCGCAACAGTAGTTTTATACACAGAATATGAAAGACTTAGGAGTTGTTTGGGAAACATATCCCATCTCATCTCATCTCAAAATTTCTCATAATTTCCTTCCCAAACATCACTCAAACACAAACACTTTTAAATTTCAAATCTTCAACTTTTTCATCTAATTATTACAACTTTCCCAAACTTCCAAACAATATAAAAAATAATTCAACTTTTTCAAATCCCAAAACAAAAATAATATTAAAAAATTATATTCTAACAATATTTTAACTTTATAATATTTTTATTCAACTTTTTCTCTCATTTCCCAAAACCCAATAAACATCTTAACTCAAATAATTTCACTACTTTTTCTTTTATAAGTGAAAAACAATTTTACCACTATCCACAGATTTCTCATCTCATCTCATCTCACTCCCCAAGCATCCCCTGCCTAGTTTGTGTACATAGGTATTCTCATATATTTCCTTCCCAAACACAAATCACTTTTCAACACTTCAACTTTTTCATCTAATCAATACAACTTTCCCAAACTTCTAAACAAAACACAAAAAATAATACAAATGTTTTTAAATTTCAAAACAAAAATTATATTCAAATAATTTTTTAATTTCATAATATTTTTATTCAACTTTTCCCCTCTCATTTCCCAAAACCTAATAAAACATCTTAACTCAAACAATTTCACAACTATTCACAAATAATCCCATTACTATTCACAGATATATTCTAAGTGTCCAAACGAGCCCTAAGTTTGTCCTCTGTTTAGAGTGTGATGTGCTATGCATTAAAGATGACGACTTTCACAACTCATCAAGGTGCAAACTTCAAGACAATGGCTTCAATACAGCATTCTCGAGTTTCAAAGATGACAAGTGACTTTACATAAATGGCCATAGTATGGCATGGTCTTCTGCTGGTAATGCTAAGTTTTCAGTTTCTTCTTACGATAGAGTTAAGTCAAGTCATGGTAGTTGTGTTTTCCCATAGAAAAGTATTTGGAAAGTGAAAGTTCCTCCCAAGGTTGCTTTTTTCTGTTGGGTGGCTTCTTTGGGCAAAGTTTTGACAACTAATAATCTTAGAAGGAGAGGATTGTTTATTTCTGATTGGTGTGTTATGTGCAAAAAGGATGGAGAATCTGTAAATCATCTTTTCCTTCACTGTGAAGTGTCTAGATTCTTGTGGGATAAGGTTCTGAGTTGGACAGGTTTGCATTGGGTGATGCCCAATGATGTGGTGGATTTAATGGTAGGATGGAAAGGTTTGAAGGGCTGTAAGAAGGCAGCGTCCGTTTGGAAGATGATTCCTCCTTGTCTCATGTGGTGCTTGTGGATAGAAAGAAATAGGAGATGTTTTGAAGATAAAGAATGTACTTTGGAAGATCTTAGGGTTTTTTTCATGGGTACTTTGGGTTTTTGGGCGAAAGTTTATGTAATGGTGGATAATTTCCTGAACGTGTTTTAGTTTTCTGGGTTTTTTTTCTTTTTGTTTTCTGGAAGTTGTAGGTTTATCCTTTGTATACTTCCTGTGTACTTGGGCTTATGCCTATTTCTTCAATAAAATTATTACTTATCAAAAAAACATAAATGGCCATAGGAGGTTTGAACGGAGAACACATGACCCAAGGTTATTCATAGAAGACCTACTACAGCCAAAATGCTCCTTACCAAAAGAGAGTTGCATTTAGCATTTACAAAAGTTAGCTTTAATTTTTTTTAGAAGAATATAAAATATCAATTCAAGACTCAAAAAATGATGTCAGCAAATATTCTCAAGTATCAATTGATTTCGAAGATCAATTACGTACCATGGTGCCACATGTAATATATATACTTTGAACCTAATATAATAGTCCAAGTTGGCTTTTTAGATGAATTTATTGCTTGTGTCAACCTCCTTCAACTAAGTAATTTCATATCAATTTGTTTTGCTTCTTCTACTTAGTTAGGATGCTTCTCTTGTACACACCATATGTTCTTGGGTTGCACCCGTCAGCACCTTTAATAAAATCAATTTACTTATTAGAAAAAATCTCAAGATTTTGTGATGATACTTTGTATACCTTTCTAGGCCGTCATTATCATGTTGAATTCTGATTTGCAAGCTTGGTGTTTCAACAGACCACTACTTTGAGACCCATTATGGCTATGAAAAAGTTATAATACCAATACTTTTCATCATAGTGAAACCCGCTTCAGTGGTGTGTTGAGGTTGTTAGAAAATAGGCTTGCAAATAGGTATTTTTTATCATGTTATGCGAGTATAGATATATGTTTTAGACGTCTTGATAAATTTTTATGACATGAAACCTTGAACCCACCCAATGGGAATAACCCCGGATACACAACCTTATTCGTCAAAACTGTGTATCAGGAAATCTAGGGAAACCCATAGTGCATAATCAAACCCAGAGTGTCTAAGACCATAGCTAATTGCAAGTTCACCCTTTGACCACCAGGCTGCACCCTAAAGGATATTTTCTTAATGATCACACTGTTGTAGCTATCATAAGGTTGAAAATGAAAAAAGGCACTACAGATATTTTGGGTAAGATAGGTGTGAATCTTTCAAGTTTTGCTACATACAAGCACAGTCGCGTACTAACTGCGTACCAATACTGATTCTTTCATACTTAAAATTTAAATTAACACTATTTTCAATAAAATCTACTTTTTGACCAATCACATTAAATTGGTGCGCAGATTAGTGCACAATTGTGCTTGCAACTAGATTTTTCCAAATCTTTAATCGGTAGATTTAATTCCGTGAGACCTATTCACCTCCCTTTTGGGTTTAGATTTCCTTAGGTTTGTAACTTTCCATTATTTTGATACGTAATGATTATTTTATTGATAAAAGCAAGGTATAGCCCAAGTACAAGGGTTGTATACAAGAGTAACACCTGGCTAGAATTAGAAACTGATAGATTAGTAACTTTCCATGAATCAACAATATAAATCTTTTACTGGTTTTAAAAATAAATCAGCCCTTCGGAGCATTCCCCAAGCTGCTGTTCGAGGGGAATAAAACCACTTATATAATTCACTCCAACTTCGGCCATTTTTAAATGCTAAAAACATCTTAAAATCATTTAAAAAGCAGCGGGTAGATCCCTAGTGCAACTAGGTAGGAAGGGTTAGATTATCTGAATTGTAAGAATGAAAAATCCATGGGAGATTGAGATTAAGAAATTACTAAAAATAATCAGCATGTAACAGGTCTTCTTACAACCTAAGACTATCACCTTTGAGAAAATTAATTTAGCACATGTCAAACTTCCCAGATTCCAACTATAATTCACAGGGTGGTAATTAACACTAATCCATCCACCCAACCCCCTCTCCGCCACGCCACCATAACAATTAAAATGAAAGATGAGGAAAATGAAGGTTACCAGCATCTTTTGGACCGCCTGACATCAATGGTTGTTGATTAGACTGTTGAAGGATGGAATTTGGCTGCTGCTGTAAGGCAGCAGATGTAACATTATTGAGACCCGGTGCCTGGACTCCAAGTCCCAGACCAGCTTGAGAAGAGACAGATGTGCTTTGAGAATTAAGCTGGGCACATGATGTGGTGTCAAACATTATACTACTATACAAAAAGAAATGGGAGTATCATAGGAAAATGGAGTGAAAAGAAGATATATAGAGAGAAGAAACAATAGCAATCACCATACACAGAAAGACCATTTTAATACAAAATTAATTCGATAAAGATGGTTACCCACTATTTTTTTTTTTTTTTTCCTTTGATCCACCCTTGATATAAAGGAAGGAGTTGCCATTTTCATCTGAATACCATAAAAGACAGTAATCCACCTTTAAATGTTAATATCAACCTTACTTATATGGGAATGTGGATTCCCTCATAGAAGATGGGTATCAACATCTTAAGGGTAGGGAAGGTTCCATTTTTTTTTTTTTAAGATAAGTAAGGGAAAGTTCCATATTAGATTAAGATTAAGAAAGGAATACTTGAACTCCATCACTAACTTTTCGCGATTGGTGAAGGCCTTAGTCTTGGGGTATCACTCCCTTCAACGTCCAAGATTCAACACCTCATGGGTGCAAACAATCCTCGGGGCCACACCCCCTAGTGAAAAGCTAGCGATTTAACCAGTTCCGTGCAGGGAAACTCCCAAGGGTGTGGTGCACGGAACCGGGGTTTACTATGTAGGAGTGGGTCCAAAGGGCCCCTGCCTTGGAGAGGTTCTCTGATATAAAAAATAATAATAAAAAAATTTCCGTGATCCTCAAAGCTACGCTCATTTCTTTCGCTCCAAATGCACCACAATACACAAGACAGAATCATTCTCCACAGTAGTGCGCACTGATGGTTTACCAATCAACCATTTCCGGCATAATAGAAAACACCATGTTTCGTGAAACTTATACATGAAAAGGTCACAAACAGTTTCTGATTCCTTCAAATTATCTTTATGCCTTTATGTACCCATTGTGAATGTTTGACTTATGCGTCTAGATGTTTTTGAAGCACGGTGGGCGTCGCTCAAAGCTCCAAGATCCCATTTTGTTTGTGCTTATTTGCTTTTTCAATAAGCACAATCAATTATCTCATGTACAAGATAATTTATAAACCAAATATGGGAATATAATAATAGTCACATTTGGTTTGATTAGAAATATAATTCATAATTGCGATGCCCTGTGATCCTCCAATGGTCGATATTGTAGGGAGGAAGAGAAACGTTGAGTTGTAAGAAGAGGCAATAAGAAAGAGAGGTGGTTAGAGAAAGATAGAGGCTTGAATTGTAAGGAGTGGCAAAAGAGGTGAGGCCGAGAGGTTGAAATTGTGAAAGCAAGGTTTAAAAAGAATTATTGTATTAAATACATACTTTATAGTTGATCAAGACAGATGTCAAATATACCAACACTCTAAACTTCACACCTGATCCAATAATGTCAAGTTCCACTATTCTTTCCCCAATCGACCAATTAGGAGAGAGGAAAAGGCGCCCTTCCCCTTAAGGTAAGTCTTTGGATATCTCAAGATGTGGGTGTTAATGAACAAGACTACTCGGCCGGTATCTTGAACTAGACTCCATTAAGCTCAAACTAGGCTCAATTGAATTATTAAATAGGCTGTTTGCAGACACAAAAGTAGGCTCAATTATTAAATTATGCAATCTTGCTGGACTCAAATAATGTTCAGGAACAAGCTCTCATAGAGATCAGCTGAACAAGTTAGCTTGTTCGTAATATTACCGTATATATACATGTATATTAATAACATATTTTTTTATATGTAAATCAATAATATATAAAATCAAGTAATATATGTATATAGTTTATTAAAAATCAAAACACACACTTATATGTCCAACCATTTCAATGGTTATTTATATGCACACTAATACTCTTTTCTCAAAGCAAGGTTTTCCTACAAGCAGTTGAAATTGGTTCAGAAAAGAAAACGAATAAAAGCAATATTACTGAAAAAATCAAACAAGAAAGAGCACCTGCTGCAAGAGGGGGTTTTGCTGTTGTGCAGAAAACTGCTTATGACTTGTTCCAGAAAGGGGCGGCATACTAAGAAGGGTACTATGACCTTGTTGCTGCACTTGTTGGAGCCGTTGCAAAAATTTCTCCCTCTGATCAGGAGCAATCTCAGTTCTCCCACGAAATTGTCCCTGAAAGGAAGGTAGCTTAGTTCCAATTAAACAATAAGCATGCAACACTGATCTATGAACTAGAATTTAGTAAATCCTATTCTGAATTCAACTGAATAGAATACATTAAGGCAACAGAGTATACCAAAAACAGACATGAAATTCACCTAGTACTAAGCGCATGCTGGAAACTAAAATTCTTTTGTGAAAATCAAGAGGCATGAAGACCTTTTTCTTCAGCCACCCAGAATGAATAATAAACTGGCACTAAAAATGTATGTCTATCATGATGAAAAGTACTACTAAAACAGAACTGGCAATCAGACATGCCTCTCCTGGTTAAACATTGGAAGAAAGTAGTATCTGTAAATCAGAGATAAATAAATAATGATCATATAAATGGCAAGAAGATCTATTTCAGGATTACAGATATTCAACAAGCTCATTCAGGACAACCCCAATTAGCCTTCCATAAAAAATGAATGCAAAAACAATTATTGTAACACCCCTTCCCCTAGGTCAAGAATGTCACGTACCTTCGAAATATTATGCCCAGTAAAGCGATTCAACCTAAAAAAAACACCTCATTTATTGAATTATGATTAGATTATAAAAATAGTTAACTCCTATGGGTTGGCTCAAGTGGTAAAGGCCTTGGGCTTGGATGTATGCTCCCCCAAGTCTAAGGTTCAAATCCCCTTGGGTGAAAACAATCTCTATGGGCTATTAGACTGGAGGATTTTTCCCTTGAATTATCCGAGATGCACTTACGGGAAACTCCTTGTCGAGGGTCTGTGCACCCCCGCGATTGGTCAAGACACTATTCTCAGACACTTGGTGCCAATAAAAAAAAGTTTACAAGAATTTTAAGTTGAGCATGAATAAGTCTATTTTATGAACTGAATCTTTCCACTGTTATATATAAATCTAAATAAAATATATTTGCTATTAAATTATAATTTGAAAGTTAAGATAGGATATTAGTATTTATTCACTTTTTTCAAAGCAACTGTATGACGCTTATACACTCCACGACTATATATAGCATTAGTATTGATGAAAACATTGTGTTAACCGTCCCGTGTGAAGAAAATTACACTGACAAAGTAGTAGAACCAGGTGTAGATCGTGGTGATGTGCCTGGATCTTAGAACTTTATGGCTTTTAAGAGATTTTTATGTTTTTCATGAGAGATTTTGTGAAAAATCACAAAACTTGGAAAATTTTTCAATAAGTGCTACTATGACCAACCGTCTATTCAATAATTTTTTTTTCGATAAGTTACATATCAACCCAAAGGGTCCAACCGGGTTCGTTCAATAAAAATTTTAAGTGTTTTTGTTTTATGCAATCTTTTCTAGCTGGCCCATATAAAGATATTTTAAATATTACTACCATTCGTAACCCTGGAGAAAATGGTTGTTACATCCTTAAACTTTATGTTAGGGCAATAATTTCCTTTTCTCTCGGCAGTGTTAATCAAGAACCCCTAAACTTTTAGGTAATTGGTTGTGTCCCTGTGTCCACATTTCCAACCAACCAAAAACAAGAAAGTGAACTTTAAAACTTTCTGGAGATAAATTTCAGCAAGCATGTAAAAGGTACAGTGCAGTGTGACATACCGCTTCATTCTGATTCTGAAAGGCACTTCCAGGCCTCCACTGCATACTGGGGACAATAGGAGGTGAAAAAACTCTGCCAGCCAGAGTCGTAGGCTCAATAACATTACTAGAATCTATTGCAGCAGTTCCATCATTTGCTTTGGCAACCTGAGGTAAAATCATTCTGTTACTTAGAGGGGAAACCAGAGGCTGGACCATACCACTACCAAGTCTGTCATCAGCTCCTAAAACGTTTCTCTTTGCCATTTCAGAGGTTGAAGGGACTGCACCAATAGTTCCATTGCTAGGAACTACATTGCTAGAACTAAGAGAGATGCTAGCTGATGGTTGGCTGGAGAGGCCACCTCTACCAATTCCCCTTACGAGTCCAGTATCAGAAAGTGATGGAGATGATCTACGGCCAGGAAGACTATCTTCTTCCTTTGCAGAATTAGACAGGCTCAAAGGAGAGGAAAAATGAACAGGACCAATGTTCTCTGGGACGGCTCGCACAGAACCTGAACCTGGAAGGCTAGTTGAAGCACCAGAGACCCCAGACAAATTGTGAGCAGAAACATTCGAGGTTGCAAGACTCCCGACTGGTGTTGAGGCAGCAGACAAACCAATTACACTATTTTTGGGAGGTGGAGTTCTGGGAACAGTATCAGAATTACCATCCTGGGAAACTGTATCTTCAACTTGTTCCTGAACAGTGCCCTGCTGTTGATTAGAAGCAACGGTGGCCTGGAAAGCAACCCATCACCCTTATTTGAGGACAAAAAGAATCTCGCACAAGGGAGGAGGGGGTACATCAAAAGCCATAAAATAAAACAAAACAATTCTTCTCTTCTGAAAATAGAACTATATGGATGAAGTAGAGAGAATTATACACAACAACAAAAAGACAGTTATATGTCCAATCAAAAAACTTCCTAACATTGCTGTGGAAAGGGAGTGAGGATTTATCTACTAAATGCGCTTAACCCTGCAACCATTTAAACCACATTTTGTCATACATCCAAAGGAAAGGAACAGAAGGAAAAGCTCTCCGCACGATATAAAATTTATAAATTGCTCACAAAAATAAAAAATAAAAAATAAAAATAGGACTTTAATGTGCCACACATGAGAAACTAGAAGCTCAAGTGTAGTGGTCCAAGTAGAACTTAAAGCAACCTACAACAAAACGTGCCTCACGTCTTGCTTTTGACCAACCCCTGTATGCTAAGGTCTTATACAAGAAGAGAAGAAAGCAGGTTTTACCCCAGAGACTGATATCCTTGAGATGCCAAAAGACTCATCATCATGGCTGCCTGCAGGAATGCTAAAATACAAATATGCATATCATCTAATTAATTTTATACCATTTGACCATTTGCTACCAGTTACTGATCCAGCCTGTGCAGACCAATATACAACATGGTGAAAGCACCATGTCTATAAGTATATCTTTGTCCAAAACCTTAAAATCACTTACAGGAATTTGAGATGCTGATGCCACCAAAGACGTCTTCAAGCTAAGAACAGGTGCCCCCTGCTGGAACATAATAAAATTAGTTTTACAGGGGTCAGACAAACCCAATAGCACATCAGTATGGATGAAATCCTCAACCATATGCCTTCAAAGTCTTGATATCCCAAATGCATCATCTCATGTCCTAAAGGTAGCAACACTACCAAATTGAAAGATATTTTGTAAAAGGAAAAAAGAAAAAAAAAATGGTTGGATACTCAGCAAGTGCTTCAACAAAATGTTAACAATAGAGCATGCAAAGAAATCTTTTTTCAGTTGATAAAAAAAAGCCCATGACATTAAAGGCTTAATAGAATCAACCACTTCCAAATCAATTTGCCCACAAATCACCCAAATACTTATTCTAATCTTGCACGTCACAGTTTTGGCAATCAAGAAAAATCTACTCTACTTGGCATCAACTAAAGCCTACGAACATATAATGCAGGACAGCTCTATTACTTAGACAATAAAATTTTCTTTCGAAAAGTTATTGACATTTCGAGTGAGTTTTGAATCAACGAACTAACTCTCCACCTTGTTCCTAGAGAGCCATTTGAACTAGTACTCATTGGCTTAGTCAAGATGCTGACACTAAAAGATGTCTTCTTCTCTAATTCAACATATAAACCCGCCACAGTTGGAAAGAAATCTCACCTAAATTGTTTGTAAAATCACCAATCATCTTTCAAACTTCAACAAATATAGATATCAGAAAATACACACCCCATTGCAGAAAGAATTACCTTCACAAGACTGGGAGGACCAATCACAACCAAATCTTCAAGAGACTCCACCTTGTCTAATGGTAGTGTGTTGTAAAGGTCATCAACATCACTAAATTCATCAAAATCCTCCTGCCAAAAACACAAAAATATATTGAAAAGTTCATATATCTGATAAAGGTGATCTCAACAGATGGCTTATCAATTGTAGTTTCTGATTGAATGGAATTGAGAAGAAAGAAATAAAACGTAAAAGACACTAGAGGTAGATACCGTTAACAATGTATCTTTCATAAAATAGCAAAGCTTACAAGAACAATACGAAAGGAACAAAATTGAAGAATAAGCACACAGACCTGATTGCGGTCCACATAGTCTTCCAAAAAGTCTCTAACATCATTAACCTGCTCGGGACTCAGTTCATCATTATCCAGCAGCCTCAAGATCAGTTCCAACTTCATTATATGAGCCTTGTGCCGGGTGATAGAGGTCTCTAAATGTGTCTTTCAAACAAAATAAAAAGATTCAATGACTGCTGAGGCTCAAAACCAAAAACAAAAAGACATTTATAGACGTGATTGTTCTCGGACACCCAGTGCCAATCAAATGAAATAATTTATAGATGTGATTGTCCTACCAGTCTTGGTGGTCTAGTCTTGCCCTTCTTAACAGATAGCCCCTCAATCTCAGCTTCAAAGTTATCGATCTGAGACTCCAACTCCCCAACCTACAAAAGGAAAGAGCACATCACAAATATATTTGCCAGATGATGGCATTCAGAAATTTTTAAGGATGTCCAAAGACCAATATATACAATCAACATGGATAAAGAGAAAGAAGCACAAATGTGTGAAATTATTAAAAAGTCAAAAGATTCCACCGGGTGCAGGTTTCAGCCACCAACTTATTTAACGACTTTGGCTTTCACTACAAGACGTAGAGGAAACCATTCAGTTGCATACCACTTGCAGTATGCACAAGTTTAAATTACCTTTTTCCAATCAAGCATACATCTGGATTCCTTTTTTCAATGTCCCAAAATGCATGTCTACAAACTTAAAATAGTGTGCAATATTCTATGGCTTCTGTTTTACCCTTACTTTCTAACATAGATGGCAATCAAGTTCCATTGGAGAGACCTTTTGAAGCAGAGGAGGTTCTTTGGGTGATTCATGGGATGGCCAGGGATAAAGCCCCGGGTCTAGATGGGTTCTCAATGGCCTTTTATCATGTTTGTTGGGATGTGGTGGAGGAGGATATTATGCAGGTTTTTCAGAAGTCACACACCTTTGGTAAATTCAAAAAAACCATTAAAGCGTCTTTTATTGCTCTTATCCCTAAGAAAGTTGGGGCAATGGAGGTGAAAGATTTTCGGCCCGTTAGTCTCATTAATGGGGCGTATAAGATTATAAGGTGCTCGCAAATCGCATGAGTAAGGTTATGAGTAGTATTATATCAAAATCACAAAATGTGTTTGTGAAGGGGAGACATATCTTGGATTCTGTGTTGATTGCCAACGAATGCCTAGATTGTAGAATCAAGGAGAGTACACCCAGGCTCTTGTGCAAGTTAGACATGGAGAAGGCCTATGACCATGTTAATTGGGATTTTTTGTTCTTTACTTGGGAGGTGTGGTTTTGGGGATATATGGATTTCATGGATTAGGCATTGTATCACTATGGTTCATTATTCGGTTTTGGTGAATGGAGCACTAGAAGGATTCTTTTTTTTTTTTTTTTGATAGGTAGCACTAGAAGGATTCTTTAACAGCTCTAGGGAATTAAGACAAGGGGATCCCCTCTCCCCTTTGTTGTTTGTCATTATTATGGAAGCATTGAGTCATATGTTGAGAGCGGTTGTTTTTTTTTTTTTTGATAAATAAACAAATTTTATTGATCAAAGAAAGGCACAACCTGAATTACAACACTAATACCCCACCTAAGTAGGTATATTAGAGGCAAGAAAATCGTGAAAAGCCATGCCATTAAAATCTATGGCTATAGCCCATCTACAAAGAGTTCTAAAAAATAAAAGTTTCAACTCCTCCAAAGATCTTTCCTGATCTTCGAATGTCCGCTCATTTCGCTCCCGCCACAAACACCACATAATGCATATAGGGATCATCTTCCACATAGCTTTGACTTGTTGTCTACCTCTTATGCTTGGCCAGCTAGCCAACATTGCCTCCACGGTTTTTGGCATCACCCAGCCATTGCCAATCGCACGAAAAGCTCATTCCATAGGGTCCTTGCTATTTCACAATGCAGTAGTAGATGATCAACCGACTCTCCCCCTCCTTTACACATGCAACACCATTCTGCAATAATGATCCCTTTTTTCCTCAAGTTGTCAATAGTAAGGATCTTACCCAAAGAAGCGGTCCAAACAAAGAACGAGGTTTTGGGCGGTGCCTTGTGACGCCATATCTTTCTCCAAGGGAACTGAATATTATACTCTGGAGTGAGGGCTTTATAAAAGGATCTAACGGAAAAAATACCTTTACTTGCTGGAATCCACCACATGGCATCCTCTTGCTGGCTGTTTAGTCTTATAGAGTATATGAAGCTATAAAAATCTGCAATGCTACTGATTTCCCAGTCCTGTATTGCCCTACTAAAATTAACGATCCAAGTAATTTGTCCCCCCGATAACTCCATAGCATCTGCCACTGAGACTTCCTTCTCGCTTGCCAACTAAAAGAGAGTAGGATACAAATCTTTTAATGCCCTGTTGCCACACCACGTGTCGCTCCAGAACTTTATCCTGGATCCATCGCCCACCTGAAGCTTAACAAAACGGTTAAACACCCCCCAACCAATTCTAATGTGTTTCCACAACCCTACTCCATAGGCCCTTCTATCTTCTCTAGTGCACCAACCCCCCCACAGGCCACCATATTTCTTCTCAATTACCAATCTCCATAGAGAGTCTGATTCCCTAGCAAATCACCACAACCATTTACCCAATAAAGCCCGATTGAAAACCCTTATATTTCTAACCCCCAGACCTCCCTCCGGAATAGATCTGCACACCTGCTCCCACTTTACTAGGTGGAATTTGAACTGGTCCCCCAAACCCCCCCACAAAAAGTCACGTTGGAGCTTCTCAATACGGGCTGCCACACTTGCTGGTATTGGGAAGAGGGATAGAAAATAAGTTGGTAGGATGGAAAGTGTACTCTTTATCAAGGTAATCCTTCCACCTTTTGATAAATACATTCTCTTCCATCCTGCCAGCCGCCGCTCTATTTTCTCAATCACTGAATCCCAGATCAAAGGAGCCCTCGGAGCATTCCCCAAAGGAAGGCCCAGATAAGTCATAGGGAGAGAGGTTGTCTTGCAGCCCAGAGTTCTTGCCAAGCAGCGAATATTAGGAACTCGTCCTATTGGCACCAATCCTGATTTATCCAGATTCACCTTCAAGCCAGAGACTGCCTCAAAGCAAAAAAGTAATGCCTTTAGAGCTCGCACCTGCCTTTGATCAGCTTCACACATAATCATTGTATCATCTGCAAACAGTAAATGGGAAATATTAATGATACCCCTATCCGGGGTTCCAATCGGGAAACCTTCTATAAAACCGTTTGAAAGCAACACCGACAACATCCTGCTTAAAGCCTCCATAACTACTACAAACAACAAGGGTGATAACGGGTCCCCTTGTCTCAATCCACGTGAGCTCTGGAAGAAGCCCGCTGAAGCTCCGTTTAACAACATCGAGAACTTTGCCAACGATATGCACCAATGGATCCAGGCCCTCCATCTCTCCCCAAAACCACATCTCCTAAGTAAATGGAGGAGGAAATCCCAGTTGACATGGTCATATGCCTTTTCCATATCAAGTTTACACATGATTCCTGATTTCTCAGCTTTCAATTGACTATCCAGGCATTCATTGGCGATTAACACTACATCCAGAATCTGTCTTCCTTTAACGAAAGCATTTTGAGGTTGCGTGACAATCTTCCCTATCACCTCACTCAGCCTATTCACGAGCACTTTTGAGATTATCTTATACACCCCATTCACTAGGCTAATAGGCCGGAAATTCTTAATCTCTGTCGCCCCCACCTTCTTAGGAATCAAAGCAAGGAACGTGGTGTTAAGACTTTTTTCAAACTTTCCAGCCCTGAAAAACTCTTAGAAAACCTTCATTAGGTCATCTTTGATAACTTCCCAACAGTCTTGAAAGAAACCCATTGAGAAGCCATCCGGTCCTAGTGCCTTATCTCTCGCCATTTTCCTCACAACTTCATGAACCTCACTCTCCTCGAACTCCCTTTCCAAGCGTGAGACATCATTCAAACCGATGGTATTGAAATCCAACCCATTCAACAAGGGCCGCCATCCCACCTGCTCTTTTAGTAAGCTATCATAGAATTCCACAACATGATTGTGGATTACCTGCTCATCTCTACTCTCCACACCATCCACTTTCAAAGTCTCAATATTATTGTTTCTCCTATGTGAGTTTGCAATTTTGTGGAAGAAACTCGTGCTCCGATCCCCTTCCTTCAACCACAATGCCCTGGATTTTTGACGCCAAGACATCTCTTCTAGTAATATCCACCTCTCCACTTCAGCCACCAACTCCACCTTCCTCTCTTGTTCTGCCTGAGTGAGTTGTTGTACCTCTTGGAGTTTCTCAATCTCCTATATTTCTAACAACTTTGTTTTTTTATTTTCCCCTACATTACCGAAAGACTCCACGTTCCAAACTTTTAGATCTTTTTTGAGAGCTTTCAATTTTGCCGCAAAAATGAAACTGGGGGTACCTTGGAACTGATAAGAAGACCACCACTGCTTTATCCTTTCCACAAAACCTTCCGCTTTCAGCCACATATTCTCAAATTTGAATGGCCTACTACCCTTTTGAACTCCTCCGCAGTCGAGCAATGTAGGCCAGTGATCTGAACCAATACGAGGCAGACGCTTTTGCCACACCTCTGGGAAGTGGCTTTCCCACTGGTGAAATCAAGAAGCGGTCTAGTCAAGACCAAGATTGATTATTAGACCAAGTGGCAGTACCCCCAGCTAGAGGCAAGTCCACCAAGTTCAAGTCAAAGATACACTCCGAGAAAGCCTCCATTGCTGGCCGTAACCTTCTACTCCCCGAAGATCCACTAGGGAATCTTACCACATTAAAATCTCCCCCAATGCACCAGGGAAGTTCCCACCAATTGTGAATCCCAGCAAGTTCGTCCCATAACAAGCCTCTATCAGTGTCTAAATTGGAGCCGTAAACACCTCCAAAAGCCAACGTAAAATTATCGGCTACACTTTTAAATGAACACGCCACAGTATAATTTCCAATAAAATCCTCAACCCTTTCCACCACACGTCTATCCCACATCACCAAGATGCCTCCCGACGCCCCATTAGAGGCAAAAAAAGCCCAATCTACATGGACCCCGCTCCATAAACTTCTCACAATACCCCTATCAATAAATTTCAATTTGGTTTCTTGTAACAATACAACATCCGCCTTCCATTCCCGAATCATGTTTCTAATCCGCAAGCGCTTATCCACCACGTTAAGCCCACGGACGTTCCATGACACAATCTTTGGCTTCATTGAGGAAAAGTTTGCCCCTTCCCTTTCACCATTCCCCTACTAGCGCTGCCCTCCATATTCATCGACCAATTTAGTCTTTTCAGTTCCCAATGTTTCTTTGAGTCTCCCTTATTTTTTTGTTTATGCCCCGCTTCAATTGTTGTGAACAAAGCCAAGAACTGTTCCTCATACCCGTCACATTTAATCCCCACAAATTTTTGTATTTCTTTCACCTTGTGAAAAACCCAATCCGAGACATGGGGTTGAGTTGGGAGGCAGAAATTCAAAGGGGTGGGCTCCTCCAACCTGCTCAACTGAATTTCGTGAAAGTCTCCTTCCAGAGAGATGTCGTCCAGACTCAGTTGTCCACATAAGTCAGGGAGACCAAAATCCCCCCTACCGACTGCAAAAGACCTTTGGATCCCTCCTCCTCCTCTTCCTCCACCTCAGAAACATCCATTGGTTGTACTGAAATATTCACCGACGTCGTCTGACCTCCACACGACGGGGAGGAGCCATCAGTCTCGCCAGCGGTATGAAATCCTTTAACGGCAGGGAATCCTGAGAAACTATGGTCGCAGAGTTACCCACTGCCTCCGTCGGGATCGTCTGTGGGGTCACCGCTACCCCGTCCGTCGCCGGTGAGCATGGCACGAACACAGGAGCTGGCGAAGCTCCGTTTCTCTCTATCGGGTCCTGCGTCTGGCTCCTCAGACACGTTGACGGGCCTGGCAAACAATGTTGGGCGAGATTGGGCTGGGACAGGCCAAGCCCAAAACCCTGGCCTCCAGACAAGCAGGCTATGCTACCTGTATTGGGCTGGGCCTCCACCCCTTGTGCAGCCCTTTCATTAACAGATACTGCACCCGGGGCCCTTAAACCTTGCGGCCCACCAGAATCCTGAAGCCCAGGACCCATAGACCCTTCTGCACTTACTTCTTTCCCTCTCCCTCTTATTTCCTTTCTTAGCCCGACAAACACTCTTAACTCCTCCATCTCCTTCTGCACTTTCCTCAGTTGTCCCTACAACTCCAACAGGCGCCTACTGCTCACCCACGTCTCCTGGCCAATCTTAGGCTTGCCGTACCCTGTGTTCCATGCATGTTAAGGGGCTCAAAGCACCACTCCACCACCGCAGGTTGTGCATGGCTTGTGGTCACCGTAACCTGGTCTTGCCGCCGAGAGAGCCTCGGCATACGACAGGTTGTGTGTTTTCCCCTCTCGGTCTCTTCTGGACGTGTGAGGCCCGGAATCTTTACCAGCTTGCACACTATTTTGCGTCAACTCCACCGTGAGCTCCTTGAGTCTTCTCCAACCCCAGCCACCTACACCTTCAGGAAAACAGAGCAGGCGCTTTCTCCCCCCTTGCCCGTACTCTGCTATCGATAGAAAACGCCCTCTCTTATTTGCACAGCGTTGGGCAACAAAGGTTCTATAGCCCTCCCTTATCACCGAGTATACCTCCTTTCTCCCCCCTCTCAAGCATTCCTCCAATACTTGCACAAACCACAACGCTGTGTTGCGGCACATCAACAGATCATATTTTTCCTTCCATCCCTGCTCGGAAATACGAAGGTTAACTCCCTCTTTCAGGAGCATAATCCTTTTAGACTCCACTATTAACTCTTGGAACACAGTCATTAGTAACACGTTGTAACTCCGACGCCTTCAAACGTTGAACTATTACCGGCAGCCTATGCCGAAGTATTGCACGTGTACGGAGAGAGTTTTACATGTACGGAGACAGTTTCTTAGCCCTTAGTATTTTCTTTCTTTTTCTTAAGATACAATTTTTATCTCATTGGCTCCAGAAAGAAGCTGGAATTGGGATAAACCAGATTTGGGTTTATTGATAAGAAGGAAGATAAAATATGTCAGTCAGGTCCATAGAACAGGAGCACCAAAAGAAATTACCCAATTTGTCTGCAACTAAGCCAATAAGCTTGAGAGCGGTTGTTAATGAAGCTTTATTGCTGAATTTTATGTGGGAGGTGTTACTATATCTCAGCTTCTATTTGCTTATGACACTACCTTTTTTTTTTATGTCGGGGAACCTCTCTAAGACAAAGCCCTTCGAACCTACCCATGCAGAGTAAACCCTGGTCCCATGCACGGCACCCTCGGAAGTTTTCCTACACAGAATTGGTTAAATTGCTAGCTTTTCACCAGGAGGTGAGACCCCAGAGGATTGTTTGCACCCATGAGGTGTTGAACCTTGGACCTTAAGGGGAGTGATACCCCAAGACCAAGGCCTTCACCACTTGGGCCAACCTCTTGGTGCATGACACTACTTTTTTTAGAGCCAGACAGTGGTCATATGCAGTACTTGACAGTTGTATTACTTTGCTTTGAAGCGGTTTTTGGCCTGAAGGTAAATCTCTCAAGTTTGAGATGGTTCCTGTGGGTGGTGCGACCAATATTCAGGTCTTGGCAAATATTCGGTTGTAAGGCTGCTTTGTTGCCTCTGAAATACCTCAGTCTTCCATTGGAGGCTGCTTTCAAGACAAAATCTATTGGGATGGTGTGTTAGAAAGAATCAAAAGAAGATTGGCCGGGTGGAAACAGATTATTTTTCCAAGGGTGGCAAATTAACTACACTTTATCTAACCTCTCTACTTATTTTCTATCTATATTTCCGTTACCTGCAAGTGTGGCCTCTCATATAAAGAAAACTTTCCGTAACTTTTTTTGGGGAGGCATTGGGGAGGAAACTAAGTTCCATCTTGCGGGAGTCGATAAAGTTTGCTCACCAATACCATGTGGTGGGTTGGGAGTGCGTAATGTAACACTTTTGGGGAAATGTTGAAGATATCATAGGGGAAGGAGAAGGCTTATGGAGAGAAGTAATAGATTCTAAGTATGTGAATATTCGGGAGGGTTGGTGCTCTAATGAAGTTAGGGAGACAAATGGCGTGGGATTGTGGAAAAACATAAGAACTGGATGGGGAAGATTCTCCCAGTTTTTCAGATTCGCAATTGGAAGAGGTATTAGTGTTTATTTTTGGCATGATGTTTAGTGCAGTGAAAGGGCTCTAAAGCAGGTGTTTCCTATGCTCTACCAAATTTCTCGTGACAAACAGGCTGCTGTGGCTGATTTTTTTTTTTTTTTTTATAAGTAATTGTGGCTAATTTATTGGTACTATCAAATGGTGCTATCCACTGGAATGTGAGTTTTTCGAGAGCTGCTCAAGATTGGGAGTTGGTTATGTTTGCTGATTTCTTTGACTAGTTATCTGCAATGTCGATTAGAAATAAGATGGATATAGGATGACGTGGAATCCGAGTGGAAATAAAAAATTCTCGGTGCACTCCTTTTACAAGGCTCTCTTGGGATTTTCAAACGATCATAGCTTTCCTTAGAAGGCTATATAGAAGTGCAAGGTACCTAGCAAGATTGCTTTCTTTGTATGGACTGCATCTCTTGGGCGGATCATCACCTCAAGTAAAACATGATCTCATCATTTCAAATTGGTGTTTTATGTGCAAAAGTGTTAGGGAATCAATAGATCATCTTTTGTTACATGGTGAGGTGGCCTGGTTTTTATGGAACAAGATCTTTAATCAGACCGGGGTGGCATGGGTTATGCCCGGAAGAGTTAGGTGCGGTTTGAATGGTGAGTTGAGATGAAAGTTGAAAATTGAATAAAATATTATTAGAATATTATTTTTTAATATTATTATTGTTTTAAAATTTGAAATAATTAAATTATTTATTATATTCTTTGTGAAAATTTGAAAAAATTGTAATGATAAGATCAGATGAAACACTTCTTGTATCCAAACAGGACCTTAGGGATATTCTAAGCTGCTGGACAAGAATTAGGGGAAATGCCCACATCGCCGCTATGTGGAGAATGATCCTCGTTGCATTATGTGGTGCTTGTGGGTGGAGAGAAACAAGAGCTGCTTTGAAGACACGGAGCATTCTTTAGATGAGTTGAAGCGCTTTTTTACAACACTTTACTCTCTCGGGCTTCAGCCATTATTTGCAATACGGATAATCTTCATGATTTGCTTATATCTCTCACTAGTGCTTAGATGTACTTAGGCATGTTCATTGTATACTACCGATGTACTTGGGCGATGCCTCTTATATCAATAAAACTTTACTTTTACATATGAAAAAAAATACAAAACTAAACTGGGAAAATCTGAACTTCATCTAGCATGAAATGCGTTCATGCTCTACTTTGTTGAAAAGATTGACTTACTAAGAACCAAAAAGGGGAACAAGATGACTAAAAGCCAGTAATAAGCCAAGACATTACAGGGACCTTGTGGAGAAATATCATAAAATCAAAGTACGGTAAAGCATGGGGTGATTGGTGTTCAAATGAGATAAGTGGGCCATATGGGATGAGGCTTTGGAAGCACATAAGAAGAGGATGGGATACATACTTTAGAAATACGCTCTTTGGGTTGGGTTACGGATGCAAAATCAAATTTTGGCACAACATATAGTCTGGTGACAAGGCACTCAAGGAAGCTTATCCAAAAATCTATGGCATAGTAAGAATGAAAGAAGCCTCGATTGCGGACCTTTTGGTTACATCAAATGGTGCTCCTCAATGTAAAGTAACTTTCATTATAAATGCGCATGATCGAGAAGTCAACACAATATCGAAGTTTTATAATCTCACATACTCGACCCGCATGAGAGGGGAAGTTGATGGCAAGATTTTCTGGCATCACTCCAGGAGAGGGAAGTTCACCATCCGCTCCTTCTATCAAGTCATGAACATACATACAACAAACCCATTCCACTGGAAGAGTATAGTATTTGGAAGACAAAAGCCACCCTTAAAGGCACTCTTTTTTGTATGGACAACTTCTTTGGGAAAGATACTCACACTTGATAATTTAAGGAAATATCGATTTATTGTCATGGAGTGGTGTTGCATGTGCAAAAAGAGTGGGGATTCTGTTGATCATTAATTACTTCATTGTGAGATTGCCACGGCCGTATGAAATGATTTCTTCACTCGGGTAAGACTAACTTGGGTGATGCCAAGAAGCGTGATCGATCTCCTAGCTTCTTGGACAGACCTTTAGGTAACTCTCATATTGCAGCAATATGGAAAATGGTTCCAATATGTCCATGGTGGTGCATTTGGACGGAAGGGAACAACAGAAGCTTCGAAGATTGAGTGCGATCAATGGAAGAGCTTAGGAACTTGTTTTTCAATACTTTACATCATTGGTTGGCTGTAATTGATTTCAATGGAATGAGTTTTCATGAATTTCTTGTATCACTGAACTAGCACACTCAGGCGATGCTCTTGTATATGTCCCGTATACTTGGGTTTATGCATATTCTTATGATTAATAAAATTTTGTTTACCGAATAAAAAAAACAGACATTGATATGCACACAGTTTTCATACACATATGCAAGATAGCAAATAGATAAGTCATTTAAATGTGTGATGAGACGAACCAAAGAAGATGAATCTCAAATCATACCATTGTACCAAGTTGAAGCCCGTTAGGAAAGAAATAAAAAATGGAAATAAGGTAAAAAGCTTATTCATACCACATTGTTCAACCAATCCCTTGTCTCTGATTTAGCCTTCTCCTTTGGGTCCTTTCACCAAAGAAAAAAGAAGAATGATAATTAAAGTGTTCTGCAATTAATTTCCTCATATACTATAAAAATACATAAATTTACCTTTAATGGTTTCTATCTATTCATTCACTTCAAGTAAAGTACAAGATGTTTTTTATGCAGAAAACCATTAAGTAATTGCTGAAAAAGAAAGAAACAAACAAGAAAACATAGAGAATCTTCGGAATTTTTTTTTTTTTTTTTTTCCATAGGCACCAATAATTGCATTAATTGAATATGGCATGATATAATAACCCGAAGCAGACATGATATGGGTCAGATAGATCGAGCTACTTCACTTTTACATCCAAAGAATCTTTGGAATTCTATGGAAGTATCATCACCAAATGGGGAAGAAACAGTAAATCTACTAGTTTACCAAAACGGGCCTAAGTAATATGCTATGTACCAAACCCATATCCCAAAGAAATTCCATGCATGCAACCATCTTCTACTTTTCTTCGAAAAAATCTACAATGCTTAATGAGGAGCAAAACAAGACCCCCACATGCCAGTGTTTGTTAAAGCGCGCTTAAGCGCAAAATGTAAGGCACTAAGGCCGCATGTTGTCATATGTGACATGTATGCTCAAAACCCAATATAATAGTCCAAGTTGGTTTTTTGTATACGTCCTATGTACTTGGGCTAGGCCTACTTATTGTTTATCAATAAAAATTTTGTTTACCTTAAAAAAATCCAACTTGGTTTTCCAGATGGATTGATATATATATATTTTTTTTTATCGGCAAACAAAATTTTATTGATCATAAGAATAGGCAAGATCCAGCATACGGGACATAAACAAGATTCCAGATGGATTAATATTGGCTCACTTATGTACAAGTCAATACCTAGAATTTTAGAGCTTTTTTTGGTACATCTTGATTGAACCACGTACATTAATTTGATTGTGGCTATCAAATATTACAGATTGTATATTTAGTAAAGTACAAGAAAATTATATGGTATTTAATGAGTAAATGTAAAGTAAATATTTGATTACTTGATTTTCATGTTGCATTACACTAATAAATTGAGTTAATAGGCTAGAAATATAACCATCTTTGCTTTTTAAACCTTTTTATTTTATTTTATGGATTTTTTTGTTATTATACAACATTTTAAAATACATGCGCTATACTTCAATCAAACCCGTACTTGCACTTCGCTCCTAGGCTCTAGACAATGTGCTTAAGTGCACCCAGCACTTTCACCAAAATTGGCACATACATGAGAAAATTCTAAATTATCAGATAGTGCATGCTGACAATAGTTGGAATGATCAACACAGCACTAAAAGCAAAACAGCTTCGGGAAAAGCATCATTAACTTGTTTGAACAGAGCCTCCTCATCAACCATTTAACTAACCAAGATTATTTCAGTGGAAAGCAGGTAATGGCTCAATTATAAAATAGTGGAAAGGAGGACACGGGAAAAGATGCACATGCGGTGTGGCATCCTCTAGGGAATGAGGGTAACTATCATATATTTTATAAAATGTAAGCAATTATAGAAGTCAAAGGTGAATGTTTATGTCATGCCACAAGATACAAGTAATTGCAGCTTACATATCTGACATCACACCAGCCACAAAAACATTTTCAAGCTAGATGGCCGCCTAATGTTTTACAATCAACACGTCTCCCATTTAATACAATATTCGGTCATGAAGCAAGCATCAAGAAAGAGAATGCTTACAGTTTTAGGTTGCTGGCCCAGTCCTTCTTTAGAGAATGCTTTTGTCTTAGTCTCCTTTTCACAGATCTTAAATCTTTCCATTTCACGCTCAATAAGTTTACGAGCATCCACCAGAGCCTGCTCATAAGAGGCACTAACCTACGTCAACATGTGCCAAGAGAAAAGAATTAATTGTCATCTTCAAAATCAAGAAAATCAATTTATGTGCCAAGAGAAAAGAATTAATTGTCATCTTCAAAATCAAGAAAATCAATTTATCATAGTTTACCATAGAGACAAAAATAATTAAACAAGAAAATTTCAAAATAATTCCAACAAAAAAGATATTGAGACATGGGACCAAAAAAAACAATGTTGGTCAAAGTTGATTATGGGAAGTAAAAATCACATTATTTCTACTCAAATCTCCCCCATGTTACAAAGATTCATGGCCCTTCCATTACCATACAGCATAAAAAATGCAAGCTTAATTTTACCCAGCCCCCTTCCCAACAATTCATCTCCGTGAAAATCAACTGGCAGCCTTCGATCGAATATGGAATTTGGCCTCTTTGGGATGGATTGGTTTATGCCTTATCATGTTGTGGATCTCTTAACATGTTGGAAATCGCTTTTCAGTAGCCATCAGTGCACATTTCTGCGGAGGGTGACCCCATCATGCTTATTGTGGTGTCTTTGAAAAGAAAGAAATAATCATAGTTCAAGGATTGTGAGAAATCAGTGCTGGAGCTCGAGTCTTTGTTTCTTAATACCCTCTTTCATTGGATTGTAGCCCAAAATAATGCTACTTTTATAGTTATACTTTTCAATAACTTTTAGCACTTTTCCTTTTGCTACTTAGGTAGATCTCTTTTATAATTCCTGTATGCTAGGGTAACACCATTTTTAATCTTAATACATACACCTCGTCAAAAATATAATTACTACACCAGGAACACCTAGGCAAGTGGAAACCCATCCGAGCACTCTGGAAAAAGGACTATAGCCACAGATATATATGAAGAACCTTGTAACAATGGAAATCTGAACCCGTTTGAACCCATTGGCAACCAATACCCAAAATCATAAGAACAATATGCCAATTCTACGATAGGAAAGCAATTTTCCATGCATGCCATCAACAACTCTAACGTCTCTCCTTCCATATACACTAAATCAACACTAAAAAAGATACATTTCAAATAACAGAGACAAAATTACAACTTTTGGGCTATACTTTATTATTATTATTGGCACAGGGTGTCTGGGGTCTCCGGGAACAGCGTCCCAGCTAATCTCGTGGTGTTTTGGGCTATACGCGTGAACAAATTATTAGAAGAAAAGAAAATTTGTAACAAAACTAGCAAAATGTACAACGCTTTGCCTCTTCGAAATGCAAAAACCCACGCCGTGTTTCGAATTATTTGCAAGTAAGCAGATACTGACCTTCTTATCCTTGATCTCGCTGGACTGAATCCAGGTCTTGATTTGGTCCCTGTACCTCTGAAGCTTCTTGATCTCCTTCTTCAAGTCCGCCTCGAACTTCTCTTTCTGATTCGCATTGTCCGTATCATAAACCTGAAAATGGAAAAAGAATAAACAGCATTCATTATTCAACAAGGCTGCCACCAAATTTCAAATTTAAATTCAAATTCTGATTTCCTCTGTAAAGGCAAACAAGGCGTACAGAAAACAATGAGTATCGAAGTAGACGACCTTGTTCCAGATACCGTCGAAAACATCAACGCCTTCTTGGACCTTCTTGAGAACCCGATCGATCTCTCCCTGAAGCTTACGGCTCGCTCCCATTGTGGAATCCAAGCCAACTTATCATTCAAAGGTTGTTATATCAAGGGAGAGGAAGATAGAGTAATTGGATTTCGCAGGTAGATTTTGGTCTTTTTTTTTATAATCCTGATTAGGGTTTTCGTGCTTTGCTGTGGAAGACAATGACGGAGATGGGACGGCAGAAAAGATGGAATTAGCTATAAACTCAACTGGGCCTTTCCTCTTTACGTATGCGCCACTATCTTCATTGTATATTTACGAAAGAGCTTTTCAACTTATCATTTTTATATATTATACACTATATTTTTATATAGTTTTTAAACAATTTTAAATTAACTAAATTCTTTTATTTACCATCAATATACCATATATTTAATAAGAAAAAAATATAAAAAATAAAAAAATATAGTGTATAGTGTGTAGAGATGATAAATAGAATTCTTTTTACAAAAATAAAAATTTCACTCATCATTTTTATCCCACACACCACACATAATTTTTTATTTTTTTATTTTTTTTACTAAATGTGTGGCGTATGGATAATAAATACAAAAATTTAATTAATTTAGAAAGAATAAAATTATAAAAATAAATATAAATATAATATGTGGTGTATAAAGATAATAAGTAGCAAAACTTTTTTATCATCATCTTCTCAATATCCTTGACGTGGTATTAATGATATATTCATAATTAAAATATAATAAATAATTTTTAATTATTTAATACCACATTAATAGATGATGAAAATATAATAATAAAAATTATTATGGTGTAACCTGTCTGGTTCAGTTCGGTTTAATTTTACCGGTTTAGGTCCAATTTTTCGATTTTAATCAAGTGTCACTATCATTAAAAAATATAATTTTCTAACATATACTAATTAATTAAAATAAAATGTAATTAATATACTAATGTATATTAGTATTACTAATGTATTATGTATTTATCAAAATGAATATGTTGATAATTTATTAGGCCATAAAATGTAATTAATATAAATATTTTATATTAATAAAATATAATGAAACAAATATTCATATTTACTATTAAAATTTTACGTTATAAATAGTAATATAAAATTATTTTATATATAATTATATATACTATATATAAAAATTATATCTATAAAAAAATTTATCTACTATTAAAAATTAATTTTTATATATATTATAAATTGGTCCAGTCTAGTCTCAGAAAGCTAAAAACCAAAACCAGACCGGATTTAACCAATTTTAAAAATGTAGGAATCGGTCCCAAACCGGTTCGGTCAGAGCCAATTTTCCGATTTAAATTTTCAATCCTAAAATATATAATGAGTAGCATTACTCATACAAAATATATATTGTAAAGAGGTAAAATACACCAAACCCAAAATAGTTCTCAAAGCCCGTCCTATTAAATGGGCATCACTAATAAACAAATGAGGAGAGAGGAAAGAAGGGACAGAGTAGGAAGGGAAGGAGTTAGGGTGTTATGAGGAAAAGAGGGCATGAGATATAAAGGAATGGTGAGATGATATAAAGCAAAGGGAATGCAAGAGATAAAAGATAAGGGCACATACAAATTTAGAGACTTTTTACACTGGAAGTGGAAAAAAGACAATTTCTCAACACGCTCAATAATCTTCAAATGAGCGTATGAGACTATCTTCAACCTTTCTACTTTTATTTTTGTGAAAAATATTATTGCAATAAATGGGCAACTAATCAGATCTTTTTATGCACACAACATGTAAGGCCGAGAGCCCAAACCCTTCAGTCACTTTGATTGCGAGTGCTATTCAAGTGCATAGTATAAATACTACACACAAAAATACATATGCGTGCTTGTATACTGTGGGCAAACACTGTGCCACATGACACCATGCACATCTGCACTGTGCAGGGCACAAACAGTGCCATGCACACTGCACAGCCCCCCTCCCATGGTAGTTTGCAACTGTCATGAGCCCGAGCTTCCACCAACGATCACTACCAAGACCACTGGTGTCCTTCGCCGAGTCAGAGGTAGTCCCAGACCACCTCCCGCGACGACAATCTTGTCGCACCAACCATGTGCACGAGATAGTAAATGGCCGAAGTGGTCCTTCGTTAGACCCAATGCGGTACGGTAGGGCCTCCAGCGATCACCCAATGGCCCACCAGAAGCTGTCTACCACCTCTAGGGGTGGTTCTTGATAGCCCACCGCCACGGACAGTGGCCCTCATGTTACAATCCCTAGAAAAAGTCACTTTGGGAAAAGCCTTGACACTGCCCTTGGGAGGTAAGGACAGCACCTTGGCTAGCCCACAAGCATGCCTTGACTCGTGAGGTGACACGCACGGGGCACCTAACATGCATGCATGCATTGGCCCGCGCGGTGGCACGCACGGGGCGCCCAGCATGCGGGCTAGCATGGCTAGTGAGAGCTTACTTGTGTGTGCAACCTGACGCCGCACGCCCATGCGAGTCTCAGTGTGCAGGCCCATGCGCACCATGGTGGGCCGCGTGGCCCTTGCATGCACCCATGCACCGCAAGGCCTTGCGCGGCACTTCCAACCCACCTAGCCATACTTCAGCAAGGCTAGTGGTATTGTGACGCCCCCAAATTCCGTTTGGAATTGGACGGACATTTGAAGCATCGAGACATGCAACACAAGGTTACCTGCCCCCGTTCATGACATATAAGATGCAATGTTTCTAACATGCATCTAACATTATGCAATATTCGCAGCGGATAATTTTTTTCTTTAGCAATACTATGCACCAAATTGAAAATATCCCAAATGCTTAAAACATACTTCATACATAAAGACCTATTGAACAGATCACAACACTAGTCCAAAATGGTTATGATCCAAAAAGTACTAGAGATGCAACTCCATTGTACAAGTAGTAATTTACGTTAACTACTATATTAACATTGACATCGCACCGTCACTTAGTCAACTGTGTCTAGTTGATCAGCTCCTCATTCTCCTTCAGGTCCTGTAACAAGATCTACCATTCGGGGGGAATGGTAGTTGGGACTACCAAAGTGAGATTTGATTACAAATCTCAGTAAGTTAACAAAAAACTTCCACACAAGCTAATAATGCATGGATGACAGTAAAAGCATAAATGTATAATCAAATTCATAAGTAATTAAAGCATAACTTGGCGTACAACATAGCATAATTGACTTGACATGAACTTGATCTGAAACTTGACTTAACATGAAAAATACATACTCCACAGTTATTGTGGCCCCATGTATTGTACGTGTACATACATACTCCACAGTTGTTGTGGCCCCATGTATTCTACACAAACTTGACTTAACATGAAAAATACATACTCCACAGTTGTTGTGGTCCAATGTATTCTACGTGTAAATACATACTCCACAGTTGTTGTGGCCCCATGTATTCTACACAAACTTGACTTAACATGAAAAATACATACTCCACAGTTGTTGTGGCCCCATGTATTCTACGTATAAATACATACTCCATAATTGTTGTAGCCACATGTATTCTACGGAAACTTATTCTTTAACTGCTTAAATACATACTCCACAGTTGTTGTGGCACCATGTATTCTACGTATCACAATTGTTGTGTCTCACGTAGTGTATACGCCACAATTGCTGTGACCCCATACATAAGTAATCAAGATGAAACGTGACTGGAATACGAAATGACTGAAGCCCTGACGTAACATAACGTGACTTGAACATAACTTGAAATACATGACCAACTTAAGATAGAAACATTTCGTAACATGTCATAACATATAATAGACAACATATTTAACATGACATACTTGCAACAGTGAATATTACATGACTTGACATACATGTAATAGATGGCATACTTAGCATGACGTACTTGTAAAGTACAGTAATACATGACAGAATATATTATGTAACAGATAAAAATTGATGACAGAATAAATTCTGTATAATAGACAATTACGTGATAACTTGGCATGGCATGACATATATGATAACACACATACATACACAGTAGTTCCTTTACTTAGCACACATACACAGTAGGCTGCTAGTAAGTTAAAAGCTAACTTACCTCAATCTCCGCGTTTCTTATAAAACTTCAAGTGCGATCACGAGGAGCTGTAATTAGTGATTCTAAAAGTTAGAACTAAATCACTAATAATTTGAAATATGGAAAATACTAACTTAAAGAGTAAAATTTTTATTTTACTCTCTACATGTGGGAAAATGACCATTTTACCCATAACTTAAGGATTTTGCATACTAACTCCAAAAGTTTCCAAAATTTATATTCCTCATGTAAATTTTGTCCTAAACTTAAATATCAACTCAGAAAATTTAAAACAAAACACAATTATGGAAAACACACTATGGCGGAAACATCCATAGGTCATTTCCCTTGATTTTTGTTGCAATTCCTTCCAACTTCAAAACTCATGCTTAAACCAAAATTTTGCAACAAATATCTTCCAATCCTAACTTCAAAACCATACTTAAAATATCCATTTAGAAAAAACTAATAATTAACACCAAACTTTTTTTTGTAAAAAGATCCAAGCACTTGAATCACAAGTTTTGACCTTAAATCAAAACATCTTCAAGAATTTCAAAAATCAAATCTTACTTCTAACATATTTATAATATCATTCTAACATCAACCATGCTTTAAATCATCAAACTAAAGTCACCAAAATCACAAAATAACATTTGGAGTTTTTGGTTTTACACTTAGTCCAAAAACAGAAACTTTTTCCTCAACTAGTTTTGATAAATCTCTTGATCTATGACTTATAAATATATGATCTTCAAACCAAACCATCACATGGTTTAAAAAGATGTCCTAAAACATATATAAGCTTCTAATTCAAGATCACATGGTTAGAAATTAACCAAAACATAAATTTAGTCAAGAATATCCACACTTTGGCTTATCTGAATATCTCTTTGCATAAAATTTCATATATTTGAAACTAACATCAAATATCTTCAAAATAATAATATAACATGTATATAAGATGCTTAGGATCCTCCAATAAAATTATCAAAATCATTAGAATAGGTTTAGACCACCAAAGAGTTAAACTTTCTAAAAACAGAAACTGTTTTTCTTCTTCCAGTTTCTAAGTTTTTAAATCTAAGAAAATCTTTCATAAAAACCTTTAATCATGCAAAAATCCTCAACCAATAGTCATATATACATGTTAACAATACTCCATAAAAATTTCGGACCAATATCTATCCATTAGCTTGGTCAAAAACTCCAAACTATAACATATTCTCCAGTTTATCTCCCAGAATGACCTTTCTATAGTTTATATAATATTTTACTGGCCAAATGATTTTCAAATGGGACAAATAAGATATCCATGTAAATTAGACTAAAAAAGGAACAACTTATATGAAGGAGACTTTATCATAAAACACTTACAAAAACTTCAAAATGGCATACAAAAAAACTCCTAAAAGCTGTCCGAGAAAGAGTGTTTGATATTCTTTTAATGGAAAGTATAAATGAAAATAATTTCGTGGGGAGAGGTGGCTGGAGATACTTATGGATGAGATATGGAAGAGATGAGGCTGGAGTGAGAGTTAAGTGTAGGACTCTCTTACCTGAAGTGAGAGTTAAGTGTAGGACTCTCTTACCCTGAGTGAGAGTGGAGTGTAGGACTCTCTTACCTAATAATATCTACAAAAAATTAATTTAAGATATTTTTACCCAATAATATCCACGAAATTAGCTTAAAATATTTTTATATAATAATATTCACAAAATTAGTTTAAGATATTTTTATCCAATAATATATACAGTTTTGAACAGACGTTTTGTCCGAAAATATGAAAAAACGTTATTGCGCCATAAGACCTTAAATAACCCTCCGAGTCTAATGGCACAAACCATAATACATTTTGACACTTCTAACTATTTCTAATAATCAAAAACACACTTCTGATACCATAGTAAATAATAACACTAACTATGTAGTTAGACAAAAACCTATACGATTAATGGATTCGTGAAAACTTATGAGGTCTTCACGAGGTTCCTAAAGTTAATAGAAATTTCACAATTGAATTTCTAGCGGGCTGTTACAGGCATGCCTACCAGACATGTCATCCAGTGCACGGCTCCAGCCCGTGCCTTGCAGAACAGGTTAGTGGCATGCCCACCAGGCATGCCACCCAACGCATGGCTCCAGCCCATGCCTTGCAGACTCAGCGCCTAGGACATTAGCCTAGGCCATGCCGTGCACCACCATGGCTCACCATCAGTTAGCCATGCCGCACCACCTGACCATGGACCAACCCAAAGACTGCCGTGCACCCACTTAGCCCACCATGGGCCATGCATGCCACGGCTAGCCTTAGTCCATGACCACTATCATGTTACTTATTTAATTTTATTTAGTTATTTATTTTCAAGGGACCTATTGGGAGTTTTCAATTTGTTTTGCTTATAAATAGGACATCTTTCATTTGCTTTAGGATCTTTTGGCAAACTCCTAAAGGGAAGACTATTGTTTGAGAGATCACAAATTGGTGCCTTGCACTTGAGCTTTTTGGGTGCAATTTGTGAATCCCAAAGAGAGGATCACACCTTGCAATTCGTGAATATGTGTGATTCATTTATTTTGTTCTTGCAACTTGGTGCAATTCGTGAATTCAAGTTGAGTTTCTCAATATATGAGGTTTATTCAATTCTTGTGCAATTCATGAATCAAGTATTGAATTAGTATTGTTTATGATTTTGTTCATTCAAGTTCATAAGTTTGTTCTTTTGTTCTTGAGTATTCTTCTTCGTTGTTCTTGAGTGTTCTTCGTTGTTCTTGAGTGTTCTTCATTGTTCTTGAGTGTTCTTCATATTTTTTGCTCTTCCAATCCATAAAATCTCCTAACACTTGTGTTTGTCAACTTTTCATAAAGTGTTTGCTCCATCTTTTTAGCCTTGGCCGAAATTCATTTCCTTTAGGAATTGAATTCAAATTTTGGCAATTGTTGCCTAATTTGAATTGCCTAATCCACCCACTCATCTTGCCAATTAAGGTTCCTATAATTTAGGAATCTTAATTAACCAAGCCCTCATTCCATAGCCGGCCATACACCTCATCCCTTAATTTAAGGAATTGTCAATCATCTCCAATCCCTTAAATCTCTCATCTTTTGATTTAAGGAATTGTCAATCATCTTCAATTTCTTAAATCTCTCATCTCTTAAATCTCTCAAATCTACTTTGACTTACCAAACTAGTCCCACCAAATCCTCAAGGATTTCTACCACTTAGGAATCCTCCCAAAATCCTATCCTCCATCCACTCAAATCACTCAATCACTCAAACCACCCGATCCCTAAAATCACTCCATTCCTAGAATTCCTCAAGTCAAGCAAAACCCTAAACCTTCATCCTAGCCGTCCATCATACATCTTCCAAACCCTAAACCCCATTGTCCAAGTGGCGCCAAGCCTAGCCCACTCTAGTGTTGTGTGCCCATCACCATTGAACCCACCACAATCTCTTGCCCATTTTCACCACACCATACACTCATCTTTGCTCAAACACCTAACCATACCATACTCAAGTGGTCATCTTGACCACCATTGCTCGAGAACCAAGCAAGAGAGAAACAAGGATCTGGTCATCACAAGACCACCATTGGCGTGGAGGACTTATTGTCTAGGGACTTAACCGAGGTCCTTAACACCTCAGCCACTTGTGCGGTGCACAAGTGCGCACTAGTGTATGCAATAAGCTCACAACACCACTGTGAGACCCATGCCCTTGCCGGCTGTCACCACCTAAACCGTCAGCAGTTTTTGGCTCTATCACCACTGCCCCCTATCCATGGGTGGTGAATAGTGCACTGAGTCTGCATCTTGCTGGGCGCGAGAGAACACGATCAGTTGTATCACAACCAACAAAGCACGTTAATGGCCACTGGAGTCATTTGTCTATGCCGACCCAAGCAATCTCATCGGGCAATACATGCACCCCGTGTACATAGCCATGTAGGCTCCTTGCCCACTCACGGCGAGGTCTCTCCTCGATCAAACTCCTCATCCACTCACGGTGAGGAGTAGCATTACTCATACAAAATTATTTAATACCACATTCTTAGATGATGAAAACATGACAATAAAAAATATAATGAGTAGAATTACTCATACAAAATATATATTGTAGGGGGTAAAATGCACTAGGCTCAAAATGGTTCTCAAGGCCCAGCCCATTAAAGGGTCATCACTAAGAGACAAAGGATGAGAGAGGGGATAGAGCAGGAAGTGAAGGTGTTAAGGTGTCAGGAAGAACAAATGTGAGGGGATATAAAAGAAGGGTGGGGTGACATAAAGCAAAGAGAAGGTAAAAGATAAAAGACAAAGACACATACAACTTTAGGGACTTTTGATCAGCCTTATCTAGGAAGGCTTCTTCAACCTCACAACTGGATTCCAGCAATGAGTTCTCCACTAGAAGACTGACTTTCGGGATCTATTGTATAGAGAGGATGAGAGACCATGAGTGAATGTAAAGCAAAGGTTATTATAATGAATTCTCCCCTCCCTGAACCCCCGTGGACGTAGGCCTAGTGCCGAACCACGTTAATTTATGTGTCTCCCTCTATCTATTTTCCTGTAATTATTTACTGTTTATTGTCATGAATGTATGTACAGACACTGTATAGTCGCACCAGACCATTGCTGAAGGCATATAAAACACCGATTCAGACCTAAAACAACATCAACAGGGCTAGGAATGTATCCTCTCCCCTTCCGAGTTTCAGTGCCATTTTTTAGCGTTAACATATATAATAGTGTTGTCTAAATTTGTGAGTCAATTATACTCCCACTCATTTTAATTCAATCACTTTAATATCCCAATAATTACACAACAAACTCGACTATATAGAATTGGTTTTTTTCAAATAAAAAATTCTCATACTAATTATTTTTAGATGATCACTTAATAGTATTTTGACTTTTGCTTGGACTGTTCATTTGGATAGGATTTTTTTCCTGGCTTGGTCTAGAATTCAGATACCCAGGTTCCGATTACCCGGGGTAGTACCCGCATTGCAAAACCCGAACCTATATAGTCCAGGTCCGGGTATGAAACCTGGTTCCAGATTTATATATATTTTTTAAAAATACTTTAGTTAAAGTATCCCCACCCATGACATTCTTCTATCTCTTTTTGAAGGCTAGGGTTTTTGCCGCCTCTCTCTCTCTCTCTCTCTCTCTCTCTCTCTCTCTCTCTCTCTCTCTCTCATCTTTGAGTTTTTGAGGCAATCTCTCTCTCTGCTCAGACCTCCCTCTCTCTCTCTCTCTATATATATATATATATATGACCTTTTGGTAAGTCCCTCTCCCGATCTATGAACAATGAATGTAAATTTGGATAAATCTTGTGATTCGATGAATTGGGTCTATTCTTGTGCTAAGGATCAATGTCTATAACTATACATCATACTACAGCAAAGCAAATTGAGTTGAAAACCCCGAAGGGGTGGGCGAAAACAAACACCCACCAAAGTCATACAAAAACGTTCCCACATGTGGACCTGATGGACCTCCTACAAATATCTTCTTAGCATCTTTGGCCTGATCATGGGTTTACCTTGTATTTGGATTTGCTATTTTTGATATGTTTTACCTGTTTCCTTTTCTCTTCCCTCAAAGAGGTACGTCCAGTTTCTATTTAATAATTTTAATTGCATAATTGGCACGCTATAGTGATTGTATTCCTTGACTATATCAAATTTCTTTTATCTTCCTCCCCATTGATGGGTATTTTTCAAGCTTCGAATAAATAAAATGGGTACCAAGTTTGTTCCTTTGAGTTTAGGTTTATTTAGTTACAAAGTTATGAACTTTAGACTCGCATTTGGGGAATCTTGTCTTAGTTGTTATAGGAGTTATTTATTTTAAGCTGTCAAGCACTACTTGCAAAGAAAATATAAGAAAAGAAAGAGAAAGAAATGGCCTTCTGACATGTGATGTGTTTAGACTATCAATCTTCTTTTGAAAAAAATAAAGGGCAAAAGTATTGTACTTTGTGGATTACGCATCGAAGAATGAACATTTATTCTGCGCATGAGAGCTTCAACAATCAACATTAATACTTTATGTGATCACAGCTACTAAAAACCAAACTCATATGTCATGCTAAACACATCTTAACATGTGTAGGAATAAATTGGGTAACAATGACAATCATCTCTTGCGTGGATTGTAATCGTGATGGTCGAAGTTTAGCCAAACTCAAATCATTTCCATTTTTTAATTTGCTAGTTAGGTAATGGTATCCTGCATAGACTCATCTTTGATTGAATTGTGCTTGGGAAGTTTTGTCTGTAATTGCATGTGTTTGGAAATCTTTCTCTGCTATAGTGATGAAAGAAAATGGGTTGGAAATTCATGAACCGATGGTTGGAGATATGCTTCAAACTTATAGAGAATTTTTGCTTATGCAAATTATAAACCATTACAAAGCATAAACCTTCTGGTAGTTTGATTATGCAAATTATTGAATATGAGTTATTTTGGTAGTATAAGACTTTGTTGATTCTTTTTTTTTTTTTTTTTTTAAAAGTGAGTTCATAATTTTTTAGGCTTCTAAGGTGTTTTTTTTTAAAAAAAAAAAAAAAAAAAAAAAAACCTATGGTTATAACTTTTTAATATTTTAGCAATTTTTAAAGACTCTCTTGTTATAACTTTTTAAACATTTTTGCTAATCATATAAAAGTGATGGTTTATTTTTATTTCTCTTTTGATGAATTGCAAGTTGATTTGTGAGAGATATCCTTGCTAGTGGACCTAAAGGACCCATACCATCATCTAATTCTCTTTTAGAAAAGTAAAGATTTGAGAGTGAAGATATGCTTGATCACTCAGTTAAATGATACATGTATTCGTATTTCTTTGTTAGTAGTATTAATCGTGATTCTGTTTGTGTATTCTACCCTATTTGTGTATCCCATTTTACATTTATTTTCATAAAAAATTATTTTCCCTCCGAATTTTCTTCATTTGGTAAGGATTATAAAATCTTGATACTGAATTATTAGTAACTGCATGGAAAATCCAGTGCTATATAGATTTCCAATTTGCATGACTTTAGTTCTTAAGCTTTAATAATTTTTATTTCAAAATGATTATTAATGGAAACTAGGTACGCCCATTTGCACTGAACTAGATCTTTCTTCCAATAACTTCATAGAGAGTTCTATGCCACCATCATATCACTGAATTGGAAGCTACTTGTTGGAAAGTATAGTCGTACTTCACCAATTTCCTTGTATTCTCGACCAGAGGTGATGACAAATTAATCTTACTTTTTGACCCAATCTATGAAAGCACTGTCATTGTCTATTATTTACAACCTATAATATTATTTTTGTATAATTTGTTGACATTATTTGTAGCCTAAAATATTTTTTTTGTATAATTTGTTGACATTATTTCCTTTTGAATTGACATGTTGGATTGCTATAGAAAATTGCTATAGCTTGCAAAAAGATCATAGATATTTAATTTTCATGTGTCTTGCATTAAAATAGAACCATTAGATATGTAATTTTCATATATTGTAATTTTGTATTTTGTAATGTAATATATAAATACCAAATAATATAATATGTAGTGAATTGCATTATGTGTTGCATGTATTTTACAATGATAGATATTGATTTTTTTTTTTAGAGGCATTTAGTTAACAAGGTAATTAGTAGTTTTATATATAAAAAATATGTTTTCAAAATATTGATTTTTTTTAGATGCATTTAGAATATAGTCTTTTAGATAATAAAATATATATATATGCTTTTCAGCATTATCTTTCTTTTGAAAAAAAATTAATAATATAAGCTTTTTTATTTTATTTATAATAATAATAATAATAATAATAATAATAATAATAATAATAATAATAATAATAATAATAACACGTACAGGTCGAAATTCAAAATTTCGGATTGTAGAAATCTGGATTTATTTAGGTTCCAGCCCGAGTCATAACCCAGGTATACTTGGGTGCCCAGTCTGAAACTTGAATAAACAATCCTAATTGTTACTCTGGTAAAATAGTTAAAATAATTATAAAAAAGTAATTCAATCTTGTTCGAGATGGTGATCAACCACCTGCTGGATTGGGGTGGTCCATAACCACCTTAGCACTAGAGGTGGCAGCAAATAATCGAGTAGTTTTTTAATCTTAATTTGATTATTTGAAATTGAAAAATTATATTTATAAGTTGTTGTGTAAATCACATCCTCTATATTGTTAAAATAGTAATACTTGATTTGAAGAAAAATTTAAAATTCAAATTTCTTACCAATTAAATCATGTTATTTCAATAGTGTAAAGAGTGGATTCTCCATACCAACTTATAAGTATAAGTAGTCTTTGAAATTAATAGGATTTCAATATGTTGTGAGTGGGGCCTCGTTTGGATATTGAGATGAGATAAGAAATTTGTAAATAATATTGAAATAGTTTGAGTTAAGATGTTTTATTTTTTGAAAAATGATTGAAAAAAATTAAATAAAACTATTATAAAATTAAAATATTGTTAGAATTGTTATGAAACTAAAGAAGAATAGCAAATGATTGAAAGATTGTAAAATAGAAGAATGAAGATTGAGAAATTGTAATATATTTGGCTCTTCAAGAGTTCAATATCATTTACTACTCTTCTATTATTTTCTCACACTTAAAAAACTCTACACTTCTTCTTCTTGTTCTAATTTCCTTCATAAACATCTCATATTTTTAGGAGTGGTTGAGAATAGTTCTAGACTCTTGAGAATAGTTCTTGACTCCTAAAGAATAGTCTTGACTCTAGAGAGTAGTTCTTGACTCTGAAGAATAGTCTTTACCCTTGAATAATAGTTCTTGACTTTTGAAGGAGAGGTTGAGTAATTTGAACCTTAGATGGATCGATGGGCATGGAATTAACAACAATATGATCATCCACCAAATGCATGTATTTATAATACTCCCCCTTAGATGATCATACATAAAAAATATAACTCGTTAAAATCTTGCTAAAGAAAACTCAGTGGAAAAAAAACTTGTGGTGAAGAAAAATAGTACAATATTTTAATGTATCTTTAAATGCTTTAGGAATGCCTAATTAAAACCTTATCAGGGTAAATCTAGTGGGACAAAATCTTAGCGAAGGAAAAAGAGTACAATCAGCATAAGTTTTCAAGATATTTACTCTCCCTGAAAAGTGCATGATAATAGGTCTTTAAGTTTTTGCATTCCAATGTTCTACACAATCTTCTTAAATGTTGAAGTTGGTAATGCCTTAGTGAATAAATTTGCCAGATTATCTTTTGACCATATTTGTTTGACATCGATTTCATCTTTCTCCTGAAGTTCATGGTTATAAAAAAATTCAAATGAAATATGTTTAGTTCTATCACATTTGATATATCCTCATCTGATTTGAGTGATACAAGCAGCATTATCTTCATATAAAATTATTGGGTTATCATTGATCACGGGAAGACTACATTTTTCTTGAATATGTTGAATTACTGATCTCAACCAAATACATTCTCGACTTGCCTTATGAATTGCAATGATCTCTGAGTGATTTGAAGAAGTGACAGATAGTGTTTGCTTGACAGAAGTGACAGATAGTATATCAGAATTTTCATAAGTAAACACGTATCTAGTTTGAGATCTACATCTGTGTGGATCTGAAATATAACCTGCATTCACATATCCAACCACTTGTGGACTTGATCCATGTTGATAAAATAATATCATAGCAATTGTACCTCGAAGGTAATGAAGAACATGTTTAATACCATTCCAATACCTTCGAGGTGGTGCATAACTAAATCTTGCAAGTAGATTAACTGAAAATGTAATATCAGGTCAAGTGCAATTTGCAAGATATATCAAGATTCCAATTACACTAATATAAGGTACTTCAGGAATGAGGATTTTTTCATCTTCTTCACAAAGATGAAATTGATCTTTCTGCATATCTAGTAATCAAACAACCATTGGAGTACTCAGGAGATGAGTTTTGTCCATATAAAAGTGTTTCAAGACTTTTTCTGTATATATTGACTGATGAAGGAGAATTCTATTTTACAAATACTTGAATTGCAGGCCAAGACAAAGTTTCGTTTGCCAAGATTTTTTATTTCAAATTCATTCTTTAAATATGTAGCAGTTCTTGTGATCACTTTAGGAGTTTCAATAAGATTTAGATCATTAATATAAACTGCAATAATGGCAAATTCAGATTCTAATTTATTAATAAAAACACATGGGCATATTGGATTATTCTTAAATCTTTCATTCATTATATATTCGCTGAGACGATTATACCACATGCGTTCGGATTGCTTTAACTCATAAAAAGATCTTTAAAACTTGATAGTATACATATTTCTGGATGTGCTTAGATTAGATGCTTCTGTCATTTTATATCATTAAGAGATTTTCATATAATTTCATGATCCAATGATTTATATAAATATGCAGTAGTTATATCTATCAACCGCATATCCAATCTTTTTGTAACTATCAAACTAATAAAAAATCCGAATGTGATTGTATCCATAACGGGAGACTATGTTTCTTCATAATCAATCCCTGATTTTTTCAAGAAATCTTGTGCAACAAGTAGTGATTTATATCATACAATTTCATTTATCTCATTTTACTTTCATATAAAATTTCCACTTATATCTAACAGGAATTACACCATTTGGTATTTGTACAACAGGTCCAAAGACCTCTCAATTTGCTAACGAATTTAATTCAACTTCAATAGCTGCTTTCCATTTTGGCCAATCATTTCTACTTTGACATTTTTCGATGGTTCTTGGCTCACTTTCTTCATTACTTCTGGTAATGTTAATAGTCATCTTATATGAAAATATGTTGTCGACAACAGTTTTATTTATATCCAGAATTTATCCAGTACTCATGAAATGTATTAAAATCTCGTTATTTTCAGGTAACTGTCCCTATTCAATGAAAGATATTTCATAAAATACCTCATCAGGAGGTTTCTTTTTAGGATATCTTGGAACAGGAGATCTAGTCTCTTCAGAGTATCAATTACTCTTATAGACTGTGTTGTGGGTATGTGTTATTCAGGAACACTAAATTTATTTTGTATTTTTTTTCTTTCGAGAAATTTTGTCATTTGCACCAATAGGTTGTCCACACTTCCGGCGTGTCTTAGACTCACCTATTGCTGTTTTAGCAACTTGTCATTCAGGAACTGCAATCCTTACTGGAACATTAACCGTAGGAATATGTGATTTTATTACACCTTTAGTGTCGGTAAATATATCCTATAATTGATTTGTAACACTTTGTAAATAAATAATTTTCTGGACTTCTAGTTTACATCCATTTGTACGAGATTCAAATTGGAAAAGAACTTTATTTTTTCAAGTAATTTTCTATCGTGCTTCAGAAACTGACTTTTCGTTACCCAATGTTGGAAAAATAGATTAGTCAAAATAACAATCCTCAAAACGTATTTTAAACATATCTCCTGTAAGAGGCTCAATGTATCTAATAATAGATGGAGAATCAAACCAAACATATATCCCAAGTCTATGTTGAGGACCCATATTGGTAAGTTGTGTAGGTGTAATTGGAATAAATACAGCACATCCAAAAATACGAAAATGAGAAATATTTGATTGTTGACCAAATGCAAATTGTAATGAAGAATATTTATGATATGCAGATAGTCTAATCTGAATCAAGTATGCTGCATGAAGTATAGCGTGTCCCCAAATAGAAACAAATAGTTTTGATTTCATAAGTAAAGGTCTAACAATTAACTGAAACCTTTTGATTAATGATTCAACTAAACCGTTTTGAGTGTATGTATGGGCAACATGATGTTCAACATCTATTTCTATTGACATGCAATAGTTATAAAAAATTTGAGATGTAAATTTATCTGCATTATCCAATCAAATAATTTTAATTGTATAGTTAGGGAATTGTGCCCGCAGTCTAATTATTTATGCATGAAGTCTAGCAAATGTAATATTTATATTAGAAAGTAGACAAACATGTGACCATCAACTTGATTCATCAATTAAAACTATAAAGTATCTAAATGGTCTACTTGATGGTTGAATAGGCTCACATATATCCTCATGAATTTTTTGTAAAAATGATGGACATTCAACAACAACTTTTGAGAAATAGTTTGATAATCAATTTACCTTGAGAACAAATAGAGCACGTGTATTCATTTACTTTGAGACAATTTTTCTAATATAAGCTTTTGGCTCGAAATCATTTTAGAAATGAGAATATGCTTTTTACTGCATTCGTTGGTGGTTTCAACATGACAACCATTACAATGTATATTTTTAAAACTCAATAAATTTCTTATAGAATATTTCGTGCCATTAGGAAACACAATATAATTTCTTTCGAAGGCTTCAATTAGATTCTATGAACTTGATTTAGTATGGACATAGACTTTGCTCATTGTTAGATTTTGAAAATATTTCTTATTTTTAAGAATTGTGTGAGTTGTAATACTGTCAGTCATACATACATCTCTATCATTTATCTTAGAGATAAAAAATTCATCAGTAAGTCCCATGATTTTACAAAATATATAAAACTTTCATTATTTCAAAATATCGCAAATATTAAAAAAATTTATTATAAAATAAAGAAAATGCATTAATTGGAAGGAACACTTTCATCACTAATCAAATGATCAATTATACTATTATGATCCTCAAAGAAATTAGAAACATCAAGGTGGATAATATTTAAAGCATCTGATGGTTTAACAAAGTTTGTCTCAAACCTTTTTGTTCTCGCTTTTATAGAATCTTAGTATAAGTCAATCAAATGTTTAGCTGAACGACAGGTACGTAACCAATGTCCAGTCATACTACATTTATGGTATACATTTTTATCTTTCTTCGAAAATTTGTTTGGGAGCCTTTACTCTTATCTAAGTTGGACCACTTCTGGTAATACGATGTATTTATATTATTCTCTATTTTAGTGCGGTCGCTTTTGGGATCCACACTTCTATATTTTTTCCAACCATGTCCACGCCTTTAGTTTCTTCAAAAAGATACGCCATTTATTTCTGGGAATGGTGCAAATCTAATACCATTCATTTAAGGGAATAATGTGGAACTAGTAAAACGTGACTTTTCAACAAAAGCTCATTATTTTGCTCACCCACTAGAAGATAAGATATGAGTTTAGAATATTTTTTAAACTTTCGCTCTCGATACTACTATACAAGAACACATTCGACGCATGAAAACTAGTATATGTCTTCTCTAACATGTCATCATCGGTGACTTTCTCACCAAATAATTTTAATATTGAGCTGATTTTAAATAGTGCAAAATTATACTCACTAACACTCTTGGAGTCTTGCAACTTCAAGTGCAACCAATCATGGTGAGCTTTTGGGAGGATTACAGTTTTTTGGTGCTCATATTTCTCTCTTAAATTATTCCACAAAGTAATGAGATCTTTCAATGTGAGATACTCAGTTTTTAATTCTACGTTAATATGGTGGCGAAAGAAAATCATTGCCTAGTGCGATTCTGTCAGTTGGCATGAATTCATTCTTTAATTGTATCTCCCAAGTTCATTGCATCTTGATGAATCTCATTATCAAGGATCCAAGATAAATAATTTTTGCCATAAATGTTAAGAGCAACGAATTTCAATTTTGTAAGATTTGACATTTTTTATATATATGAATTATGAAAACAAGTATGTGTGTCTTATACATAAGAAACACTTTTACAAAATCATGAGAACAAATACAGAATTTTATCAATTAATAATAAGTAATATAACCTTTCATATTCATTTTTGAGATTGCAAATAATATATTAAAAAACTTACTTGAAGTAGAGAATCACTAACTTCATAATTGGTAAAACCACTTGCTGATAATGTGTTATGAAACTAAAGAGGAATATCAAATGATTGAAAGATTGTAAACTAGAAGAAGAAAAATTGAGAAATTGCAATATATTTAACTTTTCAAGAGTTCAATATCATTAACTACTCTTCTATTATTTTTTTACACTCAAAAGACTCTACACTTCTACTTCTTGTTCTAATTTCCTTCATAAACATCTCATATCTATAGGAATTGTTGAGAATAGTTCTTGACTCTAGAGAATCGTTCTTGACTTTTGAAGAATAGTCTTGACCCTTGAAGAATAGTTCTTAACTTTTAAAGAAAAGGTTGAGTAACTTGACCTTTTGATGAATTGATGGGCATGGAATTAACAACAACATAATCATCCACCAAATGCACGTATTTATAATAATAATATAATTTTTTAATATAATTTTTATTTTGAGTTTGAAAAAGTTCAATTACTTTTTATATTTTATTTTGAAGTTTAAGAAAATTATAATAATTAGATATTGATTATGTGAAAAATTTAAAAATTTAAAATTAATAAATATTTATATTTATGACATTTAGATATTGAAATAAAATAAAAAGAGATGAGACCATCTTACAATCCAAACAAGCCTAAATCTATTTATTTTACCTTCCGATAAAAAAGTTGATGTAAAGGAATACGTTATGATTGTAGATAAATCTATTGCGAAATGTAAAGAAAATAAGTAATAAATGAATTATAAGAATCTTCAGTAAAATTGTATGCTCTCTTAATTTATTATTTTTTTGGATATTTTTCACGAGAAATTAATTATATTATGGCTGTTTTTCATAAGAAGTTTTCCGTCTCTTTTTTTTTTTCTTGTTGCTATTTTGGATAAAATTTAGTTTCTGATCTTACACCTTTTTAACTTTTCCACATTCGGTTTTTGTCGAGTTTTGGCAATATCAACGAGCATCAAGAAAGAAATAGATCGGTATTCAATTTACAGCATTTCGAATGAAGTGTTTTCTTCTTGTATTTTTATTTTTTTTAATGAAATGAAATGTTTTCTCCTACAGATCCGGATTTATAAATTGAAATATGGTAGTTGGACCGATATATGAATTTTTAATTTTTTGATTATTAGTGAATTAGTATTTTATAGGTTTTTAAAAATATTTAAAAATCTATAAAAAGTAATTAAAAGAAAAGAAAAAAAAGTGTATTTTCATTTATCGGGCTTTTTTTCCGATTCAGATACGGTTTGAATAGTGAGTTGAGATAAGATGAGATGAAATAAAATTTTAAAATTGAATAAAATATTATTAAAATATTTTTTATTTAATATTATTATTTTTTTAGAATTTGAAAAAATTAAATGATTTAGTATATTTTGTGTGGAAATTTAAAAAATTTATAATAATTAAATTAAATAAGACGAGATAAAACACTTTTTATATCTAAAAGGGACTTTAGGACTAGTTTGGATATTAGAATATTATAATAATACTCTATTACTATTTATTATTTTATCATTATTTTTTATTACTATTAATTACTATTTAATATTATATTATTACTTTTTTATTACTATTTATAAAATATTTTACATTATCTCACTACTCAAACACAAACTAAGGCCTCTTTTGTTTACCTAAATCTAAACTATTTTATCTTATTTTATTATTACAATTTTTTCAAATTTTTACATAAAATATAATAAACAATTTAATTTTTAAATTTTAAAACAAAATTAATATTAAAAAATTATATTATAACAATATTTTAATTAACTTTTTAACCAATCATCTCATTAACGTACTGTACGGTCCTATAAATTATAACGGTGAAGTTTGGAGCATCTTGAACACGAAAGATGAAGGCATGTTGCTTGTAATCGTTGAACTCTCATTCATGTACGAGATATTATAAGTAAATTTTACAGGAGCTACTAAATTGGCAGTGCAAGTGATTCCGATTTCCCCCATCGATTACTCATGGCAATCTGGCAAGAATAGGAGAGCGGCAGGTATCTTTCTGACCATTCCCTTCTGATGCAAATCTAATGACCTAACATTGCCTCTTTTTCTTATCACTTCGTTTAATCCTTCTGGCTCTCAGCTCCAGCTGAAGCCATTCAAGTCGAATTGCTTGCAACTTCCAGCAGCAGCAGCATCATTCTCATCACGGGCATTTAGGTCCAGTTTGGCTGCAAAGTAAGGCACTCTGTATCCTTGGTAATTTTTCTCATTTTCTGGTTTACTTGATTCTGGCTTGTTGATTCGGTCTAGAAAATTGTCTTCCAAGTCCCTTCCTTTAAATCTTCCTCCAGAACAGCTGTTGCTGCCATTCCCCTTTTCTCCTTGAAGTCCTATTCTCATGGACAAATCGTTGGAGCTTCTATCAACAGGGAACATTCGTCTTTCTGCATCTTTAACCATCGAGGAATGAAGCATGCTCTCTTTCAGGTCTTCAGACCACTTGAGTTCTGTCTTTTGTATCACGTGACCCTCAGACGTCTCTTTTTGCTCCAAGAATGCACTTACTGAATAAGGTCTCATCCCCATGCCCCTGTTGTGTATTTCTTGATCCTTTTGAGACCCTTCACAGGAAGTCAGACAGCTATCCATTGAACAATCAGTGGGCTGGGTTGCTAGGGCTTGCTGGGGGCACAACCCCTGCAGCTCTTTCATCTCTGAAAATGCAGAATTTAGACATTGATTGGATACTTTGGACACCAGTTCAGAGAGTTGCATTTTGGCAGCTTCAAGTCCCACGGTACCTATGTTCTGTCTTCCGAGTGTCTCCTGGGCTTTTTCCAACACTGCCTGCAGGTATTTTCCTTGAGCCTCTATCCGGAGCTGCAAGTGTCGCTGCACCTGGTTTAATTCCAAACAGATGATCAGAATTCTGCTAAATAATCCTTTAACAAAAAAACAAAAAAAGCCCATACATACGGAAATTCCTGGTATCATATACCTCAAGCTGCTCGTGTAATCTTCTCTGCACTTCAATTTGCATCTGTAGTGCTTCACTTATATGTAAGTTTCTGGAATTCAAAGTTTTAGTTGTTAAATTGAATTTGAATAGTCAAGCTGATTTAAAACAATAGATAGATTTAACTGAACATAAAGAGCATGAGATGCTATTGTGTTCCTACTTGTTTGTCTGGGGTCCAATACTGAAATTGTTCGAAGTTGTTCCGTTTGCTTCAGATACTCTGTCACACCCCAGTCCAGCCATACCTACATGCAACGAGTCGGATTTTGTTCCACCTCAAATGCTTTGTAGGAAAGATGTCCGTTGTAATTCTAAAATTGCATGTAAATAAATACTTGGAAGTGTTTACACAGAATCTTATGAGATCGTCCTCTTACCGGTTTTGTTGGCCCCACTATTAGCCTGTCCATGCAAATTTTTACTGAGCCTGTACTTCTGCTAACAACAAGGCAGAGTTAGCATTTAGAATATGTGTTTTGGGTATAACAACCCCATCCCTTAGGAAACCCCAAATTAGATGAAGTGTTTTGTGTAGATTTCATTTGCACACTTGACTCTTCTCCAACGCAGTCAAGAAGGACACGTGGAGGCCCAAACCTCAAGTTTTTTTTGTTATACTACCATGTTTGGGCGTAAAGAAACGGATGAAACTGAAAATGTTCAAGAATCCCTTTTTTTTTTTTGTAAGTTGAGATAAAAATTTATGGGTCTTTTGAAAGTTGCGAGTCCTTAAGAAAAATTTGTTTGGATAGTGGGAATTAATCCTACATAAACATGAAAAAAAAGTAATTTTTAAGACCCAAACTTTTTAAAAATAATTGAAGAAATATTAAAATATATATAAATTATAAAACAAAAACAAAAAAAAAAAGTCATCACATTCCCGTGGTGGCATTCATGTTAGGCACCGAAGTGACTTACAAGGGCCACCTCTGGATAGCAGCTGTCATTAAAGTTTCGTTTGGATATTAATAATATCTTAAATAATTTATGAATAATAATAAAATAATTTATAAATAATAAATTATTTAAAAAAAATAATAAATTATTTATTAATAATAATGAAATAACTTAAAAATAGTTTAATTTCCAAACACACGCATGGAGTGGACAAGGGTGGCCTACATTTGGCAAGTCCAACTTGGGCCAATAGGGGATGCGGCTTTTTTTTTATTTAAAAAGTGTTTTAAATAAATGTTCGGTTTTAAAAATGATGTTTTATGTTTTGATTTTTATTTCAATGATATGGTTTAAGTGAGGACAACGTCCACGTGTCAGCTTTTAATTGGCTAACATATATAATATTCATAGGATGGGTTTGTTGCGAGTTACTTAGAAAAGATGACATGAGCCGAAAGTAATAACCTGGGAATTATTTTACAAAGCCGTAAAAATATCAGGATTGGTTCTACGATTAACCCTAAATAAAAGATGAGACTAGGAAATTTCTGTTACTGTACTGGAATTCAAGGAAACTTTCATAACTGACGTTGGCTAGTATTGATATTCACCTGAAGATGACTTTTGAGGTGGTATAAGGTGAGTCCTGGAATCCCCATGAGTTTCATCACTGTTTTTGGAGTAGCCTCTGCATTGAAAGAATGAAATGTAAATTAGCTGAAGTTTGATCACCTGTAATTACTCTCTCATTCTCCGTAGGTTGTTATATACACTCACTGTCTGCTCCTCCTAACTGATTCACCGCTTCTATGAAACGCTCGTGTAGATCTGGGGTCCATTTAAGTCTAGGCTTAGCATCAGTTGAGAGGACAAGTCCAGAATCTCCAGGACTGCTTCCACCTTGCAGGAATAAATGTCTCTCGGGAGGAGTGGACATTCTTGAAGAAGAGTGGATGTTCTTTCCTTGATGTTGGTGATGATGGTACATCTTCTGTCCTTAAAACAAAAACCTGACATAAGTTTATCTTGATGTAGAGGCTCTAACAACCGAAGTGTTGTGCTCAAGATCAGTACTAATTTTACCTTGTGCGTGCTTTCTTTTTTCTTCTCCTGATCCAAAATGATGGCCCTGAGTTTTGGAGCTTGATGATACTCTATTCTTCAGGTACAAGACAACGTCTTGATTCTCAGATAAATAGAACTGCGCACAATTGCTCTTGCTTGTCTGCCTTCTCCTTCGCCTACTTCCCACAAACCAAAGGTGTTCTAAGGCGCGGGCTTTATAAAGCAAATTGGCCGGGTGTGGGGGGCCACGGGATGGAGGTTTCGAGGCATAGAATCTTTGTTAGAGCCAATGGAGTACCTGCCACAATGCAATATTTACAGTGACTTGAAAAGAGATTTTGTCCTTCCTACTTTACTAACCGTGGGTCCTGTCCTCAAGCTCCACTTTCCATTCTCAGAATTGCTACCCATTTGAATTCTTCTGCAGTATAACTTTCTGTAACACCTGACACCTTGTATTAGGTACCAGAACTGATGCGCCACAAAGTCCTTCTGTTTTGCGTTCGTATTAGTCCGCCCGGCATAGGCAGGAATCTTATTCCAGGCATTAAGAGACGAATTTTATAGCAGCTTGGATTAGGAGAATCCACAATTGCTGTTGTCTTGAGACCTTCGAAGCTCACCCCTCACCCTCTCTCCTCATGGAAGATTCTTAAGACTAAAATATTTTTGTTCTCACGGCCTTGGTGTTAAGGGTCCTTTTTGCACTCCGTTGTCGATCTTCATACTAATTGTAAAAAGGTTTTAGTTGAGTGTCATCTGTGTTAAAGGATGCAGATGGAGACACGAAGGAGGAGTTTTATATGGTTTTTTGGAGAATGTAGAAGAAGATTCTGTTGACTGGAGCACCTGCATGCTATGGAATTATATAGTTAAGAAAGAAAAAAAATGATGGAGGTGCTCCTTGGACATTGTTTGGAGGCAAGGAATGGCATAAGGAATACATTCGATCTTGTCTCCTTCAGTAAGTTTGGTACTTATTCAGCGCACGCATATAAAATAGAAGAGGGCCCCAAAACTTTTGCATTCTTCAATTGGCATAAGACAGCCAGTCCCGCACCGACGAATCCTAATCAACTGGGACCCGGTAAAAAGAAAAAAGAAGAGTTGTACTTGCTTCCATACTTGCATTTGATGATAACCATGACAAGTCATCCCTTGAAGAGGACCACTTTCCTTGCTCTCGACTCCTGACTTAGCTTTGGAGATTCTCATGTTTGAATCTATGAACTTTTCACGCTCTATTTGATTACTGCTTTTCTGTTGCTGCGTTTGTCAATATAAGCTGCTTCTTCTTCTTCTTCTTCCTTTTTATTTTTTTTCAGAAAAGTCAATATAAACTTTTAAATATGTTTAATTTGTAAATGTTCAGTGACTGAAAAAACAAATAGATAAATTTCTGCATATTAAGTATTACATTTTGTTATTACATTAAATCTACCTCTTCTAATATCTAATTTAAATTTTTGAAATAAATAGTAACTTCACATAATACCCGTGTAGAGAATATGAGTTATAACTCTGACTTTAGATTATTATTTAATTAAATATAAGTTGTACTCAAGTGTGGATCTTTTTTCTTTCCAGTGCCTTTTTCTTTCAAATATCGTCGGCATTAAGAGCTTTTCCTTGTCTCTGCCCAGGGGGGGTTGAGTTTCGGTGCCACCCTCCCTCCTCTTGTCTGGTGTCAAATTGGCGTAGTATATAATGTTTTTTTTTTTTTCCGGTTTTTTGCTTTCAAGTTTTTCCGTCCATAGCACAAAGAAATGCCGATCTGCTACCTATTGGACCTCTCTGATAGCCATGCTAGTAGAATCTACAACTGCCGATTTATTGGACGATGGAAGAAAACTACCCAAAAGTGTGGGGCGTGTCTCATACGCAGCTTATACCGCGAGTGAAATTCACACACCACTGCACAAGCAAGCCTCTGCCGGTGTCACACGTGGCTTCACAGAGATTAGTAGCCTCAGACCTTTTTCAGTGTATCAGCGCGCCTTCTAGTTGCTATATTCCTATGTTCACACTTTTCCTAATAAATGATCAAGGTGAAGTGGATGAGGAAGACTCCTACAGCCAGTCTAGACAAGTAAGTTGCAGTACACACTGTCTCATTGTGACTAAAAGTCGCAGTTTAATAGTTTGTTAATCAAACTATTCAAAATCGCTTTAAGCGGTTTTTTCCTTGATGGAAAATGGGTGAGAGCCAATTTTGACTCCAAATATCCCTTTTTATTTTTACTAGTATTACATTTTGTTTGTTTTGGGATATTTGTTGGGGTCTCTCACCCCATTGAATCCTATATCATGTAACCTTTAGTTTTATCAATCAAACTATGTGCTTAGAAGGGGAAAAAAAATTACATGTATTGGGTTATGAATTTGTTGACAGGGATAATACAAATATAAATAATAAAATTCACTTTTTCGTATCCATCAACTTAAACTTTTAGAACATATGATAATTTCATACATTTTTGTATGAATGAGTGACTAAAATGCAGATTTAGATACAAACAAAGATTCATATTTACATGACACATATGCATTCACGCATGCTAAAAAATGTTCGTCCCACGACGCATCCTTCCTCACTGCATCTAGGTAAAAAAATTTCTTGCATAGCACTGTCGATGTAATATCGAGCAAAATATAAACTAGCATTGTTCTTTTGGTCTTGCCCCAAGCAAGCTGTGCAAGTGTGGCTTGTAGTGCATTGTGCTAATGCTGTTTTACCGGATTGAAGGCTCTGGCCCAACGGTGATTGTCAGGTATTATTCTAAATCAATTTAAAATTACAAGAATAATATCCATATGATCAACAGCTAATGCAGAATAAATTCGTATATAAGCTGTGGAGACCAAATCTGCCAAATCTCCATCAAATTAAATGCTATACAAAAACAAAACTTATTCATATGAATGAGGACAGAGCTGATACGAAGATACCTACCTAACGAGCACTCTAGATATGTTTAAAACGAGCATTTGCTAAACTAATTAATGAATTTGTACGAGGCTAAGAGTTCGATCATTAAAATAAACAAATGAAAAAGAAAATAATTCGTATTCCTTGAATAATATCTGCAGATTACTTCCGACTGGCCTTTCATAGAAAGATCGTTGATTCCGATTTGTGAGGATATTTAACGCAGTTTGAGAGAATCTATAAAACCGGCCTTTATGTAAAGCGCTCTAAAGCAAAATTCCTAAATAGTTTGCTGGCATGTGGATAGGAATAAATTGCACAAGAGGCAGGGATTTGGTACCATGCTAGATATAGCTCTAAGTTGCTCTCGGTATTTGAACTCATGTCTTACCAACTTGGCGAATTCTATTGGATTTTGATGACTAGCAACAAGGACCTTCAAAATTCTTGGACGTCATTTTATAGCATATTTGAATAATCCATATAATGTAAGGTAGCGTAAGAAATATGACAGATTTATGGATCAGAATCATTTAGAGTTCATTGTCCGAATTGCATGTAAGTTAGATTTAGAGAGGGTTAAACAAAATATGTGGATCTTATGTTATTCAAGTGGATGTTACGCACAAAATTAATTATCGTAGGATCTACATGCATGATGTGTATTTCTATATGTAATTTATTATGGATTTTAATTGGACAAAAACTTCTAAAGAACCGAATCCAAAATGATAGATTTAGTTGTGTCCTGCCAAGAGTTAACAAGTATAAATATTTGGTCGCAATTCGACTGAAAAAGAAAAAAGAAGGGGGAAATTAAAAGAGAGAGAGTGGCTAGCTGCAGGAAATGAAAAACGTTCTCGTTTGGAGAGGTTAGGGATCGATGGATGTCTTATTAATGTGGTTGTGACCAGACGTAAATATAAGAGTAAACATGTTGCTGCAACTTTCATTTCATGTCTCTCAACAAGGACCCAGTGATCTTTCTGATAATGGTACATGTAAAGTACTTAGCTTTCCTTGATATATTGCGGCAATATTGCCCAAATGCCCTCACATACTTCAAATCTCTTTTCCTTTCATGCGCTTCTGTTTTCAACAGTATCAGGGAATAATACTAAGCTTTTTACTGATCTTGTTTGCCAATTGCTATTCCCTTCCTCTCTCTACGATGTTATTCTGATCTCCTCTTTGGAACAGAGAAGGTTTTTTTGTTCTCGTACTTACACTTCCTTTTGTGGGTTTTATATCAATATAAATTTACTTTTGAAAACGAGAAGAAACTGCAAAAGAGAGAAGCACATCATATGTGTATATATATATGTATGAGAATCATGTTATGGACTAGTCAATCATAAGCAAAAACTTTGTTAAGACGCCTATTATTGGCTGTGGCTTGTTGACCACACATGCTGGCAGTGGCTCAATTAGAAAGTAAGAAATGACCGCGGAATGCTATTCCTTGTGGAGAAAAGCTGGGGGCCGAAAAAACGTCTAAAAGATTCCTATGGAATAGGAATTTTAGAATCCTAACTCAAACTAAAGCCAATAGGTCATATTCTCAAGTCAAGAATTTAGTTATTCTTCTCTACCCAAAGCCACAAAAAATGGGTTCTTAGTTCCCACCCAGCTTTTCCACTTTATAAGCTAGTTTAGTTAGATGCCTTCCAACAACATTCAGTATGAGGGCTGTGACCCCAGCTTGTATGTATGTAATGTCACTCTAGTAGAATATAATTGTCATGTTAATTTAGAAACGGACAGGTTTGGGACTTAAGAATTTTCAACTCAAATTTAAAATTCTAATAATGATTTTTTAAATTTCTACACAAAATATAATAAATAATTCAACTTTTTTAAATTTTAAAACAATTATAATACTAAAAAACAATATTTTAAACTTTCATCTTAAATTTAAAATTCTCGTCTCTACCCTCGAGCCTCCCCTAACTGCTTGGTTTTTCCGATTATCCTTATGCTGATGGGCTCGTACGTACGTACCATATATAGCCCATGACATGCATTTACGTACGTAGCACGGCTAATATATACATCCATTCATGTTTAGTATATATAAATTTGTACTCAAGAAACTGTGGCATGCACTAATACAGTGTGTGAGTGCGTGTCATTAAAAGTGATGACAAAAATAAAAATAAATAAATAAAAGAAGCTGATGGATCATACTTGCTTTTGTAATAAAGTAATTATATAATATTGTTATAAATGGTTATTAAGAACGTTATATATATATATATATATGAACATAAATCTATCTCTCGTCGCCAAATATTAAGTTTGAAATTAATTAATTTGTTATAGGCATTTTGTATTATATGGTGGTTTTGACGAAAAAGGCCGGGAGAACGAACTTTATATGCAATGGACAATCGGTCGTGTAGCGTCGACCAAATAATTGAACTTAATTCGTATATCGTACCCAAAATGTAAATTTTGGATCATCCGCTACTGGCCGGCTATATGAAGTTCACTTTGGTTCCTAGCTAGGACATACAACAAGGCAGCCTTCTACCAAAATCATCCTGTCCCATGTCTAGTTGTTTCATTCCTAAAATAGTCATGATAAGTACTGGCGATAATGGTATATATTATACCTTTTTTTTTTTTTTTTTTAATGATTTTGTACAAAACCGATACTGGTACTTTATTCGGCACATTCTTCTTCTATATACACTTTCTTAAAAGAAGCCAGGTGTCTATTTCATGCATATATGCTCTACCATATTCATTCGTTGGATAGTCAAGTTGTTAACAAGAGCGATATATACTAGGTCCAGACTCCAGAGCACTAAACTTTCACTCTGGCCGACTTCTTTTTCCGAACTGTCCCCTCCATCCATTCTTCTTTTCCATTTGACAAAAGGATGTCGTCCAAATGTTTCCCTCTCGCTGCCGTATTTAACATTAAGAAAAAGTAATATAAACACAGTAGGTAAGTTATTGAAAATTTAAAAATATTCAAAGATTTTACAATATTATATATTAAATCAAATTAATTGTAGTTTTGGGCGCTGAGTTAATATTGAATAAAAGCTAGATATGATGTCATTATGATGCATGGGGAGCATAAGGAGGGAACAACTTTTTGGTCAAATTAACTGGCTCGTACTGCAGTAATCGGAATATGTTATGTGTATTAAAAGTTAAAACCAAAAGAAAGAGGCTGTTGATCTATACTAATACTGCATCAATTTTCAGGGTTGGGAAGAGTGAATGTGATGCGACGAATTGTTTAATGGTTTGGATGCTTGGATTACACTTTTTACAGGAAGAGCCACACGTTTGAAGGCCACTTTGTGTGGCCCTGGTCGTTATTCTTTCATTATATATTATTATGCTTCAGGTTTTTCGGACCTGAATAAACAAATAGATTTTGGGATTCCAATTTTGGTACATGCCATCCAACCCCCATAGCCATAGGAAGGGACGGACTAAAAATTTGAAAAACAAAAAGGAATGTTTTGTTTTAAATCGCTCACTCACGTCCTTGTATATTTGTCAAATAGATTGCTAATTATGTGTTTCTCTTTTGATAATAATATCCTTACATTTCCTTTATTATTATTTTACTACCTAATTTTTTTTTTTCATTTTGCTTTTTGAATATGAATTGAAAATATGAAAAAATGACATTCTTGCATAATCTAGAAGAAAATAAATTCAACCAACCAATGTAATCATATAATTTAATTAAAAATAAATTCAATTTTATAAAAATTTACCTTCTTTTACTTTTTAAGTCAATGTTTATAAAATTAAATTTATTTTTAATTAAATTATATAATTAGGTTAGTTGATTCAATTTATTTTCTTGTAAATTATGTAAGAAGTTTATGTTTGAAATTTTTAATCCTGATTCAAATATCGAAAAGAGAAAAAAAAACCAAATAATAAAATAATAGTAAAGAAGATGTATGGATATTAGTAAACATCACTCAAGTATAAAATAATTTTAATTTCAAATTTTCAAATTTTTATTTAATTATTATAACTTTCTCAAACTGTCAAAATAAATACAAAAAATAATCTTATTTTTTAAATTTAAAAATAAAAATAATATTAAAAATTATATTTAAATAATTTTATAATATTTTTATTCAATATTTTTACTTATTTTTTAAAATTTAATAAAATATTTTAACTCGAACTATTTAAATACTATTCACATTCATACTAAAATAGTTGAAGTATCGAAACATTCCATTAATTTTAACTAAGGTAATAGTAGTAATAATAATAATAATAGGCTAATAATTATGTAGGCCCTTCACGGGCGACTTCACCCTCTAGCAAATTAGCAATGCCATTTCTATTAAATTTCTTATAAATTCTCCTATAATTTGATTAAAAAATACACTTCTTAAAATTGTTTTCTAAATTTTACTTATCTTTCAAAAACTTTCTACATTCCACTTCATATTCTATTAAAATAACCTTTTTCTGTTATTTCTTTATTAGTTTTCCTATTCCTTTATTTGTACATCTTTAACTAATTTTTTTTTTCATCTCAATTGTGACATGTTTTTCAAATTTCAACTACAACAAATATGAATATGAGAAAAAATGTAGATGATTGGAAGAAAAATTTATTTTATTTGTTAGAATATATATATATATATATAAAGTGATTTAGAGATGAGTAGTAGATTCCTAAATATAGTGAGTCACTATTCACTTACTAAGACTTTTTTTTTTTTAAAAAATAAGGAACCAGCTGGAGAGGTACTTTTGTTAAAAAATTAAATTTATTTCCTAAAATTTAGGGATTTGGAGGGTTATCTGCTTCCCTTATAACATTCTCATCTGGTCCTCTAAAGTTTTTTCTAAATTTTAGTTAGAAATGACACTCCTTATATTTTTATTCTAAATTTTACACATCTTCAAAAAATTCTAACATCTCATTCGCTATCATTTCTTTATTCTATCAAAATAATATTTTTCTATTATTTTTTATTACTTATTTCTCTCACTTCCATTTCCATTCTTAACTACTAATTATTTTGTTTTATTCTTTTCTTTTCAAACATAACATTCTACTAATTTTATAAATACTTATATGATTTTTTCCTGATACAGTATTATTTTTCGAACCAACATCATTATTAAAAATAATATTTTTTAATATGTGCATTTTCCAACTCGATGATATTTTTTTAATATAATTTTTTCCGCATATATAACAATAATATTTGATTTGCATTTGTCTAACAATAACATTTTTTCATTTTCATATAACAGTAATATTTTTTTCAGTTTCTTTAATGGTAATACCTATACGTGTATTGATGATAATTTCTTTTTTTATTATTTATCCAATAGTAAACATTTTTTATCCCTTATCTAATGGTAACATTTTTTATTTTTTCTCTAATAATAACATTTTTTGTCATTTTTCAAACGGTAACTTTTTTTGTCCTATATGTAACGGTAATTTTTTTTCTCTATCAATATGCATTCTGCTTGCATTCACATTCTCAGAAACACAACTCTCATTTGATCTAATAACCAAAATTCAAAATTTCCCCTATCTCCCACTCCCTTCATCAAATGACTTGTTCTTTTTTTCGTAAATTACTCATATATTTATTATCTGAAAATAAGTTGGATGTTGTTCTTAATGATGAGGTTGATGGAGTGTCATCGAGGCATCGTGACAATCGCCAACATCGTAAGTTTATTCGGTATGATCATAATCAAGGGCACGAGTGCCTTTTTCGCAACTATTTCATAAAAAATCTAGTATATCCCTTAAATATATTTTGAAAGAGATTTCAGATAAATCATCCTATCTTTCTCTGTAATTTAAATGATGTAGTGGCTTACAAGCCCTACTTGGTCCAAAGAAGAGATAATGTTGGAAGATTCAGTTTATCTTCTATGTAAAAGATAACCGTAGCACTTAGAATGCTGGCATATGGGGTTACTGGAGATTTATGGATGAATAAATATGTATAAGAGAAAACACTACAATGGAGAGCCTAAAAAAATCGTAAAGACAATCGTAAGTGTTTTTTCAAATGAATATCTACGTTCTCTAAATGTCAATGATATTTCTTTATTGCTTGTTGTTGGTAAATAATGAGGATTCCCAGGAATGCTGGGAAACATTGATTGCATATCTTGAAAGTGAAAAAAGTTATCCCTTACCCGAAAATGTATGTACTTTGGTCACATCCGTGAACTAACTATTATTTTAGAAGCAGTTTTTTCATATGATATTTGGATATGACATATATTTTTTGGTATGCCTAGTTCATATAATGATATTAATGTGCTAGAGAGATCTTTTATTTTCCTGGAACTTGCCCAAATGCGTGCTCCTCTAGTCAATTACTCAATCAATGTCAATGACTATACCATGGGGTACTACCTTGTGGATGGTATTTATGCCAAGTGGTCAATGTTTGTTAAGACAATTCCATCTCCACAAGGAAATAAGAAGAAAATGTTTACTACAGTACAAAAATCAGTAAGAAAAGATGTCGACTGTGCATTTTGGGTACTTCAACAATGATTTACAATTGTTCATAGACCTTTATGAATGTTCAAAGTCAAGGAACTAATAAATATAATGAAAGCATGTGTTATTCTACATAAGAGTCGGACTACTATGCTGCCTAATTGTTATCAGCATCAGTCCATTTTTTTTTCAATTTTTTTTTCACATTTTTTAATATATTTAATTATTTTTAAAAAATAAAAAAATACATCAATATACTTAAAATCATTTCCTTAATCATTAAATAAAAGAAAAAAGAAGTTGACAAGTGGTACCGTCCATGTGGCATAGTAGCTTTATACTACTAAATAATATGGTCATTGAGGATGAGCGTGATGATAGTTAGGATATGAACATAGAGTATGATCAATTTGATGATGATATTCAAACTGTTGCTCAGTCCAATAAGCTAATTTATCAACTTCATTCAATGACATCATGAAATTAAAGATAGGTTGGCACAACATTAGTTTCAAGCAGATTTAATTGAACATCAATGACAATTTTATTCCCGACAATAAAAGAGAATTTTCTCTTGGATATTTTCTCTTCTCTTTAGTAGTGACTATGTATTCCCGCTTCTTCAATTTCCATTCCAAAAAACATGTTTTCTCCAAAAACATGATGATAATTATTGTAATATTTTCATTATTTGTAATAGTTTAAACATTTGTAATTCCTTAAGTAATCAAGCAACATCTGTCCATGTTAGACAAAATTCTTGTCCACATTTTTATGCTATCTCATTAGATACTTCATAATATACAAAGTATAAAATACACAAATGTGCGAAATGTTTAATAATAACCCTCAACCTTAGTCTCAACACGAATGTTTAAAATGCCAAGCAAATTATACAAATATCATTGAATTCAATAATAAATAAGTTACATAAACAAATAAATTTTTCCCAGCATTGCGTTTTGCCAAGATCTCCCTTTGAAGTTGCTAGAAATATACCAGTTGAACTCCAGGCAATAGATTCACATTGAGCAACATCATTCCCTTCTTTCTCTCCCAATACTCTCTCTTCAAGTTCCCTCTAGGCAATTTCCAGTTTCTCCGCCTCCAACTCCAGTCCCTCGTTCTCTTGTCTACTTTTATTTTCATCTCTTTATCGATTATATGCCATCTTTTCTGCCTTGAGTCGGAAGAATTCTTTCTCCTAAGCACGTGACTCCTTCAGAAGAGTATATTTAAGCTTGCTCAGCTCCACAAGCTCATCTGATGTCCTGCCTTGGGCCATACATTTTCATTTCTCAACTTTTCTTCCCATTAGCCTATCCAATTCAATGACATCATTATCCATAACATTCTCGGCCTCTGTACCACCAACTGAATCAGGTGCAACTGCTGAGGTATGCATCGAGGTCGGGGACATCATCGACTTTCGCTTTGTCCAATCCTTTGTGCAACGCTAAATCCATTTCGATTGGTTTTTCAATAGCTACCAACAATGCTCGAACTGAAAGGCAAGTGATTGACACATGATCTTCGCTTTGTCAAACTTCCAATTCAAGCATAAAATGAAATAATTAACCACCATGCAGATAAAGGAAACATATCGTATAAATACGATAAAATGTGCAGCAATAATATAAAAGTAGATGCTTATACATTGTCTTGCTCAATCATGCCACTTTGATTCAACTTTTCAACTTGGGTGAGTTTAGCACAAAACTTGTTTGCTGCCTTTTGAATGGCTGACCACTGATGTATTAAGAACCTAACACTCCGTTCATTTGTAGTTTTTTTTATACTCATTGAAGTATTGACTAATTTTTTTTCTAAAGTTGGGCGTGTTTTTGGTCCATTCTCTGGATGGCATCAACGCTACTATTTAGCATGCGGATACAAGTAACTTGTCTTGTTCGGAGGTGAAGTTCGCGTCCTTGGCTGCTTTTTTTTGCGCCAAAGGCTCTCTTGGATTGGGGTGAAAAGTCATCCAAAATCACAGAAGATTATTCACTTTGATCACCATAAATGTGGTCAAGTTGAGGCTCCTGAGTCAGAAGATTAGTGAAAAACATATTTCCATGGTCATGTGAATCAATCTTTAATAAATTGTAGACACAGAAGAAACGGTATAGATGTTAGACAATTAAGAACAATATTTGCAAGTGATTTTGGTAGCCAACTGAGGAATCCTATAGTTACATATGAGCACACTTGGCACCCTCTCTCGAATGACTACAACAACCGGTTATCACTGTTTATTGGCCGTCTAGGTTACCATGCCATGAAGATGTGTGCCAAAGTACCAAAAGTCCCCACGAGAATTTCTCATCATCACAGCCGAGGGGTTAGAGAACTCAAATCCAATACTAGGTAGTTTGCATAATGAATAAAAACATAAATACAGAAAATAGAAAATAAGAGCATTCTCATCCGCTTCCCTAAATACTTGTGTGCTCCATGGGGCTCATAATGGTTTAGATCATTTACATCATGTGTGAGACAAGTGCTCAACTAAGATAATGGTTGAAAACGAAAAAACCTTGGTTGCCTTTTGTGAAAATGATCACAAAATAGTTGGTGGCCATCTGAGTTCGGATTACCTTGCCATATCGATGGAGTCCCATTAAAAACACTTGTTGTGACGCCCCCAAATTCCGTTTAGGATCGGACGGACATTTGAAGCGTTGAGACATGCAACACAAGGTTACCTGCTCCCGTTCATGACATATAAGATGCAATGTTCCTAACATGCATATAACATTATGCAATATTCGCAGCGGATAATTTTTTTCTTTAGCAATACTATGCACCAAATTGAAAATATCCCAAATGCTTAAAACATACTTCATACATAAAGACCAATTGAGTAGATCACAACACTAGTCCAAAATGGTTATGATCCAAAAAGTACTAAAGATGCAACTCCATTGTACAAGTAGTAATTTACGTTAACTACTATATTAACATTGACGTCGCACCGTCGCTTAGTCAACTGTGTCTAGTTGATCAGCTCCTGATTCTCCTTCAGGTCCGGTAACAAGATCTACCATTCGGGGGGAATGGTAGTTGGGACTACCAAAGTGAGATTTGATTACAAATCTCAGTAAGTTAACAAAAAAACTTCCATACAAACTAATGATGCATGCATGACAGTCAAAGCATAAATGCATAATCAAATTCATAAGTAATTAAAGCATAACTTGGCGTACAACATAGCATAATTGACATAACTTAAATTGAAACATGAACTGAACTTGACTTGACATGAACTTGATCTGAAACTTGACTTAACATGAAAAATACATACTCCACAGTTGTTGTGGCCCCATGTATTCTACGTGTAAATACATACTCCACAGTTGTTGTGGCCCCATGTATTCTACGGAAACTTAAATCTTTAACTGTTTAAATACATATTCCACAGTTGTTGTGGCCCCATGTATTCTACATGTCACAATTGCTGTGTCTCACGTAGTGTATGCGTCACAATTGCTGTGACCCCATACATAAGTAATCAAGATGAAACGTGACTGGAATACGAAATGACTGAAGCCCTGACGTAACATAACGTGACTTGAATATAACTTGAAATACATGGCCAACTTGAGATAGAAATATTTCGTAACATTGCATAACATATAATAGACAACATATTTAACATGACATACTTGCAACAGTGAATATTACATGACTTGACATACATGTAATAGATGGCATACTTAACATGACGTACTTGTAAGGTACAGTAATATATGACAGAATATATTATGTAATAGATAAAAATTGACGACAGAATAAATTCTGTATAATAGACAATTACGTGATAACTTGGCATGGCATGACATATATGATAACACACATACATACACTGTAGTTCCTTTACTTAGCACACATATACAGTAGACTGCTAGTAAGTTAAAAACTAACTTACCTCGATCTCCGCGTTTCTTATAAAACTTCAAGTGCGACCACGAGGAACTGTAATTAGTGATTCTAAAAGTTAGAACTAAATCACTAAATATTTGAAATATGGAAAATACTAACTTAAAGAGTAAAATTTTCATTTTACTCTCTACATATGGGAAAATGACCGTTTTACCCATAACTTAAGGATTTTGCATACTAATTCCAAAAGTTTCTAAAATTTACATTCCTCATGTAAATTTTGTCCTAAACTTAAATATCAACTCAGAAAAATTTAAAACAAAACATAACTATGAAGAACACACTATGGCCGAAACATCCATAAGCCATTTCCCTTGATTTTTGTTGCAATTCCTTCCAACTTCAAAACTCATGCTTAAACCAAAATTTTGCAACAAACATCTTCCAATCCTAAGTTCAAAACCATACTTAAAACATCCATTTAGAAAAAACTAATAATTAACACCAAACTTTTTTGTAAAAAGATCCAAGCACTTGAATCACAAGTTTTGACCTTAAATCAAAACATCTCCAAGAATTTCAAAAATCAAATCTTACTTCTAACATATTCATAATATCATCCTAACATCAACCATGCTTTAAATCATCAAACTAAAGTCACCAAAATCACAAAATAACATTTGGAGTTTTTGGTTTTACACTTAGTCCAAAAACAGAAACTTTTTCCTCAACTAGTTTTGATAAATCTCTTGATCTATGACTTATAAATATATGATCTTCAAACCAAACCATCACATGGTTTAAAAAGATGTCCTAAAATATATATAAGCTTCTAATTCAAGATCACATGGTTAGAAATTAATCAAAACATAAATTTAGCCAAGAATATCCACACTTTAGCTTATCTGAATATCTCTTTACATAAAATTTCATATATTTGAAACTAACATCAAATATCTTTAAAATAATAATATAACATGTATATAAGATGTTTAGGATCCTCCAATAAAATTATCAAAGTCATTGGAATAGGTTTAGACCACCAAAGAGTTAAATTTTCTCAAAACAGAAACTGTTTTTCCTCTTCCAGTTTCTAAGTTTCTAAATCTAAGAAAATCTTTCATCAAAACCTTTAATCATGCAAAAATCCTCAACAAATAATCATATACACATGTTAACAATACTCCATAAAAATTTCGGACCAATATCTATCCATTAGCTTGGTCAAAAATTCCAAACTATAACATATTCTCCAGTTTATCTCCTAGAATGACCTTTCTATAGTTTATATAATATTTGACTAACCAAATGATCTTCAAATGGGACAAATAAGATATCCACGTAAACTAGACTAAAAAAGAAACAAATTATATGAAGGAGACTTTATGATAAAATACTTACAAAAGCTTCGAAATGGGTGTGCAAAAGACCTCCTAAAAGCTGTCCGAGAGAGAGTGTTTGATATTCTTTCAATGGAGTGTAAATGAAGATAATTTCGTGGGGAGAGGTGGCTGGAGATACTTATGGATGAGATATGGAAGAGATGAGGCTGGAGTTGAGAGTTGAGTGTAGTTTTCTCCTACCCAAAATATCTATAAAAGATTATCTCATAATATTCTATCCAATAGTATCTACAAAAAATCAACTTAAGATATTTTTATCTAATAATATCTATAAAAATCAACTCAAAATATTTTTACCCAATAATATTTATGAAAATTACCTCAAGATATTTCTTTTTATCCAATAATATCTACAATTTTGAATAGACGTTTTGTCCGAAAATATGAAAAAAATGTTATTGCGCCATAAGACTTTAAATAACCCTCCGAGTCTAATGGCACAAACCATAATACATTTTGACACTTCTAACTATCTCCAATAATCAAAAACACACTTCTGATACCATAGTAACTAATAACACTAACTATGTAGTTAGACAAAAACCTATACGATTAATGGATTCGTGAAAACTTATGGGGTTTTCACGAGGTTCCTAAAGTTAATAGAAATTTCACAATTGAATTTCTAGCGGGCTGTTACACTTGTGAATTAATCCCTTTCCATGAAGTAATTCTAACCATCATCACAGTCTTACACTAGACATGCAGCCTAGGAGAATAGGCCTAAATCAGTACCAAACAATGTATGAATGCATACGAAAGCATTGAGTAGAATTCAATATAACAGTAGCTTATTTAATCCAAACTAGGTAATTGAAACCAATAACAAGTCTGTGGTAACAATAGAATAGATACCACCATTACAATTAATAATGATAATTAATAATTACTAGTGATAATTAATGATACCACAAATAAACTGATAATTAATAAGTTCATGCCAAAACAAGTAAGTCCAGCTCACAAATGTTATGATAATTAATAATGATGTACAAACTTATCACAAGTCCATGGCCAAACAAATGTCATAATATTGCAATTTAAAATGTCAATTGCATGCTCTACTTCGAACCTCCAAAACAAACTGTCCGTACTCTTGTAAAAGCAAGTAACATGGTGCTCAGAGAAACTAAATAGTGTGCCAGGAGGGACAAAAGCATAAATAATTGAAACATGCTTATCTCCCTTTTTTAAGAGAGTAAAACTTGATTATTTCTAACTTTAGGGCAAGAAAAATACTTCCAAATTAAAGCCACATTATGAAGAAAAGTACTTTAAGCAATTGAGATTCATTTAAAATCTGACTGTTTTCTAACACACTAATCTGACAGGTCTTGTTTTTGGGGCAATGCATGGCACCCTTTCTATTATTATAATTATAGCATGTATATATATGGTTAAATTGTTTTTATGTGATTCATGTTCAAATAAAAATATATATAGCAGTTTCGAATGAAAATCCACAAGATACTAAATTCAATATTCAAGTTTACTGCCAGACAGATCATAGGTTGCAATGAAAAGCTAAACTATGAATGATAACTTTGCAAGCTTTCAATATTCTTTGAGTTGTCTATCCTCTGGAAGTAAGTTAGTAGTAAGTTATAACATGTATAATAGGTATTCGTTCACAGCAAATTTGCTGCAATTTTGCTGCCAGAGGACTAAGTTACTGCATTAAACTATAATCTGAAACTTATAGTAGTATGGTATCAGTTTATAAAATAGGGGCCAAAAAAACTACTTTTGAAGATTGTAAATTATGATATCAGAGACAAGACATATCAGAACAATATGCATAATGATACTATAAAATGCTTATGGAGATCTACTCAAGAAATCCAAACTCAGCATAACATTCTGCAAGCACAGCTTGCAATAGCATGGAAAGCTCTCCCCCCCCCCCCCTCTCTCTCTCTCTCTCTCTCTCTCTCTCTCTCTCTCTCTCTCTCTCTAAGCAGTGAAAAATAAAATGCTCAAACAACAAACAATTGAAATGAAATTGCTCACAGCAACTTAAGAACAAACAAGAAGTCTAAACTCAGCATAGGTCCATGCAAAAAAAAAAAAAAAACAATTTTTTAAAATGCCAAGCACTTGGATTGAAAAAGAAAAGCATATCGAGATGCATAGCTCTAAGAAGTCAAAAAGGTAACATAGAGCACAAGCCATGACAGATTGTTTGTAAACAGATCCAATCGAAACGCCAAATCCTAGAGCACTGTCAAGGACACAGGATCAAAAATACACATTTTAGTGGCCAAAGTTAGATCCAAATGTAAGGAAGCGTTATACAAAAAAATATGCATGAGATTCAGCCATGGGAGAGGGATTTATGTGTAAAATCGTGCGTTAGAGAAGATAGAGTCCAGCCATAGGAGGGGGCTTCAGTGAGTAAAATTGTGCTAGAGAGGAGTCCAACTTACATATATTCGGGCTGATGAAGAGAAATCACCGTCAATGGTGGCAAACGGTACGACAGAGGGCAATCGAGAGTGGAGAGAGAGGAATACGCTGGACCAACAATCCAAAAGGGATGAGAAAAGAGATTGGGGATGTACAATAGTTTCCCAAATACCTATATTTGGGGAACCACTGTATCTCCCCTAAATCAAAATTCTAAAATAGGGAATGAGGTGGGAGGGGATTTTTGATGTTCTTCCTAAATTTCTCCCCAAAATTTGAGAATAACAGTGGTTTAGGAAACTAGATGGGAATGCTCTAAACCCCCTAAATCTTAGGGAATAAATTTAATTTTTTTGACAAAAGTACCTCTCTATCCGGTTCCCTATTTTAAGGAAAACTTTTAGAATGTGAACAGTGGCTTTTTATATTTGGGGAGCTACAGTTCATCTCTAAATCAATTTATATATATACATATTGTTTATTCTAACAAATAAAATAAATTCTTTTTCTAATCATCTACACTTTATTTCATACTCATATTTGTTATGGTTGAAATTTGAAAAAGGGACTACTTGTGAAACTATGCTTTTTTTAAAATATTATTATTACAAAAGCACTAATTTTAAAAATATTATCATTTAGAGAGATGAGTAGTTTTAAAAAAATCGTTACAGATGAAAAATTGAAATTATGAGTACAACAAATAATGAAATAATTACGAAAATGTGAAAAAGATAAGTTAAAAAGTTTTCTTCTTATCATTCCCAGGCAGACAAAAAAATGAGTAGTTAAATATGTACATATAAAGGAGTAGAAAAAATAATAAAGAAAGTATAGAAAATAATTATTTTAATACAATAGAGAAAGAATAGGAAGAGATATATGATGTTTTTGAAAGATGAGTAAAATTTAAGAAAAAATTTTAAAAAATATATTTTTTTAATTAAATTATAGGAAACTTTATGAAAATAAGTCAATGGAAACGCTCTTGAGAATTCAGATTTGGAAGTCTAAAATTCAAGGACGTTGATATGTCCATAGAAGATTTCTACCGAAATCCACTACCAATTAGTTAAATTTTTTTAAAAAATTTTTTCTTTAAGCATTTTTTAAAACTATTTAGAAATTTTTAAAAAATAAAAAAAATCACATAGTCATTTAAAAACACATACTTAATCACTAATTAAAAAACTAAAAACAAATTTCGTTAAACAATCCTTTGTAAACCTAGTGTTTTCCATAATTCAAATGGGATGGGAATTGGGCCCATAGGTGTCGTGGCAAACGCAAATTAACTCAACATAGACGCCAAGCGGAGAGACGGTAGGGGTGTAAAAAAAAATTAGTGAACCAGTAAATCGGACTAGACTAGACCAAAACGGTGGGATTGGTCTGGTTCCGAATTTGATTCGATTCAGTACTGGTCCTGAAACCGATCAAAATCAGTCTTGTTCCAATTTTTTTTTCTAAAACTGGATTGGACCAGTTTATATATATTTTTTAATTTTTTCTATTGTATATAATTTTTATATATAATAAATTACTAATTAATATAATATTAAATTTTAAAATTTTATATCATTTTATTTATTGTATTAATAGTTATACTAATATTATATAGTACATATTAATAGTTATACTAATACTATATCACTATATATTATAATATACTATAATATATCACTATATTATATATTATAATATACTTTAATATATTATCACTATAGTATTATATACTATAATATACTATATTACATTAAAACAGGAAAATCAGACTGAACTAGACTAATAATCGGTAAAACTGGAATATTGGTTTAGGAGGATAACAGATGCGTAATTGGTTTTGAAAAATACAAACTCGGTGCATACCGATTTAGTCATAAATTTTGTCCAAAGTCAGATCGGACCGGACCGGTTACGCTATAGGATAGGGGCAAAATATCAGACAAGGAGAAAAACTTCAAGAAATAGTGCTTCTTTTTCTAGAGTCGAGAAAAATGGCTATAAAATGTCTAGTGTATATAAGTTAGATTTATTTAAATAAAGCTTACAAGAAGATAGAATGGAACGGTTAGACTTCCCACCAAAGAGGGATAGATTTGATAAAGGACATGAAATGTACCTAAATTGCTTCTCTTTCGGTTCTAGGACCAATAGATTTGATTAAACATTCAATAGGCTGAGATAGGGAGATCATCTTTTATACTTGCTTGATGCATGTTTTATATGCTAAAGGATTGCAGCTTCTTTTATATGCCGAAGGATTGCCATGTTTGTTGAGTTTTTTTCCCCCTCATCCTAGTCGAGTCATCTACGTGGCTTATAATGCCATTTGGCCTATCATCAACAAAGTAGCTCACAAACTAGCTTAATATGCAAGAATAATGAAGGATATGGAAATTTATAGGTATTTTATGCCAGATATAGTTGATGCAATGCATACTCTTCTTGACATTATATAAATGAAAAAATTTTCTATCTAAAATCTAAAAATATTAAATTTAAAGAAACTAAATTTTAACAAAACAAAACACATTTATTTAAATTTAAAAATAAAAGAAAATAATTAGAAAACATTGACAAAACATCTATCTTTTATTTTATTATATTTGATTTCAAGATTTTAAATTTTAATGATTTAATACATTGCTTTTCTTCTTTTACTGGTTTTATTTTTAATTTAAAATGTAAAATTTTTAAAATGGTTTGTGAATTTTTGATATTTTATACACGTGAAGCGTTATTGGCATGTTAAGTAAAATTTTTCCTGGGCTTTCTTAATCGAATTCAGAGTGTGATTGAGGCTTAAATTTCTTCCTCAAAATTTTTGTTAAGAGCTTTACTATATAAGTTCACACATACATTACATATTTTTTTTTTTAAAAAAAAATTTATTCATTTTAAACTAATTAAATTATTTTACTTATTTTTCGTATTCTAAACATTTTGGCAAATGAAAAAAAAAAATTTGATACTTGTGGATTTATTTTTAGAATTTTTTTTTTTTTATTAATTAATAGTCTAGGACTTATATCGCAGATGCAACTGAGAAATCAACCCTAGGTTTCTCTGTGCAACAAAGGCAGTTTGGATCAGCATGGTTTGCATTGATTAGTTGTAAAAAAAGTTTCTCTTATTTATCGGTTAACTGCAAATTTCTGTGGCGTTGTGTACATCAAAGTCTTAAGCTTAACGCTGCTCCGACTTGCTTCAGTGGTGTTTTGCTGCGTTGTGTTGTGTCGAACGGCTGAAGGAAAACCGAAGGAAGAGGAGCTGCTGGAGAACCGAAGGTGGAAGGCACGAAATATGAGCTGGTGGAGAAAGAAGCCATCTATTTGAAATAAGGGTAAAATGGACAATATACACGTTGCTGAGGTGGAGGGTGTGCCAGGTGTGTTGAGTGGGCTTCTGAATCATTTTTCAATTTTATTTGCGGTCGCTAGGGGTTTATTCTGGGAGAGGGTAGAGAGAGAGAGTGAGAGGGAGTATTTACAAGGGAATTATGGGGGAGTCGAAGCGTGATAGCAGTATGAGATGCCATCACTGCGCAGGTCCCCTTTCCAAGGAGATGGTTCGTGCCTTAACTTTCTTTTATCTCTTCACTGTTTCTGATTCAAAATTCAATTTCCTGCGGCCTTTTGATTGCAGGAAACTAGTCAGTGGACTGTTCCACCTCTTATCAGGGATAGCTTTTCCATGGTATTTTTCTCATATCCTTTTATCCTTCATAACCAATTTGGTCGTTTTTCTCGCCTAAATTCTGATAATTCGACAATTTGAGGATCTCGGTCAAATAGGTCTGTTTAGATCATCGTCTATTTTCACATACCCACTTGTGACTTACCACAATTATAAAATATTTCAATAAGCTTCTTCGACTATCTCTTCTTATTTTTGAGTGTTGGCTTTTAATAATGTTTTTTGTCTTTTTTTTTTGTGACGCAGATTGGCTCTGCTGTTGGTGGTACAACTAGTGCATTTTATGGATTCAACCACGGTACCGTATCCCACCCTTTCTTTTACTTTTTATTTTTTTTATTTTTTTATTCTTTATATAGCTTGTTATTCATTTATTCATTAGATGTTTGATATATCAGTTTTTCTTCTCTGCATGATGATTTTTGTTTCTCTGGTGAGTAAATTTTTTTTTTTGATAAGTAGACGATCGTATTAATCAGAATAGGCATAACCAGATGGTATACAAGAGGTAAATGGGTTTTACAAGTATGCAGTTGAACACTATTTTAACCCACACATGTATCTATATGTATTCGTGAACATGAAGCACAAAGCTTAATGTTTAAATATTCATTTAATGTGAACGCATTTATGATTTGAAAATCAACTATTATCTCTGTCTTCTTATGCAATATTTGGCTTTTGTGCATATATATGGACTTAGCAAGCAAGTTAATGCATTATTTTTGGCGGTGTGAACATTGATCCAGGTTAGATTCATTGTCTTTATTTGTTTATTTGCCATTTCAGTGATGCCAATAGTCCGGAGATGGGTAAAAGGCCCTATGTGGTTGCATTTTCTCATTGGTGTAAGCTTCTCAATGCTTTCATAACGAGTGCATTTCCTTAATACTCTCTTTTTCCTTTTGTGGTTTTGTTTCCCGTGAAGTCCTTGCAGGCCTATGCTTTGAGGGTGTATGTTAAAATCTTAAATCTTCATGAAATTGTCCAGTTGTTTTTTTTTTATAGGAGTTTTATGAAAATGGCACTAGACCTCTTAGGAAACAAGGGGTCCATGAACTATGTTTGTCTTTAATAATAGACCTCTTAGGAAACAAGGTGTCCAGCCAAATATGTAAGTCTTTAATAATAGATAATGGTGTATGGGTCCTGGAAATAATGTCAATATACAATATACATGTAGAGATGCCTGTGTGCAGTGTTTTTATGGGTCTTTAATTTAATATATTTTTTGATAAGTTTTTTTTTTTTTAAAAACTGATTTAGCCAACATGGGGGAATAGAATTTGACCACAATATATACTTGTTTATTGTTAGAGGTGTCTATGGGTAAGTGCATGTGCTCTTATTTTTCTTTTTACACCTCTACTAAATTTCTGCTTCTCTTTGGTTTGCTTGGCGTTATGCAACTTAGGGTATGCCTGTGGCAGGTCCATAGGTTACCACAAATTGGGGGATTACCACAAAAAGTGGTCTACGGAATGGGATCACATGAACAATTTATTTTGGGGGGGTGGGGTGAATGAAACATCAGGGCTAGGATAGAATAGTGAAGGGATGTGAGTTTGCTTGTGGTGGTCAGCGCAACAAAGGAATTATTTAGATTTGCTTCCAATTATGTATCCAGGATAGATTTGCATGGATAACCCCTTTGTGCATTTGTGTACCTGTGATCAATAGTGCATTCATAGATAAGAAATAAAATGCTGATAATCCTATCTCTCGGGTGGGACAATGTTTGTTGGATTTCCAAAAACCTTGAGATCATCAACTGATCTGATCACCTGGGGCCACTAGGGGCTTGTTTGTTGCTCTCAAAGCTGATGTTCTGCTTCTCAAGTTTAATTTTTGTTGGTCATTGTCTCATTGTGACCTCTCTGTCAAGGTTGTTACTTTGCATTCCTAGAATCACGACTTATGGGGCTATCGCATGATTAAGTTTAATGTATTTGTTATGATCTTGTGATTCCCCCCATCGATCACAACATCCATTTGGCTTGATTATGGGTGTATCGCTTTTGGCATCATGATACGTTAGCACAAGGGTCATATGACTCATACCTCATCTGAAAAAAAAAAAAAAGAAGCATTTTTTAAACATCGTTTATGTGACATTCTTTATTATCTTGGAAAAGGAAAAGAAAAAAAAAAGGAGGATGATATCTCATGGTGTGAAGTTTATAGTCTTTTGATAGTTATGTTTTGGCTTAGTGTCATGTTGGTGCTCATTAATTTCGTTCATTTTTTAGAGAAGTGATATATCATGTTGGTTGCTAGAGAGGTAAATGGGGGTATGACTTTAGAAAGGGTTGAGTGACATAAAGGAATTGCTGCCGTCCTAATTGGGATAAGAATTTGCTGAGTTGTTGAGTAGATTATGTTGGTTCTATTAATGGATGTTCTTCACACACACAACTTCAGAATTCAGGATGTTTATGATGCTTCTATTTTTTTCTTTGTATTTTTTCATGTGTTTTGGCTAGATACTGTTGAAACATACTTTGTTCTGAACAGAAACTTCATTGTTCAACTGCAGGCACCACCTGTGATAGTATTCTCTTCCGCTTGTGCAGGATTGTCAGGTCAGACATTTTTCTCAGACGTCAATTTTTGTAGTCTTAGTTTAATTTGTTAATGATCTCAATACCATCAAAGTGACAATTTTCACCTTGTTTTATTTATTTATTTATTTATTTCCTGTTGATGACTAATGGTTCAATTTTTTTTTTATACAATACCTAAAAACACCCTTGTGCTTCAATGCCGGCAAACTCTTCTGCCAGAGACCTTTTAGGGCCCGTTTGGATACTTAGAATATTTCAATATATATGTGAATAGTAGTGAAATGGTTTGAATTAAGATATTTTATTGGATTTTAGGAAATTAGAGAAAAAGTTTAATAAAATATTATAAAGTAAAAAAATTGTTTGAATATTTTTTTGTTTTGAAATTTGGAAAATTTGTATTATTTTTGTGTTTTGTTTGGGAATTTGGAAAATTTATAACGATTAGGTAATGATTAAATGAAAAAGTTGCAGATTTGAAATTGAATGGTGTTTTGTGTTTAGTGATGTTTGGGAAAGAAATATATGATAATACTTAATAATAGTTGTGTTACTAAATGGACCCTTAGGGGGATGATTGGGGAATGAGATGAGATGAGAATTCTGTGAATAATAGTGAAATTGTTTGTGAATAGTAATAAAAATTGAATAAAAATATTATAAATTTAAAATATTGTTAGAATATATTTAATTTGAAAAAGTAGTATTATTTTTTGTGTTTTGTTTGAAAATTTGAAAAAGTTGTAATGTTTAGATGAAAAAGTTAAAAATTTGAAATTAAAAACTATTAGTATTTGAGTACTTATAAAAAAAAAAGTATTTGTATTTGAGTGATGTTTGGGAAGAAAATTATAAGAAATTTTGAGATTAGATGAGATGAAATATGTTTCCCGAACAAGCTCATTGATGGGCTTAAGTTTGGGGCCTCTTAGGCATGCTAAATAGGTTTTTTATGGATGAGTGACTTAACCTAAATACATGGAGTTAAGTTTTCATTAATCCAATCTATTTTATTTGAGGAATCTTCTTCTTTATGGGTGTCATCATAACTTTTCTTGGAAATATCTTCGAAATCATCAAGACAAGTTTTATATTGTCAGGGTTTTACTAGTAATTCCACAACTAATGTTGAATGCTGAAAATGTATTGTGGTAGTATGTAATTTAGAGGTTCGTCCTTAAACGACTTCTTAGACGATTTGGTCACTAGCGTTCATAGGTATACCATCTTGGACAACCCTTTTTATTTACTTATTGTAGAAAGACAAAGAAACTTGAATTGAGAAAACACTTTAAGACCTCATGTTTTCCCCCACGAAATGCTGGAGAGCTCACTATTGTACTTTTCTTTAGTTCTCCGAGTTCATAATTTAGAATCTTGTTCCAGATAATTAGCCTTGGCCCATGTTTTCATATTAAAATGAACACAGTTTTTGGCTATTGTCATACCCACATAGGCAATGAAGTATGATCCTGGGGCCTAATTAAAATGTATGCTCTGTAAAGCATAAATAAATGGCTAGGGACTCGTGGAGGCCAAGAGAGCTGCTGCAGTAACAGAAATAGGAGCTTCATCCTTTTTCTCAAATTACACTAACAGCTGCAAAATGCATACAGGGAGACATAGCAATTAATTGCTTGTTATTGATCTAGTGTGGAATTGCCGGGGCTAGCATCAAGCATTTACTGATATTATCTAACGATCCTGCCAGTGGAAAGAACATGGGATAATGTTTTCTTTCACATTGGACATGGAAGCTTCCTGTACATAATTATTTTTGTTCCATCACCACTTTTGTACTTGTATTGGCAAGTCACACTGGCATTACACAAAGCTAGTCTTAGGAAGTATTGCCAGGGTATGGTCGGATCTTTGTCCTGATGCCGGGAGAAGCAGTTATGCATTCCAGGTGCTTACATTGGCTAGATAAGATGCATACCGAACTTTGAACTTCAGCCGTAATTGACACTATAGATTTTTTCTTTTTGTTTGGCTGTGGCTTGGTCGTTAGGCATTTACTTGGTGCTGATTGAAAGTTTTATAGGACTGAGATCTCTTGAAAATTAGGATTGTGATTTTTGTCGTCCTACTAGCTGATTACTATGGCACCGTCTATGTTGCTTGCATCAAAGGATCTCTAATGAAACTATTAGAAAAAATTCTGCAGGTGGTGCTGTTCCCGCCCTAGCCCAACTTGCTTCTTCATCTTATCATGCAGCAGTCTCAACTCCTCAATTGCCTCCACCTTCGCAAGATGACACGCTGCACGATTCCCGAACTTCCTCTACCCTGTAATAAGATCTGCTTTCTTGTTATCTGCGAGTCTGAGAGAGGAGTCAAGTACACGTGGATGCCCACTTTAGTAAGGTGCCTCGCGAAGTTCCATAAGCATGCATCCGTGTGCTCTTTTGATTATACAGAATACTAATATTTAATTGGGTTAAAAATTTTGTTTGATAATTATTTATTATTCAAGTCAATAAAACTGGCATGAATAAATCAAGGAAGGAGATGAAAGGAAAGCATTATAAAATTTCGACATGGATGCAATCTGTCCAGGGAAAGCAATTAAAAATTGAATTGGTTTTCCGTCGACAATAATTGCTAGTGCTAATTAGTCAGTTGCTTTATCTCAATTGAAAGCTTGAATCATGATATCAAAATGGTTCCTTTTGTTGAAGAGATATATCTGGTCGGATTTCCTTTTGTTGTTGGCGATGGCGTCAAGCGGTTGGAGGGATTTCCTTTTGTTGTTGGCGATGATTTCAAAATGGTTCCTTCTGCTTGGAAAAATTTTAAACATCAGTCCACGCACCATATTTTTTTTTTCTTTTACCAAATGTAAAATCAAAAGGATATAAAAGTAATTAAACATAGATTTTATCCCTTATTCCAGCTGGGGTTATATATCTATAAATACAAATTTAACTACACAGCAACCACAAGAAGAAGAACGGCGGCTTAGCAGATCCCTTGACCCTTCATTCTATTAGAAGCAAGCAAAGCGGCGTGAGAAAGTTGTTTGCATCTGCTTCTTTCCCCAAATCCTCTCTGCCTTTTTTTCTTTTAAAATGAACAAATGTACTCTATTGCTTGAACTAGTGGTGGTGGTTGCTCTGTTTTGGGGAGCCAAAAGTAGAGATAATTCTATTTTTGTTGTTGGCGATAGTGTCAAGCGGTTGGTGGTGCAAGTCAGGGTGGCTGAGCAGAGGATGGAGGTTGCTAGTCAAATCGAAAAATTGGACAAGATCAAAACCGGTAAAATCAAAAATACAGGTTTAGGAGGGTAACGGGTTCGGAATCGGAATTGGTTCTTAAAAATATAAAATTGGTGTAACCGGTCCGATCATAAAATTTGTACAAAATCAGACCGAATCGGATTGGTTACACCTCTAGCTAGAAGGTTACTAGAGCTGCCATTGATGCAGAAATCGAGAGGTTTTTGTGGAAAGCTATAGAAAGGTTAGAGTTCTGGTACTGCATGTTTGCGAAGATTGAGTGGGCCACTTGTGGTGTTATAAGCTAAGTTTAGCTACTACAAAGGTTTTGTGAGTTCTTATAATTTGGTTGTAACAAACTAAAGTTTCTATAGTGGATTTGAGGTGGTGATTTACACTCGGAATGGTTTTAGATTTTGAAGTCGTTCTTCAAATAAATTTTCACTTCATGATTGAGAATCCAAATTGTCCCCTATGTATACAGGAGTTGGAGATAGTAGAGCATGTACTATGGGAGTATCCTTTAGCTCAAGGTGTATGGTGTCGAGTCCCAAAAGCTCCAAAAATGTAAAATTCAGAATTTAGCTTTCAAGAAATTATTGGTGGCTATATTTAGCTTAGTTTTGTTTTTTTTTTTAATTTTTAATTTTATCAAAAAGAAGAACTAGAAGAATTGGCAGTAACCTCATGGTTGATATGGAAAAGAATGAATGGAGTCATTTTCAGAGATGAATTTATTCACCCAAGCTTGCTAATGCAGCAAGCTATACAACTTATGCAAGATATGAAGCAGATAGCCCAAATCAGTAACAAATCAGAGAGGAGATCAGCAAAAGAATAAGGCACTTAGACAGCTCCACCACAAGGAACTTACAAGTAAATTGGGATGCAGTTGTGGACAAAACACATTATAAGGTTAGAATTGGAGCAATTGTTAGGGATTGGGAATGAGTTGTTTTGGCTACACTAAGATTGAACAAAGACCTATCTCTAGACGCTTTTTTTAGCAGAAGTAATGGCAACTCAACATGCATTTGTTATTTGTCAAAACTTGGGGCTTTAGCACATATTTTAGAATGTGATTCTTTATAAGTCGCAAAAACTTTGCAGCAGAAATAAGAACATTGAAAAGGCTCTGGAATGATATTAACATATTCGAAGTCATTACTAGCCACTTTTAAAAACTGGGACGTGAATAAAGCAGCACATGTTTTGGCAAAAAATGCAATAGGCATATCTAATTTCATTGTTGATGTTGAGGATATTCCTTAGTTTATTTTTTCCTTGTCTAGTGAATCATAATAAAGTCTGTTTTTTATTTTGTTTTTTTTTTTAATTTTTAACTATCCCCAATTTTCTTTAGCTTTCCTAGTAAACATAAAGATGAAAAAATACAATGTATTTATTTTTCTTAAGACTGTTCATTCGGATTCTGGGTAGTTCTAGGACTAGGTTAATCTGGGTCAAATTCGAGTTTCGGTTTGTATCTGAGTTCCTTTTTTTTTTTTTTTTTTTTTTTTTAAGCCTATATAGTTAATACGAAATTTGTTACAACATTGATTTGTTAATTGTTTTTAAAAAGAAAAAGGCTATATATGTAATGAATCTCAACCACGGTAGAGCATGAGTCTGACCTAACTCAGATGCAAGCAAACTTCTTGAATAAATTCTCTATCCACCTACGGCACCCCTCATGGATGAATCGTTATTGTTTATAGCTATATATATATATATATATACTAGGTAGGAACAACGTGCAAAGCACGTTTGCTTAATTAAGTGTATTAACATTCAAGAAAGAAAATCACCAACCGTTCCAAACACACCTAGGATGATGCATATGGACGCTGCAGGACACTGCAGTTTGTTATTCTGTTAGCTGAGCTGTATATACATATTGGTTATTTTTTTGCTTCTTATTTCCATTATCTTGTAACTATAAATAGACGCATATGTACATGATAGTACACAGTCAATACAAAAGAATATTTTCCATACTCTGTTATTTCCTCATTTAGCAAGTTGCATTGCGTCTTCTTTCACTGCGCTATATCATTCTTGATAAAGTGAGGCAAAATTTTTAGTAAAAATAATATGATTTTTTAGAAAAAATTAAGTGAGAGATAGTAAAATTTTTTTATAGATGTAGACACACTTCAATGGGTACACACCCACATTATGCCATGGTTGGCTTCTCAAACAAGAGAGAGAGTTCTGGTACCTCATTCCAAACAACCAGTCAAATTAGCTGGCTTGCCCAATCTTCTTAATAGGTTGATTTTATTTATTCATTCATTAATTTGTAATCAAGAATACCTTTAGAAACCAGATTTCCTAATCTAATCAATCTCCTAGGTATACAAAAGATGAAGAGAAGTCTACCATATGGATCGAAGAACTAAAAATTGTTGCTGTCCCAAGGTCAAGTTATTTTGGGAGACTGAAAGCCTAAATAGGATGTTTGTGACAAACATGGCCACACTAAAATCATGCTATAGAATGTTTGGGACAAACATGGTCACCACGAAGCAGAGTAATTTCATGGAACATTTTAAAGCAATCAATAAATCCTTAACTGTATACACAGAAAATTTAAAAAATGATAATGATTATAGTATATGGTTTGCATAAAGAAAGGGGCCGAGGTATCAATATCCAACACCCTAAAATTATGAAAAGTTGAAATTTAGCAAATGTCATATGCAATACAAGTATGGTGAATGTGCAAGTTTCAATCTAGAGGCTTCAATAAGATTTAGAAATCATTTTGACAGTCTAGAAAGCAACCACAAAATCCACTCTAAAGTCTACCCATGATAGGTTTGCTATTCCTTGCCTAGGATACTTTACTGGTAAAGTTTTCTTCAACAATAAAAAGGCATACTCATAGAATCTTCAGGAATCAACTGATCAGCTGCAATCGGATATCACCTGCCAAACAAGTTTGCAATAAGCATTCTTGTCAAAGCCAACACACATATACAAGTTGAAACTATTACATATACAAGTAGAAAATATCACATACATATACAAAGAACAATAAAACAAAGATGCTGACATAAGATAGTAATATGGTTCCATTAATGAGCAGAAAAGGATTATTAAGGGTAAGGAGACCTGGATAAACTCTTGCTCTTGCTCGCGCTATTGCTTGCACTGTGCCTCTTTGGGCTTTTACTCTTTTGTTTCAGACGCTGAAAAAGAGGTAAGATGAAGTGTTTTCTTTAAAAAAATATGTAATAGAAGGTCGAACTAAATCCAATACCAAGATTCTAGGACTGGACATTGATTAATAGAACAAGTCTGTTAAAATAGCAGGTAATATAGATACTATTCAATCACGATACTTTCAAGAACATTTTAAAAAACTTACCAAGTTAGATGAGGCTCTAATAATTAAAATATCCCAGTACCATATCTCTGTACCAATGATCCAGCCACCCATTAAATGAGGGCATGTTGCAACATTTCTAATCAGCCTATTAATATTCAGAATCACAAAAATAATTGTTCAAACAGAAATAGAAAACATACCGAAGGCATTGAAGATTTGGATTTTGATCGAGATCTGCAAAAGTTCCAGAAACAACCCATTTTAAATCCACACGTTCCTTTTACCAAATTTGATCCAAGAGCCCTTGATGCCTCTTCCACAAAGTTACCATATCCAATCGGATACATGAAAAAGCCATAAATATTTAGCAGTTCAACAAAGAAAAATATCAGGTCAATATATATAATTCCAGCCTATAAATGCAACCTAAATTCATAAAGAAAATATCTTAATGAAAGCATCACAAGGTATTTTCAAGACACCAGTGGACTAACAGGGAAGAGAATTTGTTGCTACTGTACCACAAAAATCCAGATAAGCCAAATAGTGCGGCCTATTAACTTTGGCAATGTTGGAGCAGAAAATGATAATGAAATCGTCTCTACTGCTAATTGTTGGTGCTATTCAAATCCCAATGGCGCTTAGTTCACAAATATCTAGCTTTAAAAATTGCAACCATGATCTCCTTTGTTCCCAATGTAGCACCCATGGACAGCTGCAATGCTAAAAGAATTAGAACAAAGAGGCACCATCAAGGTTTCCAAAGCTGCCCATCTAAAAAACAGCATACCTCCATAACCAAAAGAGTTGCAGGCAACTAAAACATATCCCATCAAGATCCTAATTTCCAATCCCCACTTCACAGCATGTATCCATATCTAAAAAACAAAAAGGTAATTTTCACACAAAGCCTAAATAGGATTGATTGCACGCGAACTCTAGAGCATAGAAATAAAATATAAAAAAAAAAAAAATTAAGAGGGAAAAAGGACCACATACCATTTTCGTGATTCTTCTTCGCCATAACTCTGACAACCAAAGACGAAGAAGTGCAAAGCCTGGGTCTCCTCAAAACTCTGATCTCACACAACCCCCCATTTCTCTACTTTGGCAGAAGAAGTGGTTTTTCTTCCAAGGTTCCAAGACATGGGTTTCTCAGAAAACGAGTTTCTAAGCAAGAGAGGGGTTCGAGTGGTGTTATTGACACGAACGACCCACAGATCCATTCCTCTACGACCACTTTACCGAAAAATGAACTCGAATTTTCTGGTGCTTTCTTAGTCCTCTCTCTCTCTCTCTTTGAGACTACACTCCGAAGGAGATTCTGGGGCTTGACAAAAGCCATTGACAAAGCACATCAGGAACTGGAACTCTCATGCAGAAGACAAAACAACAGCGATGAATACGAAGAGGCACTCGGTGCCGGAAACCTTATTTTCCTTTCTCATAAATATTCTTTTACAACAACCAAAACCAATGAGACAATTGAAGTCGATGGCCAGACGGATTTAACGGCAAGTTAACGAAAAACATTTAAAATTACTGTAGCTCCGTTAAAACAACAAATTTCCGTTTCATAGCTATTTTTTATATATAAAGATATATATATGTCTCAATGACATCTTCGACATCATAAGCAATATCTAATTAAACTTCTTATAATTCTGATAACTTTTTTTTTAATAAAGAAAGTTTATTTATGAATAAAAAAATATTACAATTTTGAATAAATTCAGCTTGAAAGTTAAAACTGATTAGGTGGTTGAAAGAAAGAAAAGTACAGCCGCATCTAGTAAAGAATTATATAAAATAATTTTAAAAACTAATGTGTCTTTGTTTGATCATTTATTTTATAATAAAAGTAATTTTATAATCTGACGAACCATATCAAGTTACATCAGTTTATGATATTATTTTTAAGGTTAATTACACTTGTCCCCTCAAACTTCTACTCAATTCACAATGTACCTCTAAAACTAATAATTGCATCAAGGTGGATTTGCTTACTTTCAACACTTTCCAATCCTGCCCTTGGGTCTACCGACAACGTTAAATTAAATGGAAACGTCCTCCACATGCTGCTCACATGTATCTCCTTCACTGCAAAGACAAAACCAACCCTCACTGAAGGAGAAATTCAAAAACCTCCAAATGCAAAATTCGAAAACCCTAAGCCTGCAAAATTCGAAAACCCTAAGTTGAAAACCACTGACTTCCTCCAGACCAGAACAGAGCATTGATTGATTGCTATTCTCATTGGTGTTCCGTTCGTCTTCGCCTTGATCTGAATGGCTTCAAACATTTTTATTTGTCTTCATCGATTTTCTCTCTATCTTCTTCACGCAGTGGGTGTCAAAAAGGTGAAGCCATCTCAAAATGAGTCAATCTTATCTTCATCAAATTTGTATGTTCTTCATGTGGAAATGAGTAATTTGGCATGACAAATGTTTCAGTTTTGAGGATGTTTGTGTCCAATGTTGCACGCAAGTGGGTCCAATGTTGTATGCTTCCTAATATGACGCTAGTGTATTGCTGAGTGGTTTTAGTGGTCTCAGTTTGAGAACACAAAAACATGGGGGTGTTTTGTTGTAGGGTTTTGACAGAGGTGGTCCCTTGCATAGGAAAATGCACAAATTTATCTATTTGATCCAATAGTTTACTTTTGCTTACTTTCTGTTTGGTCTAATAATTGACTACAATCCATGACTAATTTAATTGACAATATTTTGTAAGATGACTACGAGGAATTTGTTATTTCAAATCCATCATGGTGGGCTAATTAATAGGCACTAGAATGAGGAATATGTTGGGAGTAAAACTAATGTGTACCATAAACCATATGATGAGGACCAGTTATCATTGATTGAGATACAGACGATTGTGACCAAGTATGGTTACAATCCAGGTGACTTAGTCTACTATAGATAGCCTGGTTTGGGATATACAATGGTCTTAAATTGCTTACATCTGACCATGATGTGAATGAAGATGAGGAGGAAGTAGAAGCACGTCGCCTTGGACTTAATGATCCATTTTGGATAGAGTTGAGTAGTGAGGATGATTTGTATGACATTGATGCCAACACAGTGAAACATCGAGGTCGAGGTCAACACCTATAAACCAGTGTTCACTGATGTTGTTGGTTAAGTGCCACTTGATGATAAAAAGCTACAATTTCCCTCAGATACTAAGGATGAGGAGGACAGAAGTGGTCCAAGGTGGCAAGAAAATGATGACAATGGTATAAAATACTCCTCTATTCTCTTGTTTATTATTTTAGTGTTCATTTTTCTAAAGTCGCTAAACAATGCTTGGTTTCACAATTAGCAGGTAACTTATCTGATATGGCACCAAATGATGTCTTTCAATCTCCTGTTCATAGTAGTGACGAAGGATATCGTGATTTTAGGTTCCCTGAGTTTCAACATGTTAACTTGGAGAATCCAAAAATATCCGTTAGAATGAAGTTTGGATTTACAACACAGTTTAGAGAGACAATAAGGAGGTTCAACCTAAATATTGGTAAGTTTATAATGTTTGCAAAGAATGATGTAGATAGGGTTACTATTGTCTGCAATACCACTAAATGTCCTTACCGGGTTTATGGGTTTTGGATTAGGCAACAAACTTTCCAGATAAAGTCTATGGATCCAAGACATGAGTGTAGCATGAGTTATAAGAACTTCATTGTCGCATCATCCTGGATTGCAGATAAGTTGATGCCACTGTTTATGAGCCAACCTAATCTGCCTATCCATTCACTTGCTGATGAGATTAAGAGAAAGTGGGGAGTGGAAGCTCCTAAAATAAAGTTGTATCGTGCTTGAGTGAAGATTTAGTTTACCATATTTGGCATCCATAAAGAATAGTATGCTAAGGTATGAGACTATTGTGAGACCCTAAAACTAGGGGTGGGCAGTGGGGCCCCGGAACTCACTGCCCCGCCCCAACATAGGGCGGGGCGGGGCCCCCCGGCCCGTATGGCCACCCCCAGCGGAGGCGGGGGACGGAAACGGACTCCCCCCGGTCCGTTTTTCCCCCGCCCCGCACCGTTTATATATATATAATATATAATATATATATTAACACCATCTACGGGACCTCTCAACACCATCTACGGGAACCGAACTGAAAATCCACCTCTCTTCATCTTCCCATTTCGATGGCAACGTCGACCGTCCGTTATTGAAAGGTAGCAACGCCACGTTTGCTGGCTGCCTCCGATTAGTACTGGTTTGCATCGGTACACGCTCCGAGCTCCAACCCTTTTGCATTCCGATGCCCGCTTGACGATAATTCGGTGTCCTGGGACTCGGCAACAAACCAGACTTGCGAGATGACACAGCCGAGCTTTTTTTCATGGTTGCCAGCCGTGGCAAAGAGGAGGCGACGGTAACATTGTTGAGATCCAATGAAGCGGGTCTTCGTCTATCTGGCTTCTTGGATAGAGCTTCAGATCTGGATCTCCGATCCTGACATTCTGCGTAGACAAAGGGAAAAAGTTGTACAAATCAAATGCTTAACATAAACAAGGTAAAACCAAAAGCAAAAGCTTTCAGTTTTCTTGTGAAGGAAGCGTACCTTTGAGAGCTAGAGAGAAGGAGCTCCTTGTAGAATCTAGAGGCTGATTCTTGTCTTTAAAATCTGTGTCGCTGTCTTCCTTTAGAACTGCGTAAGATACAAGGAAACAGTGAAGAGTGTACTGAAGGGGGGTGCGGGGAGCGGACGGATTGCCCCCCTACCCTGTACCCGGTCATGCGGGACGGGGTACCCCGGCCCCGCACACCTGGGGCGGGGGGCCAGGGGGGGTCTACCCCGCACCGTATGGTGCGGGTAGCACCCCTACCTAAAACAAATGTATCAAGGTAGTTCTTTGTTAATTAGGGTGGAACGAATAGCTCATGAGTTACCTCATATTTTTCAATAGATGTAAGTAGGATTAGCAGCCTGTATAGAGGGTTTTAAGGCTAGTTGTAGACTATTGATTGGTTTGGACGGTTGTTTCTTAAAATTACCATTTAAGATGCAGCTCCTATGTGTTGTTAGTAGGGATGCAAATGATAACATGTACCCCATTGCCATGACCATGATGGAGGTAGAGTTAAAGGATAGTTGGGGATGATTTATTGAGACACTTATACCTAATCTTGGATAACAACCTAAATGCGGGTGGACATTTATCAGTGACAAACAAAAGGTAATTTTGTAAATCTTTTAATATATTCTATTAAGTCAACCAATTAAATGACTACTCATCCAATATTTTTTGTAGAGTTTAAAGCCAGTAATGGAGGAGTTGGTGCCTTATAATGACAATTGCATTTGTGTGAGGCATTTATATAACAATTTTTGAGATACTGGCCACAGGGGTGTGGCTTTGAAGGAAAAATTATGGCAGGCGACCACAACATACACTACGAGGGACTTTGAGAGAGTTATGGAGGAACTGAAAGCCCTTAGTGAGCCTGCATATGACTATCTAAAGGTTATAGATCCATCACAATGGTCTAGAGCATGGTTTTACACATTTTGTAAGTTTGACATAGTAGTGAATAATCTCAATGAATGTTTCAACATGTATATTATGCAAGCATGGGAGAAGCCAATTATGACTATGGTGGAGACCATACGGAAGAAACTGATGAGGTGGTATCAGTTGAAAAGCGAAATAATTGGTAAATGAGAAAATACAATAACACCTTGAATAATTGTGAAGTTTGAATTTATGCATGACCTATCCATCTATTGTACTTCAACGTATGCAGGAAGTTGTCATTTTGAGGTTAACAATGCTGGTAGGAAATATGTGATTGATTTAGGTAAGAGGACTTGCTCGTGTTTGAGATGGGGCATGATAGGTGTTCCATGCCTTCATGCATACACATGTATTGTGTATTCTGACCAAGACCCCAAGGAATATGTGCAACATTACTAAAATGTGGAGATATGGAGGGCAGCATGCGAGTTTTTAATTTACCCTGTGCATAGTGAGGATTATTGGTTCACTACTACATGCAAGAAGTTCACTACTTTTGAGGTTGGGAAACAACTTGGGAGGCCAAAGAAATATCGAAGAAGAAATGAGGACGATTAACAAGCAGCAAACAAATTGAGAAAAACTGGTGTGTATATATGACTTGTTCAAGGTGTAAGTAAGTTGGTTACAACAGAAGAAAATGTTCACGTGGGAATGCAGGCACACCCTTCTTCACTTCTGCAGTAGATTTTCAAGCTGCTTCATTTTCAGATGAACTGGTTAGTGGCTAATTCTTCTTTATTTACTATACAATATTCATTTACATATATATTGAGAATGTTCATTTATATTTAAATATGCTATTAGGTCATTTCACAACCGCCACTGTCAGAGGCTTCATAGCCAACAACCCAATCTAGGCAAACTGAACACATTCCATCGTCGTCGCCTTTGTAGACAACATGAAAAACAAGTCCAACAGTGCAGACTCTTTAGTCAAAGCCTTCGCAGGCAGCATGGCAAATAAGCCAAACTAATCAACTGCAAGCCAATGTGGGTCATGTGCCAAAGTTGATTGCCAAACGACCACCTAGGAGGCAATTTGCAAGACTTGAGGGCCACCACTCACGGACTAGTACACAACCACTTGTATTTGTGGACTTAGACGTTGATACAAGCGATCCACCACAAGGAAGACTGCATTCTTGGGGCAATCCTGGAAGGGGAGGTATGCAATTTAGAGTTAGTCAATTGCCATCCAACATCCAAGTGCTTCTTGTCAAGGCTAATAAATTAGTGCATAAAGGGAATGGCGTAAAGTTATCTTCATGTGTGGAGATGATGAATCAAAATCAAAAAGGGGAAACAGAAGAGATCAAACTGACAATATTGACTACTGTTGTAATGATGTAGTTAGGGTTTTATGGTGTTACTGGTATTAGAAAACTTTTATTGTAATGGTCCAAAACTAGTGCATTTTTTATTTTATGGTGTTATGGTGACACTCCAATTAAGGGATTTGGATATATATGGTGACATTATTATTAATCATTATTACCATTACTTGACTACTATGTACTGAGGTTTTTTGGATAGGGAACAACCTACTCTTGTTATGTGTGATCTTTAATTTACCATATTTATGCTATATGATAAATGTATGAAATAAATACTTTGCAGTAGTTTGACCTAATAGTCACCAACATAACACAGTAAGTTGTTGCCACAAAATTCAATGCATAACCAAATTATATACAAAAACCAAAGTCAACACAAGTGATGTTCAATACAATAATCAAATTCAAAATAACAACCACAGTCAATACACATCCAAAAAATTACATTAACCAATTCTAAACTATCATCAAGTTCTTGCGACCTTCATCACCATCATGGGACATTTTTATGTAGATAACAACAACAACCAAAAAAATTATTGTGACATCACACCATATGCAGTTATTGAATTTCTTGTGCAAGTCCTTAAATTTTTCCTTCTTTTTATACAATAACTCTTGGATATTCTCCCTCCGCTCCCTCTCAAACACCAAGTTAGTCTCCAATTCTGACTTCTCAATCTTCAACTCAAGACTCTGTATCTGGAGTCTATCTCATAACTAGCCAATGACATCTCTGCACGTGGAGTAAAAATCATCATCTACCCAATCAAACAATGTATAACACCTGTCTCCACCCCCATGTTGACAACCAGGAGTCCAATATGGGCATCTCTTGAACTTTCTTTTGTAGTTATCGTCTATTATTGACACTCTTAGACATGCCCACAGATTGCAATGACAAAATTCCAGTGGTGCTTTACCACTCTATCTTGTGCTAGATGAATCAGTAGATATCTTTCACAACCTGTTGAAATATACGTGTTGGTCTATATATGAGTCCAAGTCATGGCAGAATTAGATCCAAACAATATATCATGACAAATAAACTGGAACATTGTCTAAGCATGATGACATTAAGATTAAGAAAATATTATGGCAGAATTGGAATACTTGCATCACTTGCTTATACTATATTCTTATTTTACATGAAACACAGTATGTAGCTCTTGGGTGTGTGTAGTTGCTACAAACAACAAGAAGTATGAACTCATTTAAGTTTTAATAGAAATTTCTTGTGCAGATTAATCATTTGGATATAAAGAACCAAATCAATTTGAATGTAAACAAAAAAAGGAAAGAAAGTAATTTCACCTTTATTTCTCAACAACTCGATGAAGACGAACAAAACACCAATGAGAATAACAATCGATTGATGGTCTGGTTTGAAGGAAGTCAATAGTTTTCGACTTAGGGTTTTCGAATTTTACATTTGGGGGTTTTCGAATTTCTCCATCAGCATGGTGACAATGAAGTTGATAAGGTGAGGAATGATTTTGTCTTTGCAATGAGGGAGATGCATGTGAGTAGCACATGGAAGACATTTCAATTACATTTCACGTTGCTAATAGACCGAATGGGGGGATTGAGAAGTTTTAAAAGTAAGCAGGTCTACTTTGATACATTTATTAGTTTTGAAGACATATTACGAATTGAGTGAAAGTTTGAGAGAGTAAATTGTAATTAATTATTATTTTTATATAATCCATTTGTGAGTAGAGTATTTTTTATTTTTTATTTTAAAAACCGCACTGAAATTTGGACCAGGGTGATGCGGGGGTGGTTTGGGAATTTCGGAATCCGTGAGATGGGCAAGTTTGGGTCCTGGGAGCATAGAGGTGTATATAAAAGGAAAGAGCTGAAACCCTAGATGAGAAATCATCAACTACTTGATCTTATCTGAGCAGAGTGTGAGAGCAAGGACTGGTTGGTATGTGGCGGTCTCAAATCGAAAAGTTCCCTTCTTGGATGTCTTTGAATATCCGGCTGAAGCTACCCTCTCCCCTGAATTTTGTAACGAAGATCATGGGGGCTGCTGGCTGCTCAACCATAGAAAGACCAAGAAAGATATGCGGGCTTTTCTTTGACTCCATTTGCCATAAAGTCTTTAAATTTCACCCTTTTGCGATGAAGACTGCCTGCACGCTGAGCCCTTTTCTTTACTTTAAATCGAACGGGCAGTGATGGTCTTGCGGGCTTTAAAGTTCCGAATTTGTTTCTTTGGCTGTTACTTATTTGCTGAACTGAATGGTTTTGTTTTTGTTTTCTTCATATATTTACGTGTCTCTATGAATGCGTGTGTATTTGTATGTATGTAGAATGCCTGTTTCAAACAGAGTGGTACTTGTTAGCTGCTGGTAGTTCTTTTTATTTTTAGCAATTTATGGTGATGGGGTAGCTATTGGACGATTTAATGTTAAATACAATCTTATTCACAAAGAAATAATGTTTAAGACAATCTTGACATGGTTAATGTTTCATTGTTTCTTTATTATGAGAGGGCAGGAATGAAGATAGACAGAAGGGGTGCGGGGGTCAAGATGAGAACGCAGACGATGCTTCCTTCTACAAAGGACTTTGTTGGGGTACAATTTATGCATTGCTGCTCTGTTTGTCGAGTGGGAACCTATTTTTACCTGTATTCCCTCACTCCGACTTGTGCGAAAAATATTTCACCAGTTTATTTTTTTATTATGTAAAAATGTTTCATTTTCCCTCTGATTTGTTTACTTTCTTCATCGAGTTATACAAGATTTTGTGCTGAAATGCCACATACAGTAAGTGCTGTTCAATCGCTTTGAACGGATATATTACTCTCCTATTATAATCTCTTGCTTCAGAAAGGATATATTGAACATTGCAACGAAGTCTGCCCATCAATCACCGCAACACTTACTACCATTCCCTTCCTGAGTTTCTACCACAAAAGTACAAAACAGAGCTTCCACATACTACCGCTCCCTTCCCGAAGTTTATACCATAAACAGAGCATCAACGACGAGCTTGAGGGAGGGAGGAGGGAGAGAGAGACTTGGGGGAGAGAGAGCCTTTCGGGCTTGAGCCTTGAGGACAGAGGGCTTTTTCAGCTCAAACCAGTTCTATGTCATATATCCTACGTGACTCCCTCATATTGGAGGGTGTAAATTTGAATTTATCACTGCATCCAGTTTGAAGTTTTTCTCTTAACTTTAATCATCGAATTATGTAAGATTTTGTTCCACGTCTGTTATGAAGTGTTGGCAGAGAATAAGAAAAGGTGAAAAAAAAAGAAGTAACGGAATTGTATAATGCTAGATATAATTTAGGTGAGTTTGTTATTATTATTATTATTTATTTTTTATTTTTAAATTTTAGATTTATTCAATTTTTTAAAGGAGTGCCTGAGTTTGCAATTGGGCTCGAATATCATTTTGCATACTGCATTAACAAAGGGAAATCTAACAACCATTCCCGGACACATCCAATACAAAAGAAGGGAAATAACGTCAGATACGCGCGAAAGGCCCACTGGACTTAAACAAGATAAAGTAAATGGGCGAACCGAAGATAGAACTACTCAGTCTGGATTGATTCCACGATGACCGACCATCATAGAAAGAACTTGGCCCGACTAACCTAATGGGCTCTAATGAGTCTAAGCTAACGACAGCTGCAAATTAAAAACAGAGACTATCTTCTTCACTTCTGCGAGTCTCCAGATTATCTTCTTAGCTCCAAGTCCCAACCAAGACTGAAAAATGATTCGATTCACGCAGGTTAAAATTAAATCGGTAAGAAATTGGATTGATTTTAGTGAATGTTTTGAATGGTTCATTGAATCGCTTGATTCTAGCTGATTTTAGACTAATTTGAACCAATCCCAATAGATTTAAAACTGTATTTATTTTTAAGTTATTTAACAACTGAGTGTTTTTTGTTTTAATTTCTTGTACAAAAATATGATAGAACTAACCATATATATTAACTTTTTTCATCATTGTATTCAATAACAATCGCAAAAAAATTAAAAGATAAAATGTAATTCATTAATTTTTTTAGTTGAACAAAAAATTAAAGAGATGGATTAGTATTTTTTATTAAACTTATGGTTATGCATAAAATATTACTTACCATGTATTTATAACTTAATGATCTTTATCTTATTCATATATAGGGCAAGAAAATGTCGACAATTTAGATTAAATACATAAATTATTTATTTATTGAAACTATTTAGATTCATATCATATTTTTATTGAAATTAGTCAATGAATTCATATTTTATACTCTTTTATACATAATATAATATGTTTGAATTGCATCAAATATAATTTTTAATATTTTTTTTTTATCAACATTGAAATAATTGATTTAACATTGTCATGAATCGCTCGATTCATGGAATTGGTCCTTACTCAAAGTTTGATTTTTGGAGCCTTGGTCCCAACACGTTGGATATTCTATAGAAAGTGCGAGAACACCACAGGCTTTGCAATGCCATGGTGCCACCTCATGGACTCTCGTGTATCCCCCCTCACATTTAGCATCGAATACCGGTCGGTTCGGTTTTGTTCCCAAACTGGAAACCGATTGATTTGTCACTTTTACCACTAAAAATAAGTCGAAATCGACCAATATGGAGGGGTCAAACCGGCCGGCGCACATATTTTTGGGTCCTTTTTTTGCCTAATTCTTTTTTATTTATTATTTTTTATGTTTTTGTTTTCCTCAATTCATTATCCAAGATCTTTTTGACCTTTTTTAGAGTTGATTTCAAATTCAAATTTACTGAATTTGTAAAACCTATTTTAAATAGTCAATTTCATTTTAATTTTAATGTCGCCTGTAAAGTTGTACTATTACTAACTAAGTATATACTGACATATTTCCCATAAAAAAATACTACCATACTAATTACTAGATAATTTAAAAAAATAAAAACTCTACTAGATGTTTAATAATTAATACACATTACAAATAAAATTAAATTGTCCTAAACAAGTAAGCAACAATTGCTCTTGAATAAGATTGTGCTAAGTCTTCAACATCCAATTAGATGCCTAAGCAACATCCAAATTGTCATTAGTCTTCAATAGTTGTGATGCCTAATGGTGCTCCCAACTCTATATAGAAACATTAATAAAATTAAAATATCAAATATTAATAAATTTGGATGATGAAAAATACTTAAATTAATTTATAAAAGTAAATTAATATTGAATGAGTAAAACATTACCAGATTCTACCAAAAAGTTCTCCACGTTGTCCATGGACTCTCGAATATCAATTGGTGTTGACAGATGTCGCAACCAATTTTGAGCACAAATAAGTGTCTTAACGGTTCTCGAAGCCAACGACTTTCGAAAATGATCAAATACATGACATCCCGTATTAAATGCCAACTCTGATGTAATCGTAGAAACGTGCATGACCAATAAGTGTAGTGCAATCCTTGTAAGTATAATTATACACATTATTTTTCCACCAAATCAATAAGTCAAAAGATGGATTAAGTGCCTTACAACCATATGATAAATACTGGTCTGCCTATGTTTTGGCAAGTGAAGATCTAGTGGTGGAAGATGCTTGATACACTCATGAAACAATTTTGACTCAAGATTTTCTTTATCATCATTTGTGGTTGTAGATGTCAAAGGGGCCTATGTTCCCAAGTAGTCGAGATAGAACCAAACGTAGCATTATTCTTTGCTTACAAGTCTGTTAATAATTATCTCACACTCGACATCAACTCTTCAGCATGAGTTTCACAATAAATTTTCTTCAGGTGGAAAGTAAGAAGATCTAACTTACTACGTGGATCAAGCACAATTGCAATCAACAATAACAAGTTTATCTTATCTAATAAACTCCAATACTTATCTTATTTAATTCTTATGCTTATGACCATGTTTATCAAAGAACTATTATCACTCTTGCTAAGTTTACATGTTTATCAAAGAACTATTATCACTCTTGCTAAGTTTAACTAACTCTTTTTGGAGCATACAAATCTCTTAAAACTGGTAGTTGTCGTGTCATATAAAGATCTAGAAAATCGATTAGTGGCATCATAAAATATTTTTAAAAACTTCACAAGAACCCGCATTGTCTCCCACTCCTAAACTCTAGGAGGTTCCATTTGTCCATCATTAAAATGAGAGAGAAAATTATAGTCTTCACTCTTTATCTACCTGAAAAGCCTTCTCAAAATTTTCAGCCACCTCCAACATCATGTAAGTTGAATTCCATTGGTGTAAGGGGGGCCCAAGGCCCAATGGGATTAGACCGCAGGAGATGAGAAGGCCCTAGGCCCATCAGGCAGAAACCAAAGTAGGCCAAGGGCTCAGACCAGGAAGTTGTGTGCCGAGCCCAAGACGCGCCTACCCATTCGGAAAGATCAAAGCACCGAGCCTAACCCAGATGAAAGGCCCACCACTGGTAGTGAACACCAAAGACCTTGGTGGTCGACCGAGTCCTGTAAGAGAGTGCAAAAACAGGCGTTTGCCTAGAGCCCAAGCGGCTGGGTGTGTTTGGTAGTGGGCGCACCTAGCTAGAAACACGCTTTATGTAATGCATGTCAGGGAACTTGAACACGCAATGGCATGCTGCTTGAGGTGATGTAGGAGGCCATGACCTTGGCTTGACACCCTGCCATAGCAGGAGGCTGGTGGCAGGTCTGACCAGAGCATGATCTGACACACCACAATCTCTCTCAGCAATTGAGTTCAAACCAGGTATAAATACCTCGATCCCACCCAGGGGGAATCTCTCTGAACTCTTATTCTCCTTAATTCTCTCGATTTTCTCTATCACTCAAATACTCTCCACTGACTTTGGTATCGGAAGGACCACAGATCTTATATGAGCCCACTCTTTTTCCTTGTTGCAGGCCTTGGGAGTTTGGAGACTGTAGAATTGCTCGGATTGCGAAACATGACATCAACATTGGTGCTGTTTATGGGATCTTCTTAATAGAAGCATGTACTTCACATGCTGGCAACAACACGATCCCAAACCACATGACCGATCAGCACAGTGTTGAAGATTGCTATGCCCTAAAAAGAAGAAGGGAGGAAGACCTATGAGGCCATGTTCATATTTCATTCGTATACTTATGACCATCTTCTTAAATCCTTGTCTTCCAACAATTATAAATGACAATTTAGCGATAATTATAATCTCTAAAATAGCCAATCTCATAGCCTCTTCACTATATTTGTTGGTTATAAGATTCCTTACGATGCTACCATCACTTTCTCCAACCCTCTCCTTAGATCTTGCCTCACCTGTTAATATTTTTTGGTATCTATCCAAAGGCCCATATTTGTGAAGATTTTTGGGACATGAATGCTGGTGGTTTTGCATGGTTGAAATTCCGTTCCTGTTTGAGGGACAAGTGTATATCTTTCTACAATAATTACACTTGGCCTTATGATCATTTATGGGACAACTCTCGACCTTTGTAAAATGGTCCCAAATAATTGACGGATCATTTCCTTTCTATTTTTTAGAAAGTTGACAACTACTACTGTTAGGGGCACTTGGGGGAGTTGGTGTTTGCGTATCTCCCAAATTAATGGTTTGTTTATTCGAATCAATATCAATTGGACTTGACGAAGAATCCATTTAACATGTGAAAAACTAATTACATATTTAATTAATAAACACAACAAATTAAAACAAACAAAGAACAAAATCAAACATCAACACAATTACACAGCAGCTAGTTTGCAACATGACAAACATTACAAATCTACAACTCTAAGATTTTAGTTCGCTCATCAACCTCACAATTTATTTTAAAATAATTTTACAATAAACTTATTAAATCAACATCCAATATTAATAATTTGATTTAATGGTAAGTTAGTAACAGTGACAGTGGGAATTAGATATGTTTCAAATTATTGTTCACAGTGCAAAAATTAGATCAAAAATTTTTCTATCCCTGTACATACACAATAAACTCATTAGACAATAAATAATATGAAAAATAACTTAATATAATAAATACATCAAGTTAAAAACGTGGAGAAAAAATTGCTCCTCAAAAAATGGAAGAGGAGACAACGATCACGGTGAAGGCATCATGCGGTGGGCACTTGGAGTGGGGGGTCACTGTGCGATGCCACGATGATGCAGTGGGCGATGCCACGATGATAAGGAGGGACTATGGGCTAGAAGTGGCAGTGGGTGTGCCGCGACGATGCACTGTGTTTGGCTGCTTAAATCTTCAAAGTGGAAGTTTGGAAGAGAAGAAGTAGGGGTGTAACCGGTCCGGTTCGGTCCGATTTTAGAGAAAATCTAGGACCGAACCGGTAGGCACCGGTTTTACATTTTTCAAAACCGATTACGCACCGATTACCCTCTTAAACCGGTATTCCGGTTTTACCGATTTCCGTTCCGGTTTGGTCCGGTTTTAATAAAATATATATTTATTATAAAAAAAAATCTGTTTATAAAAAAAAAAAAACTGCTATGTCAAAAAATTCTACTTAAAAAAAAAACTACTATATAAAAAGACTGCTATACAAAAAAAAAAAAACGCTATTTAAAAAATTTATGCTATTAGTATAGCTTTGGTATGGCTTTATATAAATTATATGCTAATATATATAATTTATATTTATCTACTAATGTCTTATGTACTTATCAAAAAAAATATAAAGAGTTTTAAGTGTGTTAGGCCATTAAAATTTAGTAATAATATTTGAGTGATTTTCTTTCTTTTTAGGTTCTTACCTCTTATGAATTTATGATAAAATGTTATTAATAAATAATATATATTTATAATATTATATATTTAAAGCATATGATCAATTAAATTTTCATGTTTGAGATTAAACTTTTATTTTATAAATTAAAATAACACTATCTTATATATAATTATAATTTATATTATTATATATTATATATAAAAAATTATATATAATATAAAATATATAACATATAACATTAAATAAATAAAAAAATATACACATATTAAATAGTACTAGGCCGGTCCGGTCTAAAAATGGCCGGAACCGAAACCGGACTGGTTCCGGCCAGTTTTTCATTTTATGAAACCGGTTCCGGACCAGACCGGTTCAAAACCGGCACAACCGGTCCGGTCCGGTCCGGTTTTCCGGTTTACCGGTTAAAATTTACACCCCTAAGAAGAAGAGTGAGAGGAGGGGAGGGGAGGAGACTTGGGGGGTTATTAAATCCTAAAAAACTCTATGTGCAGTTAATTCTGTGCACTCTTTGCACACTCTACTAATATGTTTGGCTACATCACTTCTATTTAACGTGACGCAACTCATCATATTAACAGAGTGTGCAAAGAGTACTCAAAGTAACTGCACATAAAGTTTTTGTTTAGAAAAATTATTTTGTCATATAAAGTCGCTTTTACATATTCATTGCGCACTCTGCTAATGTGATTGGTCGCGTTACATTAAACAAAATAGATGTAACCAATTACATCAATGGAGTGGAAAGTATGCAAAAGTGATTGTATGTAACATAATTATTTTTTATCATCCTCAAACCACACTACACGTAATGTTTTTTATATTTTTTTACCAAATGTATGATTTATAAATAATGAATAGAAGAACTTAATTAGATTAAGATAATTAATCAAAAAATTTAAAATAATAAAAATAAGTGGTGTGTGAGGATAATGAGTAACAAAACTTCAAAATTTTTGGTCTCCAAACTAGTAATCCTATCTAGAACTAGAAGGGAGTGTCACTCATTTTACGGTTAGAATTACTTGCTTCCTGCAAAAGGCCTGTAGCCCGATCGACATAACCCCTAACCTCCGAAATAGAAGTCTTGGATTCAAAACCCCCATTCAAATGTGCGTGTACATATATATATATATATATATAAGAATTACTTGCTTGCTCCTCTGTGAAGTATTCCTTGGTTAGTAAATAAGCGTTGAGACGTTCCATGATTGTAAATATATTCTTTTCCCTCTTTCTTCTCCTTATTTTTATTTTTTATTTTTTATTTTTATTTATTTATTTATTTTCTTTTAAGCAATCATGATTCATGTCCGATTAGTGAGGATCACATTAAGATTTACCGAAGAAAGCGGCATCGAAGAGAAGACATTTTTAACTGAATGAAAGGATGGGCATTTTTTAACAATCTTAAAAAGGGATTTAACATTTCCCTCCAACATAAAGCAGCACCAACAAATACACAAGTGCTTGGTATTTAAACTCACCAGCAAACCACCAGGCTAGGATCCTAAAAATTAAATCCGACGGCCTGCGACTCCCTAAGCAAACACGCGTACAGTATGACTTCATCTTCACTAATATGTTCAGTAATCACATGGATATTACATAAAAACGGTTCTGTACAAAGAGAAAAGGGAAGAGAATAGGGCCGTTAAAGCCCGACTGACATCACCTCCCGGCAGAGACTAACGGCTTCTTCTTGGAGTCCTGGGCAGACGTTGAGGGTGTTGAAGGAAGAGTAAAAGGTTCTGAGCTTAAATGAGATGGTGATGTTTCTGCGATCACCTCTTCGAGTGCAGGGGCAATAACTGGTTGAACTGGTTTTGGCATGTAGTTGAAAGACAGATCCTTGTTGGCGGACAGTGCAATGAGCTCTTTCTCCTCCAGCCCTTTTGCAGGCCCAAGACTACAACGATCTGGGGTGTGCTTGGCCAATGCGTCTTTAAATTTTTTCACCTGTTTCGTTGATGCCATTATTTAAAAATCAGCAATGTAATGATGTAACAAAGGAACATCACGAGTGGCTTCATAAGAAACTGAGCAAACTTTCAAGTTTTCAAGTAAGTTCACGGGTGAATGCACACAAAATTTAGATACGAATTCATTTGTGGATAAACAAGACTACTGAGTTTGAATGGAGTAAGTGCGTAACTCCAAAAGAGACATAAGATGAAAAAGTTTGAAAATCCAACCTAATCTCGGTGGAAAACACAATTCTTTGATTAAAATCCAGCATTGGAAATGAACCAGCCAACCAAGATAATTAGCACAGTACAAACATATAAAATTTATCATCTATTGGCAAGCAAACTTGGAAAGTTATGAACACTGACCGTGGCGTTAGTACAGCTAAAGCTGCATAGACGACCATGAGCGCCTCTGTAGAGACGAAAGAAAGGCAGGACATGGACATTAAGGCTGTAACTCATGGACTTGTGCTCCTCATAGTTCACCTGAAGGAACTGCACATCTGGGTGCATATCGGCCAATTGACAGATCTGACACAGAGAACAATTAAAAATCATGTCAATAGCGATGGGTTTTAAATGTAAGTGAAAAGATAAAAAACAATAACGATACGGGTAGAGAGACGTGGGCCAGTACTACCTTGGGGTGGAGCGCTTTGCAGCCACCACAGCCAGGGGAGAAGAAATTGACAACAACCAGATTATCCCCGGCGTTCAATAGGGAGTCCACAAGGTCTTGTGCGGAAGTAACCTCTTTCATGTTTGGTTGAAGCCCCTTTTCCCACCATTTCTGAGCCTTCCCAATACGAAGGCCAGTCTGCAAATTCCGTCGGAAAAAGCTTACCACATTAAAAACCAATGGTGATATACGTGATAAATGTCAAAAAACATGACAAAAATATTGAATTACTACTAACAGTGTTCCCAGTTTCACAGAGAAACAAAGGAAAATAAACAGGAATGTGACCTAGAAAAGACGAATCAAAGAAACCTTAACTGAAAAAGAAAAAAAAAAAAAAAAAACCTATTTTTCCCAAAACCTGACCAAACTGGAATGAAAAAGAAGGCTTGAGGAGAGGATGCGACTAAGAAATTAACAACCTGAGCTTTAATTGAAGGCTGGAATCGGTGATTCCCTTTCCTGGGGATGGCTTCGTTTCCATGAAGAACAACTCTTCTGCCATGATAATCACTGCTCGATGAAGAAGACAATCTGAGCGCCTGTGATTTCAGTTTCAGAGGCTGAAACCAACTCACAGAAGATGATTTGTAATTCCAGCTCTTCTTTGGGAAAGAAAAAGAAAACCCATCGCGTTGACTATGCCGACACGATGAAAACAGATTCGTTTTGCTAAGTAGATCCGCCATGGGGTTCCAATCCCCCTTAAACAAAATCCCTTCTTTCGATTGGCAGGAACCCACACAATGGAATTTAAGCCCCACAATTCAGACAATTGAAAGAGAGATTTATTTTCTCTTGAAGTTGAAGCGAAGGTGAGGCAGAGAGTTTCAAAGGGATGATGGAATCAGAAGATAAAGAAAGCATATGAACAATGGGTAGTGATTCTTCCGGAATAATGCACACGACTTATGTACCGTGGATGATGTGAATCCAACGGTTGACATATGATTATAATACGAATAATGCAACTGATATTTCATTGGATAATGTTTGTTTATCGCTTTATATTCTTTTTTATAATTTGTCAAGTTTATTGTCTCAAAAAAAAACTAAAAAAATAAAAGAGAGGCCAAGTTTATGGTGGGCGAGTGGTGCACGTGAACTACTCACTTTTTGCCACATGTTACCATCGCGATACTCAACAGATCTTATGAAATTTGTTTTTGAAAGAGAAATAATATTTGGAATACGACTGATTGATACGAGATTTGCAAGACGATTCATTAAAAATATCATATATATTTTTAAGAACAATTATAGGATTATTACTTTCTCTCGCTTATTTCTTATATTTTCAAATTAGTAAGCTTATCATTATTTCTATTTTAAATTGATATGATATTTTTAATAAAAAAAATAATATTTATATTTAGAGAATGTGTCGATGTATTGTTTTTCAAAAAATGAATAAATTTGAGATTTATATAAAAAATTAATTTTTTAATAATAAATCCTTTTAAAAAAAGCAAATATGTGAAGGTTGTATAATTCTTGATTACATCTAACCTTACTTTTCTAACTATGTTTGGATTGAAATGTACAGTGACCAAAGAATTTATCTTTTTAATTAAAAAAATCATATGAAACAATAATAAATAATTTTCGAGTCATGTGAAAGAGACTATTCTTGTATGTTCTTAGAACATCCCCATCCGGTTCCCCAAAGCATCATATTCCCCATAATTTAGAGTTTTGATCAAAATGTCCCCACATCCGGATCCCTATTTTAGGAAAAAGGTTTAGGGACTAAACAGTAAGTCCCCATATTTGGGGACTCACTATTCATTTCTTAAATTATTTTTATCAATATTTTATTCTAATATATCAAATAAATAATTTTTCAATCATCTACACTTTCTCTCATATTCATATTTATTATAGTTTTAAATAATAGTTTTAAAAATAATTTAATTAATTACAAAAATATAAAAAAATTAATTTTAAAAATATTCTCATATTCACAAAAAAATAATTTAAATTTTTGTTTAAAATATTCACTAGAGTAATAGTTCAAAAAATAAGAAAAAATATTGAGTAGTTAAATTTGTAAATAGAAGTGAAAGAAAAAAGTAATAAAAAAGAATAAAAAAAATATTATTTAATAGAATAGAGATAGGGATGAGGAATGAGATGTAGGAGGTTTTTGAAAGATGAATAAAATTTAGAAAAAAATTTGAGGAAAAGTGATTTTGAGTTAAATTATAGGGATGAGGAAAAGAAATGGGATGTGGATGCTCTTATGGGCTATAACAGACATGTCATGTTAACCTATCAGTATTGTTTTTGTTTTTTTTATTTTTTATTTTTTGTTTTCTCTAAAGACTGGAGTAAATTTGTGGCCTTTCTTTCTTCGTAGTAATAACAATTGTTCTAGGGACAACCGTCCCTGCGGCCTCTACTGACGCAAGCCGATATTATTTAAAAATAAAGATGAAAAATGAAACAAAAAATGCAGAATGGAGGGAAAACACGATTTTGAAAATTTGATGTAGAAATCAGATAGGAGAAAGAAACCAGAGAGGGAGATCTCACCAGGGTGTGCATTTGGTCGTCGTCGTGCGTGTCTTTGGTCGCCATCCCATTGTTGCGTCGATATCCCAGCTTCCAGATCTCTGAGTCATGGCGTCGTGGGTGAGAGAGGTCTGCAAATTTTCTATTTCTTGTATTTTGTCCTCAAACTCTGCCATTTTCATCTTCCCTAATTTCGTGCCCTAATTTCATCTTTCCCATGAGTTGTTTATAATATACGTCTTTGGTACATTCAAACGCAGACTCATGAGTTATTAGCTTCACAAAGAGTGGATGAAAGTATCTTTGTGAAATTCATGCCCCAGGTATATATTCGGTGCAAGGTATATATTTGGTGCAAGAATGTTGTGCTATTGTTTAAATTTTTGTTTCCATTGTCTTTTATTACTTCTAAGGTTTATCAATAAGAAGCTATTAAATGCATTGTTGAAGATTTTAGCAAGCCAACCACCGTTGTCTTTACTAGTACAATGGCAAACAAGGTGGTTCTTCCATTTAAATACTGATTTCTCAGGGGAACAACCTCAATGATCTTAATTTCCAGCTATTCAATGTAAGAATTCACCTATGTTGTTATACATTTTGTTAATACATGTACTCCTGGTTTTGATATAAGAAGTACTTTTTTTCAGTTGAAACTTTCATATAGAGGAAGATACATATTTGTTTCTGCTAGTTGTCTTGGTTAAGTGCTTGTACGGATGCAATGACAGATTTAGGCAAGACTATTGAATTTGTCTATAACTTTTTTTTTCCCACTTCAAGAGGCACATCTTATATATTTTAAGCACATATAGTATACTTATTGTTTTAAATTGCTTTATGGGAAGTTGTCCTCAAGCTTTAATTCTTCACGAGTATGTATATTTCATGTTTTAACTTAACAAGTTCTAGGTTTTCATTGTGTTGGTTTCTAAATGTCTTTTACATCATACAGGCGTGGTCTTGAGATGCGTAATGCATTAATAGAACATATAGAATCAAATTCTTTCCAATGGACCCTTTCCAAATTAATTTCTTGTGAAGAAGTTTTGATTGTGCCGATAACTATAGATTCATTTTGACAATTGTCATATATGAGTTTTCAATAATTTATAGATTGTTATTTTGGCTCTTCAACCATATCATCATCATCCATTACCACATTTTGGTGTAATCGATTGGTTTGTGTTATTTAGAAATAATAAATCTAGTAATGGGTTAAGTAGATGGCTAATAAATATATATTATTTAGTAAATTAATAGAAATAAAATATAATTACGTTATTTTAGAAAATGAATAACATGATAATCTTATTCTATCATAAGAGATATATTGACAATGCATTTGCCTTTCTCTCAGCATGGGAAACGGGAAAGAATAGCCATCTACGCTAACACCAGGCAACTCAAACACCAAATCTGTGGTATATATCAATAACGTTCGAATTTGTTGAGTTGATATTTATTTTCAAAATATATCAATAACTTTATCTAATAACATGTTAGGGCATACAATCAACTAGTCCAAACATCCCAAATTACATGTCTGGTTACTATGGACCAGTTCCTGCGTGGTCACCAGCTTTTCTGCCATATCCAGTTGGCAACCAATACCCATTTCCACATGGCATGGAACCTCTAATTCCTCACATCAGTACAAGCTCAGCTACAAGCAACTACGAATGTTCAGAGGATAATAACCCTAATGGTGGGGAAACTGAAGTGCCATGTACATTTCCTAGAGTTGAAGAAAGTACTGAGGATAGATCAAATCCATGGGAAATTGAGGATGGTAGTGCCAGAAAATCTCAGAATGTGGTAATGGATGATGATGATATGGTTGAGGAGCCAAAGTCAGGGATGGAGTTTAATTCTCTTGAAGATTTAACGAGTTATTATAAGTAATATGGTAAAAAATGAGGGTTTGGGGTGATGACGAAAAAGGATTGAGAGGGGAGAAGATGAAACTGTTAAATATGTCACCCTTGTTTATGCCCATGGTGGGAAGGCCTGGAATAGGACTTTCAATGTTGCCAACCCATGTTTGACAGAAAGATGAAATGTAAGGCAAAAATTAATGCCTTAAGATGTGATGGAAAGTTTCAGTTGATTATAATATATAATATCCATAACCACGATCTTAGTCCAAAGAAATCTCACTTCTTTCGATGTAATAGAGAAGTGAGTGACTGGGTAAAAATGATCGTAAATACAAATGACTTGGCTAGTATCCGAATGAATAAGAGTTCGGATCTCTTGTTATTGGCGCGGGTGGATTCGAGAACCTCCCATTTTTTAAAAAGGATTTTCATAATTATATTGACAAGGTAAGACATCTACGATTTGGCGCAGGTGGTGCTGGAGCACTTAGAGAGTATTTTTTACGGATGCAGTACAAAAATTCTGGGTTCTTTGCATTGATGGATTTAGATAATGACGGGAGGTTAAAGAATGTCTTCTGCGTAGACCCCCGTAGTAAAGCAGCCTAACAATATTTCGGTGATATGGTCACATTTGACACCACTTAACGAATAGATATGAGATGCCTTTGCACCATTTGTGGGTGTAAACTACCATGGACAGTTAATTTTGTTGGGAGCAGGCTTCATTTCTAATGAGGGTATAGAGACTTTTGTGTGGTTATTCTAGACCTGGTTGTAGTGTATGGATGATATAGCTTCGAAAGCTATTATCACTAATCAGAATAGTGCAATGAAAAATGCAATTGCTATTGTTTTCCCAGAAACCCGATATAGATTTTGCCTGTGGCATATATTAAAAAAAGTTCCCAAGAAGCTTGGCTCATATGGTTCGTACAAATATATGATGAAAAATGAATTGATGAAATGTGTGTATGACAACAATGGTTTTGAAGAGTTTGAGAAATGTTGGGATCGATTAATTACCACTTACAACTTGCAAGATGCGTGGTTGAAAAACCTATACGTTAACCATGAGCATTGGGTACTGACATTTTTGAAAGAGTCTATTTGGGTTGGAATGAGTACAACGTGGTGGAGCGAGAGCATGAATACATTTTTTGACGGTTATGTTCATACTAAGAAAAACCTGAAGGAGTTTGTCGACCAATTTGATTACGCATTGAAAAAAAATTGAGAATAAAAATGCCTTGGACTTCTACTAATTTAGTGTCACAATTCCCTACATATCTAGATCTCCAATTGATAAGAGGTTTCAAGAGTTATACACGAATGCTAAATTCAAGAAAGTTTAGAAACAAGGTATCGACATGATCGATTTGAATCCAAAGTTACAAAAGAGCAATGGTGCAGTAAAGACCTATGTGGTTCAGGTTGAAATTCGTTTGGAAGAGTTCACTAAGCCAGTTACATATTCTGTGGACTTTAGTGAGGTAGATGTAGCTGTAAAGTGTTCTTGTGGATTATTTGAGATGAGGGGGGATATTGTGTTGGCACATTTTCATTTTATTCAGATGTAACGAGTTTAAAGTTTTGCCAGATAGGTACATTTTAGATTGATGGAGGAAGGATATTAAAAGGCGATACACGTTAATCCACAGTAGTTATGATGCAGGGGAACAACGTGCAGATTCTAATAGATATTCAAGTCTGTTAAATATTTGTTATCAGATAATTACTCGTGCATCGGGTTCTAGAGAGCATATTGAGGATGCGAAAAATAAGTTATATGCAATGATTGAATTGTATGATGCCAACCAAGAACCCTCATCGATAACCCAAACGGGTTTCAATGTTGGTGGTATGGCAAAGGACACAACTATAGTTGGTGGTTTTAGGCAAGTATGCAGTCCACATGTTGTATGAGGGAAAGACAGACTCTTTTCTTTGTGGAGAGCATCCAAGATGGAGATAGACATGCAGAAGCTAATGTGAAGATGAAGAAAGCACCAGCAAAGGGAAAATGTAAATAGGTTTAGATTCTTACCTCGACATTTTTATTTATATTTTATTCCTTGCAAACATGATTTAATGAGTTCTTATTTGTTACTTGATTATTAGCGAGATGAAGGAAATACACCAGTTGTGGACCCCCTTAGGAATTTATTTGACAATCCTGACATGGATATTCCCAATGTTCGACATGTGCAGGTATATTTAATACATATGTATTTGTATTTGAATTCCAATTTATTGGTTTGTTTATGAGAAAAGTATTTATCACCTGGGTGTGCCAGGTCTGAGAAACAGTGATTTAGAGTTAAGAATGTGTAAGTCGATTTAATGTTTTCCTAAGATTTTAATGTATTTATTGACACCAGGTTAATATTTGGGTTTAATTCTTTACAGATGCATTTTGGGTTTGATGGGTCACAACCGCTTGATTGATATGGATGAATTTAATGTACTTTTCCAGGGATTTAATATTTGAATGTAATCCAGGAAATACGAATGCTTGATTTAATGGATTTTAGTGGCTTGAATGAAATTCAAGAATTATTTTGTGGATTTAATGTGTTTTAGTTGCTTGAATGTAATTCAGGCATTTTTTTTTTGGATTTAATGTATATTTGTTTAAAGAATGTAATCTAGGAATTTGTTTTGTGGATTTAATTTATTTTAGTGGCTTGAATGTAATCCAGGCATTTTTTTTTGTGAATTTAATGTATATTGGTTTAAATAATGTATTTATATGAATTTTTTGTGTATTTAATTTTTTTTGTGGCTTGAATGTAATCTAGGCATTTGTTTGTAGATTGGATGTTATATTTGTGGCTTGAATGTGTTCCAGGTTTTTTTTTGCTTGAATGTGATAGTAGGAATGGCAGCTTCATACTTCATCTGGTGCATGTATGATATACCCATACATGTTGTTTGGCTTGGGATCATTGAAGGATTGGTTTGGAGGTGAAGTTGGTTTGGCATGGTTACACAAAAGTGCAATTGAATTGCAAGAAAGTACAGTCCATGAAAGAAAAAAATTCCTGACATTATGCATGAAGTTTGTGAAATTTTTGGTACAATATGCATGAACAAATCAAAAGGCTTATTTGTCCTATGATTGTAGTGCATATTTGGGTACATCAAGCATGAGCAAATAATAATTTCTATTCAACTGTCCATAAACTCTTGGTTAGCCAAAGGGAACAAATCAAAAGGCAACTTGGAGTGCATATCTAGGTACATTACTTTGAACAAATCAAAATTCACATTGAATTGACATATCCTATGATTGTAAAACACATTTAGGGCATATCTCCATCACTCCAATCTAGCACCAAAATCTGTTGAAGCATTGTAACGAACTCAAAATTCAAATGCAAATTGGTCAATGTGAGTTTAAGATTACAATTATGCACCAACTTTGGACATAATCTAAGAACTTAATATATCTATATTGAGTCCAATACAAATCCAAACCTCCAATATATATATATATATAAATAACAACTAACACTAGGCAAAAATTACTTAGATACTACCAGGTAACATGCAACTACAAATGCAACATCCCAATACACCCGGAGTAGTGTGCGTGAACGCGACATTTTATTTTCTCTAAGCACAAGCACCAACTCCTTCTTCCGAACCTTCTCATTTATATTGGCTAGCAGCATCTCTCTCTTCTCAATCTAATCCGATCTCTTACGGAGCTCAATCTCCCTCTTTTCAACATACTCGAGTCTTTTCTCAAGTTCTTTTTCCTTCCTCTCCAATTCATTAGTTCTTTCTTGAAGTTGGAGCTCATTCTCTTCATTACTATCTACCCACTTGAAAAATTTGCAATATGATAATCCCTGATCATTTCATACATATATAAGAAATGTTAGATGTACAACATATTAATCATTATATATAAAAAAATGTTTTATGTACAAATAATGTAGTCAACTCTGTGTTGTAGTTTGGACACCCTAAGAAGGGTCGTCCTCGATTTCTTGTAGTGTTTGAGAATTTTAGTGTGGTTTCGACCTTACAGAAGAAAAATAGTTGACCCAAAGTGCATTTAGGAAAGGATGAAGAAAACGTTGTTGATGATGATGATGACATTCTAAGATGAACCAAAATAACGAGATCAGTAGTAGTAAAGGGTCAATTTGGAGTAAGGATATAATAATTCTAAAGCCAAAATCAACTCAAAGTTTGAAATGCAAGTGAGTCAAATTAATTTCAAGTGTCAAGCTTGTGCGAGTCCATACCTCAACAATTTGGTATCATGGGCTATCAGTTACACTGATGCCCCAATTTTCATTTGTATGACATTCCAATACAACATAGAAGAATATACATGTGATAGAAATAAATCCTCAATTGAAGCACCATAAATCCATAAATAAATTTAAAGAACAATTAAAAAGCCAAATCCACATGGGAAAATAAGATTGATTTCTATATATTAAAAAGACAATTATTACTTGACAGATCTGATTTAGCACTTAAACAACCAAGAAAACCATATATCCAAGATAATACAACAACCCATATTTGGTTGCATAGAAAACAAATGAAAATAAAATTAAATCATATAACAATTATTAAAACACGGTTTGTATCAATTTTGGTTCCAAATTATGGAGTACTGACCTCAAACCAATCCAATCCAAAGGTAGGATCGACCTTAAGCCTATCAAAATCTTCATAAATTCCCAATTCACAGTAAATCCAAAAGACTCGAGATTCTTAAAACTTTTCAGTATTAATCCCACAATTTCTAAGCTACCAAATAGAAAAGAACAAAACATTATACACAATTCACAGAAAATCCACAAGACTCATAAGTGTTCTTAAAACTTTTCAGCACCTAAACTTTTTAGTATCAATCATACAATCTCTAAGCTACCAAATAGAAAATAACAAAACATCAAACTCAATTCACATAAAATACAAAAGACTCGAAATTCTTAAAACTTTTTGTATCAATCCCACAATTTCTAAGCTACCAAACAAAAAAGAACAAAACATTATACACAATTCACATAAAACCCAAAAGACTTAGAATTTTGAACTTTTCAGCACTAAACTTTTTAGTATCAATCCCACAATTTCTAAGCTACCAAACAGAAAATAACAAAACATCAAACAGATTTTTGAATTTGAGAATGCTAAGAAAGAAGTGTGGAGATTGTGTGGTATAGGGTCTTACATCTGAGAGATCGAAAGTCATTAGTGAAAAGCGTTTGAGCAAGAGGTAAAGCTACAAAGAGGAAACACCTAGGTCGTAGTGGATGACCACGCTAAAAATGCAATATTTATTGTTTCGAGTTTGGGTTAAGGTTTAGGGTTGGGCTTAGGGTTTTGAGCCTATGTGTGTTCGTGTATTTTAAATATGGGTGGAGAAGAAGAAAGAAGGGGTTTCATGGAGAAGAAGAAAGATGGGGCTTCATGGGGAAAAGAAGACGAAGGGGGGTGCGACGAAGAGAAGACCAGTGGCTTCGGTGGGTTCGTGGGTGTGACTCTGTGGCTTTATGGAGAAGACAAAAAGAAGACCAGTGGCTTTGTGGCTCTGTGAAGAAGACGAAGAGAGCGTCTATTTCATGTCTTGGAGACCAGTGTTTTCGTGGCTCCATGAAGAAAATGAAGAGTGCATCTGCGGCTTGGAGAAGATGAATGGTAATCGTGGGGATGGAGAAAATAGAAAGAGAAGATAGAAAGTGCAAAATGGGGATGAAGACCAGGGCCCCTTCTCTTCCAACACCAAAATAACAAAACGACGTCGTTTAATTTTTTTGCCATGTAGGACTCTAGGACGCGGCGGGGACGCATGTCGGTTGTCCATATCATTTTTGGTAGTAAAAAATATGAGGGTAAGACTATAGATTTTAACTTCAACAGATGGTTTTCTCGTTGTATAAATAAAAAGTAGAGATAAAAATCGCCAAGCTAATTGTCACAAAAAAAAAGTGTAAATCTAATCGTTACTTACGATACGTGTACTTTAAAGATATACAAAATACTAAGAACAAAAAAATCTACGTTTTGATAGGTTATCATAAAATTATAACTGCCATGTAACAAATTTAAAAAATAAAATAAATAAGACTGATAAAATTAGAGTTGGCATAGTCATATCTTAGTAAGTATAAACATAAATATAAATATAAACAAAAGCTTACTATAATTTTTTCTTATACACTGCCGATATAATATATCTATCCATAAACTTTGACTCTCTATTTTTAATCATATTTTATGAGGCCCAGTTCACCGTAAAGCCATTAATAGAGTTTCAGGAGAGAAAGGAAGAGGAGAACAAGATATGACAAGAGTTGAAGAAGGAAATCAAGTTAGACATGTAAAAGGGAAAGATGAAACAGATTAAAGCTGACAGCCACTTCCAAGAGGCTTCGCTCAATAAAAAGGGATCTACATACCAGATACGACTGGCTCTTTGAGACTTCATGACTTCTAGGGGCTTTTTCTATCATCATCTTGAGTACTTGAGTGGCATTACTCAGAGAATCCTTAACCTCCATTGTACTATCCATATTGTACCGAGAGATAATTGAGATTATGAAAAATTGTATGAATCACAAAATATAGTGAATTTTCTCTCTAAATATCGTGTGGGCATAGGCATTATGCCAAACTATATAAATCTTGTGCCTCTCTTGATCTCATTTACATTTTATTTGTTATTTATTGCCATGGATGAATGCAAGGCCTTAGTACTGACGCTCAACCCACTATCGTGGGCTGAAGATGGCTCTTCATTCCTTCTGGCTTATAACAAAAAGAGTAATGTAGGATACAATCATGAGTTGTATAATTGCCACACATTCCTTTTGAAAAAAAGTGGACTCCATCATTAAAATTTATTTATTTTTTATATAAGTTTCATATTTACTTACTTTTTTTAAAAAAAAGTGCGAGATGCTTACACATTCTATGGCTACAAATATCATTTATCTATATATAAACTATGGAAGCCATGTGTAATGCATGTAATTTAAATAATTGGTAAACATTCAATGCATAAGTTTAAGCGGCAATGTCTAATGCATGGAATTTAAATCAATCTGTGATCATTGACGTGATTAGCCAAATTCAATGCATGTAGGCCAAAAGTTGAATCAAGTAGAGGAATAAAAAGGTTTGTTTGGAAACAAATTAAAAAAAAAACTTTTTGATCCCTTTTCTCTTGAGTCTCTCTCGCCTCCAACAAAAAACCAGGCCAGAAGTTTGGAAGCCCTCTCCTTCTCTGGAGGGTAGAAGATGAAATATTTGTTTTAGGCAGAATATTGTCTCTCAGACGGTTGTCTGTTGAGAGTTATAGAAGTTAAAACCATACCAGTCACAAAAGAATTTGTGTATTGGGGGAGCCCAAATTGTGAGTAGTTGGCTTGTAATTGTATCAAGTTACACATATAACTTCGCTTTCATGAATGAATGAAATATATTTCTAAAAACAAAAGTAGGAAAATAAAAGAAAGAAAAGTTCTCTTACTCGGCTTACCGAGTCTTCGACTAGCTTTCAATTAGGGTTACTAAAGTTAGAAATATTCCTCGATTTTTTTAATTATTCTATTTTCAAATCAATGTATAAATTATACTATCCACATCATTTAAATAAGAAGATTTTATTTATAAATACACACCTCCATGGCCATTGAAGATTGACTGTTGGAGATTTGACTCATCTTCTGCTTGCTATTTTCCTAAATTTTCCTTTTTTCTAACTGATGATCAAGATAAAATGGTAGTAAAAGTCTCATTCAGTCAATTCAGATCAGCAAATTGCAGCACACAACAATCTACTACGGCTTCTAGTCTTAGTTTTACAGTCTGTTTATCAGACTGTGTCAAAACCGTTACATGCAGCTTCCCTTTTGTGGGAAATGGGTGAGAGCCAAGTCATTGGATCCAAATCCCTCTTTATTTTATTTTTCTTATGTTGTAATTGCTGATTTGTGATGATTGTTGGAGGTCCCACCATACTGAGTCTTATATCTTCGGTGGCGGACCAATGACCCCCCAAATGTTTTTGAAAAATCCAAATATACACTAATTTTTAATCATGATTTTATAAATATAGAACATGGCCTCCCAAAAAAATTTATAATTTCTATATGTTTTTCAAAATTTTATATAATTCCAATAAACTTACAAATGTCTCTCCAATTTTCTCTTATAGTTTCAGAATTTTGTATAATTTTATCTATTATTTATTTCCAAGAATGTGGTCACACCAATTTTAAATTAAAACTAAGTTTAGGAGAAATAATAAAATTATTAATATGAGTCTCAAAGTTTTTTGTTATACAATATTAGAATTCTTAATGTAGAATTTAAAGTGCAAAATATAAGAAAAATAATTTAAGGTTGATGATCTATATGGAAATAGTTGAGAGGTTTTATTCTCTAGAGTTTATTAAGCAAGAAAAAACTTATTTAAGGTCTTTATTGTAATATTATATGTTTAATGTGATATGAAAGTATATAAAGTTCACATGAAACTTAATAAACTAGCTTATATATTAGAATGAAAAATGATAATCTAAAAGATCACTTGATAGTTTCTATGAAACAAATAAATTTTAAATATATCTTTACAAAAATAATAATGAATGAATATTAATTTATGAAACATTACCATAAAAACTCTGAAACATATTGGAGGGGATAAAGTATCTTAAGCTCATAATGGGTCTCCAAGCTCAGCCTAAGGTAGGGGTCTCATTAGGAGGAAAGAAAGAGAGAAGGAAGGAGAGGACAAAAGGGCGAGGAAAGAAAATGTGTCAGGAGGGAAAAGAAAAGATGTGATATAAAGTATATGAGGTTTGATGTAAAGAAGGCAGGAGGCAGAGGATAAAGGAAAGAGACCAAACTACTTTAGGAAATGTTGTCCAGATGACTAACACAATAGGGAGGTGAATTGAGTTGTATTTAAAAATTAAAAATTAAAAATTAAAAATTAAATACACAATATAAAATATAAAAAAAATAGGAATCATCAATAAATATAAAGAGTAAAGGTAAAAGAGAAGCAAACTTAGTATGTTAACGGGTTTGGCCCCACTGCCTACGTCCTCACCTCAAACTACCCCTTGATGATCCTCAAATTCACTATTCAACCTCATTCAGGTTGAGATAAAAACCTATTACACCTTTAAACAATACTGCTACAAAGGATCCCTGTAGAATACTCTCTACACTTGCAATCACATTACACATAGCAATTCAACTATTTCCTATGTAGAATACTTTCTACACGCACAAGGGTTATACACGCCCTTTTACTGATACAAAAGCTGATAGTTGGTAGGTTATCAGAAAACACTCTTCAATGAGTGAAATAAAAACAATAAAGTGCAAACTATATTTCTCTCAAAATGAACAAGGATTAAGGCTCAATGCTTAGAAAAGAGAGAATGAAAATTTTAAATGACTGTTATATGCTTTTGGTGTAGTAAAGTTGAAATTCTCAAATGATCTACTTTTAGGCATATGAGATTTCATATTCAAATTTAAAAAGATTCACACGTCAAAGACAACATCATTCATTTTTTCAAAAAATTCAAATAAAAGTTTATTCTTTTTCAATTATCAAAGACAACATCAATAATTTTTCAAAAAATTCAAATAAAAATTTCTTCTTTTTCATTTGTCAAAGACAACATCATTAACTTTTCAAAAATTTCAAATCTATTTTTTTTTTTACTTTTCGCATATGCCAAAAGGAGTACTATTTACTTTTCAAAATTTTCAAACAAAATTATCTACCTTTTGTATATGTCAAAAAGAGCATTAATCACTTTTAAAAATATTCAAATAAAGTATGCACATGTGAAAGATGACAATCAAAATTTTTAAATTTAATTTTCAAAATATTCATGCACAAGTGGAAAATGTATTTCAATGTTTTATGATAAAATATTAATTTTGAGTCTTAATCCTAATTTTAAATTTTTAATAGATTTATAACATTATTCTATGAGCTTTAATGTGAATTTGTTCCCTTCTTACTCATGCTTGGTTTCTTGATGTGCTTGACTCCATTGTGTAGACAACTTGAGATTGAGACTTCTTTATTCTTTGAATTCATTTGTTATCATCAAAATTAATGTGTCGATATGTAATTACACAAAATTTGAAACCTTGGCGGGGTTCAATAGGAAAGCTTACTCCAGACGACTTTTGGGCCAGACTACGTCTTTAGTTTCTTCAACTTGATGACAAGGACTCTAGCAATAACATCTCCTTCAGAAGATAGATATTCGATCTCCAATGTATAGTAAGGTTGAGAGATTGTAAAACAAGCATATTATAATAGATTTTCCTTCTCCAAACGCTTTGTGGACATATGCATTACGCCGAATCACATAAATCAGAGTGTTTCCCTCTCATTTATTTTTCCTACATATATTTTCCATTAACTTCCATCGATGTACGTATGGACGCCACACAGCTTCACCGAACCACTACCGAGGGCGCCAAACTAATGTTTTGAATTTCATACCGTATCGACCAATATTTCTTGTATTAGAATAGTGACCAGTATAGAAAATGCATTTGTTTCATACCAGGTCAAATACTGGCTGTCCCAGTGCGTTTCAGTCAATATCAACTGTACTAGTGCGTTTTGGTCAATACTGGCTATTTTTGGTGGATCGATACTGGCTGAAATTAGTAAATTTTTGTAATCTGATTTTTTCATAATTTTTACTCTAATTGTCAAATCAATATGTATAGCCTACTGGATAAGCAAGGACCCTTTGTTGCTATAACTAAAACTTTGTAACATATGATATATAATAAAGCACACTTGGTCACTAGAGAGAGAGAAAAAAAAAAGTCACAAAAATCACTTTGAGCGACGAAGAATAGGCTGAGTAGTTGAGAATCGATGAAAAAACTTATAAAAGAGCGATGGGTTGAACGAAGATGAAACGAAGGGGATAACAGTTTGAAATTTAGATATTGAAGTGATTTTTATCATTCCTACATATTATACCTTAGAGTTCTTCTATACAACTATCCATGTGCACTCAACTTTTGCACTCCAGCCTACATGGCTTTTTTTTTTTAAGTGAAAACTTGCGTGTTTTGGTCCAGAAGGATAATTTCAATTCCCCTCCCCCCGCATTCTTCTTCACTTCTTCAGAACTCTTTCCCCCGCGTTCTCTTCTTCACGCCCCCAGCTCGTGTCCTTTCGCCAGCCTGACCCTCTGCCTGCCCCGTGTGGCTCCATCACTCCGGCATCGTGTAATAAAAGTTCCCTTCTGGTTCACCATTTCCATACGGCTTCTCCAACTTCACCATTTCCACACTGTTTTAGTCCTCTAGTGGTATTGTAGCTGCTGAGACCCACCTTCTGTCATCTTACAAGGGTAAGAAATTAACGGCTACGGTTTTTATTTTTCTCTTTTCGTTTCATCTCTCCATTTCTAGCATTACTCATATTGTGTGTTTTTGCGTTTATGGATATGCGATTTGATGTTTGTTTGATCTGTATTTTGTGGTGTTTTTGGATTGTATGCATGCCACTGATTTTGTGGTTGTTGATAACGTTTGAAATGAGTGAGATTTATTGGCTGGGATTGGTTGTAAGGGAAAAACACAGAGGCAATATACCACAAAGAGTTTCACAAGCTTGATATACAACATGGTATAAGGTTCATAAGCATGGTCTCAATTTCTTGAATAACTAAAATTTATACCTTTTACTAGCTCCTTTAAACAGAACCATACATCCAAGATAGCAAAAAGATCTAGAAGTGGCTTGACCCTTTTTCATAACTATTTAGAGGCATGGTGAGATCGAAACTCTTTCCTATGTTCATAAATGGAAAACTAGTTTATAAATAAGAAAAACTATAGGCGAATATGTAAGACAAGATGACTTAAAATCACATCATCAAAGAAATAATTCTTTAAAGGTACACAAACCAAAGAACTGTTTTAAATCAGGGTAGAAACAATGGCGTTATTCTCACCAAACCAATTGCAGATCCATTTCTTGGGCCCTTTCTATCATCTTCATTCTCCAAATTGGAGGTTGGTCTGTTGGAAAGGGAGAGCATCTTGCTTTTGCAAACGGAAAATATGTTAGACATGATGGAAGCAGCTTGCAATTGTAAACAATCACAAAACACTTTGGAGTCATTTCAGTTGCACCAAAATGGCAGCATTAACTTATCTTAGAAACTTGGTGACACACCATGATGCCATTCCATGTTTATTTTAAAATCAACCACGAAATGCATCTACATTTGTCCTCCAGTATGGCACTGCATGCACCAGATCTAGTTCAAGTTAAGCCACCATCTGCTTATCTTCATGCACTTGTCCGGATCAATAAAAACCCTATCACTCTCTCTCTCTCTCTTGGATTTAAAAAAAAAAATCTTTCAATAATAAATATCTGATCCAAATTGTACGAGGTTAATTTGTAGGTGTCATTTTTTTAATCATTCGAAGCAGATCAGATATAGTCAAACAATCATTATGTTCTTGAATTGGCCAATTGTTTTGGTAAATTCTAACAAAGTAATCATCCTTTATGTGAAAATGGTCTGTTATGTTTAGCATAGCTTTATTTTAAACACGAAGTCTAGATCTATTCAAAATGGAGAATAGCAATGATGTAAAAACAAGAGGATCTTTACGCAGTGTTCCTATTATTGGCTGCCAGATTGTAAGCCGAGGGGGGATTTTTCCATTCTACTGTTGCTCTGATATGTATGATCTGAAGCGAAGTATCTGTAACGCAATGTAGTCATTTACGTCAGTGACTTCTCACCTTTTGTTACACAGCATCGCCTGAAAGGCATCAGCTACCAACCCATTCTAAATGCTTGGCCTTCTCACTGGTTGAATTTTCACATTTTGGCTCCCCAACACGGCACCTTTCATCCATTTTAGCCTCTGGAATAGGCATAGCTTAACACGTGTTTAGATTGTTAAAAAAACAATTCATAGCTAAGTCTACCAACCTTATGCAGGGCTTTTAATTCCCCCACTCTTAACTTCCAAGCTATAGCATGTATGCGCACCAACAATGATGTTTCTTGTACTCATGAAATATGCAATCTTCTTAAATCTAAATCTACCATTTCCTCTAGAATTCTGGACTCGTGTATATATATATATGTGTGTGTGTGTGTGTGTGTTCCTACAGTTGGTTTAGCACAAAATCGTCAATATATTTATAGCTAGAATAAACAGTTATTTTCTGGATTTACTTAATTAATGTTTATCTGTATATATTTTCAAGAAGTACTCATGACTACTCGATTATCTCAATGTTTTTAGATCGAATCAATATATACCTATATATCGGGAAGTTTTAGAAATTGTAAGTTATATTTGTGTTTCAGATGAATCTAATTAAGGAAGAAAGGTGATGATCATGAAGTAATAGTAGTACTGAAACACCTAACAAGAATGTTAGCTGAATTGAAACCTTTATATATATGTTAGTTATTTAATTAATCTGTTGGGGGCTATATATATATTTATATAAGATTAATCGTGTAAAACAATAGGGATGGGTTGGGCAAGCAGGTAGCTGGGTTGACACTTGACAACTGGGAAAAGGGACTTGGATTAATTGGCAGCAGGAGGCCGGGCTCAAGGTGCAGCCAGGCAGCCTAAGGCCCCTACCCCAAGTAAGGTCCCTCACTATTACTCCTAACAAATTAAAGATAAAGAAGCCCAAATTCCAAACTCGCAGATGGATGATCAGTACTGGAAAGTCATGAAAGTTATTAATATAAATTAGAATATGGGCAAAATATCGATGAGAAATGATATATTATTAATTTGTCATTTAAGTGATTAATATTTGAAGTAACTCGAGACATCTCATAAATTTTAAGATAAAGATATGTACAAATACAAACGTGTAAACATGATCAGGAAAGGTAGCCAAACTGAACATGATGATCTCCATTGATGATCTCTAGTTTGGTCATGATAGGACCATCCTAGCTATTGTAATGGGTGTAACTGGGATCATGTGATCACCTCTCCCAAAGGGAATAAAGATGGATGCAGAACGAGACGGGGGTGACAAGGAGTAATCCTAGCTAGGGTTGTCTTTTGTCTGCAATTTTTTACCGGATCGATCAAGTCACTTTCAATAGAGAAATACTTTTTGCAGTCGGCAGATGCAGTCGGCGTGCAGTCGGCTGTAAAAAAGTGAATTAATACGGGACCTACATGAAAAAAAAATTATTTTTATAACTTTTTTTTATTCATATAGGTCCCCCTGAATATAAAAAAATATTTTTTATTCATTCCGTACAGCCGACTGCACGTCGACTGTATTTGCCGACTGTATGTAGCAAAGCCCCCTTTCAATATGGGGACACTTAACAGCCTGTTCACCCAGCCTCCCCAAAAACCCTTACAAAACATTTACAACAAAAATCAAGTATACACAAACACAATGCTGGGGTATGCCGGCGTTGGATCGAACTTTGTAAAAAAATTTAAAAAATTAATTAATAATTTTAGCAGCACATGAGATGGACCCACATCAACAGTCTTATTAAACATATCGGCCCAACCCTAATAACTATTCATCACATGCATGCAACTTCTTCTGTTTTGAACCTCTGGCCAGCCATCCATGTAACTTGTGACAAAAACAAAAGGAATCGAGAAGTCTGAAATAGCATATGATTCTTTAGTCGTGATGAATCTTTTGTTTTCTGGTTGAATAATTGGTTAAATTTTTATTAGTAACCTTCTTCATTGGGTGCAACTTGTTTAAAATTCAAATGCTTGTGGTATATCATGTTCATGGGTACCCTGAAAAGTGCAGTTATCTCCCACACAAATGTTGGAGGCCGGGGTACTCATGCAAAAGTTCTTTGGCTATTTAAATTCAATAAAAATGTTATTCATAACCTTTTTAATTATTATTTTCATATTTTTAAATATAATATTATGTCCAAAGCACTGTTGACAAGTGGTATGTGTTTGCAGGGTGTCAAATGCTGTAGATTTTAAGTAGATAAGTTGTCTACTAAATTGTGCATTAGATATTGTCCCCAATGTCTCCTCAAATAGCGTGATCAGCAAAGAGTAAGATGGAAGGCCACTCAGGCCTTCTACATTGACTTCATTGACCTAGGTATGATCCACACATTGGTTATTCGAAAATGCTCACAGTGTTAGATATTGTAGCATTTACTTAATCCATTGTTTATTTGTATATTATAGGATATCATGGTACTGTAAATTCATATAACCCACTATATAGGATGCCTCTAAATACATATCCAAATCCATATTCGTATACTTGGAGCTAAGTCATTCTAACATAGTGGGTAATTGCAGCATCTGGCAATACCACCCTTTGAGCTAACCATGTCATTTCCTTCGTCGAGTAATCCGGAGGAGTTGAGACGAGATGAAGATACAACTTAGGTAGTTCTTTTGAGTCACTTTTTATGATTTTTTCTTGTACCTCTGTATTTTCCTTATTGAATAACACAGTAAGTAAAATAAAGCATTCAACAATGCCACCATGCGGACCAACTATGCCCTCCCCACATTGCGCAAGTGATTCATCATCTATGCCATTTAGTGTTGAAAGTGAAAAGAATGTTGGAGGTAAACTTTTATTTGTATACCTTATACTTATTTTTATTTATTTTTTATTTTATTCTTTTTAAATTAATTAAATTTTTTTACTCATTATTCATATACTACATATTTATATATGAGTAAAACTACAAAGCATCTATTGTAGCAATGCACACAATACATGTCATTTTTTTTTTCTCCTTCTGAGATGCTGGTTTCAATTACCCTTACACCATTTCGAAATTCATTTGAACCCATCCCATGTTCGCCCCTCCCTCAACCTAGCGTCTCCCCTCTGCCCAGCTATCTCGCACTGGGGTAGGGCTGAGGTCGTGATAGGGAGATCTGTGCTTGGCTTTGATGGCGGGAGAGACAGTTGGGGGGTGCTTGCTTTGAGGGCTAGGGAGGTAGGGGAAAATGAATCAATGAAGGGAATGAGGGCTGAGAGATGGAACAAACCAAACTGGTTTAGTAGTGTTAGTGAACCGGTTTACACATCATCTGTGTATTGGATGCATTCAAATAGTGGCTGCTGTATAACTTTTTTCTTTATATATATAATGTGATAAAATTAAAAAAGAAAAAATTATTTATAATATATGGTTTGAGGATAAGATTAATAATATATGGTTTGGGGATAAAATTTTTTCTAAAGTGAGGCTCAATCGAGTACTGTACATGAGGTTTAAACTTAGCCTTTACACCATATGCTTTGTGAAGGTGCTCTCTTAATTTGCGTTAGATGGTAAGCGTTTGGTCAGTGAGTTGATTTTAAATATTTTGAATAGTAGTAAAAAAATAATAAAATATTATATATTAGTGAATAATAATAAAAATTATAAAAAATAAATAATAATAATAAAATATTGTGAAAATATTCCTATTCTCAAACTACCCTTAAATTCTAACGTATATCTCCACTGTCTGACGAATCTGACTCTCCTGAGCCTCCTCCAATAAATTCGTAGACCTTCCTTCCCTTCCCAGATATTATATCCGAGGAGAACCACGTTGTAAAAGAGATTCCTCTGCCCACCAAGATAATGTTTCACCTTGACCTTCCCCACCCTTTCAAACCTACAAACTCAGTCGCACATCCGAGATCCAACCACGCCGCCCATTTTCATTTTCATAGCACACAGCGTCCTATAACACCACCCAATCACAGGCCTATTCTTGTTCCCGTCAGTCCCGCATTCAATCCCAGAACCCACAATTTCAGCCGCATCGCAAGGTGCACAACTAGCAATGGCCAGGCACTTCCTGCCATTCCTGTTAACTATGATGCAAAATCGGATGCTGATAACCTCACTGAGCCTCACAAATCTCAAGGGGTTCAAGAAGGTACTGATGAAAAGAACTTCTGGGGTGCCGTAAGTTTGATCATCGGCACTGCCGTAGGGCCTGGAATGATGGGTTTGCCGGCTGCCACCATCAGTTCAGGTCCATTTCCCTCGACCATTGTCATCCTTCTCTCGTGGGTCTATGTGGTCTCCTCGATTATTCTTATTGCAGAGCTCAGTTTTGCAGCCATGGAAGAAGACGGGTTGGAAGAGGTGAGCTTTACTGGCCTTGCGGCAAAGGCTGTAGGAAGTCGTTTTGGTGCTTTTGTTGCACTCGTCTATGCCTCCTTGAGTTTTTCGTTGTTAGTGGCATGTGTTTCGGGCATCGGTTCGCTTGTCTCTCAGTGGTTCCCATGGATGAATCTTGTTATGGCCCATGCCTTGTTTCCTCTAACTGTAGGAACCGTGACTCTTTTCTTTCCGTTTAAGGCTATTGATGCTGCGAATCGTGTTTTATGCCTCGCCATGCTTTTATCCATTACTGCACTTGTGGTTTTTGGTTTATCTGTGGCCAAAACAAAAATATTAGGCTCCTTTGCTTATGCCTCGTGGGGCTTTTCGTCCATCTTGCCTGCTATACCGCTTACTGTCCTCACATTGGGGTTTCACGTTATCACCCCCTTCATATGTAAGATTGCAGGGAACACGGTGCACGAGGCTCGAAAGGCAATCCTGATTGGTGGGGCTGTTCCATTGATCATGGTTTTGTCGTGGAATTTAATTGTTTTGGGGCTTGCTGGCGTCAATAGAGCCGCTTCAAGATCAGCAAATCCTATATCCTTTTTGCTTTCCGTCAACCCCTCTGCTTCACCTGCAATTCAATGCTTTGCCTTCTCTGCCTTGACAACTAGCCTGATTGGATATGCCGTAAGCTTCCCGAAGCAGCTTCTTGATACGCTGGATCTGATTTTTGGTAACATTAGTTCAGCAAAGCAGATTACCGCTCGTCCACAAATGGGTTCTACTGTGGACGGAATCGGGAGAGTTGGTTTTGTTGTTTATTCGGGAAGGCCTAATGTTGGAAATGCGGGGGAGGTTTTTTATTCAGACTCGAGGTGTAGAGCTGCCTCAAAAACTACTTTGAAATCAGCCATAGATGGGTCTCATTCACTCAAGATCTTTCTAATGACGATAATACTCGGTGCTCCAGTTCTCATAGCATCTTTCTTCCGCTCCACTTTTTCAAGAGCTATCGATTTTGCTGGGGTTTACGCAAACTGCTTTTTGTTTGGCATCCTTCCTCCTGCAATGGCTTACATATACCAATCTAGGAAAAAAATCAGGTATTATGACCAAACTGCTTTTACTCTTAAGCTATTTGTTACGCAACAATATCTAGACAAAGCAAACAAAAGACAATTACAAATGAACTGCCGTGGTGACCTTTGGCTCGCGGAGACACTAAGCCTTAATGCTCATGATCATTCAATGTCATACATATACCAATCTAGGAAAAAAATCAGGTATCATGACCAAATTGCTTTTACTCTTGAGCTATTTGTTATGCAACATCTAGACAAAGCAAACAAAAGTTATAGTACAAATGAACCGCCATGGTGATTTTATAAGTTTAAAAAAATTGTAATGATTAGATAATAATTAGATAAAAAAATTAAAAATTAAAAATTAAAAAAATTTTTGTGTTCTTGTGATATTTAAATATTGAGATGAGATGAGTCTCAACATTCAAACGAGCCCTTAATGATGATTATTGGTAAAGTTTCATCTCGCTTCTTTCAAAAGCCACCCAAACCAAAAGTTGATGATGCGAACACTAGTTTCCACGTTGCAAATCTTTTTTTCTCTAAGATCATCCATGCGTTCGATCACTTTTATAATGCTACAATCTCTAGCTAATTGTCACCGTGGATTGTCCATGTTGACAAACTTAATTCACAAAACACCTCCCAAGTTTCTCCAATATGATTCTAGCGTTAGGTTCTGGATAAACTGCCGTCAATTTATGTTGTGAAAACGATGCAGAAAAAATAAAATAGAACAAGAAAACAATCACATGATACAAAAATTTATATGGTTTGGCAACTTGTTTACATTTACAAAACTGCGGAGGATTTTATTATCTTGAATAATGTCAAAATACACTTTGGGGGAAAAAATACATTATTCCAGACAGCCATAGAGTTGTACTGCAAAAATCCTAATTTCACAATTCTTGAGTTATTTGCTCAAGTGAACTCTTTGTCTGGTGTTTGCTCGAGCAACTTATCGAGTGAATTTTTTGCCTGAACTTTACTCGAGTAAACTTTTTGTTTGATCTCTAATCATAAACAGGATAAAAAAAACTTCCTAAATTATTTATTTATTTATTTTCTCTCATTCTCTCATTCTTTATTTCCAGCTTTTTATCTGCTATTTTTTTTTTTTACTCTGCTATAGTGGCATCCTTACAGCATTGTTTAAAAAGCCAAGTGTGTGAAAAAAGTCTTAATACATTCATTTTGTTTTTATTTTCTGATTTTTAATTTTTAATTTAGGTTATTTTTATCATTTAGAGTGTGGATAGACGTCATTATAATTATAAGTTCCACATTCCTTGTATGTCCCACATAGTTCATTTTCAAGCCATCTGGAGAATACTCGGACAACAACATTTTTCTTTGCTAACTTTCGGTTGCCTTATTGCCGTGCTTGGAATTTGCAGGTCATCTATCCTGCCGGGGGGAGATGTTACCCTTCTTTTGCTCCTGTGTATTGCTGTTATTTTGGGGATTTGGCATTAGAAGATCGGCAGGTAGATTTATTTAACAGCAATATGGTGCTTTCCCAACAGGCTAATTAAAGCCAAGTTCCAACAAGGGGACGAAGGCGTTTTTAGTTATGATGTTTAAGAGACTCATTGTACTCCTTGTCCCTTCATTTATAGGGAGTATTGCATTCTCCAATTATCTAAAAGCACTTTCAACGGCTTATATATTTTACATATATATCTAAAATTTCTATACATTTGTCTACAAGAGACCTCCAATGGATTATCTACTTTATCTTCATTTTAAATTTTGCTAGAGTATTATTAACGTATGTGCTTCTATTGCTCATAAAGGAGACACTGCACCAATAGCAGAACCATCACAGCATGTAACATAGCCTTTCACAGATTGCATTGCATTCTGTTATTCTCTACGGTCATGTAACAAACTTATTCTTTATTCCCTCTTGTAAAAGTCTATATATAGACTACTGTTAGCACAATGAAAGCTGTGAGAAAAACTTTCCAATTCTGTTTTGTTAACATGGTATCACGAGCCACACGACTCCACTAGTCTCATCGAATCCATGGCCTCTTCTTCTTCTTCTTCCTCCCTCACTGAATCCATGACCCCACCCTCCATCACCGCGTCCTTTTCCCATATAGTCACCACTAAGCTCACTACTGAGAACTACCTACTCTGGAAAGTCCAGACTTCTGCCTATCTTCGTGGTCAGGATTTATATGGCTACGTTGATGGCACTCATCTTAAACCACCTGAATTCATCTTCGATTCTGCCACTTCCCCTCCCACACCCAACCCCGCTTACTCTCTCTGGAAACGCACTGATCAACTAGTACTCAGTGTTCTTTTCTCCTCTCTCTCGGACTCCATTTTAGGTCATGTTCTCTCCTCCACTACTGCTCGAGAATTATGGAACTCTATAGTCTCCATGTTCTCCTCTCAATCCCAAGCTCAAGAATTCCAACTTCGATTTCAGCTCACTAACCTCTATCGAGGTGACCAATCCATTACGGCTTACTTTGGCAAAGTTCGTCTACTTGCCGATTCTCTCACTGCCATTGGCACTTTCATCTCCGAAAAAGAACTCGTCTCCTACATCCTCAATGGCTTAGGTCCTTCTTATGAATCCTTCCTCACATCCATCACTACCCGCGCTGACCCATTAAATTCTCATGACTTATTTCAGCTCCTTCTAATCCATGAAAGCCGACTCACTCATATAGCCAAACTTTCCCCATCTTCCTCTGATTTTTCAGCACACTTCACCTCCGCCACTCATGGTCGTGGCCGTGGTTTCTCTCGTAATCCCAGACAAGGTCGTGGTAGAGGACGAACCCCACCTAATAATCGTGGTAATCGATTATTCTCTCCCAACAATGGTACTCAGCAAACCAATATGCATCGACCTACTTGTCAAGTTTGTAACAAGTATGGTCACATTGCTCTTCAATGCAGAAATCGGTTCAATCATTCCTACCAATATGATTCTAACTCCAGTTTTCTTGCTCCTTCCTCTGTTTCGAACCAATTTTCTGCCAACTACACTGCACCAAGTGCGCACTCAGAGAACATCTGGTACCCAGATTCTGCAGCAACACACCACATCACCAATGACCTGTCTAACCTGAATCTGTCATCCGAACAGTATGCTGGAAGTGAGACAATCCGTGTTGGTGACGGTAATGGGCTTCCCATTCAACATTTTGGTGAATCTTCTCTTTCCACTTCCTCTTCTGCTTTCCGTTTACATAATCTCCTTCATGTACCTCAAATAACCAAAAACTTAATTTCTGTTCTTCGTTTCTGTGTTGATAACAACTGCTTTTTCGAATTTCACTCAACCCATTTCTGTGTGAAGGACTCAACGACCAAGAACCTCCTCCTCACCGGACCAACCCGTGACGGACTCTACGTCTTTCCAAGCACTGGTCCTCCTCCCCCAACTATCCATCTCAGCGAATCTACCTCCCTTCCTCAATGGCATCGACGCATGGGACACCCCTCTCTTGCTGTTGTTCGTCGACTTCTACGCACCAACTGCTTGTCTTCTTGTCCCACCGAAGCTGTTTTTCAGTGTCCTGAATGTCCACTGGCCAAAGCCCACCAGCTCCCGTTCTCTTCCAGTCAGGCCCAATATAATCGGCCCTTAGCTTTAGTTTCCTCTGATATTTGGGGTCCATCCCCCTATGTATCACGTTTGGGTTTTAAATATTACATTTCCTTTGTTGATCATTGCACCCGTTACACTTGGTTATTTCCAATCAAACTCAAGTCTGATGCAATACAAATATTTACCAAATTCTTACCTCTTGTTGAACGTCTTTTTAACACTAAACTAATTAATCTTCAAACTGATGGTGGTGGGGAATACAAACCAATCACTACAATGTGCCAATCACTTGGAATCAATCATAGACTATCTTGCCCTCATACACATCAACAAAACGGGCTTGTTGAACGCAAGCACCGTCACATTGTTGAAACTGGGCTTGCTCTTTTGGCCCATGCCTCTCTTCCTTTCTCTTATTGGGCTGACGCCTTTGAAACTGCGATTTATCTCATCAATCGCCTCCCGACCCCAACTCTTAACAACAAATCTCCCTTTTCCATGATTTACAAAACTGACCCTGATTATAAATTTCTCCGGGTTTTTGGATGCCTCTGCTTTCCTAATCTTCGCCCCTATCTCTCACACAAATTACATTTCCGCTCCACTCCATGTCTTTTCTTGGGCTACAGCACGGCCCACAAAGGTTACAAATGTTTTGATTTTAAACAACACAAAATGTACATCTCTCGGAATGTCACCTTTCATGAATCTACTTTCCCTCTCACTCATCACCAGCCCATTACCTCTTCCTCATCTCATAACCCGTCCATCACTACTCTTCCTATTTTTCCCAACTCCATCTTAGGCCCAGTCCCAAACCCTTCTCTTCCTACAACCCCAACTTCTCATTCCCCTTCTTCCCTTCTCGGCCCAGGTCCCCAATCTTCTCAACCCACCAATTCTCCGTCCAGCCCAAACCCAACTAATCCTACATCTTCTTCAACCTCCAGCGTCTCACCTCCAACAACCAACTTACCTTCTCCTTCACCAGTACGTCCCTTACCAATTCTTATCCCGCCCCGATCCCCGATCATCACCAGAGCCCAAACCAACTCTTCCAGACCCAAAGTCTTCCTCGATGGTACCATACCGTACCCATCTCGACACTGTCTCACCACCAGCATCACCGTTCCAGATGATCCTTCAAGTTATTCGGTTGCCTCAAAATACTCTGAATGGCGTCAAGCTATGGAGCAAGAATACACTGCCCTCCTCAACAATCAAACTTGGACGTTGGTTCCACCTGTTCCGAACTCCAACATCCTCGGCTGTCGATGGGTTTTTCGCACCAAAACAAATGCAGATGGCTCCTTCCAACGCCGCAAAGCCCGGCTAGTTGCCAAGGGCTTTCATCAACAGCCCGGTGTCGATTATCACGAGACCTTCAGCCCCGTCGTGAAGCCCACCACAATCCGCCTAGTTCTGTCCATTGCTGTATCTCACGGCTGGCCCTTACGGCAACTTGACATTGAAAATGCCTTTCTCCATGGCACATTAACAGACACTGTCTTCATGCAACAGCCTCAAGGATTTGTAAGTCCACAACATCCCACTCATGTATGCAAGCTGTCCAAAGCCCTGTACGGCCTTAAACAAGCGCCACGAGCGTGGTTCGCTCAACTCAGTTCATGGTTAACAGAGTATGGCTTCACTCCGTCCAAAGCTGACCCGTCCCTTTTCATACTCACTCAAGGTAACACTCTTATTTACCTTCTCATCTATGTCGACGACATTGTCGTCACTGCATCAAACACCTCTGCCGTTGATACCTTACTTCACGACATGAGCCTAGCCTTCCCGGTACGTGATTTGGGACAACTGTCATTTTTCTTAGGACTTGAACTTGATTATACTCAGCATGGTGTCTTTCTGTCTCAAAGAAAGTACATTAAGCACCTTCTGTCTCGTAGCAACATGCTACATGCCAAAGCCGTGACCTCACCAATGGCCTCTACCATCAAGTTGTCCAAGTATGACACACCTGACTTCGATGATCCATCCTTGTATCGAAGCTTAGTAGGAGGTCTTCAATACCTTTCATTCACTAGGCCCGATATATCATTTGCAGTAAACAAGATCTGCCAGTTTATGCACACACCGAAAAACTCACACTGGATTGCACTAAAACGGATCCTCCGATATCTCAAAGGTACCATCAACCAGGGTCTCTTTTTTGCTTCTCACTCAAGCTTCACTTTGCAAGCCTACTCCGACGCTGACTGGGGAGGATGTCCCGACGACAGGAGGTCCACTGGAGGATTCTGCATCTTTCTTGGTAAGCATCTGATCTCATGGTGTTCCAAGAAGCAGAAAACTGTTGCCCGATCCTCCACGGAAGCTGAGTACAAATCATTGGCCTCCTCCGCTGCTGAACTACTATGGCTTCAAACCTTACTTCGTGAACTTGGTCTTCCATTGCATCATGCTCCTACTCTTTGGTGTGATAACCTTGGAGCAACCTATTTATGTGCCAATCCAGTTTATCACTCCAAGACAAAGCACATGGATATAGATTACCACTTTGTCCGAGACCGTGTAGCAGCCAACACCTTAAAGATTGCCTTCTGCAGCTCCAAAGAACAACTGGCTGATGTTCTAACCAAACCCATTGTTGCTGACAAGTTCATCAAGTTTAAGCCTCGTCTCAATTTGGTTGACACCCCCTTGGACTCGAGGGGGCATATTAACGTATGTGCTTCTATTGCTCATAAAGGAGACACTGCACCAATAGCAGAACCATCACAGCATGTAACATAGCCTTTCACAGATTGCATTGCATTCTGTTATTCTCTACGGTCATGTAACAAACTTATTCTTTATTCCCTCTTGTAAAAGTCTATATATAGACTACTGTTAGCACAATGAAAGCTGTGAGAAAAACTTTCCAATTCTGTTTTGTTAACAAGTATAACTCTTCTACATTTAGCTTGCACTGTTCATCTATCTGTACATAATCTTGTTTATTTCTCTTTTTTTCGGGGCCGAATGAGATTGAGGTCGAGAAAAAAAAGGCCTGGACTACATTGATGAGGTGATATAATTAAGTACATCAGCAATGACATCCTTTGCCAAGTTCTTTAGACAGAACACCAAAGAAGGATTCCCGGGTTTATAGTTCCAACAAAATCCGAAGAGCTTCGTATTAAATATTCAACAAGTAAAAAATTTGCATGTAACATACTTTAATCTATTCATACGGACTTCATTAAAAAACGTGCAGTCCTTACTTTGATATCTGAAATCATTAAAAAAACATTATGTTCAAAGCAGGTGATATTTTTTTTTATTATACCAACTATTTGATCTAATTATTATAATTTTTTCAAACTTCCACACAAAATATAATAAACAATTTAACTTTATCAAATCTCAAAATAAAAATAATATTAAAAAATAATATTTTAATAATATTTTATTCAATTTTTAACTCTTATTTCATCTCACATCGTCTGTATTCCATCAAGTGGAGGGTAAGCATACTTGGAACCAAAGCTTTATCAAAATAGACATAAACCAATCCAAAACTTATGTGTTATCCCATTTATTGAATAAGATTATTAAGAGTCCGTTTGGAATATTTTAATCTATTTATAAATAATAATAAAATGATTTGAGTTAAGATATTTTATTGTGTTTTGAAAAAGGAGAGAGAAAATTTTGATTAAAAATATTATAATGTTAAAGAATTGTTTGAATATAATTTTTTAATATTATTTTTGTTTTATAAATTTAAAAAATAGTATTATTTTTTGTGTTTTATTTAGGAGTTTGAGAAAGTTGTTTGTATTTTCCATGAAAATGAAATCTCTACTTTCTATCAATCATATTTTAGAATGATAAAATCTGTAGCCACTTTCATTTTTTGCATACTTAATAAATCTGTATTCTCATATTTTACTTTTCAATTTATCCCTTAGTGGCCTTGGAATAAACACTAGTACTTTATAAGCCTACACTTTGAGTTTACTTAAATCTGGTTTATGTCTCGTCCATATCTCATAAGGTAAAAGTGGTTTTGCTTTGGTTTTAACTCTATTTAATATATATGCCGCAGTCGAGAATGTTTCACTCCAAAAATGTGTTGGTAGATCAGCATATGTCATCATCAATCTCGCCATATCCAATAGAGTTCTATTTCTTATTTTTGCAATGCCATTTTGTTGAGGATTATATGTCATAATATAAATGTGTCTTATACTATTTAGTTTGCAGAGATCATCTAAAGTTTCAAATTTATCTTCTCTATCACTATTCAAATATTTAATAGGCCACCCAATTGGGTTTCTACTTCTACTTTATATTCTTTAAATTTCTCAATTGCCTCATATTTATATTTGAGGATTTCTCACTTTTTGAAAAAGATTTACTACTAATTTTTCTTTTGATATATGGTTCATATATATATCAAAATTATTTGAGTTTATTTGTGGTATTAATCTATTTTTACACATTCTAATCATTTTATTTTTATTTATATGGCCTAGGCTTAAATACCATAAATATGTATAATCAATAGCATTCAAATAATCAGAAATAAATACTTTGTTAATATCAACATTTAGTACATACATACCATGATCTATCACGTATTTCACTAATACATTACACTTACTTATTATAACAGTTTAACTACAATGGTTCCAAACTTAAACTCAGCTGTGTGGCCTTTATGATTTAGTACAAACACCGATACTAAATTCCTATGAATACTATGTATATATAATACATCACTAAGTAAAATATATATATATATATATATATATATATATTTGTTCATGCATATATGTCTTGTTACTGAATAGTCAACCCACCATGAATCTAACGTTGGTTCCACTAGCATTACTTCAAAGACTGTCATTACAATTTCCTTACTTTCTTGTACTTTTCACTTATTAAGACATTATGATTTTTAATGCCCATTCTTCCCACACTCAAAAAAAGTTTCCAATATCCTATCAAAAAAAAAAAAAAAAAAAAAAAAAAAAAAGAAAAAAAGAAAAAAGAAAAAAGAAAAAAGAAAAAAGAAAAAAGAAAGCAATAAATGGTTAACTTTGTTTTTTTTAACCGTTTCTTTTTCTTAAACCATTTTGGCTTGATCTTGTTCTATATAGAACACTTATCCTCAGACATCAATAAATTGGATGATTCACCATTTTTTTTTTTTACTTCTCTTCATCCTTTTTCATTCAAGTACTAAAAGTACTGAAATGGATGTCATTGTTATTTCATTTCCACTATGTGTTAAAGAAGTAACAATGTGATCTCAAGATGAAGACTATTTAATATGGTTATAACTTGCATTTTATCAATGAGAGGATGGCTAGTATCATATAATTCGTTTGCAATAAATTTCATTTGAATTACATGATCGCCAATATCATCATTCTCTTTCGTACAAGTTAGGTTATTCTTTTCTAATAATAACTGTATATAAGTATCTGATCTTAAACTATACTTTGCCTCAACTACATTCATATTTTTTTTAGCAATTTCATATTCTGCAAATAAATGAATGATGTAATCATTCATACAATGCAAAATTAAAGATTTTGCCCATGCATTGTATTCTTTCCATTTATCTTTGTTTGGTACGTTAATTCCATTTCCATTTCCTACACTTTTTGATGGCTTTGGTGTTGTCAATATATATATATATATATATAAGGTCTTTTTATGGGTTAGAAGAAAAGTTATATGCCTTTTCAAGACTTGGAAATTTATTTCATTCAGTTTTTTTATCCCTGAGGGATCAATACTTTTATTAGGTGCCATAAATATTAAACCTCAAAATTAACAACAAAAAAATTGTAGAAATAATAAATGTTCTATTGTAAATAAATTAAATACAATAGTTCAACTGTGAGAAAATTAAAATTATTAAAAATAGAATAGTAATAATAATCCTTGGATTTTTTTATACCAAGATGGCAGCCTTGAAATTCTCCTATTATATTTTTAATAAGGAGAATAATGGAAGTGACCCCCTGATTGAGTATTTTCACCAACTTTTCTTGATATTTCTCCATTTTCAAAGAATTTCTAGTGATAATCTCTATCAAGAGGGGCTTTGCAATGATTTGGCACGAAATTTAGAGCACAATGGCTTTTAAACGAACTAAATCGAGCTTGAAATGACCCCAAATGACCCATAATACCAAATCTGGCCCGAACTGGTCTAAAAATCTAAGTAAGCCGGTTCAAACCGGGTCGAGGAGAAGAAAATCGGTGGTCAGCAGTGCGGTCAACGGCTCGGTCAATGGCTTGTTCCTTATCTTCGCTCACGGCTTGGCACAGAGAATGGCTTGCGGCTAGGCTTGAGTCTGCAGAAGGTGGGTTGTCTTGTGGGCTTGGGCTTTGGTCCAATTCTTTATGAGCCCATAAGATTCTGTAAAATAGGCTGGAGGCCTGGCCTGTATTCAAGCCGTTTGGAGTGAGTTCGTTCGAGATGAAACAAAGTCATTCAGATTAGTTGAAACAACATTGTGTTGCTTCTTACGGGCGGCTTCCAACGTCTTGGAATGACATCGTTAGGTCCCTTAACGATTTGGTCGTTTTGTCCTCATTTGACTGAATGATAATGTTGTTTAGCCAAGAGTAATTTGAATTCTCCTGACCGTTGAACGAAACGGCACCTCGTCTAGAAATGTTGCCTTCTTCTTGGTCGTGCAGATTGAAACTAGTCTTTGTGAGTGATTGATATGTGCTTCCCTTTGGCGAGATTGACGACGGCGACCAAGGTTTTGATGTGTCTCCAACACTTTTGAAGCTCGGTGGCGGTGAGGGACTTCGGCGACCAGTCAAACTAGTAATAGTATGCGTAAATTTGTTGGACAGTGCACTGTTTTTTTTGTGTAAAAAAGTGCCAATAATTTTCTTCAAAATAATAACAACTTACAAGATTTTGAAAATTCTTAGTATACTCTAGGCCTCCCACCATAATTTAAAAAAGCTTTTCCTTTGGATTGGAAGGTCTCCAAAGATAATTGTAATATGCAAATGTGGTTGACAAAACAAGCACTTGCTTATTAATTGTCTTCTCAATGCACAAAATTAACCCCTCTATCATGACCTAACTTTTGATACCATCGTAGAAAAATGGAGAACAAAAATGAATGAGAATCGGCAGTATGGTGACACTCCCGTGGGAATATTTGTCCCACAAGTTAGTGATAGATAAAGGGAATTAAGTGCCTTTATGATACACCAATGACCCCTATTTATAGGCCATGAAACACTGGTTGGCAAATGACACAACCATTAACAAGTAACATAACCTTTTGATCACTAAATCAAAAGGTTGTCTCTCTAGTGATCAAAAGATTGTGTCTCTTGATACTTCCTCAACTATCACCTTCATGAAAACCTTTACCATAGAGAGGGTGTTATTCCTAGGAATATACTGTTTGGTGATCATACCCCTTAAAATTACATGCATTGCCCAGTCCATAGGCATTGGCGTTGTCCAAAGCTACTGCAAGGGAGGCCCAACTTACACTTAGTCCACAGCAACCATGGTCGGAGAGTTAAGCCGTCACACTTAAAACTGCAAATCGCCTGCCAGGCTCTCTTCATCATAATCATTACAATGGGCTTGTATGCACCACTGTGAAAATCCCTCCAAGTTTAGCCACCGTGACTGTATTACCGTGAGACCTCAAGTCGTAGCCTCCATTGGACACCCCCCCTTCCCCTTCCCCCCGGGTTCCAGATCAAGCTGCAAAGAACCACACTGCCAGCCTGTTCTTGACAGGTACTCCACTGCAATGAGGCTTAAAGAGACACCATAAGCTACCACCACCTCATGTCAGCCACACCTCACAGCAGAAACTGACGCCATTGCTTAGCCGCGAGCCACCCAATTGCACAAGTATAGAGCCTCTGTTTTCCAACCTCAAAATAGAGTGCCACTTCCTCACATGGTTAATGTGAACCAACCAGCCCTCCACCTCACTGGCAATAGCCACCATCGCTCCTCCTCGCCGGTTACATAGATGCACCCCACTTCGCATGATTACTCCACATAAGTGATCAAATCTCACAGAGGAATCAAATCTCTTATAAATAAAATTACGTTTATGCCCCTGATTTGTAAGTCATGCCAAATTATTTTGAGCTTTTGTAATGAATAATGATAAGGTTACTACTAGGGCTGTGCACAAATTATTTCCGTCAGCAAGACTCGAAAGTGGCCCACCCGATAAAAGTCGTGTTCATCGGATCGAGTTGCATAACGGGTTAGCTTACTCTAATACCTGTCGAAACCGATAATCGACTAATCTCATGTTTTGAATCTTCTCCTCCTCCTCAAACCGTAGCCACCTCTCCATTTGTCATCACTGTTCTTCATCACCGTTCGTGGTCACCGTGGGTTGTCACAGCTTGTGGTCGCCATTCGTCATCACTATTCTTGATCACAAGTTTCTCTCTTAATTTCTCTCTCTAGCCGATTTTGATCTTTATTGGATCTCTCTATGCCCTCTCTCTGTTTTGTCTGTTGGGTCTGCTGGAAGTTGATCTGCATGCCACTTTAACATAATACGAAACATTATTTTGATAATCGAACAACAACTCAGAACTAAACAAACATACAATTGGGCAGGACAAACCGGCTAGATGCCATGTTTGAGAAATTCCCTTGTGTTGTATTTTCTGCAAACTCTATTTGTTTTTGTGTACATTGGTGTTTTCCTGTTCTGTATCCAAAAATCTTATTTCTAGGTTTTCTCCATGAAGACGCACGTCCCAGTAATTCCATAAAAAATGGGTTGGGTTTTGCTCAAAGTTTTACCCATGTGGGCATGGAGTTATAAATATAGGGTAGTGACGAAGTCATGCCACTACAAGAGATATGATTTTTTGAGACAAAAAATTTTGTCTAAAAAAATGGAAATTTCGTCCCTAAAAGTTTTGGGAGACGTCTCTATTTTGTCTCAAAAAGGCTGTCTCAGAAAGTTTTCGAAGACAAAAATTGATTTTCGTCTCCGAAAAGTATTTTTAGGGACGAAATTGGGAGGAACAGGTCGAAACCGTTCGAACGAGAAATTTTTTCTGAGACAAAAAAATGTCGTCTCAGAATCAAGTTCGAACGGGAATATTTTTGTTCGAACAACATGAAATGTTAATTCGAACCAATAACCATATCTGACCAAGTCTGTTCGAACAAAAAAGTTCGTAAGCGACTTTAGTTCGAAGAAAAATATTAACTGTTTGAACAAATAATCTATTTACAGAAATCTTCTGTTTGAACGGACTTTTAGAAATGAATTTATTCGAATGAGTATTTTTTTGTTCGAACGAACGCAAGGATTGTATTTCCCGGTAAGTTCGAATGGGTATATTTTTGTTTGAATGGGAATTTATTGGTTCGAATGGATATGTTTTTGTTCGAATGTATGCAGAAATGATAATTTACCATTCAAACGGCATTGATCAAACAAAATGAAATTGATACTAATACAAATTGTAATCTATATACATCAATTGTTCAAATGTTTACAAACATCGTAAATATTAAAGGCTATTAAAAAAAAAACAAATGAATTATGATTGTGGTGGTGGTGGTGGTATAGGGTTTTGGGACATCATTAATTGAAATTGTTCAAACATTTTTTGGTTATTTAATTGTAGCCTCTCTTCTAATCTTGCTTTTAAATCTGCTGCTTGATCTAATCGGGTCAACAACTCTTTTTCCTTCGATCTCAATCGTTCTATCTCAAGTGCAGCTTCCTCTAATTTTTTAGTGTTGTCGTCATTCGATCTGGCTTTAGAAGATGATGAAGATGTTGAGGATGGCTTCACGCAACGTCCTAAGCCCCTCAAATATCCAGAATGTGATCCAAGAACTTGAGAAAAGATTTGAGCATCGTTGACAGATGATTCATCAGATGGATCCGCAACAGTATCTTTAAGAGATATTATCTTGTCCTGGAAAAAGAAAAACATTAAAATTAGTATATGTAACAAAAATATATTTAGACAATGAAATTAAATAAACTTAAACTTACATAATTTGCCTCTGCCTCAGGATTGCTTCAAACACCATCACGATTTTTATGTGCTTTAGCATACAATTGGGTCAGATCATAATCAGTAGGATTTTCTTCTTGCTGCAAAATGAAAATTAATATCATAATTTATACGAAAAAAGTGTATATATTAAGATTTATTGGAGACAATAAGAACTAACCATTTTTTTTGACAAGCGATAAAAAGATCGAGAACCCGCGTGATGGTGTATCGTTAAATTTGATCTATTTGTTTTGTTCATTGTACTCCGTTTCTAAAAAAATAAATTATAATTTTTATTTAATACATCTATTATATATTATTAAAAAAAAAAGATAGTAGCGAAATTACCTGATAAGCAGGATCTTCAAACAGATCACAAACTTTCTCCCATTCGTTTGGTGGCATTGCTTGAAATGTATTTTGACGCGCCTCTGTCGTAGTACTGAACTTCTGGTAGTGTGCATGGCATCGACCTTTGTACCTCTGAAATGCATTCGACATGAGTTCTTCAATCGTTAATCGATCCTCCCGCCGACCAAAATTTAGTTCAAACTCGTCCTTCAAAGAATTATAAACAATTAGTATAATTTCAAACATTCGCATTTAAACAAAAATGTTATACAAAGTAACTTATTACCAGACAACGATTTTTGATGTGGTCTTTCACATCTTGGGAAACTTTAGCCCAGGATGATGTAGCCATCGGTGCATACGTGCGAGTAAGTGTACCAACATAAGAAGCAAGCCAAGCTGCTGATTCTCCAGAGCCACCGGTGTAATCATCAAATATATCAACTTTAATGTTACCCACTTTCCTTAGTTTTTCTATGCAGACACCCCTCGTAATGCTTCTAACTCGGCGCTGGTTTACAACAGCTATATATACAAATGGCTTAGAATATATTTTAATTAAATTAATCTTGTTTGAAAGATATACATTGAAAAAATACCTTGTTCTGGTTCTGGTGACGATGGCCCACCATTGTTGGCAGGTGAAGCACACGGGGATTCGCTAAGTGGTGGGATGGCTCACATGTTCTTTTGCGTTTAGGAGGCATATCTGTTTGAAATTATAATTAATTATTATTCGAACAAAATACATGAAATATTTTTATAAGAATTTTACCTACACGCATATCTGTTTGAAAATCATTCGGTATCAGTATTGCTGGACCAATCGCTCTCATCCTCAGTAGACACTTCAGTTGATTCATGTTCTTCCGACATGTCACCTTCAATTACTTCGGGTTGAACATCTTCTCTGCGCAATGAGACCATGTCATAATGGCTTAGATCAACAAATAGATTGATGCCTGATTCATTTTCTTGATATGCTTCTTCATGGTCTAGACTATCAACTTCTTCATGTGGTTTGTCTACCTCTGGAATATAATCATACACATTTCTTGGCACAAATTTCTCGACTATTCTCCATGGATTTACAAACTCCGGATCATCTAAATAAAAAACTTGATTTGCTTGGCATGCGAGAACAAATGGGTCGTCCTCATACCATTTGCGAGATGTATTGACACTTACAAAATATTCATCCTTACGCACTCCCAATCTAGGATTCGAGACATCCCACCAATTACATTTAAATAATCAGACCATATATCCCCCCACATACTTTAATGCTATGATATTCTCCACAATTCCGTAAAAATCAATATTTTCATCCCCATGGCTTCCTTCGACAACAACCCCACAATTTTGAGTTTTCCTATATCGTTCTCTATCTGCTGTGTGAAATCTATATCCACGCACCAAACATCCTGAATATTGGATAGCCCGCTTAGACGGACCACATGCCAAAGCATATACTTCTGGTGAGATTTCACCTGAATGTTCATTATATTTCGATGCAACCTACATAAATAAATTTTATTCTACTTATATCAATATCATATATAAATATGATAACACCTACAAATTAAATAAAGTTTAAAATACTTTCAAGCATAATTTTTTCGCGAATAATACCGTATGTTCAAACCATGAGGTAAATTCTTCTTCATGCATCTTTTCTACGTCAGTCACACCATTCGTGCGAAGTAGTTGTATATGTTCGCTGCATATGTTAATATGAGTTATTAATTTGTATCAATATATACTATATTATTAGAAATGCACTTAATACTACTACCAAATTAGATGATCATCACGAACCTCAAATACTGTTCAATCTCTTCACAATTATTTAAGACATACCATTGAGCTCTTTCAAACTCTCGCCCACATAGTCATAGCCCCCTTGTGCACCTATAGGTCGTACTTTCTGGGAAAACACGGTAAATGCTGACGAAACTCCCATTTGTCCACCTTCATAATTTCGATCCGGTCTCGTAAATCTAGTATCAACCCCACGAAAATACATTGAACAAAATGTATGCCACTCATTATGAATATATGACTCTGCGATCGATCCTTCCGGATGAGCCTTATTCCCCACAGATCGCTTAAGTTTTCCCAAAAACCGTTCAATAGGATACATCCATCTATACTGAACGGGGCCAGCAACTAAAACCTCACGAGGGAGATGCACAGCCAAATGAACCATTACATCAAAGAATGAAGGCGGGTACAAACTCTCCAATTTACACAATATCAATGCAATGTCAGCTTCCATTTTTAATAAGGCATCAACTTTCAACGTTCTACTGCAAATATTTCTGAAAAATCACCCTAATTCTGTGATAGCTGTACGAACATCTGGAGTAAGCTTTCCGTGCACACCAACTGGCAACAATCGCTGTAAAAATATATGGCAGTCGTGACTTTTTAGGCCAGTTATCTTCCAATCATGAGGTCGGACACATCTTGACATGTTCGAAGCATAACCATCGGGTAATTTGATTGTCATAAACCAATCACAGAATTTCTTTCTCTCATCACTTGAAAGTGTATACCATCCAATGGGCATATAAGCTGATGACCCAGTATCTTGCAAAAGCAACTCTGATCTGATTCCCAACTCTTTCAAATCTTTACGAGAGTTAACTGTATCTTTTGTTTTTCTTGGTATTGACATCAGGGTACTCAAAATATTCTCACATATATTTTTTTCAATGTGCATTACGTCTAGATTGTGACGCAGTGTTAAGGTAGACCAGTATGGCAACTCAAAAAAAAAAATACTTTTTTTGGTCCAATTCAATTCCACTGCTTGTCTTTTCCTCTTTCGGCATCTTGCATTCTTTCCAAATCTGTTGTCTGGGACATCTGCCAATTGAGTGAGAATATCACTGCCAGAATACTCTGGCGGTGATGACCTACGATCAACCGTTCCATCAAACATTACCCTATTGTTTCACCATCTATGATCATGAGGTAGATATCGACGGTGTCCTATGAAACATAATTTCCGGCCATTCGCTAACCACTGAGACTGTGTATCTTTGTTACAAACAGGACAAGCCATTTTTCCCTTTGTGCTCCACCCAGACAAGTTCCCATATGCCGGAAAATCATTAATTGTCCAAAGTACTGCAGCATGCATTTTGAATTCACCCCTTGCGGCCACATCATATGTATTGACACCCTGTTCCCACAACTCTTTCAACTCTTCCATCATTGGCTGCAAATATACATCTATTTCATTTCCTGGTGACCTTGGCCCTGGAATCAATAGAGTCATCATAAAATAAGGATCCTTCATACACTTCCATGGTGGCAAATTATAAGGCATTACTATGACAGGCCAAGTGCTATGAGAAGTGCTCATGTTGCCAAATGGATTAAATCCATCAGTTGCTAAACCAAGACGTACATTGCGAGGTTCTTCAGCAAACCATGGATACTCGTCATCAAATTTCTTCCATTGTAAGGAATCTGCAGGATGAGTGAGAAATTGATCATTTTGAACTCTTTCTGTGTGATGTCAAGTCATATCTTTCGTAGTCATCCGGGAAGTAAATAATCTTTGAAGTCGAGGAATAAGCGGAAAATGTCTTAGCACTTTCTGGGGTACATTACGCTTATCTGATGTCTATCTTGACTAAAGACACACCGGACATGATTCACATTCTGCATATTGCTTCCAAAAGAGAACACAATCATTCTTACATGCATGGATGATATTATAATCAAATCCTAACCCTCGCCTCAATTTCTTTGCTTCATAAAAATTTCAAGGTACTACGTTATCCTCTGGCAGAGCCTCTTTAAATAATTCAAGCAGCATATCGATAGCCTTTGCAGAAATACGACAAATAGACTTTATATGGAGCAACCTGACAGTGAATGACAACTTGCTATGACGAGTGCACCCTTCGTACAATTCTCGTTGTGCATCCTCCCACAATGATCCAAAGTCTTCATTTCCTCCAAATGACTGGGTAGATGTTCCTTCTCCAACCCTGGCACCAAATATGCCTGCGCCAAGATCTCCTAACATTTCAGTCATATCTTCTCCATTATCATAACCATCATCAGAAATATCAACATTTATGTCCTCCGTGTCGATCTCGTTACATTCATCCATCTGGTTGGTGTGACTGCCAAATCTAACTCCTTGGAGAAATGGTTCTCCATGTAAAACCCAATGTGAATATTTACCATCAATTCCATTTACGAATAAATGATCCTCCACAGCCGTCATATTATAAGAACTAAGGTTTTTGCACTTCTTACATGGGCATCTTATAAATCCTCGACTATCAACACTCCCACAAGCAAATTCTAAGAAAGACTTCACCCCTTGTGCATATTGCTTATAGTCTCGACCAAGTCTATCTCCCAACAACATCCAACTTTTATCCATCTATAAAGGAAAACCACAATCATGGGATAAACACTATCATTCAACTATTACAATACATGTGTTTAATTACCTTGTACTTTTAAGGTAGTTGGTCCTATCCCATTCGAGAGACTATCATCTATATCACATATATACTCAGTCTAAAACTCGTATGTTAGTAAAAATTTCGGCAGCATTTTCCTACAATTCTCCAAGTATGCTAGTCATGATAAGCCGTCGACCCTATTCATGAGCCGAGAAACTTATGAACTACATACTCGAAGAATGTAGAAAAATGCTAAACCAAAATTTAAATTGACTAACACAGGAGTTATAACTAAGTATATATGCCATATAGATGATAGAATCCCAAACTGTCCACTTTGGACAATTCAAGAGTTATACCCAAATATTCTTTAAGAGAATATTTGGCCACAACTCTCGAACGGATCTAAGGTTTAACTGCATGTAAAATAACTACAAAATCCAAACACTCAGTAGTAAACATAACAAGCATACATCACAAATACATGGGAACATTACATTACAAGTATACATGATGGGCCATTAAAGATTTTGAAATATTTAATACTTGAGTACTTACTTATGTTCAAATATTTAATTATAATTTTTGCCATAAATATCTTATTATTATATTTGGAGTATTAAGCTATTTAATTAGTGTACTTAGATATAATTAATTATACATTATGTATTAATCATCTTATTACTTGAGTACTTAAATATCTTCACATATTTAATTATAATTTTTTAATTAAATATCTTATTATTATATTTGGAGTATTAAGCTATTTAATTAGTGTACTTAGATATAATTAATTATTTAATTATGTATTAATTATCTTATTACTTGAGTACTTAAATATCTTCACATATTCCATTATAATTTTTTAATTAAATATCTTATTATTATATTTGGAGTATTAAGCTATTTAATTAGTGTACTGCAAATAGTAAGTATTTAATTCTGTGATACTGTTCGAACAAACACTCTATAAGTTCGAATGGAACGCTGGTCGAGTTATATTCTGTTCGAACAAATAAAAATTAATTCAAACGGTATTCAGAGCGTTCGAATTAAACCAACCTAGAAACCAGTCACGAAACAGAGCACAAAACTAAGAAACAAAACACAATTTCTGCATTCATGATGCCATATTTCAATACAACAAACTCAAAACTATATGAATATATCTAAATATGATTATTAAACAACTTAGAAAACTAATAAAACTTACCTCTTGTACTAGCAATTCAAACTTTAGTCAACCCACAATACCTATATATATAAAATACATTAAACTGTTGTTCTATCCCAACAAATAAATGCAAAAACTCTATAGATATTTGTAAACGAAAATCAGAATGAAAAATACAAAAAAACACAACTTACCTCTTGTCCTTCTCCTTTCTCTCTCAAGAATCTCTTCTCTCTCAATGCTTTCAAGCTCTCTCTCTCCACAACACTCTCTCACAGCCTCTGCCACGCTCTCTCTCATTTTCTCAATCTTCAATCCGAGTGAAAATGAAGTGAAAGGATCGGATTAATAATATGTGCATTTCAGTTCGAACTAAATTTTAATCAGTTCGAACGCGAAAATCCAAAATACCGCTAATTTTTCCCACAATTTTTTCCCGTTCAAATTAATGTTTTTTCAGTTCGAACAGAAAAAGGAATATTCTCCAGTATATACTGATAACTTGGCGCGAATTTTCTCTCGAAACAAAAAAAATTCATTCAAACATGAATTATCTCTATTCGAACTAACATTATATTAGTTCGAATAGATAATTAGATAAATATATAACTATACACATAATACACCCAATATTATTATGTGTATATGTAAAAATTATATAGACTATATAATACTAAGTGTCACTAATATCATAATACTAAGTTTCTTATCAATCTATAATATTATGTATTTAAAATAGTATAATATTTTATTTACAATCACTAATAGTGTTATACTTATAAGTTAGTATCACTATAACTATAATACTAAGTATCACTAATAGTATAATATTAAGTGATATTAAAGTATAGATACCATCAAAATATGAAAACTAATAATACTGTAATACTTTATAATATAGTCCAAGTACTTGGTTTATTATTAATATACAAACTAAATATATTAGAAATATGTTTTTTATACATACAATTAATGCAATGTTTACTATATACTTACTATATTTACTTTATAATGCAATGCTTTAGACAATACTATTTTATACTCATCTAATCCATAATATATATACTATTACATATATATATACTAGATACTTACAATATATATAAGTAACTAGTATAAAACTCTATACTATCGATATATAATTATCTAAGATATATTATTATATATACTTGGAACTAAATTTTTTATTAGTAGTAGTATACTCTGTATTATATACTATTATTACTAATACTTCTCAATTGTTTTACCTCTTGTACTTATATATATATATATATTTTTATGAACTATTATATAATTCATTCAAACTTATACCCTTCTAATTCGAACTTATACCATTTTAATTCGAACTAATTATACTTCCGTTCGAACGAAATCGCGATATTTAAGCCGCGAACCAGTTTCTTCTCCGTTCATTTCGTGCCTCCTCTCATTCGAACTCTTCGATTCCTCCGCCGTTAGCAGCCACAACGCCGCCACCAACTCCGACCAACTCCTCAAATCTCCTAGAACAAGAGGTATGGGTTAAATGTGTTTTATTTTTATTAGTTTTTTAGTTAGTTTTGGGGGGGTCGGATTTTGAATCAATCCGATCCCATTTTGTTGTTTTGGGGGCAAATGACACAACTATAATTGGTAGAAATGATAGGGATTTACTCCAAAATCATTTCTATCGATTAAAATATTGGATTCCTTCATAAAAATGAATGTGTCGGTTCGGTTCTGAGTCGACTCAACCATGTCTGTTTGGCTCAGGTCCGTTCGAATGAATATAAATTCCATTCGAATTGAAGTCAAGTCCATTCGAATTAAATTTATGTTCATTCGAATGGGATATAATTTTATTCGAATGGATTTTAGGCTAATTCGAATGGAGTTATTTGAGGTCATTCGAATTAATTTTATGTTCATTCGAATGGCCTTTAATTTCATTCGAATGAATATAATTTAATTCGAATGGAATTAAAGGCCATTCGAATAAGCAGTTGTCAACCATGATAGCGCAACATCATCATTCCTCTAATTCAATTTAATTAGATCACATATATCTTTTATACATCAACAATATACTAATGGCAAGCAGCAGCAGAAGAAAACGTTCTAGACCCCAGACAATAGAAAGTACTTCCGCATCTCCTTCTCAGCCGGCCGTCAGGCCTATACTAGTTGAGCGGGAGATCATTCTAGGTGACTTCCGTGACCTCACTTGGGAGGGGTGGAGCATACATGACATCATCACCGATCGTGGATGGACCCCGATCTGTCGACAGAGGGGCATAGCATATCCTGAGATGGTCGATGAGTTTTACCGTGCCATGGGTGAGCAGCCTGGTGATGCTCTATGCTATAACTTAGTGGTTCGGGGAGTGAGTATTATATTCTCTCACCGCGTTATTGCTGAGTTTTTAGATTTGCGGCGAGAGCCCGGTGCCTATCCTGCAGCAGCAGCAGTGAGATCAGCGACTGCACCATCTGGAGAGGACACAACAGTCGCATCCTCATCGCCAATGCCGGATGTACAGACCGCAGAGCTGGATGCTAGCTCGGATGATAGCGAGAGCGGTGATGAGGTACCTGATGATGGTCTCACAGACGATCAGGTTCGTAACCTAGTGCGAGACCCTGAGGCTCCTCCATATGATGGCAGTAAAGTGATCCGACAGGCCGACTGTATAGCATTTTTCAGAATGCTTAATTTGATTGTTGGGTATAACATTGATCCGAAAAAACACAAGATTGATTTCGGGATCGAGCGGGCCAGATTTTTGTTACGGTTAGCACGGGGGGAGCCGATTGATCTGGCATTATATTTCTTCCTCTGCATTCGCACAGAGTCACGCTATTCGGGTGGAGGTAGTCTACCATTTGCACTTTTGATATCTAACCTCTTACTCCATTCAGGGCTTACAGTGACTTTGACTGAGCGGAGGTCGCCATAGATGGGGCCCGTTAACAAGATCACATTCAGTAAGAGCAAGGGTCACTTGTCGAAGACTCGTCCAGTCCTACAGGATCAGCCTCCGCCTACTGATCCAGCTTTTACTGCTGCTGCCCCTATTGAGAGACACCCTGCTGGGGCTACTCCAGATGAGGTACAAGCTATATTGGCGGACCACTGCGACATTTTATTGAGGGACTTCATTCAGCCCATGATGGAGAAGCTTAAGGACCTAGAAGGACGCTTGCAAACTTTACAGGAGGATTTTGATTTATATAATAAATAAATATTGTTAGTAATTTTTTTACTTTTTTATGTTGTATAGAATGTCTAACTCATTTTGGAATGTAATTAATGCAGTATAATTTTTATTTTTAGTGTTTGCTAGCCTCTTTATTGTTAATAACACATTTCTTCTCATTATACTTAGTGTTCACGATAATTGAAAAAATGACACTATCTTTAAATTAATATTTAGTTAACTAAAATATTTTTAAATTAATTACATAAAATTAATTATTTATGAATTTGTAAATATTTTAATTCATTGTAAATCATAATATATAGAACTTTTTATTTACTTTGGAAATGATAAAAAAATTAATAGAAAAAATATGTATTCTTACAATTTTAACAATATATCTTTTCAATTAAATAATACCGTTCGAACACGTTAATACTAATTCGAACAAATAATATTGCATTCGAATTAATTAATTTTCTGTTCGAATTAAATTTAATTAGTTCGAACGGTATATATTTTTGGAGACGACCTAATTCGTCTCAGAATCTCAAGTTCGAACTAATTTGTTTTAGTTCGAACGGATTTATAAGGTTTTCCATGTTTTGAGACGAAATTAAAATTTCGTCTTAGAAAAGTACTTTTAGGGAGGAAATTAATTTCGTCCCTAGGAAATTTAGTCCCTAAAAATTAAATTTCTTGTAGTGTGCTCTATTTTTAAAAATGTGAAAGGAGAAATTAAGGAGAGAGAAAGACCCAGGGGAGTGTTTGAGAGGTTGTGTTTCCAGTGGTTGTAGTTGACTAATTCATGAACATGAAAGGGTTCCATCAACAGAATCTGTCCACTAAATCGAGAATAGAAGTTGTTAAGACAACATAGAAAACTGCAAAAATTATTCTTCTTGCTGATCTTCCATAAAATGCTTCTACGAAGCACATGGTTTACATTTCACAAACTGGTATAGGCTTCAAGGTTAACAATTCATCCCAAAAACCCTTTACTTGGAAATGATAGATGCTCACGGAATTGTGCCCTTGAGTTAAAGTAGAAGCAATGAGGTTACTATATCATTGCATCTTGTCCACATAGGAAAGAAAGGATCAGCCTCTGTTGGTTTGGCCAAGCTTCCGTTGACAAAAGCCATCTAGTTCTTAGCACTTACTGCCATTGACATCGATCGCTTCTATATGCAAAAGTTAACTTGGGTGAACAATTGAGTGACTAACAGCTTAAAGGTATATGCGTAAACCTTCTATATTTCAGTCTTTGTTCCCCAGAAAGCAGGTTTTGTCCATTCTCCACTCTTCTAAATTGGAGCTGATTTTTTTTTTCTTTTAATTTTTTGGATTTATCGTCTGTAACTGTAAGAGCGCCGCCTGCATTCTGTAAGTATATGTGTGCATGAGCTAGTTTATTATGTACAGGACTCAATAGATGCGGGAAGAGGTGCAGGCTTAAATTACCTTAGACCTGACCTCAAGGATGACGGTTTCACCCCTAAAGAAGAATACCTCATTATAAACCTTCACAAAGCTATTGGAAGCAGATAAATCACCCAGTTTAACTCTCAATCTTGAATCTCTTTCAGTTAATTGTTCTTTGCCTGATTATATTCTTTGAGTTTCAAAGATGAACTTTTTTAAGGAGGTTGCACTTAAAATTAATATCTGGGGTGCTATAGTTCCATGAAAGGACAGCGCTGTAATGTGCATACTGAAAGAGAATCAAACTACAATTCCATGCACATTAATGTTCCTTATAACAGTTTACACGTCACCCGAGTCTTAAAAGATCATAACAAAAGCTTCCTACTTGATATATAATTTTATTGAATTATATGCATGCATGCATCATGTTCATGAGTTTGACAACCTCATCCATGCAAGTATGGCTATGCAACCCTTTAGAGGAACAGCCTACAAAACAATCAATTGAGCATATTAATGCAGGTTCGGTACAACATTTACCAGGCAAAACCAAACGTGGTCTGGGTTTGTCACTACAAAGATAAGTCCATGCATGCATGACTATATATGCTGTAGAGTATTTACATAAAGAAACATTTATAAGATTATAACCTCTAGTTTCTTTTCTTAACCAAAAAAAAAACCTCTAGTTTCTTTTTAACAGGTCATCATCTATTTTGCATGAGAAGTGTTTTAAAAGTAGTTATATAACTTTGTTGTACTTGAATTGGACCAATGTTGCCATAATGCATGCAGCCTGCCTTGTACCAGTTTTATTGGGGTGTGTGTGGGGCTAGATGCATCTCTGCATTACTAATATCTTGATTTTTGTATGTAATATTATATGCCAGTTCATATATAGATTGCTTCGAAGGTGACACTCATACAAATTTAAGAGATTATGAGATTGCTACTTCTTTGAAAAACTGATCACAAATAGTTTCAAATATTAATTTGTCTAGTGACACAAATCACCCTCCTTGTAAAAGGAGGGCAAATTAGGATCCCTCAGCAGTGTAGGATCATTTCACTAAGATAGATGGATGCCTTTTAAATGATCCAAAAGTAAAATGTAATTATTGTCACAAGATTTACTCTTGTCATCCCAAAAGACATGGTACATCAAGTATGCTACAACATCTTGGAATGACAATTGCTGAAATGATAATTTGTGATGAGCTTCCATTTAGGATAGTAGAAGCCCAAGGATTTAGGAAAATATGTAGTTCACTTGAACGAAGGTTCCAAGTACCATCTCGAACCACTGCAGTAAGAGACTGTATTAAACTATTTAAAATGGAGAAAGAGAAGTTAAGTAAAATATTTAAAACGGTTGGGCGGGTTAGTTTAACCACTTACACATGGACGTCAATTCAAAACTTAAATTATATGTGTCTTACTGCACACTTTATCGACTGTGAATGGAAACTACACAAAAGAATTCTAAACTTTTGTATGATCCCTAATCATAAAGGAGAAACTATTGGAAAGTGTGTAGATTCATGTCTACAAGATTGGAGCATTGACAAGATCTTTACTGTTACAGTTAACAATGCTTCCTCAAATGATGTTACCATTGAGTATTTGAGGAAGTTCGTAGGAGGTCATTTGTTGGAAAGAACTTATATTCACATCAGGTGTTGTGCCTATATAATAAACCTCATTCTTAATGATGGGTTAAAAGATTGTGATGATTCAATCACAAAGGTGAGCAATGCAGTTAGGCATGTTACATCATTTTCCGCAAGAAAGGAAAAATTCAAAAAATATATAGAAAATGAGAAAATTGGTTGTATAAAATTGGAATGCCTTAATATTTCCACAAGATGGAATTCGATTTATTTAATGTTAGAAGTTGCAAAAACATTTAAAAAACCGTTTTTGTGATTGGAGAAGGATGATGATTCTTTTTTTTTTTTTTGTTATTGTTGTAGTGTGAACTTGAGCCCTCCTAACTCTAGTGGTTGTGAACTTGGACCCGACCCAACCCGAAGGCACAGACGAGATGGGTCGGGTCGGGTTGGCAACATTCAGTAGCCGGGTCGAGCACAAACCCGATTTGGTCTCATCGGATTGCAAGCCTAGTTACTATATATTACTATCTATCTACTACTCTTTTTATAATTGATTTTTTTTTTAATTTTTAATTTCACTTAATGATTAAGACAGTGAGTATTAGTAAAATTATATATTTTTTTAATTTTTTTAATGATTAAAAATGTGAAAAAAAATATTTAAAAAAAAGATAAAAAATTAAAAAATTAAAAATGAACTTGAATAGTAGATGAGTAGTTATTACCTTTTTGTAATTTAGTTGGAACTGATTTCACGTGGGTTTTGTTTGTACGTTGGACTTGGTTTTATTTTATTACGGAAACCCTTATACCATTTTAAGTTGGATTGGGCTTAATATTTTAAGTTGGGCTTAGTTTTACTTGGATGAATGTGTTAGCCCATAGGTTTTATTTTTACAGAAAATATTTAAGGATTTAAATTATGTTATTAAATATTAATTTTTACAACTAGATTTTAGTAGTAAATAATAAGAGTTTAATTATTTTTAACACTTTAAATCTGATTTAAGTCTATTTTATGAAAAGAGTTTCCACTTAATAGATTTAGATCAAATACAATTTCCTACTAAATTATATGTTATTAATATTGAATTATGATTATAATAATAGTTTATAAGGATTTGAATTTAAATATGATTAAGGTAATTATAGAAACGAATTTCCGTTGTTTATTTTGTCAGTTTTGATAAATTATTCAATTATAATTATAAAATAAAGAAACATGTTAAGAATATTTAATGATACTATTATTTATTAGATTTCTTGTAAAACTAAATAATTATGTTAATTATGAGAAAATTAAACCTATCTTATGAATTGAGATTTCCACGACTTATTGTAACAGATTGTATAAACCTAATTATTCTACTAAATCGTAATTTAAAGTGAAAATAAGTTTTTAGTATTTAAATAATTATATGATATTAGTATTCATTGATTTTTGTATTGAAAAAAGGATTTATTAAATTATTTTCCATGGTATGAAATTAACTAAGTATATATTACTACACTTCTTTCTTAGTAAATTTAGTAACGCATGGTAATTCGTATAGGTGACGAGCTACAGAGTAAGATTTCATAATTAGTTCCATGAGATAAGTAGCCTGATAAAAAATTAGAATTAGCACATGTCACTACAAGAAATCTGGAATATGCCGACGATTTTATAATCGCTGTAAATAATTTTGTTGGCAAAGGTAGACTTTTGCCAGCGATTTAAAAATTGTCGTGCGTTTAAAAACCAATCTGTACTCCTTACATTAATCGAACTATTGCCAACAAGAGTTAATCGCTGGGAAATCTATGGTTTTTATTCTCTCCGTCGCCATTGTGTGGGGCGTGAAAACCCACTTAAGGTTATAATTTTATTTTTCCCCGCCCCCTTCCTCCCCTCCCTCCACCAAAGACATTTCCCCCCTAACTACGATGGCTTCACGAAACCCAGCGTCATCGAAGTTCGAATCCCAGTGTAATGCGCACAGCTTCATCAAAACCCACCCAAAAACCAACCTACATGGCTGTCCTTCTTTGCCGAAAACCATCACTAACAGCGAAGCATCCACCCATTTTGCCGAACGGAAGGTGAAATGCGAATTTAAATTTGTAGCACTGTCCAGCAATTTTTTCCATGTATTTCTTGTTCCACCCGATTTCCATTTCCAAAATCACCCCTTTTTATCTTTCCTAACCCGCTATTCGTGGGCTGAAGCGGAAAAAATAACATTTAGGGGTTTTCCAACTCGCCTCCTCCGTCCTCTCCTCCAGTCAGTTGTCGCCAATTAGCATTGGTATGTTGCTCTAATTTTTGTTTCTTATTGTATGAACTGTTTAGGTGAAGTAGAAATTAGTCCGAATACACCTCCCATTGGATGCCCTATAAATTCCACTTTGATGAATTTTGCTTTACTCTTTGTTTTACTTGCATCTTTAGCTAATTATTGATTTTTACTCTGTTACTTTGAACTGTTGGAAATTGCGTGTATTGATTGTGGTCTTTGATGTGATTTCATTGGATGTCTATGACTGCCCTTTCGATGTTGTCTAAATGGAAATGTTTGTATTTTATTTTATTTGATTGAATATGTTTTGTTATCAAGATATAATCTGGTTGTTAAAGGATTGTCTGGATGGATCATTTTAATTTTCTATTAATGGAGAATTAATTCATTGAAGCTTGCACAATCTATGGCTAGTACTTATGTTTGTCATATAATGTGAATACCAATAATTAGTGAAATTCTATTTGGTCTAAAACAGAAAGTTCATTGTAGTTGCTGGTGATTGGCTTTGCCAAATTCCTTGGAAACCAATCTGTTGTAGTGTAATGACTACAACAATTGCTAGTGTGGAATTGGATCTTCGACAATATATCATATATTTATATATATTTAATAGCTATGAGAATATACTTTGAAGAAATGCATGTACTTTATGCGAAACTTCTGAGTTGATAAGCTAACTTTGAAGATTAAAAGGTTTTAGTACAACGGTACCTTTGAGGCATGACCTTATAGATAAGATGTCAACATTCTTAAAGGAAGGAAGAAAAATTTGATAAAATCTATTGAAGTTCATAGCATGAAGACATGAAGACAAGTAAAACGATTGATCTAGAAGCAAGCTGATATGTTCATATGAGTTTCAACCGAGAGAGAAATTTAAAGACGTGAAACTGCAATTCCTTGATTTTGTGCCACGTCATGTATCCTTTATATATGTATATATATATATATATATATATATCTTTTTTCCCATATTTTATGCGCTACATACAAATATATCCTTGTTCACTGTTTCTACTGATTATTGAGCCGGATAACCTCTGGTTTCGATTGATCTTGGAGCATTAACTAGTATGAATTAATAGCCCAAAGCTTTATAATCGCTGCTAAAATTTATAGATGAAGTCGCCGATCTCTTTGATCTCATGCTTCTTTTCACGATCATGGATCAGCTTATTCCTTCGACATTGCAATCCCGTCCGAGGAGATTTTTTTGGTTTGTGAGTCATGGTTATAAAAAATGAATGAACAGATATGTATGAGAGAAGATTGTCAAGCGAAATTTCCCATAAGAAATTCTTTTGCCAGTGATTTCTGAATCGCTGCCATTTTATTTACCAGCGATTTTTGAATCACTGGAAAAGAAATTTCAAAACCGAAATTCTTTTGCTAGTGATTTGGAAATCTCTGCCATTTTATTTACCAGCGATTTTTGAATCGCTGAGAAAGAAATTTTGGTTTTTAAATTCCTTTGCCAGCGTTTTGAAATTCGCTGCCATTTTATTTGCCAGCGATTTTTGAATCGCTGGGAAAGAAATTTCGGTTTATAAATTCCTTTGCTAGTGTTTTGGAAATCGCTGTCATTTGATTTGCCAGCTATTTTTGAATCGTTGGGAAAGAAATTTCGGTTTTTAAATTCCTTTGCTAGCGTTTTGGAAATTGCTGTCATTTGATTTGCTAGCGATTTTTGAATCGCTGGCAAAGGAATATTAAAACCGAAATGTATTTCCTAGCGATTAGGAAATCGCTAGCATATAAAATGGCAATGAATTTTAATCGTTGCCAAATGAGTTAAAAAACCCTAAGTCTTTTGCCAGTGATTATAAAATCGTTGCCATTTCATTTACCAGCGATTTTTGAATCGCTGCCAAATGACTTTCTGTTCTTTAATTCCTTTGGCAATGATTCACAATTCGTTGTCAAAGACGCCATTTTTTACAACGATTTTTAATTTCTGCCGCAATATATTGTAAATGGCTGAATAGTACTGACAATTATCTAGTGAAGTGATAATCGTCGGCATATATAATTAGCGGAGATTTTTCTGCTTTTTCTGATGAATTATAATCGCCAGGAAAAGTCCAATTTGTTGTAGTGTGTTAGTTAGTTTAGATAGATTATTGTTAAAGCTCGTTTTTTGATACCCAATTATTATGTACCTCACATATCATGATATTTGCAAATATGTAATTTATCATATGATCGTATTAATTCCACATCATTTTGAAATTTATAGTTCTGTACGTATTATGTATGTCATGTATCTTACATTGTATAAGATACGTAAGCTTTCATAAGATCAAGTGTAAAATAAGATCAATTTAATAAAATGGTCATTCAGATGCATGCTACCAATGCGATTCATAGGTGGACATGCAAGTCACAAACTCAAACATAGTCCACCATAGTATGCTAGCATACTATTAGTGGTTTCCCTTGTGGCCACAGGATATAGGGTCGGTGCATAACCTTGCACACATAGTTAAGTGTGCTGATTAGTCAGATAAGTTAGGTCAGTCAAATAATTCAGATAAGTGAAGACAAGTCATGTATGTTATAAGCATAGGTATGAATGATCACGATTTTAAATTTTCAGTATAAAATACTTTATGAAAAATCTTGAGTTTTGCTACATACAAGCACAGTTGTGCACTAATCTGTGTACCAACACTAATTTATTCATACTTAAAATTTAAATTAACACTGTTTTTAATAAAATCTACTTTTTGACCAATCACATCACATTGGTACACAGATTAGTACACAATTGTGCTTGCAACTATACTTTTTCAAAAATCTTTTATTCATTATGTTAACATTGTAATGAGATTCTTACTAAGTGTTCGACTCATTTAAGTTTTATTTTATATTTTTAACCCCCTAGATGAGGATGATAATGAGTACGAACAAGTTGGCTAGGCATAGATAGAGGACTTTGATTTAATATTATTTGAGACAAGATCTATTTAATAATATTTTTAAGAAATAAAAATTTATTTTATTAAATTTTGTAATCTCTTGCCTGAATTTATTTTTGAAAAATCGTGCAATTGGGGTGCTACACTATATATGAATATTATGAGTGTTTATATTTTTTACGATGCATGGGGAAGTTTGGGAACCAGATGTAGCATATATTCTACTTGCTGGTAAATGACAATATTATGGGCCTCTTATATCCGTGACCACGTGTAAATCACGAGTGCTACCTGCCCTTGCACCAAAAAAAGAACGATTGAAATCATTCCGGTTAGGATGGTGGTATAAGAAATGTGAATATTACAAGATGATCAGATTGAAGTAGCTAGCAACTATTTTTATTTTCATAAGGAAGTAATGACTACACGGTGGAGGCTCCTTATTGGTGGGTATACCCCCACACCCATGTTTTAATTTTTCATGCAACAAGTCATGAGGTTTTTCAATTCTTTTGAGAAGAATATGCCGTTTTATCTTTGCTTCAACATGATATACTGTGGTATTTGTAATTTCTTTCTTTCAAGTCCAAACAAAGAACGGAAATACCTAAACAAAGGTGGTTAGCTTTCCCGGCCCACAAGTATGTACCGTTTTAACCAATGCTTTCCTTTGGATGGAAAGTAACTAGTGGCCTTTAATGAAAAAATATGGAGCATTTCATGACTCACATTCACATGAACCTTTATTCTCTTCCAATAACAGATCATACCCTTAGCTCCATACCCCGGCCAGCTCTCTCTCTCTCTCTCTCTCTCTCTCTCTCTCTCTCTCTCTCTCTCTCTCTCTCTCTCTCTCTCTCTCTCGGATAAAATATAAAATACATTTAATAGAAATTAAGATAGAGCTAGAGAAGATAATATCAGGGAGAAATATTTTGAGGGCACTTCAACAGAAAGTGGCTTTTCTGCCCAACTTTATCTCCAAGGACAAAAATCACGCAAGAAATAATCATATTTTGCTATATTGACATCCCACTTCCGTCGCCTTAGTAAAGTCCCAGAATAACAAACTTATTCTGGCAGAATGTACATTGTCATAATTAATGTGGTCAGATATATACTATTATGACGAGAATTTGGTTTGAACGGCAAAAATCTATTGCCACAAAAACATTTCAATCCTGATTTGCTTATTGTGGCTACATTTGTCGCCGAAATAACGTTCATATTTAATGTCTATTCTCTCTCCTCTGCCTCTTTATCTCCCTTGGAATACATTGACTCCAGTGAAGGCAAAATTCCAGTAACATCCCATACCCTAGCTTGTCCTCCACCACTGTTCACTGCCAGCTAATCACCTCAATCATCCATTTTCTCCATAAACCCTTCCATCCGACAACTTCTCCGTGAACGATTTTGCTAGACCTCCACGTGAAAATTCATTCCCCCACTTGAGCCCCCTTATGACTCACCCTCTAAGCTGAAATTCATTCCCCCACTCAAGCCCCCTTATCAGATGGTTTAATTGAATCACCTGAGGTATAATGAGGTTCTCAACCACCTAGTTACTGAGTCTCGCTTGTGAGGCCATGGTGGAGGGCACTATGTAGAACCTTTGAAATTATCATTCAATGGTGTGGCCATGGCCGACGCTTCTGGGGCAAATCCAGCACATCTTGGTTTGTGAGTTTCTGTCCTCTATTTAATTTCCAATTTCGATACCTATATGGATTTACCTCAAAACATAATCTGAGTTCTACTTCAGCACAAATTGTCATTCGCTAAACATTGAGGTTACAATCTTCTCAATGCTTACTTGATACTAGTAGATAAACTTAGATACTTCACATAGATACTTCACATACTATAGTGACCCCCCTTGTTGAACTTTTTTGAACTTTTTTACTTGCACATGTTCCTAATCCCAACACACTCTTCAGTAATTGCCTAATGGACCCCTAAGACCTCAAATGCATGTGCACCATTGTGGATCTACCGCGTCTTTGTGTGTATCTCTCTCTCTCTCTCTCTCTCTCTCTCTCTCTCTCTCTCTCTCTCTCTCTCTCTCTCTCTCTCTCTATCGCTCTGTCTCTGTCTCTGTCTCTGTGTACCTTGCACAGTCGTCAATGGTTCATCATGTTTTCTATAAATGCATGCTCGAGTAAATGGATTTCTATTACCAAGAAATAAACCTAGCTTTCACACTTTTGTTTCTCGCATCGTGTTTAGATGAACAAGGCTTGTATGCATATTGAAGATAGATTATATCTAATGAATATGTATCGAGAGAAAGTTTTGTGGGAATGTTTATGTTAGAGATGGGCAAGTGAGGACTTTAAGGTAACAATGTCCCAAGTTTAAGTCTTTAGATATTATTAGCTGCTTCGAATTAGTACCACGACAAGATCACTGGGGTCGGCATAATTTCATACAATAATAAACATTACATTGTGTCAATGATAGAATCTATCAAGGCGGAACAAAAGTAATAGGAAAAATTAAAAGATAAATCACACGGGTGGCAAGAAGTCATTTGTTAGGCTAATGGAGGAAAATGTGAAGTTATACATCATAAAGGTAGATTTTTGTTATTCTTTCTCATCAAGAAAAGTTTACTAATTTAACTGTTGTTAAATAATAAGGGTTTACTGGTTTAACTGTTATTAAATAATTGAAGTAGGAACAAGCTCCAAATCATGTTGCTTTCTATAAAGAGGTGCATTGGTTTACAAAGAAGGATAGATTTATTACTGAAGCTACTGAGTACAACTACGTGAGTTGTCATGTCTATATATACTTATTTTTTATTGATCCATTTAGCTCGTAATTGTTGAGATGCCTAATATTGATTTATGGATGATATTCTAATGTAGAATATGATGCTTGAGCGGTTGAATGAGATGGAACCAGAAGATAACAATGATGACAATGCCAATGTAGTGTTTAAGGAGCTGTTGAGAACCCAATCGGGCTATGCTAGAGGTTTAGAACACTTAGTTATACCTGAAACCATCTCAATCATTGCTATCCAATAGAGAGTTTGAACGTCTTAGGAAGGAGAATAAGAAGAACAGGGCTAAGGCAGAGGGCTCCAAGAAAAACTTTGAGACATTTATGATTGATCTGTAAAGGATGAAGGCTTGTTTTTCAGAGTGTGACAAGCTTAATGAATGTTTTATAGAATTAGAGTCCTAGAGGGAGTCTCAATGGGAGACTCTGGGAGATGTGTAGGCATCCTCCCATGGGCATGGATATTTTCAACTTTTTGATGGCTTTTTGGTAATTTGTTGGAGTAGCATGAAATTGCATAATGCATCCTTTTGTTGAGAATGCCGATTCAGATATTTTGTGAGGGCTTGGTTTGGGAGTGGTAATTATGCTGCTAGGACAAAGATACCAGTAGTGATGGATGTCTACTTGTGCTTGTTTTCCCTTAAGAGAAGTGCCCAAGATGCCAGCCCATGGCCTTTGCAGCATGGTATAGGTATACCCTATATAATTTCATTGTTGACATTATTACTTAATGCATTCTGCCTAGTGGTTAGCATTGCTATTTTACTTGCATGTTAATGACCAAAAAATGTTAGAAATGCATCCATATGCTTATATAGACTAATTGACTTGTAGTCAAAAAATCAGCTAGAGTAGTTTAATCTAGATAGTAGAATAACAGGTTAGCAACCATTGAATGATGGACTGTCACTACATAAATTCATGAGACATGCTTGACTATGTATCTATGCGAGAATGCTTAAGAAAGGGAAATATGTGTTTGAAACCTATTATATGTAGTTAATACAAACCCTGAATAGTTTGTGAAAAGTCATTCTAATAGGCAAACTTTGTATAAGAGGTTACAACAATTTGCCTTAAGTTGGTACCCTTTTATAACCTATGTAGATGGAATTGTCATAGCAGAATATTCAATACTCTCTTTGATATATCCATACCTAGACGACACAGTCAACAAAAAATAGGATGATTTCACACAAAAGACCAGGACTATAAGAGCAGTTTAATTTCCACCCAAGCACTAAAAGGTTGAGTATATTTTTTTTTTTTGGGGGGGGGGGGGGGGGGGGGGGGAGGGTAATAGAACATAATTTAAACTGATAATGTGATATCATGCTTATATTGTGGTTGTGGAATTGGATTTGACCATAACATTTTACATTGATATCTGAAGAAATGATGTGTATGTTACTTTTGCAGCTTTCAAACGTTCAAACACAAGCTCCCAAGGGTGAAATTAAAGCTCCATGCATGCAGCTTTAAGAAGAATGCTCCAGCAATGATACAGAACCTACTAAAGTACCTTGTATGCTTTGCACAAGTCTGGTTGGATATCATACATGCATTTTATTTTATGTAGTTTGCTTCAAAGCATTAATTTTTGTAAATATATGCATGTTGGTGACATGCAATCACACAATAGACCATATCATAAATATATATATATATATATGTATATATATGCATGTTGATATATATTGACTTGTTTGTTGTATTGGGCATGAACGTTGAAATATTATGTTGTTTGAGCAAGTTACTTACTATCATTAATGTAAACTATTAACACACATGTTGAATCTCAAACAAAAACATTTGAACTGCAAATTGAGTTGGATCATTGCTAAATTGAGGTCTAATTTCTCTATAATGTAAGAAATCACTACAACCGAATTCAAAGACCATTAATTTGGCCAATATATTTCTTACAAGAAATAAGAATGTTACCAAAAAAAAAAAAAATTAATACCTTTTCCCGTATACTAGGCGTTTTTAGGAAAAATATTTGATATGAGGTTTAAAGATATTTGGGACGATATGATCTTCGCCAAAATAGCTTTTTAAGGACCAAATGGCATTTAGTCGGTGTTTACTATCTTTGAAAAATCATTTATGTCCAAATAGAGTTATTCTAGCAAACTGCCACTACATGGAAAAAAGTTAACCATTACGAAGATATAGATTTTGTTACCAAGTAATATGTAGGTGTATCCTATTTCCGATAAGTTTTTTGTCTCAAATGATCTTTGATATTACATGGTAATGCGATAATTACTATTCCGACAAGCCAAAATTGCAAGAACAACTTATTTTGGATGATCATTTTGCTCTGGAAATATATATTTCCGGTTGGAAAAACTGCCTGAAATACTAATTTCTAGCACAATAATATAATATAATTACAATTTCCTGGCGAACATCATTCATGCATGGTGCATGTATTTCTAACAGAAACTAGAGTATTTCCAATGATTCGGTCATGCTAGAAATAGCCAGTATTTCGGACAATTCAATTTCTCCCTGGTACTACAAGCATCTAGGCCAATTATTTCTGGGGACTTGTTGTGAGTTAAATATGCCGAAAATAAATATCTCCGGCAGAAATGTTGATTAATTTGGACAAAGTATCTCCTAAGAAAAGACCATATCTGTTGTAGTGGGGTTATATATATTTTTTAATAATTCTGAATTGTAAATGAATACAAACATAGAAGTTACATTGAGATGAAATAAGATAAATATATTTAAAAATCAAATCTCTTGATTTGATAATTATAAAAATCAAATCAGTTAATTTAATAATTATGTAATCAAATAATTAGGATTTGATATTATCTTCAACATACATAGACTCTCTCTCATTATATGGTCATGTACAAATGAGCTCATTGTTGTAATTAATCAACATCATGTTGAGTTGGAATAGATGCAATAATAAGGTTCATTTCATTTAAGAAGAGGCTTAAGTGTACGCATTCATGACTCTATATATGATTATATTGCAATAGTTATAATTCTTTTCTATTTACTCGATTAATTATGCTTGCCAAGAATTCTTCAGGGAATTCAGGGAGGAATCTATAGCATCGACTGAATGATTGTTTAATTCAGGGAGAAAAAAATTAACTGTTCACGTGGCTCATCATCTAATTACATTAAATGAAAAAGATATTTACAATCGTGAATTGTGCAACTGTCACGTAATTACTTTGAAAAAAGTGAATAAAATATAAGATCCACATTAAAAAAAATTAATTTTTTAATGGTAGATTAATATTTTTTCAAAACGATTATGCGACGTTTATGCATTTTATGGTTGTATGTAGAATTACTCTTACCGCATGCTTACAGTTTACAACAATTTTTTTTAATAGATAGAATTCTAAAGATTAAAGGTTTTGTTAATTAGTTCTATAGTAATTTAATGTATAGTTACGAATGGGTAATAACATTTAAAAAAGGAGAAAAAGTAGGGCAGTTCTCGGCCCAGATCGAAACCCAGTTATCCGGGTTCCCAGTTTTGGTTTTTGGCCCGGGTTTGATCCAGGCCGAAACCCGCATCCTAAACCTGGGTGAACCTGGGCCTGGACCCAGGTTTAAAACTTGGTACTTGGATTTCTTGAAAACACGTTGCAAGTTCTATTGTTCTAATTTCTAACCTAAACACTACATAGAGACGTTGCCGCAGACATCATTCTCTCTCTCTCTCTCACACCTACACCAAAACTGTAGCCTCCACTGCCGATTGAAGTTCCGCTCCATCATTTTCATCCTTGTATATAAAAGAATATGCTTTTCAACCTTTTTTCCTGAAATTTTTTTAATAGAATATATGTTTTAAGATAAAAACAAAATTCTTTTTAAAATAAATTTAATAATATAGTAAAAAATAATAAAAAGCGGGTACAACCTGGATTTCAGGGTTTCAAAAAATGGCCCAGGTCATAATTGCGACGCCCCCAAATTCCGTTTGGGATCGGACGGATATTTGAAGCGTCGAGACATGCAACACAAGATTACCTGCCCCCGTTCATGACATATAAGATGTAATATTCATAACATGCATCTAACATTATGCAATATTCGCAGCGGACAATTTTTTTTTTCTTTAGCAATACTATGCACCAAATTGAAATATCCCAAATGCTTAAAACATACTTCATATATAAAGACCCATTGAATAACTAAGATCACAACACTGGTCCAAAATGGTTGTGGTCCAAAAAGTACTAGAGATGCAACTCCATCGTACAAGTAGTAATTTACGTTAACTACTATATTGACATTGACGTCGTACCATCGCTCAGTCAACTGTCTCTAGTTGGTCAGCTCCTGATTCTCCTTCAGGTCCTGTAACAAGATCTACCATTCGGGAGATATGGTAGTTGGGACTACCACAGTGAGATTTGATTACAAATTTCAGCAAGTTAACAAAAAGCTTCCATACAGGCTAATGATGCATGGATGACCGTAAAAGTATGAATGCATAATCAAATTCATAAGTAATTAAAGCATAACTTGACATACAACATAGCATAATTAACATAACTTAAATTAAAACGTGAACTGCACTTGACTTGACATAAACTTGATCTGAAACTTGACTTATCATAAACTTGTTCTGAAACTTAGCTTAACATGAAAAATACATACTTCACGGTTGTTGTGGCCCCATGTATTCTACGTGTAAATACATACTCTACAGTTGTTGTGGCCCCATGTATTCTACACATCACAATACAGTTAAATACATACTCCACAGTTGTTGTGGCCCCATGTATTCTACGTGTAAATACATACTCCACAGTTGTTGTGGCCCCATGTATTCTACGTGTAAATACATACTCCACAGTTATTGTCGCCCCATGTATTCTACGTGTCACAATTGCTGTGTCTCACGTAGTGTATGCGTTACAATTACTATGACCCTATATTTCGTGTGCTACAGTTGTTGTGGACCCCACGAAAATGAATGTAACTCAAGATGAAACGTGACTGGAATACGAAAGGACTGAAACCATGACGTAACATAACGTGACTTGAACATAACTTGAAATACATGACCAACTTGAGATAGAAATATTTCGTAACATGACATAACATATAATAGACAACATATTTAACATGACATACTTGCAACAGTGAATATTACATGACTTGAAATACATGTAATAGATGACATACTTAGCATGATGTACTTGTAATGTACAGCAATACATGATAGAATGTATTATGTAACATATAAAAACTGATGACGGAATAAATTCTATATAATAGACAATTACGTGATAACTTGACATGACATGACATATATGATAACACACATACATACACTATAGTTCATTTACTTAGCACACATACACAATAGACTGCTAGTAAGTTAAAAGCTAACTTACCTCGATCTCTGCGTTTCTTATAAAACCTCAAGCGCGATCATGAGAAACTGTAATTAGTGATTTTAAAAGTTAGTACTAAGTCACTAATAATTTAAAATATGGAAAATACTAACTTAAGAGTAAAATTTTCATTTTACTCTCTACATGTAGGAAAATGATCGTTTTACCTATAACTTAAGGATTTTGCATACTAACTCCAAAAATCACCAAAATTTACATGTTTCATGTAAATTTTATCCTCAACTCAAATATCAATTTAGAAAAATTTAAAACTAATCACAACTATTAAAACTCAATAGGGCCGAAATTCCTATATGTTATTTCCATTGATTTTTGTTTCTAACTTGTTTTGATTAACCTTTTGATCTATGACTTATAAAGATGTGATCTTCAAAGCAAACTATCCCATGGTTTAAAAAGATGTCCTAAAATATATATAAGATTCTAATTCAAGATCACATGGTTAAAAATTAACCAAAACATAAATTTAGCCAATAACATCCACACTTTAGCTTATTTGAATATCTCTTTACATAAAATTTCATATCTTTGAAACTAACATAAAATATTTTCAAAATAATAATATAACAAGTATATAAGATGCTTAGGATCCTTTAATAAAATTATTAAAGTCATTGGAATAGGTTTAGACCACCAAAGAGTTAAACTTTTCCAAAACAGAAATTGTTTTTCCTCTTCCAGTTTCTAAGTTTCTAAATCTAAGAAAATCTTTCATCAAAACCTTTAATCATGTAAAAATCCTCAACCAATAATTATATACACATGTTAACAATACTTCATAAAAATTTCAGATCAATATCTATCCATTAGTTTGGTCAAAAACTCCAAATTATAACATATTCTCTAGTTTATCTCCCAGAATGACTTTTTTATAGTTTACACAATATTTAACTGACCAAATAATTTTCAAATGGGACAAATAAGATATCCACGTAAACTAGACTAAAAAAGAAACAACTTATATGAGGGTAATTTTATGATAAAACACTTACAAAAATTTCGAAATGGGCGTGAAAAAGAACACCTAAAAGTTGTCCGAGAGAGAGTGTTTGGTATTCTTTCAATGGAAAGTGTAAATGAAGATATTTTCGTGGGGGGTGGCTGGAGATACTTATGGACGAGATATGGAAGATATGAGGCTGGAGTGAGAGTTGAGTGTAGGTCTCTCTTACCCGGAGTGAGAGTTAAGTGTAGGTTTGTCTTACCCGGAGTAAGAGTTAAGTGTAGGACTCTTACCTAATAATATCTACAAAAATCAACTCAAGATATTTTTACCCAATAATATCCAAGAAATTAGTTTAAAATATTTTTATCCAATAATATCCACAAAATTAGCTTAAAATATTTTTATCCAATAATATCCACAGTTTTGAACAGACGTTTCGTTCGAAAATATGAAAAAGAGTTATTGCGCCATAAGACCTTAAATAACCCACCGAGTCTAATGGCACAAACCATAATACATTTAGACACTTCTAACTATCTCCAATAATAAAAAAACACACTTCTGATACCGTAATGAGTAATAACACTAATTATGTAGTTAGACTAAAACTTACATGATTAATGGATTCGTGAAAACTTATAGATTTTTCACGAGATTCCTAAAGTCAATAGAAATTCCACAATTGAATTTCTAGCGGGCTCTTACAATCTCCCCTCCTAAAAAAAAGATTGCGTCCTCAAAATCGAAGTAAATAAAAAATAGCAATTTAATGAAGAGGTGTTGCTTACCAACCTGCTGTCTATCCCGTATATATTTGCCTTTGAGATTATGTCATTCCTTAACTCTCTTAGTTTAATCAACAATTATATTATACTTCTTTCCACAAGGTTGGCCAAGTTGTATCGACATACTCTCCAAACCTAAAACTTCTTGTAAATAATCTTCCGAAATTCTTCCTTAGAAAAACGTAAGCGATATACTTTAAGTGTTCTTGTAAATAACATAGTTAGTAGAGAATTTATCAAAATTAAGCTGTTAACCTCTCTCTCTCTCTCTCTCTCTCTCTCTTTAACAAAAGCGGTGGCCCTCTGTTTTAGACCAGACAACTCTGATCTGTAGGATTTTTACAGGTCTTTTGTAGCTGTCAGGCGTCGCATAGCTATGACACTACATTACTCTTCTGTAGTTGTCAGGCGCCGCAGCTATGATATTACATTGCTCTTCTGTAGCTGTCAGGCGTCGCATTTATGATACTACATCGCTTGTCTCTTGTAGAGAGATGCTGTGAAGTACTAGAGATGCTTTGTCATAATTTTCTCTATAAAAGAATTATTCAACTCATCTTCTTTCGCATCTCATCTTATTCACTTTTCTGAATTTAGTTTGCATTCTTACTTTGCAATCTCTTTCTGCATTCTCACTCTGCAATGACTTAGCAATCTTCTCATAACCAATATATGAGGTATTCTGCACCTCGTTCACCAGTTGTTTCTACTTCTACCGTAGGTGCTATAATGCGATACAATAATGATCTGACTAATAAGTCAGATGATGAAATTATCTACAAGCTTGTGAGTCTCGGTACCCAATACTCATCAACCATTGTCGCATTTTCTCAGCGACTACAATCCAAGGTTGGTGGGGTTGACAAACTTAACGAGAATATTTCTATCATTCAGCGGCTTCTTCTGGAGTCCAATATGTAGATAGAAGCACTAAAGCGAGAGAACAGAGATTTAAAATCCTTGCTTAAATCTTCTTTTCGATTGCCTACTCCTTTAGATAGGAAGGGCATGCAGATTTTTGAAGAGCAAGAGCGTTTAAAGATTGAGGCGAAGAACCTCAAATTTCTATAATTTTGCTTCAAGATAATAAAATAATACTTCACAAATATTCATATTTGTGTTTCTATCTTCTGGTAGATGTTTTATGTGCTCCATTTTATTTCTTTCAGGGATTTTCATATATATAACATGATCCAATGACTCATATAAATATGCATTTAATCATGCATATCCAAACTCTTAGTAATCTTCAAGTTAATAAAAAGCTCAAGGAGTTTTACTGGTCTAAGACTAACTTACTTCTTTATAATCGCAACAATCAGTCCTCTTCGTAGGTGGTACTTTGATAACTGACCAGTTAATAACTTAAACTTGAGACTTTCTCTCTTATGATTGTCATAACTCTTCTATTCATCATGAGCTATCACTTATTCTAACTCCAAATGATTTGTTCCTAATGTTCACATAAATCTTTAAGATTAAGATTTTATTCTCCATATAATAGTCTCCAAAAGAAGATCAATCTATGTATCCATAAAGATAGTGCTTTGCCAGAAATCATTTACTGGCGGCGTGATAAAACTATTATCATAAATAAATCATACTAAGGCCAAAGCTTTTCCTAATCAAATTACTCTTCCAAACACAATGACTTGACATACTCCAAAATAACAATAATGCAATACTATTATCAATTGCAATCAAATCACCTTTAACTATGTTTAACCACACATAGGTCCTAGTAAAATACCAGCGACGATGCCAGCTCCTGTAGTTCCTGGGGGGCCAGCATCTACGTCTCTTTGAGTAACAGCATACACTCTAATGGGTATGTGCACTTGCCGTATTTGTTGATGTCTAAGCACGTTGGTTAGCAAACTTACTACCTCAGCTAATCCTTCATCCGTCGGGAAATTCTGATCCTCTTGATTGTTATCTCCCTTAGGATTCTGAGGTATTCTACCACGAGTCATATGTCCCTTTTTGAAACACACGAGTACACGTATTAAAACCACATACTAACTTTCATACCTTTAAGAAATCCAAGTCTAATGACAACTAAAATTTCAAGCCTAATATTTGGTGCATTTCCTAAGGACATGTGGATTTACTTCCCAAAGACGTATTACTCTGATACCACCCTGTGACGCCCCCAAATTCTGTTTGGGATCGGACGGACATTTGAAACGTCGAGACATGCAACACAAGGTTACCTGCCCTCGTTCATGATATATAAGATACAATGTTCATAACATGCATATAATATTATGCAATATTCGCAGCGGATAATTTTTCTTTTCTTTAGCAATACTATGCACCAAATTGAAATATCCCAAATGCTTAAAACATACTTCATATATAAATACCCATTGAATAACTAATATCACAACACTGGTCCAAAATGGTTGTGATCCAAAAAGTACTGGAGATGCAACTCCATTGTATAAGTAGTAATTTACGTTAATTACTATATTGACATTGACGTCGTACCGTCGCTCAGTCAACTGTCTCTAGTTGGTCAACTCCTGATTCTCCTTCAGGTCTTGTAACAAGATCTACCATTTGGGAGGAATGGTAGTTGGGACTACCACAGTGAGATTTAGTTAACAAAAAACATCCATACATGCTAATGATGCATGGATGACAGTAAAAGCATGAATGCATAATCAAATTCATAAGTAATTAAAGCATAACTTGACGTACAACATAGCATAATTGACATAACTTAAATTCAAACGTGAACTGAACTTGACTTGACATAAACTTGATCTGAAACTTAACTTATCATAAACTTATTCTGAAACTTGACTTAATATGAAAAATACAGACTCCATAGTTGTTGTGGCCCCATATATTCTACGTGTAAATACATACTCCACAGTTGTTGTGGCCCAATATATTCTACACATCACAATGCAGTTAAATACGTACTCCACAGTTGTTGTGGCTCCATGTACTCTACGTGTAAATACATACTCCATAGTTATTGTGGCCCCATGTATTCTACGTGTAAATACATACTCCACAGTTGTTGTGGCCCCATGTATTCTACATGTCACAATTGCTGTGTCTCACATAGTGTATGCGTTACACTTGCTGTGACCCATACTTCGTGTGCCACAGTTGTTGTGGACCCCACAAAACTGAATGTAACTCAAGATGAAATGTGACTGGAATACGAAAGGACTAAAGTCCTGACGTAACATAACGTGACTTGAACATAACTTGAAATACATGACCAACTTGAGATAGAAACATTTCGTAATATGGCATAACATATAATAGACAACATATTTAACATGACATACTTACAATAGAAAATATTACATGACTTGACATACATGTAATAGATGACATACTTAGCATGACGTACTTGTAATGTACAGCAATACATGACAGAATGTATTATGTAATAGATAAAAACTGATGACGGAATAAATTCTGTATAACAGACAATTACATGATAACTTGACATGACATGACATATATGATAACACACATACATACAATATAGTTCCTTTGCTTAGCACACATACACAATAGACTGCTAATAAGTTGCGCGATAACGAGGAATTGTAATTAGTGATTTTAAAAGTTACCACTAGGTCACTAATAATTTGAAATATGGAAAATACTAACTTAAAAAATAAAATTTTCATTTTACTCTCTACATGTAGGAAAATGACCGTTTTACCCATAACTTAAGGATTTTGCATACTAACTCCAAAAGTCACCAAAATTTACATGAGACATGTAAATTTTATCCTCAACTCAAATATCAACTTAGAAAAATTTAAAACTAATCAAAACTATTAAAACTCCATAGGGCCGAAATTCCTATATGTTATTTCCATTAATTTTTGTTTCTAACTTGTTTTGATTAACCTTTTGATCTATGACTTATAAAGATATGATCTTCAAACCAAACCATCCCATGGTTTAAAAAGATGTCCTAAAACATATATAAGCTTCTAATTCAAGATCACATGGTTAAAAATTAACCAAAATATAAATTTAGCCAAGAACATCTACACTTTGGCTTATCTGAATATCTCTTTGCATAAGATTTCATATCTTTGAAACTAACATCAAATATTTTCAAAATAATAATATAACATATATATAAGATACTTAGGATCCTCTAATAAAATTATCAAAGTCATTGGAATAGGTTTAGACCACCAAAGAGTTAAACTTTCTCAAAACAGAAATTGTTTTTTCTCTTCCAGTTTTTAAGTTTCTAAATCTAAGAAAATCTTTCGTCAAAACCTTTAATCATGCAAAAATCCTCAACCAATAATCATATACACATGTTAACAATACTTCAGAAAAATTTTAGACCAATATCTATCCATTTGCTTGGTCAAAAACTCCAAAGTATAACATATTCTCCAGTTTATCTTCCAGAATGACCTTTTTATAGTTTACACAATATTTGACTAACCAAATAATCTTCAAATGGGACAAATAAGATATTCACGTAAATTAGACTAAAAAAGGAACAACTTATATAAATGAGACTTTATGATAAAATACTTACAAAAGCTTTGAAATGAGAGTGTTTGGTATTTTTTCAATGGAAAGTTTAAAGAAGATAATTTCGTTGGGGGGTGTGGTTGAAGATACTTATGGACGAGATATGGAAGAGATGAGGCTGGAGTGAGAGTTGAGTGTAGGTCTCTCTTACCCGGAGTGAGATTTAAGTGTAGGTCTCTCCTACCCAGAGTGAGAGTTAAGTGTAGGACTCTCTTACCTAATAATATCTACAAAAATCAATTCAAGATATTTTTACCCAATAATATCCAAGAAATTAGTTTAAAATATTTTTATCTAATAATATCCACAAAATTAGCTTAAGATATTTTTATCCAATAATATCCACAGTTTTGAACAGACGTTTCGTCCGAAAATATGAAAAAGAGTTATTGCGCCATAAGATCTTAAATAACCTACCGAGTCTAATGTCACAAACAATAATATATTTAGACACTTCTAACTATCTCTAATAATCAAAAACACACTTCTGATACCATAATGAGTAATAACACTAATTATGTAGTTAGCCTAAAACTTATATGATTAATGGATTCGTGAAAACTTATAGAATCTTCACGAGATTCCTAAAGTCAATAGAAATTTCACAATTGAATTTTTAACGGGCTGTTACAATAACTAGGTGTACCCAGGCCTAAAATTGGTCCTGGGTTTGAAACCTGGATACCCGGTTTGGAACCTGATGAAGAGTCCTACGAAAAAGTATAGGATTCTGATGGGCACATTTGGACTGGATGCATGGTATAAGATCCGATCGGTAGATGCAATTCATTCATGAATAAGATAAGTATTTTTTTTTTACAAAACAAATAAGTTGTTTCTGAATAATTTTGAAGGGATGGAAATAATTTATATGCATGTTCTCTCTCTCTCTCTCTCTCTCTCTAAGCCATTTATATGCAATTACAACTATATAGTGATACTTGGTAGCTTTGGATTATAGAAGTTCGAAAAACTGAAATTTGTTGGGGATCTTATACCGGTACCAGTGTGATGACTTGCGAGTCTATGAAAGAATTTCTTGAACAAAAGAAAACATATGAGAAATCATAAAAATTTATTTTTCTTAAAGAGATCACGAGATTAAGAAATTGATTAACATGTTATTAATTGTCAGCCATGTTGGTCGTAATTAGCACCGTATATTTAATCTATAACTAATGCCCATGCTCCCATTAGTAAAAACAATTAACCGGCCTGCACATTTTATGTTTATGTAAATATTTTATGCCCAATTAGGATTCTCATGTGTGGAGGTATCAAAACCAAGTAAGATCTAAAATAAACAATAGTCTTCGCCGTGGGAAGAGTGCACCTAAAAAATACGTACGGAGCGAGATTAATTAAATGATATATATATATTGACATTATAACGGAAGTTGAATGTGCACAATAAAATGTAGTTCTTCAAGTACAATTATCCATAACTTCGGCAAAATACACCTTAATTTCTTTATTAGCTTAGCATATATATAGTAAATGATTGATTAATTAGAAGTTGATTAGCATCTCTTGAATTGTTAATGTTGAGTTTAGCAGCCCTAATAGTACCGCGATGGCTCAACGTTGAAGCCTGCAACAAAGAAGAAAGATGGGCTTTGGTGAAGTTCGAAATCTCTCCGATGTTAAAGTCAAATAAAGCTTCTGTAAATAATGAAGAGAGACTAAGAGAGTAAAGACGAAAAAGAGTTTAGAGAGCTTCCCCTTGAGTGGGATGGGTGTATTTCAACCTGGCTTAGACTCAGTTGCTGAGGGAGATTGTGGGATGTTAGGTTGTACTTGAGTTAGACCTATCACCAGCACCCCTGCCATGGCAATGTATCAGGTCGAGGTCGTGCAGTCCTACGGTGCCTCAAGCAGCACGTCGTTGTGTGCACAGACTCCCTGACATTCATTAAATGCGACGTGGTCCCTAGCTAGGCTGGTAGTGGCATTCCCTCCTTCATATTCCATTTAATGCGGCGTATCTCTGGCCAGGTGCGCCCATTACTGGACATATCTAGTCGCCTAGGCTCTGAGGTAGGCATTTGTCTCTTCCTTTCTTGCAAGACTCAGTTGATCACTTAGGTCTTAGGTGGTCTCTGTCTTTAAGGATGTAACTGGTCTGGTTTTGAATAAAATTTAGGACCTAACTAGTATGAACCGGTTTTATATTTTTAAGAACCGATTTTGCACTAGTTACTCCCTAAACCGGTTCTTCCGGTTTTACTGGTTCCAGTCTTGTTCAATCTAGTTTTTTAGTTTTAATATATTATATAAGATAATATAGTATATTATAGTATATGATACTATAGTGATATTATAATTGTGTTATAGACTATAGTGATATATTATAATATATAATATAGTGATATATTATAGTATATTATAATATATAGTGATATATCATTAGTATAACTATTAATATGCACTATATAATATTAGTATGACTATTAATACAATAAACTATAATGATATAAGATTTTAAATTTAATATTCTATTAATTAGTAATTTATCATATAATACAAAACTATTTTATATATAATTATATATTATATATAAAAATTATATACAATATAAAAAATTAAAAAATATATATATATTAACCGGTCCGGTCCGGTTTTAGAAAAAGAAAAACCGAAACCGAACCAATTTTGACTGATTTTATGAAAAATAAAATCGGTATCGTACCGAACCAAACTCGGTACCGGACTAAACTCATTGGTTTGGTCCGATTTACCGGTTCACTAGTTTTTTATTTACATCCCTACCTACTCGTGGTGGGCTCTTCAGCCGGGTCGAGCCCGTGCTTGTTTCTCTCTAGATGGGTAGGTGCATTATGGGCTTTGGCGCTTGGGCTTCCTATTTCAAGCCCCTGATGCGATTCTGTTCCTGCCTAATGGGCCCAGGGCCTTCTTGTGTCTTGCAGCTCGATCCTGTCTGACCTGGGCTCTTATCGGGCTCTCTTATTATTAATTTAAATAAAAAAAAAAAAGAGTTATTTTCTTGGACATTTGTCTATAGAGGTTGGGTCATCTCTTTATAGTTTCAATGAAGGGTATGGTTGAATCTCTGTTTAGACAGAGAGTATTGTCTCTTAGACGTTTATTTGTAGAGACTATCAATAATAGTGAAAAACATACGAGTCACAAAAGGAAATAATATACTAGTGGAGCTCCAAATGCATTATTTTAATTTAGTCATGTTTGATATGGAAACATTCCAAAATTTATTCGATTATGGATGTAAGTTTCTTTAATGAATGATAAAGTTTACCTTAAAAAAAAAAATATTACCATTCCAAAGAGTACTAAAAATTTAAAAGAACGAAAGACAGATGCAGGGAGTCCCTAGCAAAATCCATATATGTAACGTACGAACATTGAATCAACAATTCCTACTAGGAAAGAATACACTTAATTGCTTATTGGTGTTCATAAAATCTTTAATTGGTACCTTCTATAAATAAAAAGGCAATCGCAAAAGGTTTGAATATCATGAATCTACGGAGTATATGTTTATATTCAGGGACATTTATTCTGACCAAATATACCTATATATTTGTAGTGACTGATTGGAAACAATGCCATCCTAAGAATTCCACGAGCAAGCAGGCGTTGCATATTCTACCTGACAATAAAAATTGAAAAAAAAAAAACTTTACAAGACTTACCCGTGAGGTTTCATCAATCTTATAAACTAATTAATTTTTGCTATTATATATCTGTGTCAATCTAAAATTTCTTTGTTCAGTAATCCCACAAGCACTCCAAATCTGCAACGGGGCCGACTGCTGGACCCTCGAGGACTTCGTAAGATCTATAATTGCTCCCTACATCTTGCTTTGAGACGACAGATGAAATCTCGGTGTTAATGTCAGTGCTAAGTCCCGTGTCCTGTGAGAGGCTGACCAAGGACTGATTAGATGAGAATTGCTCCACCTTGCACAACCTCTCTACGCCAGATTTTCCATTATCGTTGGCTTCGATTGCTCTTAAAATGCCATGTCCAGCGATTCCATAGCCATAGGCCGTGTCAGTGACCCTTGGGATTGAAGTAGTCTTTCCTTGAAGCAAATAGCCAGGATTTGGATTTGCCTGAAAGGAGAAAGGAGGATTTGGTCCCGCCGAAATTTGTGGATATAAAACGGGGTTAATTGTTGGGTGATTGAAACTAGCTTGGTAAGTAGTGACGGGGTTGTAATTATTGGAGGCTGGTAGCTGGAAGATCTTCTGGTCAAGGTGTTTTAGCTGCATAAGACGGTTCTCCCTCATTGAGAAGTATGAGGGGGTTCCCTCGACGTTGTTGTCACCATGCCTTTCGGTGTTGGAAAATGAGGGAATATCCATGAGGGGCGGGAGTGAAGAACAATCCACGAGATCATCTCCAAAAGAGTTCATCCTTATGAGGGCATCTGTTACCGATGCCTTTTTTATCCCCGTGTTCTTGTGGAAAACTCTGCATACAACCCATTCATCCTGCAATCAAAGTGGCACCAAATTCTCCGAGTTTAGATTCCTCACAGTTTACCCAGTAAGAAGCAAAAGTTAATACAAGGGGCCGCTTAAAAAAAGCCTCAACGAACACATAGGACTCCTAGTCGAAGAGATGAAGATGAAAAAGTACTTATAATAAAATCTGTTCAGTTGCAAAAGTAAAAGAAACATGAGAAAAAGAGAAGAATATATTGTAAGGCATAAACACCTTACCTTTGCAGCCTTGGGGAGGTTGTAGTATGCCGATTTGCCTTCCAGTCTGTACTCATGCATGACCCAGTTGGTCTTCTCTCCTTTTGGAGCCCTCCCTCTATAGAACACAAGGGTCTTCTTCATTCCAACAAGGCAACCTTTCCCTCTGTATACCTCTTTATCCTTTCCAGTGGCCTTCCAATATCCAGATTCCGTTGCTCGATTTGTTCGCATGCCTGTTGGATACTTCCTATCTCTCTGGCAGAAGAAGTACCATTCTTTCTCTCCCATCTTCGCTTTTTCTGAATGATATATGTTGGGACTGATTAGAAAATCCAAAAACAAAATTGACAAGGAACCGCGTGGACGACGGACGTGCTTTTAAAAATTATGAAAGAGGCAGATATAAATCATAAATAGATAAAAAAAAAAAAGAAATAAACTTACTTGGTAAATCCCAGGGTTCGCACTTATTCAGATCAGCTTCTCCGATAGCACTTGCACCGAAGTTGCTATTCACCACCTTCTCTGTAAGATAATGAGTTATAATCTCCTCATCCGTGGGGTGAAATCGAAATCCCGGAGGCAAATCGATGAGGTCCTCTCCTTTGTTTACCACTATTACCTCTTCCATGAATATGCTACTTTATTTCTGTAGTATTGAAGTGGTACAAACCAATCTCAGTATTCTCAACCTCCTCAAGATTTGAATATATCACAGGCCTAAATATTACAAACCAGCATATACGGAACAAAGGCTGATAAAAATTAATGAAAGAATACAAACAGAAAATATGAAAACCGAGGAGATCAAAGAAGTAGAAGAGTATATATATATATATATATATAATTTCTAAATGAGAAGGAGGATTGAAAGAGAGAAGTTAAAAAAAGTAAAGCAAAGAGAAAAGGGCAAGCTTAAATAGAGGAGCTTCTTCAACAGTCCATATTCTTAAGATCCGTGGAGCGTAAGACACTGCCAAGGAAGCCTTGTCGAGGGCTCAATCGTTTTGTTTGTTTGTATATTTTATTCGAGTGTCCTATCTTGGTGGTTTCTTAGCTATCTGCTTGTTTGAAAAGAAACGAGAAAGGAAAAAAGGAAAAGAGAAAAAAAAATGGTACAAAGGGAGCTTTCTATGCGCGTAGGAGGCTACGAGCCTAGGAGGGACCCATGTTTCAAGCACCCGTTCACATAAAAGTACTAACTTTATCCGCTACCTTAAACCTAACTTCAAAGAATTTCATTTAATCTGTCGCGCGCGTATATATATATATAAGCTATATCTTTTAGAACATCACTGTTCAAAGCCTGGAAAAATTTCTTAATTAGATCTGGTCGTTGGAATGGCTGAGAAAAATATGGACTTTCTTTTAAAAGGTGGTAATTTTCTTTTAAGATTTTTCATACATATGCAATCTCATCGTAAATAATGTAATAGGGTGGATTTGGATAGTGGAATGAGATGAGAAGATTTTAGATGAAAGTTAAAAATTGAATAAAATATTATTAAGATATTATTTTTTAATATTATTATTTTAGAATTAAATTTTTTTATTATATTTTATATATAAAATTAAAAAATTATAATAATGAAATGAGATAAAATATTTTTTTTTTAACCGTACTTTCATTTCTTTTTTAACATGATTCACGTCTCATGTACTTGGCGATCGAATTTTACGCTCTTTAACATCATAAAAAGACGAGGCATTTACAATAAGATCTCATAACTTCGTCATGCATGATTTTTACCGTTTCACTGAAGATTGTGAAAAAAAAAAAAAAAAAGTAGGAAATTTGTATTGCATTCCACGCAGCTCGAGATTTTGGAAGTAATACAGAAATGCTACCTACAACCGACATATACAACCTTTGTGTAATCAGCTGACACAACTAAGTCCCACCTTATCACTTTCTTCCTCTATCTTTCTCTCTCCTTTCATTTTTCCGTCTGTCAATGAAAAACTTAGAAACTTAATTTAGTGCTTCTCTCTTACGAGATGGACCGCTTCATCACAATGTTCTGGCGACCTCAACCCTCTCAAACAGCCCTCTCTCTCTCTCTTTCTCTCTCTCTTAAATTTTTTTTTTGAGTTTTGCTACATATTTGCGCACTAATCTGTGTACTAATACTGATTAATTCATACTTAAAATTTAAATTAATACTATTTTCAATAAAATCTACTTTTTGACCAATCACGTCACATTAGTGCACAGATCAATACACAATTATGCTTACAACTATATATATATATATATATTTTTTTTATACTCAATTAGTAGTCCATTACTCATGAGAAAAATCGCCTGAATAACATCAATTCCAGACGTGAAAACCACATTTCCTTCCAATTAATCAACCAAGGCGAGAAACCAACTATAAGAAACGATTAGAACTATATAAAAAAAAAAAAAAAATGAAATCCTGATGTTTCATTGAAATCTGGGGGCCATTTTGGGTTCCTTCAGTTCATGCTCTTTTTCTCCCTTGTGAAAAAGTTATCAACACTCTGTGAACCATAAAGAAAAAAACGTCTGGGTTTTGCCTTCCAATGCTACCCGTGGAAAAAAGGTCTTAGCCAAGAAAAAGAAAAAAACGAAGGAACTGTAGCACATTTTTCACTAAGTTCTATTTCAAGGCTCAAGCAATAAACTCTTAGAAATTAGAAAGTTGGTATAGGAGAAAAGCTTTCGGCCATTTTACTCCTTTTTTCAATCCCTGGTTGGGTAGAATTGACTAGCATAGAATCTAAGCCTTTTTGGTCTCGAGGCATGCATCTAGCTTGACTTGAAATGTGAGAAGAATGGGGGGTTCCAGAGTCGGAAACACCCATGCCTGGAAACTCGTTATGGTCTGGGAAGCAAGAGTCAACGAGAGTGTGAGAAGTAAGAGGAGCCGAGAACTGAAGGACTGCAAGGAAGACGATGAAAATGAGGAAGAAGATGAAGAGGAGGTGGGGGGCCTAAGGGCAGAGCGGAGACCCAGGCTGCAAGGGGAGAGTTCAGTGCACATAAAGCGATATAAACGACACCGTTTCTTACACGTGGACAATGTTTATCCCGACGGTTCCTCAGCCATATGTATTTTGCATTTTTGTTCTGAATTTAGAAAACATCTTTGCTAAATGTACCCGGCTTTGGGTACCTTTGAGAGAATCGCACATCAATCGATATATATATATATATATATATATATATATTTAAAAAATAAAAATACAAACAGAGGGAAACACAAATGAAACCAGTAAAAGAAGGGAAAGGATACAGTGCTGTCTGGGAGAGAGATAGAGAGCACCGACAGTTTCAGAGCTTTAATCTATTCACTTTATCGAAATCTTTTTTGGGTATGAGCATTTTTTATTTTGGGAAGAACAGATCTATTAACATTACTTTTTCATTTTAAGAGGTCTAGATGCTTTCTAAATCTATTATTTTAGAAGTCAGATTTCTTGCCTTTAGCGACATTTTTTGTGCGTCAGGTGCAACATTTTCATTTGGGCTTTGTGCTTTGAAGGATAATGCATTGATAGGCAGCTTGGATGTTATTTATTTTAGATTTTTTCTTGAGGTATGCTATGTTTCCATGATGAACTTTAACTATATGTTGTTTGCATAATATCATACTTTCAATGCCTAGAAACGGTGTTCCCGAGCCTTTTATCATTTATATTAACAAAAGTAACCGAAATTATTCTATTTCTAGAGCTAGAGGTGCTCGGTACCTTACCCAGAGAGAAAACCAAAACAGAAACACTATTCAATAGAGCACTCAGACTGTGATGGCGTTCGACACCTAGAGAGAAAGAGACAAGCGATGGAGAGAAAATGGAAGGAACATAGAAAAGTGGACAAGGCGTAAGGGTAAAGGTTCGGCATGGTTTATTAAGAAAATCACAGTGAATTTGGGTGGCACTTTTCTTTGGCTGCTCTGTTTCGGGGATAAAAAAACAGGGTCACTTGTATCGGTGGAAGGAGCAGCACGTTGATTAGGCTGTTTTCATGGTGTTTCCAATGGAAGATCAAATGGAGAGGGAGAGAATGATCGAGAGTGAGCACGGTTTTCGTGGGTAGACGAACCTGTTTTCATGGGTAGAAGATGAAAAGACGAATTTGTTTTTGGGGTAGATGAAGGCAGAAGCAGCTGTGTTTTTGTGAGTAGACCAAGGGAGAAGCAGAGTCTTCGACGAAGGGAAGGGAAGGGAAGGGAAAGAATAGCTCGATGATTTTGGTCATTTGGTGTATATGAAACGCTGCGTTTCATTTATATAGGGGACAGATACACGGGAGTTTCCCCTGCCGGGTGCAAATAGACTTTTTGTTTAGAAAATAATAGGAGATCAACAATGGTGATCCTTTTTTATCTGCACTCTATTTTTTTAACTTAATAATTAAGAAAGAGATTTAAGGAAGACATTATGGGTGAATTTGTGTTATTTTATTTTTTAAAAAATGCTTAAAGATATTTAAAAAATTTTAAAAAAATATATTTTATATTACCGGTACAACGTTGGAAGTGGAACCATTCTCGATCCCCTATTATTGTCATTTTCAGCTGGCTAGCATGCTTAACAAACCTTGACAATTGTTGTAGCCTTCTATATTTCCTTTTTACCGATGATAGATAAATCAGTTTTTATTTAGGGAAAAAAATGAGAGGATGGCTAAAGAAAGGGAGCATTTTAATTCATCGTTCGAGAAAAAACTGCTGTATTGCAACATGAAAGTACAAAACATTTGGAGTTATTAATTCATTGCAAGATGCTATCAAATATATGCATTCTCATCGCATATAATAGTGGATTAGAAAAAGGGGTTTGTCATTGTCATCGGGTAATTTTATTCCTTTATTTTAGCTACACGAGAATGCAAGGGACGAGACCCAGAAGGACTATTTTTGAGGCTACGTTAGCAGCTTCCATGAAATTTCGATGAAATTCTAAAATAAATGTAGTTGAACGGCATTAGGCGGAAACAGCTATGACAGTGGCCTTTCGGTCCTTCCTGACTAAATAAGCCATTAGTTGTTCCATTGAATTCTAGCGGCGTAGCATAAAGAGTCCATTTAGAAGGTTTCAAGTGGCTTAAGATCTAAAAGGGAAGGAGAGAGAAAAAAAAAAAGGCTTAAAATTAAGGACTGTGCCGGCTTAGGGACAAGGTCTTTCTTTTAATTGCTATATAATTGACTAACCATAAATTAGTTTAATAAATCAATTTTTTATGTGGTTATTTAAAAAAGCTAGGATAGCTGGGTTCAACCAAAATATATAAACGTCGTAGCCCTTTGTTTACAGCTAAGGCGCTGTAATTTTAAATTCTATCCTTCATTAAAAAAAAGTCTTTAAATTAATGATTGATATGATTTGCATTTTAAATTTGAGGCTAGGCAATTCATTAACGAAGTGTTTGACATTCTCAGTTGGATGCTTCCGAGATGAGCTGGACAACGATTGCGTAAACTGAAGCCCCTTCACAAGCCCGACTGCTCAGAATATGCTTACGCGCTCGCACCTCTGTGGCCAAGTATCTGGCCCCACCTCATCGTTTGCTTTCATATATATTTTTTAACTAATTTTCTATTCTTTCTATGATAAAAAATAAAAAGAGTAGGACGTGAGATACGGAATGAATCTCGCTGGGTAATATAATTGAATAATGAAACAGTAGATTGAATAATAATTGAAATGTTCGAGATTAACGCGTACGTGGGCCACCACCATAACAATAACAGGTCATGACTTATCAGCAATGGGACTAGAAACCTTGAGAAGGAGTTCTGAGCTTGATCAGCCCCCCGCAATTCTCTCTCTCTCTCTCTCTCTCTCTCTCTGAAATGTTGACTTTTGCAAAACGAAACTGCAAAGCAAACGCCAAAGCCACAAAGGCGCACATCCCAGTTGCTGATGATGTCTGACGGATTACCACACCTCACGTTAGGCCCTCGATCTCTCTAGCGATCCCGATATCATATATGTCATCATGGGTTGGCTCACGAAACTTATGACCATTTATACGTCACGTGTCGGAGCATATACGTACCTCAATATACAAGAATCCAAGCCATCGATCCGATCTGAGGACGGCGATGCCGCTTAACCAGACTAATATAAATATGCATGCATAAGAGTAAGAATGCGTTCATATTCGGATATACAGCCAGGAGAATCAGCAGCTCCTTTTTTTTTTTTTTTTTTTGAAACAAACTCAGCAACTCATTACACATGGATCATTGGCAATCATACTCTTTAAGTTAATATTCTACTTAATAAATTAACGGTAGAACCGAGTGGGCACCACTGGCTATTATTGCAAATAGTAGACATGCAAAAATAGAATTAGCAACATACGCAGCTGTAGGCCCGAATATTATTTTACGGGTTGAGACAGTTAGTTGAGAAAGAGATGCAACTTTCTCAGGAAACAGATGCCACCTAAGTTAGCTTTGACTAGAAAAGATTTCTAATTCGAGTTGTGAGGGGGAAGAGGCCTCGGGCCCAATAGTTTTGGGCCATAGGGAGCAAGAAGGTCTCTGGCTCATCAAATGGGAAGTAGGGCAGGACACGGAAGCCCAAGGCGGGGGACTTGAGCCGCACCTATGGTACACCTTCCAATGTAAGGAGGCCCTGTGCCCAGTTTGGTCAGAAAGCCCACCCCGGGCAACGATCACCCAGGGTCTTGGTGGAGGATCGAGCCCTGCAAGAAGGTACACGACAGGAAACTGGCACAGAGTACCGGGGGCTAAAGTGTCCTGTTGTGGACGCTTTAGGCCAAGGACTCACCACATTTAATGCGTGTCAGGAGACCCGAACATGCTACAATGTGCAGCCTGCCCAGTGGGACGACAAGACCTCGGCCTGACACTTCGTTGTAGTAGCAGGGTGGAAACAGGTCTAACCCAAGCACGACTTGACACCCCACGATCTCTCTCGGCAATTGAGCTAAAGTCGGGTATAAATACCCCGATCCCACCCATGGGGAGGTTTGATTTTCTTTCTCCTTATTCACTCTCTCAGCTTTCTCTATCACTAGATTTCCTACTAACTTTGGCATCGGAGGGTTCCCAGATCACACCGAAAATCACTCTCATCCCCTTACATAGGTTTCTCGGGTTTGGTCTCTATGGAACTACCCAAGCTGTAAAACACGATATCAATAGTGGCGCTAGCTATGGGAAATTTTCCATAAAAAGCATGTACTTTGCATGCCGAGCAACATGGTCCTAAAAAATACTGAGAGAGGAAAATCGGAATGAAGCAATGGAGGTGAGACTTACTGAAATGGAAGAAATGTTGAAGAAACTCATAGAGGAAACATGAACGCTCCACCAAGAGAATGCTACCCTGAGAAGGACCAACAAAGAATTGGTTGATGGGGGAGAACCCAGCAGAAACTAGCATGGTGACTCACGACATGACCCACTCAGTGCCGCGATAGATGAAGAAAGACGCAAGATGCACCTCGAGCTTTGGGATATAGGGGATAAATATGTGGAGATAGCTAAGCAGATGGGAACCCCGTCCACTGTCGACCAACTGCTCGTCAGTATTGATATGCCGTACAGTGCAAAAGTCATAGTGGTACCCCTCCCCCCAAGTTCAAAGCCCCTCAGATGGAAATATAAGAAGGATCTAAGGACCCAGTAGAACACCTGGAAACATTCAAAACTTATATGACCTTGCAAGGCTTCCGGGATAGATTGTTTGTTAGGCCTTTGCCTTGACCTTGAAGGGAGTCGCACGGACCTGGTTCGGGTCTTTGCCACCTATGACCATAGGGAGTTTTGACTAGCTAGCCAGCAGGTTCTTGTCCTGATTCAACCAGGAGCGCATGACCACGGACGACCAAGATGAGAAGATTACTTTGGCATCCCTATTGAGGGGAATCTGGCCACGTAACCCATTCATGGTAGAAATTGCACGAAGGACCCCCACCACCCTAAGGGAGTTCATGGACCAAGCTGATGGGTTCATCAACGCTAAAGACACCCTCGAGGCCCCAACAGCTTCGCATTGGACTAAGATGGAGACAACAGGGCAAAGAGCGAGCCACGATTGCGAAAGGGGTAGAAAAGGAGTGCCAGACGCATGCATCGGCTTTCCCATGCAGTGGGCTCCATGCCCATTCAAGTCTAGCGGTGGAAGGGGATCGCAAACCGAGCCCACGGAGGGGATTGGGCCAAGCTAGGGAGAGTGGCCAGTATTGTGAATACCACATGACAAGTTGACATAGCTCCAAGAATTGCTACGCCTTGAAGAGAAGATGGGAGGAAGGCTAATGGGACCAGAGACGTCGGTCGGAGGACCATCCAGATCGGCACCAAGGTGATCGTCAAGGCGCCTAGAGGGGTATGAGCCTCGGGAGGTAGGGAGCAAGGAGGGAGATTCGATGAAGCCCGCGCCGTAGAAGCCACCTTGGGATAGATGCACCAATCCGAGAGATCTATACAATCGTTGGGGGATACGAGGGAGAAGGAACCACGTCATTGGCCATAAGGGTGCATGCTCAGAAGGCGCACTACAAGGAAGTGTTCACTAATGGGAGGGCCTACTTTGATGCCCATAAAAGATCCGAAAATACCATGATAACATTTGGCGAGAAGGACGAAGAAGGCATCCTTCGCCCCCACGACGATGCCCTAGTAATAACCATGCAGGTTGCGAACTTTACAACTAGAAGGATCCTGGTAGACAATGGGAGTTCGACAGACATCCTATTATGGGAAGCTTTTGTAAGGATGAGGATTAGCCCCGACCGACTGCGACAAGCCCTCATGCCACTAAAAGGATTCACAGGTGACATTGTTCAACTAATGGGGGTCGTCACGCTGCCATCATTGCTGATTTCTTGTTTGTAAAGGCACCCTCCTCGTACAACGCGATATTGAGGCGCCCTACCTTGACTAGTTTGAGGGTGGTAACCTTCACCTATCTCCTCAAAATGAAGTTCCCAACTAATTTGGGTGTGGGAGAAGTTTGCGACAATAGGTCTTGGCCCGGGAGTGCTACGTGAAGGAGCTTAGGCATGAGGTCAAGGTAGTTGCGGCGGTCGGGGATAAGAAAGCCCTTTGACAGGCCAAACCTAATGAGCCATTGGAACTGGTCTCGATTGATAAACAGGGTCCGAGTGGATAGTACAAATCGGCACCTAGCTGGACTCAGAATTGAGGCAAGCTTTGAAATGCCTTCTTATCAAGCACCAGTATGTGTTTGCTTGGATAGATGAGGAAATGCCTGGAATAGACTAGTCCATCATCGAACATCGACTCTACATTGACCTAGTGGCTCGAAAAGTCAAACAAAAAGGACAGATTTTTAGTGCTGAGAAGTATGCAACGATAGCTAAAAAGGTAGACTGTCTCCTGGTAGTGGAGTTCATCTAGGAGGCCCACTATCCAGAATGGCTTTCCAACGTGATCCTAGTAAAAAAGGCCAATAGAAAGTGACGGATGTGTGTCGATTTCATCAACCTGAATAAAACTTGCCTAAAGGATAGCTTCCTCGTGCCATGTATCGACCTCATTGTGGATTCCATGGCAGGATATCCCCTCCTTAGCTTTATGGATGCTTATTCCACCAGATCAAGATGAGGCCAGATGAAGAAGAGAAGACAGTGTTAGTCACGGACTGAGGGCTTTCCTACTACAAAGCCATGCCTTTCGACCTCAAGAACACTGGCGCCACTTACTAGCACCTGGTCAATCGGATGTTCAAGCTACAAATCGACTGGAACATGGAAGTGTATGTGGACGACCTGCTAGTGAAGAGTAAGGAGCTCGAGCGGCATCTGGCAAATCTATGTGAAGGTTTCTTCGTCCTTTGGCTGCATTAGATGAAGCTCAATCCTTTGAATAGCATATTCAGGATAGAGTTGGGAAAGTTCTTGGGGTTCATGTTCTTCGATAGAGGGATCGAGGCGAACCCCAAAAACGTTGAAGTAGTAGTTGGGATCCCCCCCCCCCCCCCGGGCGGGAACCTCCATGAAGTATAGAGGTTGGCCGGCTGGGTATCAGCCTTGAACCACTTCATATCTCGGTCCATTGATCGATGTCTCCCCTTTTTCAGTGTCCTAAGGAAGGATTAGGAATGGGACATGACCTGTGAAGAAACCAGATGAGGACCTGATAGTGTACCTAGCTGTATCCCCACATGTTGAGTCAGCGGTACTGGTTTGGGAAAAGGATGAAGGGTTGCAACCCGTCTACTACACGAGTCGAGCCTTCCGTGGAGCCGAGGTTAGGTATCCGCAGATTGAGATATTAGTGTTCGCATTGGTTGTTGCCACGAGGAGGTTAAGACCCTACTTCCAAGCCCACTCGGTGAAAGTACTTACTAATCTTCCCCTCAAGAAGGTCTTACAAAAGCCAGATACCTCGGGTTGGCTCGCTAAGTGGGTTATTGAGCTCAACGAGTTCAACATCGAATTAGGCCCTGAGCCACCATCAAAAGGAAAGTGTTGGCAAACTTTGTTGTAGAATTCACCAACTTCCCTGAGGAGGTCCCGATCACGGCTCAAGGTAAGCCCTAGTAGGTATACGACCGTCTTGTCGAGCTGGAGGGGGTGTGGGAATGCACATAGTGACGAAACATGAGGAGGAGCATAACTACGCGGTCAAGCTTGCCCTCAGACCAACCAACAATGACGCCAAATACGAGGCGTGCTCTTGGCTGGGATGACAGTAGCTCGGTTGTTGGGAGCTAAGGAGGTGGAAGTGAGGGCCAACTCTCAAGTGGTCGTTAGCTAGGAGTTGGGACAGTTCACCACGAAAGAAGAAAGATTGAAAATATACCTCTAGCTTGTCTACAATTAGCGAGTCAACTTCCATTACTTCCACATCCAATAGGTCTCGAGGGGATAGAATTAGAAGGCAGACTGGTTGGCAAAATACGCATCACGACAAGAAGAGCTCCCTCTATTGGAACAAACCATGGTCAGAACAATTGACACCCTATCCATTAGAGTCGAGTAGCTCGTTACTGCCCTAACATCCTCTGAATGGGTAGCAGACATCACGAAATTCCTATAGGAGAGCAAGTTGCCCAACGATGTAGAGTAGGCACGAAAGGTCAAAAACAAAGCGGCCCAGCTCACCTTGCTGGAAGGGGTCCTGTACAAGAGAAACTTCTCCAAACCTTTCCTTAGATGGCTATCACCAGACGTGGTGCAGTATGTGCTACCAAGATTCATGAGGGAGTTTGCTGGAACCACATAGGAAGAAGGGCACTGGCCACAAAGGTAACCCGAGTTGGGTACCACTGGCCCCACTTCCTTAAGGATGCCAAAAAATTTGCAAGGAAATGCTCAAAGTGTTAAGAGCATGGGCTAGTATCGTATTGCCCCCAGATGATCACTGCCCCGATGGCCTTTTGCCTAGTGGGTCTTGGATTTGATTGGCCCGTTCTTGGCGGCGAGAGGAGAAGCCAAGTTCGTGATGGTGGCGGTTGACTACTTCACAAAGTAGGTCAAAGCAGAGGCCTTCGCAACTATCACGTCCCGGACCATCGCAAAATTCCTATGGAGGTCGGTAGTATGCAGGTTCGACATACCTCAAATCTTTGTATCAGACAACAGAAAATAGTTCGACTGTTCACACTCCAGTGTATGGTGCGCAGAGCTTGAGATCAAAGTAAAGTACTACTTGTCGGGACACCCACAGGCTAATGGCCAAGCCGAGGCGACCAACAAAACTCTCATTTCCACTCTAAAAAAGAAGCTTGGGACACACAAAGAAGCATAGGCCGAGGAACTCCCGGGTGTGCTAAGGGCATATCGAACGACTGTCTGAACTCCCACTGGGGAGACACCCTTCGTCCTCACTTACAAGAGCAAAGTTGTAATTCCCGTAGAAGTCGGCATGCCCATGTTCCGCATGCAGCACTTCAACCCAGGTGCCAACAACGAGAGGTAGGCAGAAGAGCTGGATCTCCTAAAAGAGAGGGAAGAGAAGGCAATATGGATGGCGAGCAAGAAGTAAAAGGCAGAACAATATTTCAACAAATGGGTTAGACCGCACTCCTTCAGAGTAGGTGATTTGCTACTGAAACAAACAGGGATAACTACCCACAAAGAAGGGAAGCTGGGACTGCGATGAGAAGGTCCGTATGTGGCAACGAGTAACCAACATGGCTCCTATCGTTTCAAGAGCAACGAGGGGGTTGAGCTCCCCCGCCCACGGAATGTTGAGCACTTGAAGAAATACTTTATGTAAGGGCATGGAGCAATATCTTCTATGTAAACTGTAAATTTATGAATGCAAATGTGTGAATGTTTGTCCCGAATACTTTTGCCCAAGTTTGGAACCAAAGTTGAGTCCTTAGACTCTCTACGAGGTAAGGCCAATCTCTAAGATCCGCTGACCCTCTGCTCGACAAAGTCGAGTTTCTAGACCCGCCACAAAATTGAGTCTTTAGACTTGTTGCGGGGTAAGGCTAAGTCTTTGAGACTCACCGACGTCCCGTCCAACAAAGTCGAGTCCCTAAACTAGTTACGAAGTCAAGTCCCTAGATTCTCTACGGAGTAAGGCTAAGTTTTTAAGACTCGCCGACCCTCAGTCCAACAAAACCGAGTCCTTAGACTTGTCAAGAAGTCGACTCCCTAGACTCGCAGAGGGGTAAGGCTAAATCTTCGAGACTCGCCGACCTCCCGTCCAACAAAGTCGAGTCCCTAGACTACCATGAAGTTGAGTCCCTAGACATGTTGCAAAGTGAGGCCAATTCTCCAAAACTCACCGACCCCTCGTTTAATAAATTTGAGTCCCTAGACTCGCTGCGGGGTAAGTTCAAGTGAGAGTAACTTTGTAATTCAGAATAGAGGAACTCCTCCACACCAAATTCATCTATCCATACACACAACAAATCAATTCGGTTTACCATCAATTTATGTTTTCTTACTTCATCAAATCAAAAATTGGAAATGGAAATGTTAATTTACACATTTCCAAACCCTCGCTCAAAAGTATGGCCTGATAAGGATATCATGATATCAAATATAACTTAGGAATACAAAGTAACTGCAATTGTAATTGAAACTTATTACATAAAGATTTTCACATATAATGATCATTGCAACGCTAACACATTAACAAACACGACAAGCAGAATCTCTCATCTCATTTTTGTTAAATACAATATAGCAATAAAGCATGGCAACAAAGCACTGCACATAAATCCTGCATTTGGCATCAAAGAAAAAATATCAAGGGAAAAAAACAAAAGAAAGAACAAGAGAATAAAGATTTCATAGCCGGTGAGACACATAAAGCAAAAAGCCGATTCCATTCAACTTATGGGGCAAGCCTCTTGTTAATAGAGTAACTTGACTTCATACAGATTCAATAAAGATAAGAGAAACCAGACAAGCTTCACAAGAAGGAAGAAAACACAACAGGAATGAATATAATTTCCTCACATTTTATGCGAAAAACTTACAATAGGGTATGATCTTCCAATTCTGGTTATCCCCTTTGTTCCATTGCCACAGTACTATAGTAGTGCCATTGTGCACACCTCCAGATTTCTTATCACCATGAAAGGCATCCACATTAAGATGAATGTTATTAACCATTCTTATAGCTCGGAAACCATTGCCTAAGTCCTTGCTCTCAGTCCATAGGATGGACTCGTCAAGAGCATCAGCATTATAAGGTATCAGCTGCACCTGCAATCGAATTAGAACCAATGTTTATTGAGTGATGACCGGATCTCAACTATGACCCATGCTCATACTGCAGCGAGAGGGAGTTAGACTCCTTGGATTACTAACTCTAACACGGCATAAATGTCAATGTGCACTTAATGAATAAAATGAAAACAATGTCATTGTGCACTTAAATGTCCCAAATGGTGTTGAGAACAATCCTACAGGCCAAGAAAGCTATAGACTCAAGTTAATACTTAGGAGAGGATTTTTAGTAAGTGCTAGAAGCATACCAGAGTGTTTTGTTTGGAGAATTTTAAATCTCGGTGTCATGATGGAAATTATATGCAACTTTTTATCCTTAACGGACCATGTTCAGCAACAACTATGTTCTTTCTAGATGGAAAACAGCTCTAAAAGGGTCCTCACAAGAGCTCTTAGAATCATTAAAAAAGATCACTAGATCATCAGCGTACGGTAAATGAGTAACCTCAGGACAACCCCTTGGCCCCTTATACCCTCTGATCTTTCCTGAATTAAATGCGTGGACCAGCAACCTACGCTTTGTTAATAAAAGTAAACGAGCAACCTACTGAATGCCTATTTTTGCTAAAATGAACAAATATAGAAATGGAGGATCTCCTTTCCTCATTACCTTAATTGTCTATGTCCTCATATGGCAAGGCAGACGTCCTGTTATTATACAGTGGCCCATCTGTGCCAAATGCAATATTTGAAGCTTGAATCACCAATTAATTTTTGTCATTCAAACCAAATCAAAGTTACAAGATTCAATTACTTTTTGTCATCCGTACTGAATGAATTTGAGGGAAAATTTATGAATAGGGTCCATATTTGAGCCCTTATAAAGCAAGTGCATGAGCATGCCAGATCAAGAGAATACATCTAAACTATCTAATTCGGGATGGGATAGACAGGGGCATTAGGCTAATTTTGTTTCTGCATTTCTCTCATATGGTTTGTCCAACTGGCCAACCACAGAGTAGAAAGCACGCTTGTCAATTGACCATTATACAAACATGGGCGTGTGGGTGGTTTGGGATGAGAGCCCCTTCTTTTCTGGTTAAAAAATAAACCTCAATCAGCTGTCGAAGGGGATTTTACGATGAGCAGCATCTAGAACCTGTGTGATGATTGGAAGCATAAAAGATGAAAAAGGGCTAATATCTATTCCGTTTATAGGTACACGAATTGAAAGCAACCAAAAATCTGTTGACCCTGAACGCGATTAAAATTTTTGTATGACCGTATATATAAAATATAAAAACAAAGGTGAGACTTAAACAACTACTTTCAACGGTTGTCAATAACAATATCTGAGAAGAAGGGATATATGAGACATGAGAGACTAGAAGATATTGAACTGTATCCTAGAAGCATAGTATCTGCAATTGTGGGAAAGTAGGCAAATCCTTAGGCTGAGAGAGAACCAATAAGCTGTCAGTATCTGAAGAAGAAACAACATTGAAACATACCAAATTGGCCTATATAAGACAATGTAGCCCTGAATTTTCAGACCCAAATAAAATCACTTTATCAATTTATCCCAAAAACTTCCCAAAAATCGATTTTGAATACAAGAAACGGGAGGTGCAGTTTTCTTGATACTCAGCATCTGCAGTTTTCTTTAGGATCATAAAAAGCGTTGCGTTTCTTTTACTAGTTGTTGTAGCCGACTTTGACATTTCATTAGTTCCAAATTGAGGTAGACGAAGTATGTGAAATGAATAGCATTTGGGGAATCATAACCCAAATATGTCAGCAAAAGAACTAGGATCACAATTGCTCTAACTATAACAGAACTATATCTTACAGGATGAGTGGCTCCAGTGGAGTGCTTGATGGCCTGACCAGTGGCTTTGTTAACCAAAGCAAAGCAGGGAAACCCATCTTCATCCTTCACTCTTGTGCTGTACTTCTCATCTTTATACCAGTGCTGAAACCGATCAAAATTGGCACAAATTAAACAAAAAACAGAGGAGAATAATTAGAGATCAACATAGTAGTAAAACAGCAAGATCAAAACAAATTAAATATTACCGTACAATTACAATGAAGTAAACAGAGAGAGATCAAGAGTGAGACAAACCTGGAAGTCATCGGATGGATTAGATGGAGCAAGAATGACATGGCCATCTCGGATGGTGAGAGAGTAATTGGGGTCAGCCTTGGAAAAGACCTTGAAAGCACGTTTGTTGGAGAGGTCAGAGGTAGGAGGCTGATGGGTTTGATGGTGAAGGAAGGAGGGGAAGTGTGGACGATAGTTGTGATGGGGCTCAGTTTGAGTCTCAGATCGGTCCACCTCATGACTGAGATGCTCCACGTAAGTGGTGGAATAAGTAGGAGGTGGACGTGGAGGAGGCGATTCTGAAGGAAAAGCAGAGTAACCACTAAAGTCTTGGGAAGGGGGTGGGGGTGGTTGCCCGTGGGAGCTGTGATAGGTGTGAGTGAGATGAGGCGGCCGTTCATCTTCTCCGAAATAAGATTGTGGTGGAGGTCGTGGTGGTGGGGGGTTGCCAAAGCCAGGCGAAACGGTTATTCCGGGATGTGGGTAATTCTGCTCTATTTGGTCATCGACAGGATAATCAACATCTCTCCGTCGGTGGTGCTGGGTGTGAGCGTGATGCGCAAATGGGAACTCCATTATCTGATCTGATCCGTTTCTTATCGAGTGCCAAGAGTTTCTTATCTGATTTGGTTAGTTATTATATTCTTTTTATTCTATTTTTATTAGAATTATAAGAATTCTATTATTCTAAATAATGAAAGAAAGTCGTTTCCTTGAATCTCTAAATATTCTTTTCCATTATTTCAATGTTCAATAATCCCTAATAATCATATTCATTTTTATATTCATAATCTAACAATTTATAATATAATAATTCTTAAATATATATAGATGACAAAATCTCATATGTAAATAAAAATTCTATATGTACAATCCATAATAATCTCATATCTATAATATAATAATATCAAAATATAACAAAATAACATATAAGAAAATCACATGATCATATGCATATAATAAAATATGTAACCCAATAGATCTATATGCATATTAGCAGCCCAACGCCCTACAAAATAACCCTATCTCTAACAAAATAACAGTCCAATAGCCCTATCAACATCCCAACAATCACTTAAAAATAGATGACTGTATTTATTTTAAGACATGGAGTGATCACAAGGACAAATATATAACAAAATTCTGAATATGAGAAATTCACATGATGACAAACATATAACAAAAAAAAAGCCCTACATGTGGCAATAGTTGATGTCCAAAATAATAGCCCAACAGAACAAAAGCCAATATTTGTACAATCCAACAATCCAAAACAATAAAAAGCCACAAAATAGCATAGGTAATAGTTGCTGCCCAGCCACATGTATTTCAATCACATGTGGCTGCCCAGCTACTAAAACCAATTGTAAACTGTTTAATTATAATATAGTTCATCAAAATAGGTTGAGATAAAGATGGCTACATATCTTCAAAATCAAAAGATGGAGATGTAGATGAAAATCGCATCCGTGATTCTTCGAAAATCTCTTTTTGAATATTCAAGAAATACTCTTACTACATTCTATTCATGCCAGCAAGATCTAACTTCATTATCTCCATACCGATCTTCCTTTTCTCTATATTATTCTTCCTCTTTTTCTCCACTAGTAATTCAGTCCTCTCAGAATTACTCTTGTTAATCTCTTGCCTTCTCTCAGAAATGTATATGGCTTTATCATTTCTCATGCCATTTAAGGTCTAAGCAAATTAAGTATCGTAAGTTTCTCCAACCTTCCTGTTTCTCTCTCTCTCTCTCTCTCTCTCTCTCTCTCTCTCAACTTCTTGCCTGGAGGTCTCTCAGAAATGACCTCTACATTGTAATCTTAAGTGTCGTCTCCTAGTGGGAGTCGAGACCGTAATAGCAGGGCGTTTTTCATGTGGTTTCCTTCTCGTTGACAATATGGAAACATGCTGCTGCCATTTTGGTCGGGTCTCAATATACACCAACAATATTCCATGTTGTATGTGGCTTTCTCAGTCTCTCTATACATGATCTTGGCTCTTTTAATCTAAATATGCGAATATAGTGAGAATGTGATAATGGAATTTCAGTAAAAAATTTGGAACCAAATGTAGTTAGAAACTCATACCTTGTCCTGCTCTGTTGCTTCACTTGGATACAATGATTCTACTTGAGTCACAACAGTATAAAACTTATTTGTGCATTTTTGGATCATTGACTATCAATTGGTCATTGATCCTTAGAACGATTTGTCATGCTAGGTTTTTTATACTCATTGTAATAATTACTAATTCTCTCCCACATTTGTGAATGTTTTTGATTTGTCTTTGGGATAGTATCCACGCTAATATTGAGCCAAGCTGACACGAGGAGATTGCCCTCCTCTACGGTGAAAGACACACCCTTTTGTGTTCTCTTACTAGGTGGCCTTTTTTCACTTGCTAATTGTGTTGCTTAGAGTCCAACATTATCATGGCTGTTAGTTATTAGGGTACTAGAGATTCTTTTTTCATCACTTTGCAATAGTTCATTCTAATATCTATTCCACCATAACATTCGCAATCATACTTTAAAGAAACCATGCATAGTTAATTGATGCATGGGTGATGCTTAGAAAGTTAATTGAAATCAATAGTTAATTTCAGCTTAGTACATAGTTGTATGATCTATGATAGACAACTGTACAATGTCATTTTGGGTCTAGGGTCTAGGGTTGTAGGGTGTAGGGTGTAGGGTCTAGGTTTTAGGGTTTAGGGTTTAGGCTTTTAGGGTTTAGGGGTTTAGGGTTTAGGGTTTTAGGATTTAGGGTTTTAGGGTTTAGGGTTTAGGGTTCACGGTTCAGGGTTTAGGGTTCACGGTTCAGGGTTCAGGGTTCAGGGTTTAGGGTTTAGGGTTTTAGGGTTTAGGGTTTTAGGGTTTAGGGTTTAGGGTTTTAGGGTTTAGGGTTTTAGGGTTTAGGGTTTTAGGGTTTAGGGTTTAGGGTTTAGGGTTTAGGGTTTAGGGTTTTAGGGTTTAGGGTTTAGGGTTTAGGGTTTAGGGTTTAGGGTTTAGGGTTTAGGGTTTAGGGTTTAGGGTTTAGGGTTTAGGGTTTAGGGTTTAGGGTTTAGGGTTTAGGGTTTAGGGTTTAGGGTTTAGGGTTTAGGGTTTAGGGTTTAGGGTTTAGGGTTTAGGGTTTAGGGTTTAGGGTTTAGGGTTTAGGGTTTAGGGTTTAGGGTTTAGGGTTTAGGGTTTAGGGTTTAGGGTTTAGGGTTTAGGGTTTAGGGTTTAGGGTTTAGGGTTTAGGGTTTAGGGTTTAGGGTTTAGGGTTTAGGGTTTAGGGTTTAGGGTTTAGGGTTTAGGGTTTAGGGTTTAGGGTTTAGGGTTTAGGGTTTAGGGTTTAGGGTTTAGGGTTTAGGGTTTAGGGTTTAGGGTTTAGGGTTTAGGGTTTAGGGTTTAGGGTTTAGGGTTTAGGGTTTAGGGTTTAGGGTTTAGGGTTTAGGGTTTAGGGTTTAGGGTTTAGGGTTTAGGGTTTAGGGTTTAGGGTTTAGGGTTTAGGGTTTAGGGTTTAGGGTTTAGGGTTTAGGGTTTAGGGTTTAGGGTTTAGGGTTTAGGGTTTAGGGTTTAGGGTTTAGGGTTTAGGGTTTAGGGTTTAGGGTTTAGGGTTTAGGGTTTAGGGTTTAGGGTTTAGGGTTTAGGGTTTAGGGTTTAGGGTTTAGGGTTTAGGGTTTAGGGTTTAGGGTTTAGGGTTTAGGGTTTAGGGTTTAGGGTTTAGGGTTTAGGGTTTAGGGTTTAGGGTTTAGGGTTTAGGGTTTAGGGTTTAGGGTTTAGGGTTTAGGGTTTAGGGTTTAGGGTTTAGGGTTTAGGGTTTAGGGTTTAGGGTTTAGGGTTTAGGGTTTAGGGTTTAGGGTTTAGGGTTTAGGGTTTAGGGTTTAGGGTTTAGGGTTTAGGGTTTAGGGTTTAGGGTTTAGGGTTTAGGGTTTAGGGTTTAGGGTTTAGGGTTTAGGGTTTAGGGTTTAGGGTTTAGGGTTTAGGGTTTAGGGTTTAGGGTTTAGGGTTTAGGGTTTAGGGTTTAGGGTTTAGGGTTTAGGGTTTAGGGTTTAGGGTTTAGGGTTTAGGGTTTAGGGTTTAGGGTTTAGGGTTTAGGGTTTAGGGTTTAGGGTTTAGGGTTTAGGGTTTAGGGTTTAGGGTTTAGGGTTTAGGGTTTAGGGTTTAGGGTTTAGGGTTTAGGGTTTAGGGTTTAGGGTTTAGGGTTTAGGGTTTAGGGTTTAGGGTTTAGGGTTTAGGGTTTAGGGTTTAGGGTTTAGGGTTTAGGGTTTAGGGTTTAGGGTTTAGGGTTTAGGGTTTAGGGTTTAGGGTTTAGGGTTTAGGGTTTAGGGTTTAGGGTTTAGGGTTTAGGGTTTAGGGTTTAGGGTTTAGGGTTTAGGGTTTAGGGTTTAGGGTTTAGGGTTTAGGGTTTAGGGTTTAGGGTTTAGGGTTTAGGGTTTAGGGTTTAGGGTTTAGGGTTTAGGGTTTAGGGTTTAGGGTTTAGGGTTTAGGGTTTAGGGTTTAGGGTTTAGGGTTTAGGGTTTAGGGTTTAGGGTTTAGGGTTTAGGGTTTAGGGTTTAGGGTTTAGGGTTTAGGGTTTAGGGTTTAGGGTTTAGGGTTTAGGGTTTAGGGTTTAGGGTTTAGGGTTTAGGGTTTAGGGTTTAGGGTTTAGGGTTTAGGGTTTAGGGTTTAGGGTTTAGGGTTTAGGGTTTAGGGTTTAGGGTTTAGGGTTTAGGGTTTAGGGTTTAGGGTTTAGGGTTTAGGGTTTAGGGTTTAGGGTTTAGGG